>NC_090334.1:10869955-11572455 GCF_035084215.1 Heptranchias perlo
CACACACAGAGATAGGGAGAGAGAGAGAGAAACACACAGAGATAGGGAGAGAGAGAGAAACACACAGAGATAGGGAGAGAGAGAGAAACACACAGAGATAGGGAGAGAGAAACACACACAGAGATAGGGAGAGAGAGAGAGAAACACACAGAGATAGGGAGAGAGAGAGAAACACACAGAGATAGGGAGAGAGAGAGAAACACACAGAGATAGGGAGAGAGAGAGAAACACACAGAGAGATAGGGAGAGAGAGAGAAACACACACAGAGATAGGGAGAGAGAGAGAGAAACACACAGAGATAGGGAGAGAGAGAGAGAAACACACAGAGATAGGGAGAGAGAGAGAAACACACAGAGACAGGGAGAGAGAGAGAAACACACAGAGATAGGGAGAGAGAGAGAAACACACAGAGAGATAGGGAGAGAGAGAAACACACACATAGAGATAGGGAGAGAGAGAGAAACACACAGAGATAGGGAGAGAGAGAGAGAAACACACAGAGATAGGGAGAGAGAGAGAAACACACAGAGAGATAGGGAGAGAGAGAGAAACACACACAGAGATAGGGAGAGAGAGAGAAACACACAGAGATAGGGAAAGAGAGAGAAACACACAGAGATAGGGAGAGAGAGAGAAACACACACAGAGATAGGGAGAGAGAGAGAGAAACACACAGAGATAGGGAAAGAGAGAGAAACACACAGAGATAGGGAGAGAGAGAGAAACACACACAGAGATAGGGAGAGAGAGAGAAACACACACAGAGATAGGGAGAGAGAGAGAGAAACACACAGAGATAGGGAGAGAGAGAGAGAAACACACACAGAGATAGGGAGTGAGAGAGAGAAACACACACAGAGATAGGGAGTGAGAGAGAGAAACACACACAGAGATAGGGAGAGAGAGAGAGAAACACACACAGAGATAGGGAGAGAGAGAGAAACACACACAGAGATAGGGAGAGAGAGAGAAACACAGAGATAGGGAGAGAGAGAGAGAAACACACACAGAGATAGGGAGAGAGAGAGAGAAACACACACAGAGATAGGGAGAGAGAGAGAGAAACACACAGAGATAGGGAGAGAGAGAGAAACACACACAGAGATAGGGAGAGAGAGAAAGAAACACACAGAGATAGGGAGAGAGAGAGAAACACACAGAGATAGGGAGAGAGAGAGAGAAACACACACAGAGATAGGGAGAGAGAGAAACACAGAGATAGGGAGAGAGAGAAACACACAGAGATAGGGAGAGAGAGAAACACAGAGATAGGGAGAGAGAGAGAGAAATACCAGAGAGAGAGAGAGAGAGAAACACACAGATAGGGAGGGAGAGAAACACAGAGATAGGGAGAGAGAGAAACACGCACAGAGATAGGGAGAGAGAGAAACACAGAGATAGGGAGAGAGAGAAACACAGAGAGAGAGAGAGAGAGAGAAACACACACACAAAAAGGGGGAGAGAGAAACACTCGCACAGACACACTGAGAGGCTGAGAGAGAGAGAAAGATACAGACAGAAGCAGAGAGACAAGGAAACAGAGAGCAGTGAGGGATAAGGAAAAGGAAGACAGGTGGGGAGATGTCCCATGAAATTCCTGACAAGCAGCAGGTTAAAGGGTAGATTAAAGGGTACGCAGCAATGAGCATCAGTGATAAAGTCACATTGCATGTGCAGAATATAATTTCATAAATGCCTCAAATTCCCTCCTGCTTCTATTTCAGGTGAGCTGTGAATGAGCTCAGACCACATGCAGAGCAAACACTCAGAGAAGAGTCAATGTGAGAAGCCGAGAAATGTCTATCCCCATCTCGGTGAAACGCTGCTCCTGTAGGGTTCAAGCTGAGATGTACATGCACCTCACATCTCAACAACATCCCAACCTCCCTTTTAAAAACATTGTCACCAATTTCTCTTCACAAAAAGGAGATTTTGTGCTCGCCAACCTAAAGTCAGTGCTCGGACGGAACTTCACTTTTTTCAAATCCGCATAATGTTAGCGTTGAACATTTCCATATCGGAAAACTCCCTCGACATTAGCCCAACAAAGCATTTCAGCAGGAATGCCACATTTCCATTTCTCACACGAGCTGCCCAAAGGCTTTTCGAAGCAAGATTGCAAGTTCGTGCCAAATGGTGGAGCAGGTTCCCTCTGACGGCCGGTGTCGACTGGGAACTGGGTTGAGGCTAGCCCAGATTTATTTTATAATGGATCCTTATAGTTAACAGAGAGGAGACTTTCAACATATTAGTTTGGCGGGATTCAAATCAAACTCACTCCCAGGTATCCATTATTCTATATATAAACTATCTGAACCCCTCGATTAGATTCCAGCCTGTAACTCACTCCCAGGTATCCATTATTGTATATATAAACCATCTGAACCCCTCGATTAGATTCCAGCCTGGAACTCACTCCCGGGTATCCATTATTCTATATATAAACCATCTGAACCCCTCGATTAGATTCCAGTCTGTAACTCACTCCCAGGTATCCATTATTCTATATATAAACCATCTGAACCCCTCGATTAGATTCCAGCCTGTAACTCACTCCCAGGTATCCATTATTCTATATATAAACCATCTGAACCCCTCGATTAGATTCCAGTCTGTAACTCACTCCCGGGTATCCATTATTCTATATATAAACCATCTGATCCCCTCGATTAGATTCCAGTCTGTAACTCACTCCCGGGTATCCATTATTCTATATATAAACTATCTGTTCCCCTCGATTAGATTCCAGCCTGTAACTCACTCCCGGGTATCCATTATTCTATATATAAACCATCTGAATCCCTCGATTAGATTCCAGCCTGTAACTCACTCCCAGGTATCCATTATTCTATATATAAACCATCTGATCCCCTCGATTAGATTCCAGTCTGTACCTCACATTTAGGAATATTATGACTTGGTGTTTTACAGTTATTAACACTCCAAGCTGCAATTCAGTATTTAGATTAAAATATTACTGATTATTCCACAACAAACATCACTAAACGTACGATAAATAAGAGACGTGTTCCAGTAGATAAGTGTAGCACATGGTGGAGTATTGAGCCTACAGATTAGGAAGGGCCATGTTTGATCCCCAGCATGTGCTGAGTCACCCAAAGCAGCATTATTGCGCTACATTAGCTCTGTGCTGTAGACTGGGAGGCCGGGAGGGTGGGGTGGAAATCAATCAGGCAGGGTCTGCTCCCTGTCCACTCTGCACTGCCTCCCCCCCCACCCCACTGCTGCAAAGTCTCAGTGTGCATGGACATAAAGTTAGGACCAGATTGGCAGAGCTGCGATGCATCCCATGGTGGAATAGCCTGCGCTGCTCGGCTGTGCTCACAGAGAGTGGTCACTTACATGAGGTACCACAGGGTTGTAGGCAACCATGGAACTATATCCCAACACTGCCTTCAGAAGAGGAGGGGGAGGGATAATAGAGTACAAAGCAAGGAAGTTATGCTGAACCTTAATAAATCACTGGTCAAGCCTCAGCTGGAGTATTGTGCCCAATTCTGGGCACCGCACTTTAGGCCTTAGAGAGGGTGCAAAGGAGATTTACTCGAATAATGCCAGGGATGAGGGACTTCAGTTATGTGGCGAGACAAGAGAAGCTGGGATTGTTCTCCTTAGAGCAGAGAAGGTTAAGGGGAGATTTAATAGAGGTGTTCAAAATTAGGAGAGGTTTTAATGGAGTAGATCGGGAAAAACAGGTGGGTCGGTAACCAGAGGACACAGATTTAAGATAATTGGCAAAAGAACCGGACAGGAGATGAGGAGAATTTTATTTACACAGCGAGTTGTGATGATCTGGAATGCACTGCCTGAAAGGGTGGTGGAAGCAGATTCAATAGTAACTTTCAAATGGGAACTGGATAAATACTTGAAAAGGAAAAATTTGCAGGGCTATGGGGAAAGAGCGGGGGAGTGGGACTAATTGGAGAGCTCTTTCAAAGAGCCGGTACAGGCACGATGGGTCGAATGGCCTCCTCCTGTGCTGTATGATTCTACAAGTGGGGAAGGATGAGAAACTAAACATTAATTCCTCGGTGACAACTCCTAACTGGTCTATGTTGGCTGGTTAAACATTAAGAAGTTGTAGTGTGTATCTTGCAGGCTCATCCGACCCTGAGACAGAAGACTCATTCACCTGGCTCCTGAGCTAACAGTAGCACCGGTGCACTCCATGGGCCCCTGCCCGCAGCAGTCAGCGCGCACACTCGAATTGAATGCTTCTCAGAGGGATTGAAAGGGTGTAGAACAGCACGGCTTCCCACGTCGACTGTGATCTCCTGCAAAGCAACACAAAGCCTCTCATTATTCTACGGCAAAGATGCAATCACACCCTTTGTAAACGTGCCATGAAAGGTTCGTGGGCAACTCTGACACATCTAATCTGAAATGAATTCCATGTGCAACACAGTGTACTGCTACAGTGTATAATGATAACACACGACAATGCCTCACATGACTGCCCAGCACATTTCACAGTCTCCTTGGAGACTGTATTCGTATTATTCTCAAAGCTCGGCGGCCTTTTCCCTTCTCAAAGGGTCTCTTATTTGTGGTCTGCGCTGAAATTAATTCAGCTTCTCTTTGTGTGCTCCTACCACAGGCAAATTGTTCAATCAAGGCTTGGTACTGGAGATAGAAACAGTAAGTGCTGGAAATGCATAGCATTTCTGGTCAGCATGTGTGAGAGGAAAGTTAGTTAATGTTTGGAATGGGACTTTCGATCTGAATGGTGAGAGATTAATTTAGCACCTTCAGAATCGGTGGGCTTTTATTTTACTGACTGCCTGTGGATTTCAAACACAGGTAGTTTGTTTTTTAAAATCGCAATTATTATTCAACACCGAGTGATGGGAAGATAGGTGTTAAACACAGACTGGATTGAAAAGAAGATTACTGATGGGAGGACATACATTAAATGCAGACTGGATTGGAAATGGTACAGGGTACAGATTAGTTGAAAGTGAGGATAGTTTTATGCTCAAACAAATGCACCAAGGTTTGGTTTTGTATGGATTAGATTCAGAGTTACGCTCCTTCTAAATCTGTCTGTCCTATCAAGCATCCACTGGTCAGGCATAGCACACACTGGACCACCTTTAAAACTGTCCCCTCCAGCACTTCCAGGTCAGGCTCAGCACAGAATAGATGCAGAGTGAAGCTCTGACTATACTATCTCCTCAAATCACTCCCAGATCATGTACATGTACGGATTACATGTCCTTTAATTTATCCCAGCAGCACAGCCTCCACCCCACCATCAAAAAAAAATGCCACTACCAAACGAATGAGAGGTTTTACTGACAAATCAGCCATCCTAACTATCTCTCTGAGGAGACTAGCAGTGTAGTATTATCAATGCCAAATTATGGGCAGCTTTATGTTGTCTGCCCACTCACACAAGGAACTAGATGGAGACTGTTTCAGACTCAGTCTATTACAGTCAGCTCAGAAGGGAAACTTTCATCCCCTCAGACTGCGCCAGATCTAAAGAGTAGTTTTATATCCCACTGGGAGCCAGCATCCTTGACACATTAACAGTTCCAATGAGTTGGCTCCTTCTTATAAGTGGGGGGGGGGGGGGGAAGGGGGAGGGGGAGGGGAGTCCTTTCCATGTATTATTGATCAGTCTGTGTGAGGACGAGCTTCCTGACATCAGTCTTAAACTAGCCTCTTACTTGCCTGGATCTGTGTGCCCCCCGCCACCCTGGTCCTATTCATGCCATTTACTCTGAAGTAATCTTCTGCATTTAATTTGTTCCAAACCATATCTGTAAGGACATCTCCCTTCAAGGTTAAAAAGCCCAAGTTTCTTCAATCTTTCCTCGTAAGTTGGAGCTCTGGCACTAGGGAGCAGCCTTGAGGCAATCAAAGTGTGACCTTTAACGGGAGTACGTGCTATATACGGACCTTTTAATAGATTAGTTTGGGATTGGGATTGTTCACGGTAAGTCAGATGATAGGGTTTTTCTTAGCAAGTGGATTTGGTGCGACTCTCCTTAGAGTATTGAGATAATGTGGCTCGTAGAGGTGTGGGAATAATTAAGTGGGTTGGGGAAGTGAGGGGTTGTGAGTATTGGTCAGGGAAGTACAGAGGATGTTTGGAGCTGGTTGGTAATTGGGCTGTAGTGATTATGGGGAGGGTGGTGAGATGTTGAGGGTTGGACAAAGCAGCCAGGTGCTGAATATTCGGAGAGGGGAGGGGTTTGCAGAGGTTAGGAGTATGGGTGTGTGGAGAAACTTAGTCTGATTTTGAGTTGGTGCGTGAAGAGTAAAGGCTTTGGGAAGAGAATTTTTTTTTAAAAAAGCATCTATGAGAAAGAGGCCTCCAAAAAAGAACTTTGGAGAACAGAGTTTCAGAGAAAAATAAAGACAGTGAGAAAGAAAAATGGGCAATCGTACTTTTCTCAAAAGAGACTGCAAAATAATCATAAAAGGTACGTAATGGGGTTTGGAGAAAAGACTGGGATTGGGAATAAAATCAAGAAGCAAATGGAGGGAGGTTGGAAGAGCAGGATTGGCAGAGAGAGAGAAAAACAAAGCCACAAATGGGGCAGGTATAGGAAAGTCAAAAGGCAGAAAGAAACAGGCCTTTGAAAGGACAAGGAGCCTTCAAAAAGGTGTGTGGGGAGGGGTGGGGGGGCTTGGGGAGACCCTAAATACGTTTCTGGAGAGAACTGCTCGGCTTAGACCTTCCAGGGCAATGGAACTGGGAGCTGGGCGGGCCATGTCACATGATCAGCTGCAACCAATGACGGTTAAAGGTATAATAGAGTGGGGCCACAGCACCACCTATGGTGGGTGCCCTGAAAGGCAAGTGTTGGTCATTTTGTTTACCAGGCATTGTCCGGGGGTGTGACACAGGAAGTAAGTGTGACGACAGGAAATGTGCACAGTCACAATACTTTTAATATATTATTATGGAGGGACGTATGTAGAAACCGACACCTTTTTTTTCTCCTGCCAGCTCCACTCCACTATGTATCCAAGGAGAATGCCATGTACATCCCATGCTGCCACATCGTACCACCATATCACCAATGATGATTCATTGTAGAAGTACGTCACATTCCTTGGTGGTGCACTCGGAGCTATGACAGAAACAGACCACGTGTTATTGGAGTGAGGCCACCTCCAACACTATAAGATACAACCTCCACACGTCTGGGTAACACTGCACAGCATGCCCCATTGGGCGGCCAGTTTGGTATCGGCACGAGGCTCCATTTCTTCCCCGGGGCTTTCCAGGTTCCCGTCTCTGCTGTGATTCAACACCAGCTCCTGAGAAATGGTTCCCAACCAACCCACCAACCCCAGAACTAGGCCTGACGCACACCACTACCCACTCCCCATACAGACAGTGGCATACACGTATCATGCCAATGCACCGCAGTACCCAGGTACTGACCCATGTGCATGGGCGGTATGTCCCCGTATGATCTCTGATATAGATGTGGTCCCATTTTCATGATCAGACACTAAGACCTTTTTTTTATTCGTTCATGGGATGTGGGCGTCGCTGGTGAGGCCGGCATTTATTGCCCATCCCTAATTGCCCTTGAGCCTTCTTGAACCGCTGCAGTCCATGTGGTGAAGGTGCTCTCAGGTCTTTTTGTAGCGGGATTGTATAACTGAGTGGCTTGCTAGGCCATTTCAGAATCAACCACATTGCTGTGGGACTGGAGACACATATAGGCCAGACCGGGTAAGGACAGCAGGTTTCCTTCCCTAAAGGGCATTAGTGAACCAGATGGGTTTCTATGACAATCCGGTAGTTTCCTGGCCACCATTACTGATACTAGTATTTTATTCCAGATTTTATTTAATTAACTGAATTTAAATTCCCCAGCTGCCGTGGCGGGATTTGAACTCGTCTCTAGATTACTAGTCCAGGCCTCTGGATTACTAGTCCAGTAACATAACCACTACCATACCCTTACCGTACCTGTATGGTGCCACAACTCCAATACTGGCATAGCTCTGATGCCATAGCTATGACACTGGCAGTGGTACAGCTATAATGACGTACCCTAACTCTGGGATCTGACCATCACTTTTGTACATGAAGACATCACAAAAATATTCCACTTTATTGGATTCGCCCAAGGTTTATCCCCATTTTCTTTCCATAACTCCTTTCCCATAATTAATCTTCTATGGTGCTGAGACCATGCCGTCACGATACAGACCATGTGCTTCCAGTGCTCTTGACCACACTGTGAATAACACTCCATGCAATCCAGCATCTCTGTCCATTCCCAGAGTCAGGACACTGACAGCATGGATTCTAATCCCTGTCCATTCCCAGAGTCAGGACACTGACAGCATGGATTCTAATCCCTGTCCATTCCCAGAGTCAGGACACTGACAGCATGGATTCTAATCCCTGTCCATTCCCAGAGTCAGGACACTGACAGCATGGATTCTAATCCCTGTCCATTCCCAGAGTCAGGACACTGACAGCATAGATTCTATTCCCTGTCCGTTCCCAGATATGGGATACACACTCCACTGGTTCAACCCTCAGTCCATTTCCAGTCTCAGGATTGAAATTCCATAGTTTCCACCCCTGGGACTCCATGGGTTTTATCCCCATAACTATTCCTGGAGTCAGGATGCAGAGTGTATAGTTTCCAGTTGTACTGACGATTCCCACAGTTAGGATACATACTTTGTGGCTTCCGTTGTCTGTCATTTCCAGAGCATTCTGGCAAGTTATCCATGGGATTAGCTGGATGTTCAGTTTCTCTGCTGTGATACTTCCCATTATTCCCCTACACCAGTTATCCTGAGGATAGAGGTGACTGAGTAAAGTGTTGCGAGATGGATTCCTAACCCCGAAAATTATCCGAGTTCTCAAGAGCCTCCAGGAGAATGGCTTCAGACATTGCAATAGCACAAGATGCATAAACTATACCCATAGGAACAGGAGTAGGCCATTCAGCCCCTCGAGCCTGTTCCGCCAATCAATTAGATCATGGCTGATCTGTATCCCAACTCCATCCACCCGCCTTGGTTCCACAACCCTTAATATCCTCACCAGACAAAAATCTATAACCTGCTAAACCTGCCCCAATAATTCCCCCCAACCTCCCAGATGGACAGACCCAGGTGCTCCAATTGCCTCATTCCTGCTGTCTGTAAGTGATACTGCAGCACGAGAACAGTATAGATTTACTAACAGGTTCGAGTTCCAACAAATAGAAGTTTTCAGACCAATAGATTATTGCAATGGAACAATATAGTGAGAACAAGCCAACATGCCTGGAAAGGGTCATTTGGGCACAATTGTCAACGATGACCCTACTTCCAACTCATTGGAATAGATATTGACTTTGTGTGATAGTGTAAGACAGGTGATAGCAAGTCGGCAGCCCATTTTACACTATCGTAAGAAGTCGAGATCTACCCCAACATATTTACCAGATAGCTGTCAATCGTGGCTCAGTGGGTCGCCTCTGAGTCAGAAGGTCGTGGGTTCAAGTCCCACTCCAGAGACTCGAGCACCAAATCTAGGCTGACACTCCCAGTGCAGTACTAAGGGAGTGCTGCACAGTCGGAGGTGCTGTTTTTCGGATGGGACGTTAAACCGAGGCCCCGTCTGCCCTCTCAGGTGGACATAAACGATCCCATGGTACTATTTCGAAGAAGAGCAGGGGAGTGCTCCTCGGTGTCCTGGCCAATGTTTATTCCTCAACCAACATCACTAAAACAGATTATCTGATCATTACACATTGCTGTTTGTGGGAGCTTGCTGTGTACAAATTGGCTGCCCCGTTTCCTACATTACAACAGTGACTACACTTCAAAAGTACTTCATTGGCTGTAAAGCTCTTTGGGACGTCCTGAGGTTGTGAAAGGTGCTATATAAATGCAAGTTCTTTCTTTAATAATATAACCATTGGGAGGATATTGCACACACACACACAAGGGACTCACTGGTTCAACTCAACTAATGAAGCAGCTTCAACTAACAGCGCAATGAGCTCAGGTTGGAGAGGCTGCATGCCCAGATGAGCCGTCGTTTTCTATCATTACACGTGATGGTGGATCACTTCACCTGCTTCAGGTGTCTGAAAGTATGTCCACTCAGTGAACTCCGAACGGCCGACCTCGTTACTGCATCTGAGCCGAACACCGCAGGAAGTGAACGGACTCAGTCCTCTGATCGTGTGGCTGTACGGCGGGACAGGAAAAGTCTCCTCAAAGGATACACTGGCATTGGAACCAGTGCCGACTTTGGTGGGAACATCAACCTAGAAAGAGAGAGAGAGAGAGAGAGAACACACAATCTGTTAAATTACAGTCAAATGACAGAATATTCACAGCCAGCATATACTAAAAGGAACAGGAGGCGCCTTGTACATTTAGATGTGTGCACACAGGCAAAGTTAAAGGTTTATGTTTACTGTGAAATCTCCCAATCCCATCCTCTCCTGCCCTACATTTGTAAACCACTGAACATCCAACAGAAACCATGGCAACACCCTGATATCCAAGCCAATCTATGAAGAAACACTGAGTAGTCACCCATCTCCACACTACTATTTTGAGCAGAAAGTGCTCAGATTTGCACCTTGACTCATCTGTGGTATATGACTGCTGTAGTTCATTATCATCACTGTGCTACACTCCAGTACCCCCTCCTCCATCACCCACACTGTCCTGATCTTCAGTACCTGCTCCTCCATCACCCACACTGTCCCGATCATCAGTACCCCCTCCTCCATCACCCACACTGTCCTGATCGTCAGTACCCCCTCCTCCATCACCCACACTGTCCTGATCTTCAGTACCCCCTCCTCCATCACGCACACTGTCCTGATCGTCAGTACCCCCTCCTCCATCACCCACACTGTCCTGATCTTCAGTACCTGCTCCTCCATCACCCACACTGTCCCGATCTTCAGTACCCCCTCCTCCATCACCCACACTGTCCTGATCGTCAGTACCCCCTCCTCCATCACCCACACTGTCCTGATCTTCAGTACCCCCTCCTCCATCACCCACACTGTCCTGATCTTCAGTACCTGCTCCTCCATCACCCACACTGTCCTGATCTTCAGTACCCCCTCCTCCATCACCCACACTGTCCTGATCTTCAGTACCCCCTCCTCCATCACCCACACTGTCCCGATCTTCAGTACCCCCTCCTCCATCACCCACACTGTCCTGATCTTCAGTACCTGCTCCTCCATCACCCACACTGTCCTGATCTTCAGTACCCCCTCCTCCATCACCCACACTGTCCTGATCTTCAGTACCCCCTCCTCCATCACCCACACTGTCCTGATCTTCAGTACCCCCTCCTCCATCACCCACACTGTCCTGATCTTCAGTACCTGCTCCTCCATCACCCACACTGTCCCGATCTTCAGTACCCCCTCCTCCATCATCCACACTGTCCCGATCTTCAGTACCCCCTCCTCCATCACCCACACTGTCCTGATCGTCAGTACCCCCTCCTCCATCACCCACACTGTCCCGATCGTCAGTACCCCCTCCTCCATCACCCACACTGTCCCGATCGTCAGTACCCCCTCCTCCATCACCCACACTGTCCCGATCGTCAGTACCCCCTCCTCCATCACCCACACTGTCCTGATCTTCAGTACCTGCTCCTCCATCACCCACACTGTCCTGATCGTCAGTACCCCCTCCTCCATCACCCACACTGTCCTGATCTTCAGTACCCCCTCCTCCATCACCCACACTGTCCTGATCTTCAGTACCCCCTCCTCCATCACCCACACTGTCCTGATCTTCAGTACCCCCTCCTCCATCACCCACACTGTCCTGATCTTCAGTACCCCCTCCTCCATCACCCACACTGTCCTGATCGTCAGTACCCCCTCCTCCATCACCCACACTGTCCTGATCTTCAGTACCCCCTCCTCCATCACCCACACTGTCCTGATCTTCAGTACCCCCTCCTCCATCACCCACACTGTCCTGATCTTCAGTACCCCCTCCTCCATCACCCACACTGTCCTGATCGTCAGTACCCCCTCCTCCATCACCCACACTGTCCCGATCGTCAGTACCCCCTCCTCCATCACCCACACTGTCCCGATCTTCAGTACCCCCTCCTCCATCACCCACACTGTCCTGATCTTCAGTACCTGCTCCTCCATCACCCACACTGTCCTGATCTTCAGTACCTGCTCCTCCATCACCCACACTGTCCTGATCTTCAGTACCTGCTCCTCCATCACCCACACTGTCCTGATCTTCAGTACCTGCTCCTCCATCACCCACACTGTCCTGATCGTCAGTACCCCCTCCTCCATCACCCACACTGTCCCGATCTTCAGTACCCCCTCCTCCATCACCCACACTGTCCTGATCTTCAGTACCTGCTCCTCCATCACCCACACTGTCCTGATCTTCAGTACCCCCTCCTCCATCACCCACACTGTCCTGATCTTCAGTACCCCCTCCTCCATCACCCACACTGTCCCGATCTTCAGTACCCCCTCCTCCATCACCCACACTGTCCTGATCTTCAGTACCTGCTCCTCCATCACCCACACTGTCCTGATCTTCAGTACCTGCTCCTCCATCACCCACACTGTCCCGATCTTCAGTACCCCCTCCTCCATCACACACACTGTCCCGATCTTCAGTACCCCCTCCTCCATCACCCACACTGTCCTGATCTTCAGTACCTGCTCCTCCATCACCCACACTGTCCTGATCTTCAGTACCTGCTCCTCCATCACCCACACTGTCCTGATCTTCAGTACCTGCTCCTCCATCACCCACACTGTCCTGATCTTCAGTACCCCCTCCTCCATCACCCACACTGTCCCGATCTTCAGTACCCCCTCCTCCATCACCCACACTGTCCTGATCTTCAGTACCTGCTCCTCCATCACCCACACTGTCCCGATCTTCAGTACCCCCTCCCCCATCACCCACACTGTCCTGATCTTCAGTACCCCCTCTTCCATCACCCACACTGTCCTGATCTTCAGTACCCCCTCCTCCATCACCCACACTGTCCTGATCTACAGTACCCCCTCCTCCATCACCCACACTGTCCTGATCTTCAGTACCCCCTCCTCCATCACCCACACTGTCCTGATCTTCAGTACCTGCTCCTCCATCACCCACACTGTCCTGATCTTCAGTACCCCCTCCTCCATCACCCACACTGTCCCGATCGTCAGTACCTGCTCCTCCATCACCCACACTGTCCCGATCTTCAGTACCCCCTCCTCCATCACCCACACTGTCCTGATCTTCAGTACCTGCTCCTCCATCACCCACACTGTCCCGATCTTCAGTACCCCCTCCTCCATCACCCACACTGTCCCGATCTTCAGTACCCCCTCCTCCATCACCCACACTGTCCTGATCTTCAGTACCCCCTCCTCCATCACCCACACTGTCCTGATCTTCAGTACCCCCTCCTCCATCACCCACACTGTCCTGATCTTCAGTACCCCCTCCTCCATCACCCACACTGTCCTGATCTTCAGTACCCCCTCCTCCATCACCCACACTGTCCTGATCGTCAGTACCCCCTCCTCCATCACCCACACTGTCCTGATCGTCAGTACCCCCTCCTCCATCACCCACACTGTCCTGATCGTCAGTACCCCCTCCTCCATCACCCACACTGTCCCGATCGTCAGTACCCCCTCCTCCATCACCCACACTGTCCCGATCGTCAGTACCCCCTCCTCCATCACCCACAATGTCCTGATCTTCAGTACCCCCTCCTCCATCACCCACACTGTCCTGATCTTCAGTACCCCCTCCTCCATCACCCACACTGTCCTGATCTTCAGTACCTGCTCCTCCATCACCCACACTGTCCTGATCTTCAGTACCTGCTCCTCCATCACCCACACTGTCCTGATCTTCAGTACCCCCTCCTCCATCACCCACACTGTCCTGATCTTCAGTACCCCCTCCTCCATCACCCACACTGTCCTGATCTTCAGTACCTGCTCCTCCATCACCCACACTGTCCTGATCTTCAGTACCTGCTCCTCCATCACCCACACTGTCCTGATCTTCAGTACCCCCTCCTCCATCACCCACACTGTCCTGATCTTCAGTACCCCCTCCTCCATCACCCACACTGTCCTGATCTTCAGTACCTGCTCCTCCATCACCCACACTGTCCTGATCTTCAGTACCCCCTCCTCCATCACCCACACTGTCCTGATCTTCAGTACCTGCTCCTCCATCACCCACACTGTCCTGATCTTCAGTACCTGCTCCTCCATCACCCACACTGTCCCGATCGTCAGTACCCCCTCCTCCATCACCCACACTGTCCTGATCTTCAGTACCTGCTCCTCCATCACCCACACTGTCCTGATCTTCAGTACCTGCTCCTCCATCACCCACACTGTCCTGATCTTCAGTACCTGCTCCTCCATCACCCACACTGTCCCGATCTTCAGTACCTGCTCCTCCATCACCCACACTGTCCTGATCTTCAGTACCTGCTCCTCCATCACCCACACTGTCCCGATCGTCAGTACCCCCTCCTCCATCACCCACACTGTCCTGATCTTCAGTACCTGCTCCTCCATCACCCACACTGTCCTGATCTTCAGTACCTGCTCCTCCATCACCCACACTGTCCCGATCATCAGTACCTGCTCCTCCACCACCCACACTGTCCTGATCTTCAGTACCCCCTCCTCCATCACGCACACTGTCCTGATCTTCAGTACCAGCTCCTCCATCACCCACACTGTCCCGATCGTCAGTACCCCCTCCTCCATCACCCACACTGTCCTGATCTTCAGTACCTGCTCCTCCATCACCCACACTGTCCTGATCTTCAGTACCTGCTCCTCCATCACCCACACTGTCCTGATCTTCAGTACCTGCTCCTCCATCACCCACACTGTCCTGATCTTCAGTACCTGCTCCTCCATCACCCACACTGTCCTGATCTTCAGTACCCCCTCCTCCATCACCCACACTGTCCCGATCTTCAGTACCTGCTCCTCCATCACCCACACTGTCCTGATCTTCAGTACCTGCTCCTCCATCACCCACAATGTCCTGATCTTCAGTACCCCCTCCTCCATCACCCACACTGTCCCGATCTTCAGTACCTGCTCCTCCATCACCCACACTGTCCCGATCTTCAGTACCCCCTCCTCCATCACCCACACTGTCCCGATCTTCAGTACCCCCTCCTCCATCACCCACACTGTCCCGATCGTCAGTACCTGCTCCTCCATCACCCACAGTGTCCTGATCTTCAGTACCTGCTCCTCCATCAACCACACTGTCCTGATCTTCAGTACCCCCTCCTCCATCACCCACACTGTCCTGATCTTCAGTACCTGCTCCTCCATCACCCACACTGTCCTGATCTTCAGTACCTGCTCCTCCATCACCCACACTGTCCTGATCTTCAGTACCTGCTCCTCCATCACCCACACTGTCCTGATCTTCAGTACCTGCTCCTCCATCACCCACAATGTCCTGATCTTCAGTACCCCCTCCTCCATCACCCACACTGTCCCGATCTTCAGTACCTGCTCCTCCATCACCCACACTGTCCCGATCTTCAGTACCCCCTCCTCCATCACCCACACTGTCCCGATCGTCAGTACCTGCTCCTCCATCACCCACAGTGTCCTGATCTTCAGTACCTGCTCCTCCATCAACCACACTGTCCTGATCTTCAGTACCCCCTCCTCCATCACCCACACTGTCCTGATCTTCAGTACCTGCTCCTCCATCACCCACACTGTCCTGATCTTCAGTACCTGCTCCTCCATCACCCACACTGTCCCGATCGTCAGTACCCCCTCCCCCATCACCCACACTGTCCCGATCTTCAGTACCTGCTCCTCCATCACCCACAGTGTCCTGATCTTCAGTACCTGCTCCTCCATCACCCACAGTGTCCTGATCTTCAGTACCTGCTCCTCCATCACCCACACTGTCCTGATCTTCAGTACCTGCTCCTCCATCACCCACACTGTCCTGATCTTCAGTACCTGCTCCTCCATCACCCACAGTGTCCTGATCTTCAGTACCTGCTCCTCCATCACCCACACTGTCCTGATCTTCAGTACCCCCTCCTCCATCACCCACACTGTCCTGATCTTCAGTACCTGCTCCTCCATCACCCACACTGTCCCGATCGTCAGTACCCCCTCCTCCATCACCCACACTGTCCTGATCTTCAGTACCTGCTCCTCCATCACCCACACTGTCCTGATCTTCAGTACCTGCTCCTCCATCACACACACTGTCCCGATCTTCAGTACCCCCTCCTCCATCACCCACACTGTCCTGATCTTCAGTACCAGCTCCTCCATCACCCACACTGTCCTGATCTTCAGTACCTGCTCCTCCATCACCCACACTGTCCTGATCTTCAGTACCCCCTCCTCCATCACCCACACTGTCTTGATCGTCAGTACCCCCTCCTCCATCACCCACACTGTCCTGATCTTCAGTACCCCCTCCTCCATCACCCACACTGTCCTGATCTTCAGTACCTGCTCCTCCATCACGCACACTGTCCTGATCGTCAGTACCCCCTCCTCCATCACCCACACTGTCCCGATCTTCAGTACCCCCTCCTCCATCACACACACTGTCCCGATCTTCAGTACCCCCTCCTCCATCACCCACACTGTCCCGATCGTCAGTACCCCCTCCTCCATCACCCACACTGTCCTGATCTTCAGTACCTGCTCCTCCATCACCCACACTGTCCTGATCTTCAGTACCTGCTCCTCCATCACCCACACTGTCCTGATCTTCAGTACCTGCTCCTCCATCACCCACACTGTCCCGATCTTCAGTACCCCCTCCTCCATCACCCACACTGTCCTGATCTTCAGTACCCCCTCCTCCATCACCCACACTGTCCCGATCGTCAGTACCCCCTCCTCCATCACCCACACTGTCCCGATCTTCAGTACCCCCTCCTCCATCACGCACACTGTCCCGATCGTCAGTACCCCCTCCTCCATCACCCACACTGTCCCGATCTTCAGTACCCCCTCCTCCATCACGCACACTGTCCTGATCGTCAGTACCCCCTCCTCCATCACCCACACTGTCCCGATCTTCAGTACCCCCTCCTCCATCACGCACACTGTCCCGATCGTCAGTACCCCCTCCTCCATCACCCACACTGTCCCGATCGTCAGTACCCCCTCCTCCATCACCCACACTGTCCTGATCGTCAATACCCCCTCCTCCATCACCCACACTGTCCTGATCTTCAGTACCTGCTCCTCCATCACCCACACTGTCCTGATCGTCAGTACCCCCTCCTCCATCACCCACACTGTCCTGATCTTCAGTACCCCCTCCTCCATCACCTACACTGTCCCGATCTTCAGTACCAGCTCCTCCATCACCCACACTGTCCCGATCGTCAGTACCCCCTCCTCCATCACCCACACTGTCCCGATCGTCAGTACCCCCTCCTCCATCACCCACACTGTCCTGATCTTCAGTACCCCCTCCTCCATCACCTACACTGTCCCGATCTTCAGTACCCCCTCCTCCATCACCCACACTGTCCTGATCTTCAGTACCCCCTCCTCCATCACCCACACTGTCCCGATCGTCAGTACCCCCTCCTCCATCACCCACACTGTCCTGATCTTCAGTACCTGCTCCTCCATCACCCACACTGTCCCGATCGTCAGTACCCCCTCCTCCATCACCCACACTGTCCCGATCGTCAGTACCCCCTCCTCCATCACCCACACTGTCCTGATCTTCAGTACCTGCTCCTCCATCACCCACACTGTCCTGATCTTCAGTACCCCCTCCTCCATCACCCACACTGTCCTGATCTTCAGTACCTGCTCCTCCATCACCCACACTGTCCCGATCGTCAGTACCCCCTCCTCCATCACCCACACTGTCCCGATCGTCAGTACCCCCTCCTCCATCACCCACACTGTCCTGATCTTCAGTACCCCCTCCTCCATCACCCACACTGTCCCGATCTTCAGTACCCCCTCCTCCATCACGCACACTGTCCCGATCGTCAGTACCCCCTCCTCCATCACCCACACTGTCCTGATCTTCAGTACCCCCTCCTCCATCACGCACACTGTCCCGATCGTCAGTACCCCCTCCTCCATCACCCACACTGTCCTGATCTTCAGTACCCCCTCCTCCATCACCCACACTGTCCTGATCTTCAGTACCCCCTCCTCCATCACCCACACTGTCCCGATCGTCAGTACCTGCTCCTCCATCACGCACACTGTCCCGATCGTCAGTACCCCCTCCTCCATCACCCACACTGTCCCGATCGTCAGTACCCCCTCCTCCATCACCCACACTGTCCTGATCTTCAGTACCCCCTCCTCCATCACCCACACTGTCCTGATCTTCAGTACCTGCTCCTCCATCACCCACACTGTCCTGATCTTCAGTACCTGCTCCTCCATCACCCACACTGTCCTGATCTTCAGTACCCCCTCCTCCATCACCCACACTGTCCCGATCGTCAGTACCTGCTCCTCCATCACCCACACTGTCCTGATCTTCAGTACCTGCTCCTCCACCACCCACACTGTCCTGATCTTCAGTACCCCCTCCTCCACCACCCACACTGTCCTGATCTTCAGTACCCCCTCCTCCACCACCCACACTGTCCTGATCTTCAGTACCCCCTCCTCCATCACCCACACTGTCCTGATCTTCAGTACCTGCTCCTCCATCACCCACACTGTCCCGATCGTCAGTACCCCCTCCTCCACCACCCACACTGTCCCGATCGTCAGTACCCCCTCCTCCACCACCCACACTGTCCTGATCTTCAGTACCCCCTCCTCCATCACCCACACTGTCCTGATCTTCAGTACCTGCTCCTCCACCACCCACACTGTCCTGATCTTCAGTACCTGCTCCTCCATCACCCACACTGTCCCGATCGTCAGTACCCCCTCCTCCACCACCCACACTGTCCCGATCGTCAGTACCCCCTCCTCCATCACCCACACTGTCCCGATCGTCAGTACCTGCTCCTCCACCACCCACACTGTCCTGATCTTCAGTACCTGCTCCTCCATCACCCACACTGTCCCGATCTTCAGTACCCCCTCCTCCATCACCCACACTGTCCTGATCTTCAGTACCCCCTCCTCCATCACCCACACTGTCCTGATCTTCAGTACCCCCTCCTCCATCACCCACACTGTTGTGATCGTCAGTACCCCCTCCTCCATCACCCACACTGTCCCGATCGTCAGTACCCCCTCCTCCATCACCCTCACTGTTGTGATCGTCAGTACCCCCTCCTCCATCACCCACACTGTCCCGATCTTCAGTACCTGCTCCTCCATCACCCACACTGTCCTGATCTTCAGTACCTGCTCCTCCATCACCCACACTGTCCTGATCTTCAGTACCCCCTCCTCCATCACCCACACTGTCCTGATCTTCAGTACCTGCTCCTCCATCACCCACACTGTCCTGATCTTCAGTACCCCCTCCTCCATCACCCACACTGTCCTGATCTTCAGTACCCCCTCCTCCATCACCCACACTGTCCTGATCTTCAGTACCCCCTCCTCCATCACCCACACTGTCCTGATCTTCAGTACCTGCTCCTCCATCACCCACACTGTCCTGATCTTCAGTACCCCCTCCTCCATCACCCACACTGTCCTGATCTTCAGTACCCCCTCCTCCATCACCCACACTGTCCTGATCTTCAGTACCTGCTCCTCCATCACCCACACTGTCCTGATCTTCAGTACCTGCTCCTCCATCACCCACACTGTCCTGATCTTCAGTACCCCCTCCTCCATCACCCACACTGTCCTGATCTTCAGTACCTGCTCCTCCATCACCCACACTGTCCTGATCTTCAGTACCCCCTCCTCCATCACCCACACTGTCCTGATCTTCAGTACCTGCTCCTCCATCACCCACACTGTCCTGATCTTCAGTACCTGCTCCTCCATCACCCACAATGTCCTGATCTTCAGTACCTGCTCCTCCATCACCCACACTGTCCTGATCTTCAGTACCTGCTCCTCCATCACCCACACTGTCCTGATCTTCAGTACCTGCTCCTCCATCACCCACACTGTCCTGATCTTCAGTACCTGCTCCTCCATCACCCACACTGTCCTGATCTTCAGTACCCCCTCCTCCATCACCCACACTGTCCTGATCTTCAGTACCTGCTCCTCCATCACCCACACTGTCCTGATCTTCAGTACCCCCTCCTCCATCACCCACACTGTCCCAATCGTCAGTACCTGCTCCTCCATCACCCACACTGTCCCGATCTTCAGTACCTGCTCCTCCATCACGCACACTGTCCTGATCTTCAGTACCCCCTCCTCCATCACCCACACTGTCCCAATCGTCAGTACCTGCTCCTCCATCACCCACACTGTCCTGATCTTCAGTACCTGCTCCTCCATCACGCACACAGTCCTGATCTTCAGTACCCTCTCCTCCATCACCCACACTGTCCTGATCTACAGTACCAGCTCCTCCATCACCCACACTGTCCTGATCTTCAGTACCTGCTCCTCCATCACCCACACTGTCCCGATCTTCAGTACCTGCTCCTCCATCACCCACACTGTCCTGATCTTCAGTACCCCCTCCTCCATCACCCACACTGTCCTGATCTTCAGTACCCCCTCCTCCATCACCCACACTGTCCTGATCTTCAGTACCTGCTCCTCCATCACCCACACTGTCCTGATCTTCAGTACCTGCTCCTCCATCACCCACACTGTCCTGATCTTCAGTACCTGCTCCTCCATCACCCACACTGTCCTGATCTTCAGTACCTGCTCCTCCATCACCCACACAGTCCTGATCTTCAGTACCTGCTCCTCCATCACCCACACTGTCCTGATCTTCAGTACCTGCTCCTCCATCACCCACACTGTCCTGATCTTCAGTACCTGCTCCTCCATCACCCACACTGTCCTGATCTTCAGTACCCCCTCCTCCATCACCCACACTGTCCTGATCTTCAGTACCTGCTCCTCCATCACCCACACTGTCCTGATATTCAGTACCTGCTCCTCCATCACCCACACTGTCCTGATCTTCAGTACCTGCTCCTCCATCACCCACACTGTCCTGATCTTCAGTACCCCCTCCTCCATCACCCACACTGTCCCGATCTTCAGTACCTGCTCCTCCATCACCCACACTGTCCTGATCTTCAGTACCCCCTCCTCCATCACCCACACTATCCCGATCTTCAGTACCTGCTCCTCCATCACCCACACTGTCCTGATCTTCAGTACCTGCTCCTCCATCACCCACACTGTCCTGATCTTCAGTACCTGCTCCTCCATCACCCACACTGTCCTGATCTTCAGTACCCCCTCCTCCATCACCCACACTGTCCTGATCTTCAGTACCCCCTCCTCCATCACCCACACTGTCCTGATCTTCAGTACCCCCTCCTCCATCACCCACACTGTCCTGATCTTCAGTACCTGCTCCTCCATCACCCACACTGTCCTGATCTTCAGTACCTGCTCCTCCATCACCCACACTGTCCTGATCTTCAGTACCTGCTCCTCCATCACCCACACTGTCCTGATCTTCAGTACCCCCTCCTCCATCACCCACACTGTTGTGATCTTCAGTACCAGTTCTTCTCCTTTGATTACACTCCTGAGATGCTCCTCAGGACATGCTACCACGTTAAATGTGCTCTATAAATGAAACTTGTTGTTGAAAGGTACAAACCATTCTCAGTACACACATGCACAGGAACTGAAGCAAATAAACATACCAGCCTTGCAGTAGCAGATGGAAGAAGTGTGATCTTTGACTCAGTGTTTATTGTGCTCCATTAACATATCAACAAACGTCACTGAGCTCTACTTGCAACCACATGACAATGAAATTAATTTGTTCACTTTGGACTCAACATGAACTGGTCCCCAAATTTAATCTCCTGAAGAAGCCAACAGAGGGAAAATTACATCGAATGGAAGAGTTTCTTTAATCCTTTAATTGAACAAAAATATCAGACAATCATAGAATCATCGAAAGGTTACAGCACGGAAGGAGGCCATTCGGCCCATCGAGTCCGTGCCGGCTCTACGCAACAACAACCCAGCTCGTCACACTCACCCGCCCTTTCCCCGTAGCCCTGCAAATTTTTCCCTTTCAAGTACGTATCCAGTTCCCTTTCAAAGGCCATGACTGAATCTGCCTCCACCATCCCCTCAAATATTGCAATCTGGACAAGTCCACCCTGGACAGTTGCTTGCCACAGATAATATCTCCATGGTCCCACCAACACAGAATCCATTCTTTTCCACAGAGGATTTGACCAGCTCTGTGAATGTTTGGCCCTACAATCTTCAATTCTATTCCTCACCAGATATTTATCCAGCTATTTCTGAAGGAGTTGATCAACATTGGATTAATTCAGCAAGAAGCTGATCCCTTCTGGAAGTGAGAGAACACTGAGGTCATAAGCATCACAAGTGCATTGGTTTGAAGCTTCCAGTGGAGTAAATTCAATGTTCTGCAGCTCACCACTTATTGGATAATACATAAAATTTCCTCTGGGGTTTTGCCCGACTAACACTGTAGCACTGGTGGGATTTCAGAGGAACCCACGCACCAGACAAGTGCCAGGCAATGACTATCTCCAACAAGAGAGAGTCTAACCACCTCCCCTTGACATTCAACGGCATTACCATTGCCGAATCCCCCATAATCAACATCCGGGGGGTCACCATTGACCAGAAACTTAACTGGACCAGCCACATAAATACTGTGGCTACAAGAGCAGGTCAGAGGCTGGGTATTCTGTGGCGAGTGACTCACCTCCTGACTCCCCAAAGCCTTTCCACCATCTACAAGGCACAAGTCAGGAGTGTGATGAATACTCTCCACTTGCTTGGATGAGTGCAGCTCCAACAACACTCAAGAAGCTCGACACCATCCAGGACAAAGCAGCTCGCTTGATTGGTACCCCATCCACCACCCTAAACATTCACTCCCTTCACCACCGGCACACAGTGGCTGCAGTGTGTACCATCCACAGGATGCACTGCAGCAACTCGCCAAGGCTTCTTCGACAGCACCTCCCAAACCCGCGACCTCTACCACCTAGAAGGACAAGGGCAGCAGGCACATGGGAACAACACCACCTGCACGTTCCCCTCCAAGTCACACACCATCCCGACTTGGAAATATATCGCCGTTCCTTCATCGTCGCTGGGTCAAAATCCTGGAACTCCCTTCCTAACAGCACTGTGGGAGAACCTTCACCACACGGACTGCAGCGGTTCAAGAAGGCGGCTCACCACCACCTTCTCAAGGGCAGTTAGGGATGGGCAATAAATGCTGGTCTTGCCAGTGACGCCCACATCCCATGAACGAATAAAAAAAAATCGACTGGCAGAATTTCAGAGCAACCCACTGTAACACTGGCGCGATTTCAGAGGAACCCACTGTAACACTGGCGCGATTTCAGAGGAACCCACTGTAACACTGGCGGGATTTCAGAGCAACCCACTGTAACACTGGCGGGATTTCAGAGCAACCCACTGTAACACTGGCGCGATTTCAGCGGAACCCACTGTAACACTGGTGGGATTTCAGAGGAACCCACTGTAATACTGGTGGGATTTCAGAGGAACCCACTGTAACACTGGCGCGATTTCAGAGGAACCCACTGTAACACTGGCGCGATTTCAGAGGAACCCACTGTAACACTGGCGCGATTTCAGAGGAACCCACTGTCACACTGGCGCGATTTCAGAGGAACCCACTGTAACACTGGCGCGATTTCAGAGGAACCCACTGTAACACTGGCACGATTTCAGAGGAACCCACTGTAACACTGGCGAGATTTCAGAGGAATCCACTGTAACACTGGCGAGATTTCAGAGGAATCCACTGTAACACTGGCGCGATTTCAGAGGAACCCACTGTAACACTGGCGCGATTTCAGAGGAACCCACTGTAACACTGGCACGATTTCAGAGGAACCCACTGTAACACTGGCGCGATTTCAGAGGAACCCACTGTAACACTGGCACGATTTCAGAGGAACCCACTGTAACACTGGCGAGATTTCAGAGGAATCCACTGTAACACTGGCGAGATTTCAGAGGAACCCACTGTAACACTGGTGGGATTTCAGAGGAACCCGCTGTAACACTGGCGCGATTTCAGAGGAACCCACTGTAACACTGGCGCGATTTCAGAGGAACCCACTGTAACACTGGCGCGATTTCAGAGGAACCCACTGTAACACTGGTGGGATTTCAGAGGAACCCACTGTAACACTGGTGGGATTTCAGAGGAACCCACTGTAACACTGGCGAGATTTCAGAGGAACCCACTGTCACACTGGTGGGATTTCAGAGGAACCCACTGTCACACTGGAGGGATTTCAGAGGAACCCACTGTAACACTGGCGAGATTTCAGAGGAACCCACTGTAACACTGGCGAGATTTCAGAGGAACCCACTGTAACACTGGCGAGATTTCAGAGGAACCCACTGTAACACTGGTGGGATTTCAGAGGAACCCACTGTCACACTGGTGGGATTTCAGAGGAACCCACTGTCACACTGGTGGGATTTCAGAGGAACCCACTGTAAGAATATTGGAAATAGGGAAAAATTGACAGCTTTTTCTTAATGCTACTAACCATCATGCTCTCCATCATCCGATAACGATGGCCTTGTCAATCCGAGGAGATCATTTGGGATATATATATATAAAATTTTGTGCTGCGTATTTTGCTGCATTGTCAACTGTTAACCTCTGACTAGTGACTGACCCGTGTCACCCTCCTTGCTACACAAGGCAGCTACCTGATAAAAGAGGAACAATGGCCCAAAAAGCAGAACAATAATCCAAAGACAGCAACAAAACCAGGATCATGAGACAATGCGGTCAAGCTGGCCACCTGAAAAAACTACCTTGTGATTAAATGAGTAATGTTAAAACAAACTGACCACCTTGAATTCTTTGAAAAACAACTTTGTTAATCTATAAGGGTCTGATGAATGTTGTTCCATTGTTGGTGTGAATTTTCTGCCAGTGGGGAGATAAAAACCCAATGTCTTTTGAGCTCAGGGCATAGGAATCAGTGATGGCCATCAACTGTCGAAAGAATACTTAGCTGTCTGAAGACAACACCGCAGTCAGAAGAACGCCTGATTATCACTGTCAGAAAACACTGGCAGGACTTCAGAGGAACCCACTGGAACACGGGAGGGACCTGCTTCCACTGGGTTCCTGCCACTTCCAGCATTTTCTGGTCAGCCTAGTAAAGGACAAAAGGCTCTGCCCGTCCCTCTCAAGATCAGGGGCTAGCCCTGGGGCTGGAGCTGGGGGGCAGGGACTCCTGATGCCAGTAATTCCCACTTCCCTGACTCCCTGGACTTGAAGGCTGGAATGGTCTGAGCTGAGGTGTGGTGAGCGGCCTGAACCCCCAGAGATAAGGGGAAAAAGATAATGGGAATCAAGCCCCCTTCCACAAGGAGCCGAAGGGGAGAGGGCTGGACTCTCGGGTGTGGGACTTCCGAATCACCCGGGGCAGGCAGAGACACACCTGTAGTGGTACGTGTGCCAGCTGGCCCCGGGCAATATCGGTGCCCTCCCACTGACCCTGCCATCTCTAGCAGGGAATTTCCCACATTATAACAGTGACGACACTTCAAAAGTACTGCACTGGCTATAAAGTGCTATGCGACGTCCTGAGGTTGTGAAAGGCGCTATATAAATGCAAGTCTTTCTGCCTATACTAACCCTGCCAGCAACTTTAAAATCCACCTCCCCTCAATTTTATTGCAGCCACCCATTCACTTTCAACTGACAGTCCTGTTTTTGAACTGGGTGTCTATAAACTTCTAAAATGTAAACTGGACATCTTAGCAAGGAGAGGCAATCTTATTCAGGGTCATTGCGTGCACGCACAGGCTGGTATTGGCAACGTGGCCGATGCAAATGTATGAAGCAATGGTGTGATGACGTCAGGAAAAGTTTTTTTTTTATTCGTTCACGGGATGTGGGCGTCGCTGGCAAGGCCGGCATTTATTGCCCATCCCTAATTGCCCTCGAGAAGGTGGTGGTGAGCCGCCTTCTTGAACCGCTGCAGTCCGTGTGGTGACGGTTCTCCCACAGTGCTGTTAGGAAGGGAGTTCCAGGATTTTGACCCAGCGACAATGAAGGAACAGCGATATATGTCCAAGTCGTGATGGTGTGTGACTTGGAGGGGAACGTGCAGGTGGTGTTGTTCCCATGCGCCTGCTGCTCTTGTCCTTCTAGGTGGTAGAGGTCGCGGGTTTGGGAGGTGCTGTCGAAGAAGCCTTGGCGAGTTGCTGCAGTGCATCCTGTGGATGGTACACACTGCAGCCACAGTGCGCCGGTGGTGAAGGGAGTGAATGTTTAGGGTGGTGGATGGGGTGCCAATCAAGCGGGCTGCTTTATCTTGGATGGTGTCGAGCTTCTTGAGTGTTGTTGGAGCTGCACTCATCCAGGCAAGTGGAGAGTATTCCATCACACTCCTGACTTGTGCCTTGTAGATGGTGGAATTGCTTTGGGGAGTCAGGAGGTGAGTCACTCGCCGCAGAATACCCAGCCTCTGACCTGCTCTCGTAGCCACGGTATTTATATGGCTGGTCCAGTTAAGTTTCTGGTCAATGGTGACCCCCAGGATGTTGATGGTGGGGGATTCGGCGATGGTAATGCCGTTGAATGTCAAGGGGAGGTGGTTAGACTCTCTCTTGTTGGAGATGGTCATTGCCTGGCACTTATCTGACGCGAATGTTACTTGCCACTTATGAGCCCAAGCCTGGATGTTGTCCAGGTCTTGCTGCATGCAGGCTCGGACTGCTTCATTATCTGAGGGGTTGCGAATGGAACTGAACACTGTGCAGTCATCAGCGAACATCCCCATTTCTGACCTTATGATGGAGGGAAGGTCATTGATGAAGCAGCTGAAGATGGTTGGGCCCAGGACACTGCCCTGAGGAACTCCTGCAGCAATGCCCTGGGGCTGAGATGATTGGCCTCCAACAACCACTACCATCTTCCTTTGTGCTAGGTATGACTCCAGCCACTGGAGAGTTTTCCCCCTGATTCCCATTGACTTCAATTTTACTAGGGCTCCTTGGTGCCACACTCGGTCAAATGCTGCCTTGATGTCAAGGGCAGTCACTCTCACCTCACCTCTGGAATTCAGCTCTTTTGTCCATGTTTGGACCAAGGCTGTAATGAGGTCTGGAGCCGAGTGGTCCTGGCGGAACCCAAACTGAGCATCGGTGAGCAGGTTATTGGTGAGTAAGTGCCGCTTGATAGCACTGTCGACGACACCTTCCATCACTTTGCTGATGATTGAGAGTAGACTAATGGGGCGGTAATTGGCCGGATTGGATTTGTGATGGCACAGTTCAGAAAGGCTGCACGATTATGGGATGACTTTGTATTGCCAGTGCCAATAAACACACATTAACTGGCCCCAGGAAGACGAGCAGGATCTGGGAAGTTAAAAATGGGCCTACTGGTCCATCCAAGTGTTTCACGTCCAGGAGGAACTGAATAACCAGTGAGCAAAACACTGAGCAACAAGAGTGTGGAACAGTGTCTGGCTACAACTTGCATTTGCAGAGCACCTTAAACACAGTGTCAGCTGTGGCTCAGTGGGTCGCACTCCTGCCTCTGAGTCAGAAGACTGAGTTGAAGTCCCACTCCAGAGACTTGAGCCCATAATCCACGCTGACACTCCAGTACAGTACCACAGCCATGCCCTCTGCCTCCATGTGTAGATCTCCTTTTTGGTCCCTAATCGGCCCCAGCCCTCCTCTAACTGCCCCCTTACTATTTATATGCCTATAGAAGATTTTTGGATTTCATTTTATGTTAGCTGCCTGTCTATTCTCATACTTATTTCCTTTTTCACTTCTCCTCTATACATTTTATATTCAGCCCGGTTCTCACTTGTATTATCAACCTGACATCTATCATACGCCCCCTTTTTCTGCTTCATCTTACTCTCTATCTCTTTCGTCACCAGGGAGCTCTGGCTTTGGTTGCCCTCCCTTTCCCCCTCCTGCGAATGTATCTACACTGTACCCGAACCACCTCCTTTTTAATGGCCGCCCATTGTTCGATTGCAGTTTTGGCTGCCAATCTTTGATTCCAATTTACCCGGGCCAGATCCGTTCTCAACCCATTGCGCCAGAAGTGCCGAGTGGACGATCCATCTCGGCCTCCTCCCAATATCCCCACCATCACAGAAGCCAGTCTTCAGCCAATTCGATTCACTCCACGTGATATCAAGAAACGGCTGAGTGCACTGGATACAACAAAGGCTGTGGGCCCCGACTGTAGTGCTGAAGGCTTGTGCTCCAGAACTAGCTGCGCCTCTAGCCAAAATGTTCCAGTAAAGCGACAACACTGGCATCTACCCGACAATGTGGAAAATTGCCCAGCTATGTCCTGTCCACAAAAAGCAGGACAAATCCAATCCGGACAATTACCGCCCCATCAGTCTACTCTCCATCATCAGCAAAGTGATGGAAGGTGTCGTCGACAGTGCTATCAAGCGGCACTTACTCACCAATAACCTGCTCACCGATGCTCAGTTTGGGTTCCGCCAGGACCACTCGGCTCCAGACCTCATTACAGCCTTGGTCCAAACATGGACAAAAGAGCTGAATTCCAGAGGTGAGGTGAGAGTGACTGCCCTTGACATCAAGGCAGCATTTGACCGAGTGTGGCACCAAGGAGCCCTAGTAAAATTGAAGTCAATGGGAATCAGGGGAAAAACTCTCGGTGGCTGGAGTCGTACCGAGCACAAAGGAAGATGGTAGTGGTTGTTGGAGGCCAATCATCTCAGCCCCAGGACATTGCTGCAGGAGTTCCTCAGGGCAGTGTCCTAGGCCCAACCATCTTCAGCTGCTTCATCAATGACCTTCCCTCCATCATAAGGTCGGAACCAGGGAGGTTCGTTGATAATTGCACAGTGTTCAGTTCCATTGGCATCTCCTCAGATAATGAAGCAGTCCGTGCCCGCATGCAGCAAGACCTGGACAACATCCAGGCTTGGGCTGATAAGTGGCAAGTAACATTTGCGCCAGACAAGTGCCAGGCAATGACCATCTCCAACAAGAGAGAGTCTAACCACTTCCCCTTCTCATTCAACGGCATTACCATCGCTGAATCCCCCACCATCAACATCCTGGGGGTCACCATTGACCAGCAACTTAACTGGACCAGCCATATAAATACTGTGGCTACGAGAGCAGGTCAGAGGCTGGGTATTCTGCGGTGAGTGACTCACCTCCTGACTCCCCAAAGCCTTTCCACCATCTACAAGGCACAAGTCAGGAGTGTGATGGAATACTCTCCACTTGCCTGGATGAGTGCAGCTCCAACAACACTCAAGAAACTTGACACCATCCAGGACAAAGCAGCCCGCTTGATTGGCCCCCATCCACCACCCTAAACATTCACTCCCTTCACCACCGGCGCACTGTGGCTGCAGTGTGTACCATCCACAGGATGCACTGCAGCAACTCGACAAGGCTTCTTCGACAACACCTCCCAAACCCACGACCTCTACCACCTAGAAGGACAAGGGCAGCAGGCACATGGGAACAACACCACCTGCACGTTCCCCTCCAAGTCACACACCATCCCGACTTGGAAATATATCGCCGTTCCTTCATCGTCGTTGGATCAAAATCCTGGAACTCCCTACCTAACAGCATTGTGGGAGAACCTTCACCACACGGACTGCAATGGTTCAAGAAGGCGGCTCACCACCACCTTCTCAAGGGCAATTAGGGATGGGCAATAAATGCTGGCCTTGCCAGCGAGACCCACATTCCATGAACGAATAAAAAAAAAAATTGGCCCTCCTCCAATTAAATATTTTTACTCTAGATTGCTCCTTGTCCTTTTCCATAGCTATTCTAAACATTATGATACTATGATCACTGTTACCTAAATGTTGTCCCACTGACACTTGCTCCACTTGGCCCACCTCATTCCCCTGAACTAGATCCAGCTATGCCTCCATCCTCACTGGGCCAGAAACATACTGATTAAGAAAGCTGACTGAGGGATAAATATTGGCCAGGACACCGGGGAGAACACCCCTGCTCTTCTTCGAATAGCACTATGGGGGATCTTGTACGTCCACCTGAGAGGGCAGACAGGACGAAAGAGATGGAGAGTAAGATGAAGCAGAGAAAGGGGGCATATGACAGATGTCAGGTTGATAATACAAGTGAGAACCAGGCTGAATATAGAAAGTACAGAGGAGAAGTGAAAAAGGAAATAAGAGGGGCAAAGAGAGAGTGAGAATAGACAGGCAGCTAACATAAAATGAAATCCAAAAGTCTTCTATTGGCATATAAATAGTAAAGGGGCAGTTAGAGGACGGCTGGGGCTGTTTGGGGACCAAAAAGGAGATCTACACATGGAGGCAGAGGGCATGGCTGGAGTACTAAATGAGTACTTAGCATCTGTCTTTACCAAGGAAGAAGATGCTGCCAAAGTCACAGTAAAAGAGGAGGCAGTTGAGATACTGGATGGGCTAAAAATTGATAAAGAGAAGGTATTAGAAATGCTGGCTATAATTAAAGTGGATAAGTCACCAGGTCTGGATGGGAAGCTGAGGGAAGTAAGGGTGGAAATTGCGGAGGTGCTGGCCATAATCTTCCAAACATCCTTAGATATGGGGGAGGTGCCAGAGGACAGGAGAATTGCAAATGTTACACCCTTGTTCAAAAAAGGGTGCAAGGATAAACCCGGCAAATATAGGCCAGTCAGTTTAACCTGAGTGGTGGGGAAACTTGTAGAAATGATAATCCGGGATAAAATTAACAGTCACTTGGACGAGTGTGGATTAATTAAGGAAAGCCAGCACGGATTTGTTAAAGGCAAATCGTGTTTAACTAACCCGATTGAGTTTTTTTATGAGGTAACCGAGAGGGTTGAAAAGGGCAATGCGGTTGATGTTGTGGATGTGGACTTTCAAAAGGCGTTTGATAAAGTGCCACATAATAGGCTTGTCAGCAAAATTGAAGCCCAAGGAATAAAAGGGGCAGTGGCAGCATGGATATGAAATTGGCTAAGAGACAGGAAACAGAGAGTAGTGGTGAACGGTTGTTTTTCGGACTGGAGGGAGGTGTACAGTGGTGTTCCCCAGGGGTCGGTGCTGGGACCACTGCTTTTTTTGATACATATTAATGACTTGGACTTGGGTGTACAGGGCACAATTTCCAAATTTGCAGATGACAAAACTTGGAAGTGTAGTAAACAGTGAGGAGGACAGGGATAGACTTCAAGAGGACAGGCTGGTGGAATGGGCGGACACGTGGCAGATGAAATTTAACACAGAGAAGTGCAAAGTGATACATTTTGGTAGGAAGAACGAGGAGAGGCAATATAAACTAGAGGGCACAATTCTAAAGGGGGTGCAGGAACAGAGAGATCTGGGGGTATATGTGCACAAATCTTTGAAGGTGGCAGGGCAGGTTGAGAAAGCGGTTAAAAAAGCATACGGGATCCTGGGCTTTATAAATAGAGGCATAGAGTGCAAAAGTATGGAAGTTATGTTGAACCTTTATGACATCCGGCCTCGACAGCGATTTTAACCTTAAACATTTGTAGCCTTAAAGGAAAAGGCCACATTAAACATAAATCGGCAACAGAGGGTGGTGGGGGTCTGGAACTCACTGCCTGAAAGGGTGGTAGAGGCAGAAACCCTCAACTCATTTAAAAAGTACCTGGATGTGCACCTGAAAAGCCGTGCCCTGTGGGGCTACGGACCAAATGCGGGAAAGTGGGATTAGGCTGGGTGGCTCATTTCTCAGCCGGCACGGACACGATGGGCTGAATGGCCTCCTTCTGTGCAGTAAATTTTCTATGATTCTATAATTCCACCCTAGCAGTAGAATAATACTGTGCAATACCTGGTATAGTAGAGTGTATCATCTGATTTACTGGAACAATGGCACTGGACATCTGCTAGCTGGGATATATAATGGGAATCAGTGTATAAGGGCATATTCTAATAGGGCATAGGATGTATTAGGGCTTAGGGTGTATTCGAGATATAATATAGTAATCTGTGTATTGGAATAACTTATGGTAGTGTATTGGGAAACATAATAAGGAGGTGACGTAAAGATCTCATAGAAGTCTTTAAGATCACAAAATGGTTTGATAGGGTCGACATAGAGAAGATGTGTCCGCTTGTGGGGGAGACCAAAGCTCGGGACATAAATATAAGATAGTCACTAATAAATCCAATAAGGAATTCAGGAGAAACTTCTTTACCCAGAGAGTGGTTAGAATGTGGAACGTGCTACCACAAGGAGTAGTTGAGGCAAATAGTATAGATGCATTTATGGGGAAGCGAGATAAACACATGAGGGAGAAAGGAATAGAAGGATATGTTGATAGGGTGAGATGAAGTAGAGTGGGAGGAGGCTCATGTGGAGTTGGTCTGAATAGCCTGTTTCTCTGCTGTAACTTCTGTGTAATTCTATGTAAAGACGGTGTTAATGAAGGGATAAGTTTTGAAGACTTTCTGACACATTATGTAGAAAGAGGGTCTCCTTGATCTGATCACTGCTGCAGGAGTTGCTGTTCTTACCTGAGCCGTACAGGTGTGAATTTTTGAGAAGCCATCGAAGGTGACAGTCCAGGTGATGCTGACATTGCTGGGCGCCAGGTTCTTTATTCTCAGCTCAGTGGGCTTGTCTGGTGAAACTGGAGAAGCAAATTACTCAACAATTGGTTCACGTTAGGAGGCCCCAGACAGAGAATTCATCAGTCCCCTTGCAGAATCTCGGTATGAGCTGACCGTTTCGATTCCCTTCCTCCCCTCCAACACCATGAATAGATTCTGTGGGCAACACTAGCCCTTTCATGGTGTCAATGGAACAGAGGTTCTATACAAAATTCTATATCCAGGCTGCATCTGACCATCAGTTTGAAAGCATGAAAATAAGAGAATAAGAGTGAGTCACCATTGCTTGTACTTTTAGGTCACGTGGCAACTCACCCTTTAACACAACTTGTTCCAGGAACTGAGCAATTCACATTCAGGAGCATGACATATGTAACCATGTGCTCTTAAAGAGACAGCATCGCCAAACAGTGCCAACCCTTCTTTAAAGAGGAAGCTTCATCACTTGCAAAACAGTAGCACAAATGTATTTCTCTTAAATGGGGACGGGAGAGGAGAAAGAGGGGCAAGGAAGGAAGGACAGTGAGAATGAGGGGCGGAGGGAAGGACAGTGAGAATGAGGGGCGGAGGGAAGGACAGTGAGAATGAGGGGTGGAGGGAAGGACAGTGAGAATGAGGGGTGGAGGGAAGGACAGTGAGAATGAGGGGCGGAGGGAGGAAGGAAGGGGAGGGGAGGAAGGAAGTCATGATGATCCTTTATATAACACTGGTTTGGCCACAACTGGAGTATTGTGTCCTGTTCTGGGCACCGCACTTCAGGAAAGATGTGAAGGCCTTAGAGAGGGTGCAGAAAAGATATATTAGAATGATTCCAGGGATGAAGGACTTAAATTACGTGGATAGACAGGAAAAGCTGGGGTTGTTCTTCTTGGAACAGAGAAGGTTGCGAGGAGATTTGATAGAGGTATTCAAAATCATGAAGGGTCTAGACAGAGTAGATAGAGAGAAACTGTTCCCATTAGCGGGAGGGTCAAGAACCAGAGCTCATGGATTTAAGGCGGTTGGCAAAATAACCAAAGATGATATGAGGAAAATCTTTTTTACACAGCGAATGGTTATGATCTGGAATGCACTGCCCGAGGGGATGGTGGAGGCAGATTCAATCATGGCCTTCAAACGGGAACTGGATAAGTACTTGAAAAGAAAAAATTTGCAGGGCTACCGGGAAAGGGCGGGGGAGTGGGACTAGCTGGATTGCTCTTGCATAGAGCCGGCGCGGACTCGATGGGCCGAGTGGCCTCCTTCCGTGCTGTAACCATTCTATGATTCCATGATTCTATGAGGAAGAATGAAAGGAGGAAGGGGAAAGGAAGGAATGAAAAGGAAGGAAGAAAAGGGAGAAGGAAGGAAGAAGGGGGAAGGAAAGGAGGAGAGGGAAGGAACAAGGGCAGTTAGGAGAGGAAGGAGGAAAAGGAAGGAAGGGGAAGAAAGGAAAGGAGAAGGGAGGCAGGGAAGAGAAAAGGGGGTGGCAAGAAAGGGGAGAAAGAGGCAAAAAGGGATGGAAGAGGATGGGGAAAGAGGGTAGGGAAGAGAGGGGGAAGGAGAAGCAAAATAAAAAGAAAAACAGAATGGAGAAGCAGAATGTCAGGACAAAGTGGGAGGAGGAGCAAAATGAAGGAGGAGGAAGAGGAAGAGAAAAAGAATGAAAAAGTCAACAACAACTTGTGTTTATATAGTGCCTTTAACGTAGTAAAACGTCCCAAGGCACTTCACAGGAGCGATTTTCAATCAAAATTTGACACTGAGCTACATAAGGCGTTATTAGGTCAGGTGACCAAAAGCTTGGTCCAGGCAGCTGAAGGCACAGCCGCCAATGGTGGAGCAATGAAAATTGGGGATGCACAAGAGGCCAGAACTGAGGGAGCAGAGACATCTCGGAGGGTTGTAGGGCTGGAGGAGGTTACAGAGATAGGGAGGGGTGAGGCCGTGGAGGGATTTGAAAACAAGGATAAGAATTTTAAAATCGAGGCGTTGCTGGACCGGGAGTCAATGTAGGTCAACGAGCACAGGGGTGATGGGTGAACGGGACTTCGAACAAGTTAGGATACGAGCAGCAGAGTTTTGGATGAGCTCAAGTTTGAGGAGGGTGGAAGATGGGAGGCCGGCCAGGAGAGCATTGGGATAGTTGAGTCTGGGGATAACAAAGGCAGGCATGAGGGTTTCAGCAGCAGACAGGAGAGAAATGGAGGAACAGCAATTGTGAACTGACCTTTAACGTTGACAGTGGCTGTCCTGGAGACTGTAACTCCCTTTGAGTTGTGTGCTTCACAAGTGAAGGTGGTCAGTCTGTTAATTCCTGAGGACAATGATAGCAGAGAGACATTCATCAGCTTCAAAGCACACACCTACCCATCCCATGCACATAATTCAAGAGGCAAAGAGATGGAGAAGCTCATGCAAATAGGTCTCGTGTGGGGAACAGAATGAAACATCAGAGTGAATCAGTTCGGCCTCTGAATGAGCTGGTCTCAGCTGAGGCAGAGGAAGGACAACACATTTGGCATCATAAGAACAGGGGGAGGCAATTCAGCCCCTCGAGCCTGCTACAACATTCAATTACATCATGGCTGATCTGTACCTCAACTCTATCTACTCACCATTGCTCCAGAAAGAGGAAACACAGGAACTAAAAAGTCTGTTCACTCCCAGGTATCCATTATTCTATATATAAACCATCTGAACCCCTCGATTAGATTCCAGTCTGTAACTCACTCCCAGGTATCCATTATTCTATACACAAACCATCTGAACCCCTCGATTAGATTCCAGCCTGTAACTCACTCCCAGGTATCCATTATTCTATATATAAACCATCTGAACCCCTCGATTAGATTCCAGCCTGGAACTCACTCCCGTGAATCCATTATTCTATATATAAACCATCTGAACCCCTCGATTAGATTCTAGTCTGTAACTCACTCCCAGGTATCCATTATTCCAGAAAAAAACCATCTGAACCCCTCGATTAGATTCCAGCCTGAAACTGACTCCCAGATATCCATTATTCCATATATAAACCATCTGAACCCCTCGATAAGATTCCAGCCTGTAACTCACTCCCACGTATCCATTATTCTACAGAAAACCATCTGATCCCCTCGATTAGATTCTAGCCTGTAACTCACTCCCGGGGATCCATTATTCTATATATAAACTATCTGAACCCCTCGATTAGATTCCAGTCTGCAATTCACTCCCGGGTATCCATTATTCCATACATAAACCATTTGAGCCCCTCGATTAGATCCCAGCCTGTAACTCACTCCCAGGTATCCATTATTCTATATATAAACCATCTGATCCCCTCGATTAGATTCCAGCCTGTAACTCACTCCCAGGTATCCATTATTCTATATATAAACCATCTGAACCCCTCGATTAGATTCCAGCCTGTAACTCACTCCCAGGTATCCATTATTCTATATATAAATCATCCGATCCCCTCAATTAGATTCCAGCCTGTAACTCACTCCCGGGTATCCATTATTCCATATTGAAACCATCTGAACCCCTTGATCAGATTCCAGTCTGCAACTCACTCCCGTGAATCCATTATTCTATATATAAACCATCTGAACCCCTCGATTAGATTCCAGCCTGTAACTCACTCCCAGGTATCAATTATTCTATATATAAACCATCTGAACCCCTTGATCAGATTCCAGTCTGTAACTCACTCCCGGCAATCCATTATTCTATATATAAACCATCTGAATCCCTCGATTAGATTCCAGCCTGCAACTCACTCCCGGGTATCCATTATTCTATATATAAACCATCCGATCCCCTCGATTAGATTCCAGTCTGTAACTCACTCCCGGGTATACATTATTCTATATATAAACCATCTGAACCCCTCGATTAGATTCCAGTCTGTTACTCACTCCCAGGTATCCATTATGCTGTAGAAAAACCATCTGAACCCCTCGATTAGATTCCAGTCTGTAACTCACTCCCAGGTATCCTTTATTATATATATAAACCATCTGAACCCCTCGATTAGATTCCAGTCTGTAACTCACTCCTGGGTATCCATTATTCTATATATAAACCATCTGAACCTCTCGATTAGATTCCAGTCTGTTACTCACTCCCAGGTATCCATTATGCTGTAGAAAAACCATCTGAACCCCTCGATTAGATTCCAGTCTGTAACTCACTCCCAGGTATCCTTTATTATATATATAAACCATCTGAACCCCTCGATTAGATTCCAGCCTGTAACTCACTCCCAGGTATCCATTATTCTATATATAAACCATCTGAATCCCTCGATTAGATTCCAGCCTGTAACTCACTCCAACGTATCCATTATTCTATAATTAAACCATCTGAATCCCTCGATTAGATTCCAGTCTGTAACTCACTCCCGGGTATGCATTATTCTATATATAAACCATCTGAATCCCTCGATTAGATTCCAGTCTATAACTCACTCCCAGGTATCCATTATTCTCTATATAAACCATCTGAACCCCTCGATTAGATTCCAATCTGTAACTCACTCCCAGGTATCCATTATTCTATATATAAACCATCTGAACCCCTCGATTAGATTCCAGCCTGTAACTCACTCCCAGGTATCCATTATTCTATATATAAACCATCTGAACCCCTCGATTAGATTCCAGTCTGTAACTCACTCCCAGGTATCCATTATTCTCTATATAAACCATGTGAACCCCTCGATTAGATTCCAGTCTGTAACTCGCTCCCAGGTATCCATTATTCTATATATAAACCATCTGAATCCCTCGATAAGATTCCAGTCTGTAACTCACTCCCGGGTATCCATTATTCTACAGAAAACCATCTGATCCCCTCGATTGGATTCCAGTCTGTAATTCACTCCTGGGTATACATTATTCCATACATAAACCATTTGAGCCCCTCGATTAGATTCCAGCCTGTAACTCACTCCCAGGTATCCATTATTCTCTATATAAACCATGTGAACCCCTCGATTAGATTCCAGTCTGTAACTCGCTCCCAGGTATCCATTATTCTATATATAAACCATCTGAATCCCTCGATAAGATTCCAGTCTGTAACTCACTCCCGGGTATCCATTATTCTACAGAAAACCATCTGATCCCCTCGATTGGATTCCAGTCTGTAATTCACTCCTGGGTATACATTATTCCATACATAAACCATTTGAGCCCCTCGATTAGATTCCAGCCTGTAACTCACTCCCAGGTATCCATTATTCTATATATAAACCATCTGAACCCCTCGATTAGATTCCAGCCTGTAACTCACTCCCGGGTATCCATTATTCTATATATAAACCATCTGAACCCCTCGATTAGATTCCAGTCTGTAACTCACTCCCAGGTATCCATTATTCTATATATAAACCATCTGAACCCCTCGATTAGATTCCAGCCTGTAACTCACTCCCGGGTATACATTATTCTACAGAAAACCATCTGATCCCCTCGATTAGATTCTAGCCTGTAACTCACTCCCGGGGATCCATTATTCTATATATAAACCATCCGATCCCCTCGATTAGATTGCAGTCTGCAACTCACTCCCGGGTATCCATTATTCTACATATAAACCATCTGAACCCCTCGATTAGATTCCAGCCTGTAACTCACTCCCAGGTATCCATTATTCTATATATAAACCATCTGAACCCCTTGATCAGATTCCAGTCTGTAACTCACTCCCGGGAATCCATTATTCTATATATAAACCATCTGAATCCCTCGATTAGATTCCAGCCTGCAACTCACTCCCGGGTATCCATTATTCTATATACAAACCATCCGATCCCCTCGATTAGATTCCAGTCTGTAACTCACTCCCGGGTACACATTATTCGATATATAAACCATCTGAACCCCTCGATTAGATTCCAGTCTGTTACTCACTCCCAGGTATCCATTATGCTGTATATAAACCATCTGAACCCCTCGATTAGATTCCAGCCTGTAACTCACTCCCATGTATCCAGTATTATATATTTAAACCATCTGAATCCCTCGATTAGATTCCAGTCTGTAACTCACTCCCAGGTATCCATTATTCTATATATAAACCATCTGAACCCCTCGATTCGATTCTAGTCTGTAACTCACTCCCGGGTATCCATTATTCTACAGAAAACCATCTGATCCCCTCGATTAGATTCTAGCCTGTAACTCACTCCCAGGTATCCATTATTCTATATATAAACCATCTGAACCCCTCGATTAGATTCCAGCCTGTAACTCACTCCCATGTATCCAGTATTATATATTTAAACCATCTGAATCCCTCGATTAGATTCCAGTCTGTAACTCACTCCCAGGTATCCATTATTCTATATATAACCCACCTGAACCCCTCGATTAGATTCCAGTCTGTAACTCACTCCCAGGTATCTATTATTCTATATATAAACCATCCGATCCCCTCGATTAGATTGCAGTCTGTAACTCACTCCCGGGTATCCATTATTCTATATATAAACCATCTGAATCCCTCGATTAGATTCCAGCCTGTAACTCACTCCCAGGTATCCATTATTCTATATATAAACCATCTGATCCCCTCGATTAGATTCTAGCCTGTAACTCACTCCCAGGTATCCATTATTCTATATATAAACCATCCGATCCCCTCGATTAGATTGCAGTCTGTAACTCACTCCCGGGTATCCATTATTCTACATATAAACCATCTGTTCCCCTTGATCAGATTCCAGTCTGTAACTCACTCCCGGGAATCCATTATTCTATATATAAACCATCTGAATCCCTCGATTAGATTCCAGTCTGTAACTCACTCCCAGGTATCCTTTATTATATATATAAACCATCTGAACCCCTCGATTAGATTCCAGCCTGTAACTCACTCCCACGTATCCAGTATTATATATTTAAACCATCTGAACCCCTCGATTAGATTCCAGTCTATAACTCACTCCCAGGTATCCATTATTCTCAATATAAAGCATCTGAACCCCTCGATTAGATTCCAGTCTGTAACTCACTCCCAGGTATCCATTATTCTATATATAAACCATCTGAACCCCTCGATTAGATTCCAGTCTGTAACTCACTCCCAGGTATCCATTATTCTATATATAAACCATCTGAATCCCTCGATTAGATTCCAGTCTATAACTCACTCCCGGGTGTCCATTATTCTACAGAAAACCATCTGATCCCCTCGATTAGATTCCAGTCTGTAACTCACTCCCAGGTATCCATTATTCTCCATATAAACTATCTGAACCCCTCGATTAGATTCCAGTCTGTAACTCACTCCCGGGCATCCATTATTCTATATATAAACCATCTGAACCCCTCGATTAGATTCCAGTCTGCAACTCACTCCCAGGTATCCATTATTCTATATATAAACTATCTGAACCCCTCGATTAGATTCCAGTCTGTAACTCACTCCCAGGTATCCATTATTCTATATATAAACTATCTGAACCCCTCGATTAGATTCCAGTCTGCAATTCACTCCCGGGTATCCATTATTCCATACATAAAGCATTTGAGCCCCTCGATGAGATCCCAGCCTGTAACTCACTCCCAGGTATCCATTATTCTATATATAAACTATCTGAACCCCTCGATTAGATTCCAGCCTGTAACTCACTCCCGGGTATCCATTATTCTATATATAAACCATATGAACCCCTCGATTAGATTCCAGCCTGTAACTCACTCCCAGGTATCCATTATTCTATATATAAACTATTTGAACCCCTCGATAAGATTCCAGCCTGTAACTCACTCCCGGGTATACATTATTCTACAGAAAACCATCTGATCCCCTCGATTAGATTCTAGCCTGTAACTCACTCCCGGGGATCCATTATTCTATATATAAACCATCCGATCCCCTCGATTAGATTGCAGTCTGCAACTCACTCCCGTGAATCCATTATTCTATATATAAACCATCCGATCCCCTCGATTAGATTGCAGTCTGTAACTCACTCCCGGGTATCCATTATTCTACATATAAACCATCTGAACCCCTCGATTAGATTCCAGCCTGTAACTCACTCCCAGGTATCCATTATTCTATATATAAACCATCTGAACCCCTTGATCAGATTCCAGTCTGTAACTCACTCCCGGGAATCCATTATTCTATATATAAACCATCTGAATCCCTCGATTAGATTCCAGCCTGCAACTCACTCCCGGGTATCCATTATTCTATATACAAACCATCCGATCCCCTCGATTAGATTCCAGTCTGTAACTCACTCCCGGGTACACATTATTCGATATATAAACCATCTGAACCCCTCGATTAGATTCCAGTCTGTTACTCACTCCCAGGTATCCATTATGCTGTATATAAACCATCTGAACCCCTCGATTAGATTCCAGCCTGTAACTCACTCCCATGTATCCAGTATTATATATTTAAACCATCTGAATCCCTCGATTAGATTCCAGTCTGTAACTCACTCCCAGGTATCCATTATTCTACAGAAAACCATCTGATCCCCTCGATTAGATTCTAGCCTGTAACTCACTCCCAGGTATCCATTATTCTATATATAAACCATCTGAACCCCTCGATTAGATTCCAGCCTGTAATTCACTCCCGGGTATCCATTATTCTATATATAAACCATCCGATCCCCTCGATTAGATTCTAGTCTGTAACTCACTCCCGGGTATCCATTATTCTATATATAAACCATCTGAATCCCTCGATTAGATTCCAGCCTGTAACTCACTCCCAGGTATCCATTATTCTATATATAAACCATCTGATCCCCTCGATTAGATTCTAGCCTGTAACTCACTCCCAGGTATCCATTATTCTATATATAAACCATCCGATCCCCTCGATTAGATTGCAGTCTGTAACTCACTCCCAGGTATCCATTATTCTCCATATAAACTATCTGAACCCCTCGATGAGATTCCAGTCTGTAACTCACTCCCGGGCATCCATTATTCTATATATAAACCATCTGAACCCCTCGATTAGATTCCAGTCTGCAACTCACTCCCAGGTATCCATTATTCTATATATTAACTATCTGAACCCCTCGATTAGATTCCAGTCTGTAACTCACTCCCAGGTATCCATTATTCTATATATAAACTATCTGAACCCCTCGATTAGATTCCAGTCTGCAATTCACTCCCGGGTATCCATTATTCCATACATAAAGCATTTGAGCCCCTCGATGAGATCCCAGCCTGTAACTCACTCCCAGGTATCCATTATTCTATATATAAACCATCTGATCCCCTCGATTATATTCCAGCCTGTAACTCACTCCCAGGTATCCATTATTCTATATATAAACCATCTGATCCCCTCGATTATATTCCAGCCTGTAACTCACTCCCAGGTATCCATTATTCTATATATAAACCATCCGATCCCCTCGATTAGATTGCAGTCTGTAACTCACTCCCGGGTATCCATTATTCTACATATAAACCATCTGAACCCCTCGATTAGATTCCAGCCTGTAACTCACTCCCAGGTATCCATTATTCTATATATAAACCATCTGAACCCCTTGATCAGATTCCAGTCTGTAACTCACTCCCGGGAATCCATTATTCTATATATAAACCATCTGAATCCCTCGATTAGATTCCAGCCTGCAACTCACTCCCGGGTATCCATTATTCTATATACAAACCATCCGATCCCCTCGATTAGATTCCAGTCTGTAACTCACTCCCGGGTATCCATTATTCTACATATAAACCATCTGTTCCCCTTGATCAGATTCCAGTCTGTAACTCACTCCCGGGAATCCATTATTCTATATATAAACCATCTGAATCCCTCGATTAGATTCCAGTCTGTAACTCACTCCCACGTATCCAGTATTATATATTTAAACCATCTGAACCCCTCGATTAGATTCCAGTCTATAACTCACTCCCAGGTATCCATTATTCTCAATATAAAGCATCTGAACCCCTCGATTAGATTCCAGTCTGTAACTCACTCCCAGGTATCCATTATTCTATATATAAACCATCTGAATCCCTCGATTAGATTCCAGTCTATAACTCACTCCCGGGTGTCCATTATTCTACAGAAAACCATCTGATCCCCTCGATTAGATTCCAGTCTGTAACTCACTCCCAGGTATCCATTATTCTCCATATAAACTATCTGAACCCCTCGATTAGATTCCAGTCTGTAACTCACTCCCAGGTATCCATTATTCTATATATAAACCATCTGAACCCCTCGATTAGATTCCAGTCTGCAACTCACTCCCAGGTATCCATTATTCTATATATAAACTATCTGAACCCCTCGATTAGATTCCAGTCTGTAACTCACTCCCAGGTATCCATTATTCTATATATAAACTATCTGAACCCCTCGATTAGATTCCAGTCTGCAATTCACTCCCGGGTATCCATTATTCCATACATAAAGCATTTGAGCCCCTCGATGAGATCCCAGCCTGTAACTCACTCCCAGGTATCCATTATTCTATATATAAACTATCTGAACCCCTCGATTAGATTCCAGCCTGTAACTCACTCCCGGGTATCCATTATTCTATATATAAACCATATGAACCCCTCGATTAGATTCCAGCCTGTAACTCACTCCCAGGTATCCATTATTCTATATATAAACTATTTGAACCCCTCGATTAGATTCCAGCCTGTAACTCACTCCCGGGTATACATTATTCTACAGAAAACCATCTGATCCCCTCGATTAGATTCTAGCCTGTAACTCACTCCCGGGGATCCATTATTCTATATATAAACCATCCGATCCCCTCGATTAGATTGCAGTCTGCAACTCACTCCCGTGAATCCATTATTCTATATATAAACCATCCGATCCCCTCGATTAGATTGCAGTCTGTAACTCACTCCCGGGTATCCATTATTCTACATATAAACCATCTGAACCCCTCGATTAGATTCCAGCCTGTAACTCACTCCCAGGTATCCATTATTCTATATATAAACCATCTGAACCCCTTGATCAGATTCCAGTCTGTAACTCACTCCCGGGAATCCATTATTCTATATATAAACCATCTGAATCCCTCGATTAGATTCCAGCCTGCAACTCACTCCCGGGTATCCATTATTCTATATACAAACCATCCGATCCCCTCGATTAGATTCCAGTCTGTAACTCACTCCCGGGTACACATTATTCGATATATAAACCATCTGAACCCCTCGATTAGATTCCAGTCTGTTACTCACTCCCAGGTATCCATTATGCTGTATATAAACCATCTGAACCCCTCGATTAGATTCCAGCCTGTAACTCACTCCCATGTATCCAGTATTATATATTTAAACCATCTGAATCCCTCGATTAGATTCCAGTCTGTAACTCACTCCCAGGTATCCATTATTCTATATATAAACCATCTGAACCCCTCGATTCGATTCTAGTCTGTAACTCACTCCCGGGTATCCATTATTCTACAGAAAACCATCTGATCCCCTCGATTAGATTCTAGCCTGTAACTCACTCCCAGGTATCCATTATTCTATATATAAACCATCCGATCCCCTCGATTAGATTCTAGTCTGTAACTCACTCCCGGGTATCCATTATTCTATATATAAACCATCTGAATCCCTCGATTAGATTCCAGCCTGTAACTCACTCCCAGGTATCCATTATTCTATATATAAACCATCTGATCCCCTCGATTAGATTCTAGCCTGTAACTCACTCCCAGGTATCCATTATTCTATATATAAACCATCCGATCCCCTCGATTAGATTGCAGTCTGTAACTCACTCCCGGGTATCCATTATTCTATATATAAACCATCTGATCCCCTCGATTCGATTCCAGCCTGTAACTCACTCCCAGGTATCCATTATTCTATATTTTAACCATCTGAACCCCTCGATTAGATTCCAGCCTGTAACTCACTCCCGGGTATCCATTATTCTACATATAAACCATCTGAACCCGTCGATTGGATTCCAGCCTGTCACTCACTCCCAGGTATCCATTATTCTATATATAAACCATCTGAACCCCTCGATTAGATTCCAGTCTGTAACTCACTCCCAGGTATCCATTATTCTCAATATAAAGCATCTGAACCCCTCGATTAGATTCCAGTCTGTAACTCACTCCCAGGTATCCATTATTCTATATATAAACCATCTGAACCCCTCGATTAGATTCCAGTCTGTAACTCACTCCCAGGTATCCATTATTCTATATATAAACCATCTGAATCCCTCGATTCGATTCCAGTCTATAACTCACTCCCGGGTGTCCATTATTCTACAGAAAACCATCTGATCCCCTCGATTAGATTCCAGTCTGTAACTCACTCCCAGGTATCCATTATTCTCCATATAAACTATCTGAACCCCTCGATTAGATTGCAGTCTGTAACTCACTCCCGGGTATCCATTATTCTACATATAAACCATCTGAACCCCTCGATTAGATTCCAGCCTGTAACTCACTCCCAGGTATCCATTATTCTATATATAAACCATCTGAACCCCTTGATCAGATTCCAGTCTGTAACTCACTCCCGGGAATCCATTATTCTATATATAAACCATCTGAATCCCTCGATTAGATTCCAGCCTGCAACTCACTCCCGGGTATCCATTATTCTATATACAAACCATCCGATCCCCTCGATTAGATTCCAGTCTGTAACTCACTCCCGGGTATCCATTATTCTACATATAAACCATCTGTTCCCCTTGATCAGATTCCAGTCTGTAACTCACTCCCGGGAATCCATTATTCTATATATAAACCATCTGAATCCCTCGATTAGATTCCAGTCTGTAACTCACTCCCACGTATCCAGTATTATATATTTAAACCATCTGAACCCCTCGATTAGATTCCAGTCTATAACTCACTCCCAGGTATCCATTATTCTCAATATAAAGCATCTGAACCCCTCGATTAGATTCCAGTCTGTAACTCACTCCCAGGTATCCATTATTCTATATATAAACCATCTGAATCCCTCGATTAGATTCCAGTCTATAACTCACTCCCGGGTGTCCATTATTCTACAGAAAACCATCTGATCCCCTCGATTAGATTCCAGTCTGTAACTCACTCCCAGGTATCCATTATTCTCCATATAAACTATCTGAACCCCTCGATTAGATTCCAGTCTGTAACTCACTCCCAGGTATCCATTATTCTATATATAAACCATCTGAACCCCTCGATTAGATTCCAGTCTGCAACTCACTCCCAGGTATCCATTATTCTATATATAAACTATCTGAACCCCTCGATTAGATTCCAGTCTGTAACTCACTCCCAGGTATCCATTATTCTATATATAAACTATCTGAACCCCTCGATTAGATTCCAGTCTGCAATTCACTCCCGGGTATCCATTATTCCATACATAAAGCATTTGAGCCCCTCGATGAGATCCCAGCCTGTAACTCACTCCCAGGTATCCATTATTCTATATATAAACTATCTGAACCCCTCGATTAGATTCCAGCCTGTAACTCACTCCCGGGTATCCATTATTCTATATATAAACCATATGAACCCCTCGATTAGATTCCAGCCTGTAACTCACTCCCAGGTATCCATTATTCTATATATAAACTATTTGAACCCCTCGATTAGATTCCAGCCTGTAACTCACTCCCGGGTATACATTATTCTACAGAAAACCATCTGATCCCCTCGATTAGATTCTAGCCTGTAACTCACTCCCGGGGATCCATTATTCTATATATAAACCATCCGATCCCCTCGATTAGATTGCAGTCTGCAACTCACTCCCGTGAATCCATTATTCTATATATAAACCATCCGATCCCCTCGATTAGATTGCAGTCTGTAACTCACTCCCGGGTATCCATTATTCTACATATAAACCATCTGAACCCCTCGATTAGATTCCAGCCTGTAACTCACTCCCAGGTATCCATTATTCTATATATAAACCATCTGAACCCCTTGATCAGATTCCAGTCTGTAACTCACTCCCGGGAATCCATTATTCTATATATAAACCATCTGAATCCCTCGATTAGATTCCAGCCTGCAACTCACTCCCGGGTATCCATTATTCTATATACAAACCATCCGATCCCCTCGATTAGATTCCAGTCTGTAACTCACTCCCGGGTACACATTATTCGATATATAAACCATCTGAACCCCTCGATTAGATTCCAGTCTGTTACTCACTCCCAGGTATCCATTATGCTGTATATAAACCATCTGAACCCCTCGATTAGATTCCAGCCTGTAACTCACTCCCATGTATCCAGTATTATATATTTAAACCATCTGAATCCCTCGATTAGATTCCAGTCTGTAACTCACTCCCAGGTATCCATTATTCTATATATAAACCATCTGAACCCCTCGATTCGATTCTAGTCTGTAACTCACTCCCGGGTATCCATTATTCTACAGAAAACCATCTGATCCCCTCGATTAGATTCTAGCCTGTAACTCACTCCCAGGTATCCATTATTCTATATATAAACCATCCGATCCCCTCGATTAGATTCTAGTCTGTAACTCACTCCCGGGTATCCATTATTCTATATATAAACCATCTGAATCCCTCGATTAGATTCCAGCCTGTAACTCACTCCCAGGTATCCATTATTCTATATATAAACCATCTGATCCCCTCGATTAGATTCTAGCCTGTAACTCACTCCCAGGTATCCATTATTCTATATATAAACCATCCGATCCCCTCGATTAGATTGCAGTCTGTAACTCACTCCCGGGTATCCATTATTCTATATATAAACCATCTGATCCCCTCGATTCGATTCCAGCCTGTAACTCACTCCCAGGTATCCATTATTCTATATTTTAACCATCTGAACCCCTCGATTAGATTCCAGCCTGTAACTCACTCCCGGGTATCCATTATTCTACATATAAACCATCTGAACCCGTCGATTGGATTCCAGCCTGTCACTCACTCCCAGGTATCCATTATTCTATATATAAACCATCTGAACCCCTCGATTAGATTCCAGTCTGTAACTCACTCCCAGGTATCCATTATTCTCAATATAAAGCATCTGAACCCCTCGATTAGATTCCAGTCTGTAACTCACTCCCAGGTATCCATTATTCTATATATAAACCATCTGAACCCCTCGATTAGATTCCAGTCTGTAACTCACTCCCAGGTATCCATTATTCTATATATAAACCATCTGAATCCCTCGATTCGATTCCAGTCTATAACTCACTCCCGGGTGTCCATTATTCTACAGAAAACCATCTGATCCCCTCGATTAGATTCCAGTCTGTAACTCACTCCCAGGTATCCATTATTCTCCATATAAACTATCTGAACCCCTCGATTAGATTCCAGTCTGTAACTCACTCCCGGGTATCCATTATTCTATATATAAACTATCTGAATCCCTCGATTAGATTCCAGTCTGCAACTCACTCCCAGGTATCCATTATTCTATATATAAACTATCTGAACCCCTCGATTAGATTCCAGTCTGTAACTCACTCCCAGGTATCCATTATTCTATATATAAACTATCTGAACCCCTCGATTAGATTCCAGTCTGCAATTCACTCCCGGGTATCCATTATTCCATACATAAAGCATTTGAGCCCCTCGATGAGATCCCAGCCTGTAACTCACTCCCAGGTATCCATTATTCTATATATAAACCATCTGATCCCCTCGATTATATTCCAGCCTGTAACTCACTCCCAGGTATCCATTATTCTATATATAAACCATCTGATCCCCTCGATTATATTCCAGCCTGTAACTCACTCCCAGGTATCCATTATTCTATATATAAACCATCCGATCCCCTCGATTAGATTGCAGTCTGTAACTCACTCCCGGGTATCCATTATTCTACATATAAACCATCTGAACCCCTCGATTAGATTCCAGCCTGTAACTCACTCCCAGGTATCCATTATTCTATATATAAACCATCTGAACCCCTTGATCAGATTCCAGTCTGTAACTCACTCCCGGGAATCCATTATTCTATATATAAACCATCTGAATCCCTCGATTAGATTCCAGCCTGCAACTCACTCCCGGGTATCCATTATTCTATATACAAACCATCCGATCCCCTCGATTAGATTCCAGTCTGTAACTCACTCCCGGGTATACATTATTCGATATATAAACCATCTGAACCCCTCGATTAGATTCCAGTCTGTTACGCACTCCCAGGTATCCATTATGCTGTATATAAACCATCTGAACCCCTCGATTAGATTCCAGTCTGTAACTCACTCCCAGGTATCCATTATTCTATATATAAACCATCTGATCCCCTCGATTATATTCCAGCCTGTAACTCACTCCCAGGTATCCATTATTATATATATAAACCATCTGAACCCCTCGATTAGATTCCAGCCTGTAACTCACTCCCACGTATCCAGTATTATATATTTAAACCATCTGAATCCCTCGATTAGATTCCAGTCTGTAACTCACTCCCGGGTATCCATTATTCTATACATAAACCATCTGAATCCCTCGAATAGATTCCAGTCTATAACTCACTCCCAGGTATCCATTATTCTATATATAAACCATCTGAACCCCTCGATTAGATTCCAGTCTGTAACTCACTCCCAGGTATCCATTATTCTATATATAAACCATCTGAATCCCTCGATTAGATTCCAGCCTGTAACTCACTCCCAGGTATCCATTATTCTATATATAAACCATCTGAACCCCTCGATTAGATTCCAGTCTGTAACTCACTCCCAGGTATCCATTATTCTATATATAAACCATCTGAATCCCTCGATTAGATTCCAGCCTGTAACTCACTCCCAGGTATCCATTATTCTATATATAAACCATCTGATCCCCTCGATTAGATTCCAGTCTGTAATTCACTCCCGGGTATACATTATTCTATATATAAACCATCTGAATCCCTCGATTAAATTCAAGCCTGTAACTCACTCCCAGGTATCCATTATTCTCCATATAAACTATCTGAACCCCTCGATTAGATTCCAGTCTGTAACTCACTCCCAGGTATCCATTATTCTCCATATAAACTATCTGAACCCCTCGATTAGATTCCAGTCTGTAACTCACTCCCGGGCATCCATTATTCTATATATAAACCATCTGAACCCCTCGATTAGATTCCAGTCTGCAACTGACTCCCAGGTATCCATTATTCTATATATAAACTATCTGAACCCCTCGATTAGATTCCAGCCTGTAACTCACTCCCGGGTATCCATTATTCTACAGAAAACCATCTGATCCCCTCGATAAGATTCCAGTCTGTAATTCACTCCCGGGTATACATTATTCCATACATAAACCATTTGAGCACCTCGATTAGATTCCAGCCTGTAACTCACTCCCAGGTATCCATTATTTACATATAAACCATCTAAACCCCTCGATTAGATTCCAGCCTGTCACTCACTCCCAGGTATCCATTATTCGATATATAAACCATCTGATCCCCTCGATTAGATTCCAGCCTGTAACTCACTCCTTGGTATCCATTATTCTCACTATAAACCATCTGAGCCCCTCGATTAGATTCCAGCCTGTAACTCACTCCCGGGTATCCATTATTCTATGGAAAACCATCTGAATCCCTCGATTAGATTCCAGCCTGTAACTCACTCCCGGGTATCCATTATTCTATATATAAACCATCTGAACCCCTTGATCAGATTCCAGTCTGTAACTCACTCCCGGGTATCCATTATTCTATGGAAAACCATCTGAATCCCTCGATTAGATTCCAGCCTGTAACTCACTCCCGGGTATCCATTATTCTATATATAAACCATCCGATCCCCTCGATTAGATTCCAGTCTGTAACTCACTCCCGGGTATCCATTATTCTACATATAAACCATCTGAACCGCTCGATTAGATTCCAGCCTGTAACTCACTCCCGGGTATCCATTATTCTATATATAAACCATCTGAATCCATCGATTAGATTCCAGTCTGTAACTCACTCCCAGGTATCCATTATTCTATATATAAACTATCTGAACCCCTCGATTAGATTCCAGTCTGTAACTCACTCCCAGGTATCCATTATTATATATATAAACCATCTGAACCCCTCGATTAGATTCCAGTCTGTAACTCACTCCCAGGTATCCATTATTCTACATATAAACCATCTGAACCCCTCGATTAGATTCCAGTCTGTAACTCACTCCCAGGTATCCATTATTCTATATATAAAACATCTGAACCCCTCGATTAGATTCCAGTCTGTAACTCACTCCCAGGTATCCATTATGCTATATGTAAACCATCTGAACCCCTCGATTAGATTCCAGTCTGTAACTCACTCCCAGGTATCCATTATTCTATATATAAACCATCTGAACCCCTCGATTAGATTCCAGTCTGTAACTCACTCCCAGGTATCCATTATTCTACATATAAACCATCTGAACCCCTCGATTAGATTCCAGTCTGTAACTCACTCCCAGGTATCCATTATTCTATATATAAAACATCTGAACCCCTCGATTAGATTCCAGTCTGTAACTCACTCCCAGGTATCCATTATTCTCCATATAAACTATCTGAACTCCTCGATTAGATTCCAGTCTGTAACTCACTCCCGGGCATCCATTATTCTATATATAAACCATCTGAACCCCTCGATTAGATTCCAGCCTGTAACTCACTCCCAGGTATCCATTATTCTATGTATAAACCATCTGAATCCCTCGATTAGATTCCAGTCTGCAACTCACTCCCAGGTATCCATTATTCTATATATCAACTATTTGAACCCCTCGATTAGATTCCAGCCTGTAACTCACTCCCGGGCAGACATTATTCCATACATAAACCATTTGAGCCCCTCGATTAGATTCCAGTCTGTAATTCACTCCCAGGTATCCATTATTCTATATATAAACCATCTGATCCCCTCGATTAGATTCCAGCCTGTAACTCACTCCCGGGTATCCATTATTCTCACTATAAACCATCTGAGCCCCTCGATTAGATTCCAGTCTGTAACTCACTCCCAGGTATCCATTATTCCATATTTAAACCATCTGAACCCCTTGATCAGATTCCAGCCTGTAACTCACTCCCAGGTATCCATTATTCTATATATAAACCATCTGATCCCCTCGATTAAATTCCAGCCTGTAACTCACTCCCGGGTATCCATTATTCTACATATAAACCATCTGAACCCGTCGATTGGATTCCAGCCTGTAACTCACTCCCAGGTATCCATTATTCTATATTTTAACCATCTGAACCCCTCGATTAGATTCCAGCCTGGAACTCACTCCCGGGTATCCATTATTCTATATATAAACCATCTGATCCCCTCGATTCGATTCCAGCCTGTAACTCACTCCCAGGTATCCATTATTCTATATTTTAACCATCTGAACCCCTCGATTAGATTCCAGCCTGTAACTCACTCCCGGGTATCCATTATTCTACATATAAACCATCTGAACCCGTCGATTGGATTCCAGCCTGTCACTCACTCCCAGGTATCCATTATTCTATATATAAACCATCTGAACCCCTCGATTAGATTCCAGTCTGTAACTCACTCCCAGGTATCCATTATTCTGTATATAAACCATCTGAACCCCTCGATTAGATTCCAGTCTGTAACTCACTCCCAGGTATCCATTATTCTATATATAAATCATCTGAACCCCTCGATTAGATTCCAGTCTGTAATTCACTCCCAGGTATCCATTATTCTCCATATAAACTATCTGAACTCCTCGATTAGATTCCAGTCTGTAACTCACTCCCGGGCATCCATTATTCTATATATAAACCATCTGATCCCCTCGATTAGATTCCAGCCTGTAACTCACTCCCGGGTATCCATTATTCTCACTATAAACCATCTGAGCCCCTCGATTAGATTCCAGTCTGTAACTCACTCCCAGGTATCCATTATTCCATATTTAAACCATCTGAACCGCTTGATCAGATTCCAGTCTGTAACTCACTCCCAGGTATCCATTATTCTCTATATAAACCATCTGAACCCCTCGATTAGATTCCAGCCTGAAACTCACTCCCAGGTATCCATTATTCTATATATAAACCATCTGATCCCCTCGATTAGATTCCAGTCTGTAACTCACTCCCGGGTATCCATTATTCTATATATAAACCATCTGAACCCCTCGATTAGATTCCAGCCTGTAACTCACTCCCAGGTATCCATTATTCTATATATAAACCATCTGATCCCCTCGATTAGATTCCAGTCTGTAACTCACTCCCAGGTATCCATTATTCTATATATAAACCATCTGATCCCCTCGATTAGATTCCAGCCTGTAACTCACTCCCGGGTATCCATTATTCTATATATAAACCATCTGATCCCCTCGATTAGATTCCAGTCTGTAACTCACTCCCAGGTATCCATTATTCTATATATAAACCATCTGAACCCCTCGATTAGATTCCAGTCTGTAACTCACTCCCAGGTATCCATTATTCTATGTATAAACCATTTGAATCCCTCGATTAGATTCCAGTCTGCAACTCACTCCCAGGTATCCATTATTCTATATATTAACTATTTGAACCCCTCGATTAGATTCCAGCCTGTAACTCACTCCCGGGTATGCATTATTCCATACATAAACCATTTGAGCCCCTCGATTAGATTCCAGTCTGTAATTCACTCCCAGGTATCCATTATTCTATATATAAACCATCTGATCCCCTCGATTAGATTCCAGCCTGTAACTCACTCCCGGGTATCCATTATTCTCACTATAAACCATCTGAGCCCCTCGATTAGATTCCAGTCTGTAACTCACTCCCAGGTATCCATTATTCTATATATAAACCATCTGAACCCCTCGATTAGATTCCAGCCTGTAACTCACTCCCGGGTATCCATTATTCTACATATTAACCATCTGAACCCGTCGAATGGATTCCAGCCTGTAACTCACTCCCAGGTATCCATTATTCTATATTTTAACCATCTGAACCCCTCGATTAGATTCCAGTCTGTTACTCACTCCCAGGTATCCATTATTCTGTATATAAACCATCTGAACCCCTCGATTAGATTCCAGTCTGTAACTCACTCCCAGGTATCCTTTATTATATATTTAAACCATCTGAATCCCTCGATTAGATTCCAGCCTGTAACTCACTCCCGGGTATCCATTATTCTATATATAAACCATCTGAACCCCTCGATTAGATTCCAGTCTGTAACTCACTCCCAGGTATCCATTATTCTATATATAAACCATCTGAACCCCTCGATTAGATTCCAGTCTGTAACTCACTCCCGGGTATCCATTATTCTATAAAAAACCATCTGAATCCCTCGATTAGATTCCAGCCTGGAACTCACTCCCGGGTATCCATTATTCTATATATAAACGATCTGAGCCCCTCGATTAGATTCCAGCCTGTAACTCACTCCCGGGTATCCATTATTCTATATATAAACCATCTGAACCCCTCGATTAGATTCCAGCCTGTAACTCACTCCCGGGTATCCATTATTCTATATATAAACCATCTGAATCCCTCGATTAGATTCCAGTCTGTAACTCACTCCCAGGTATCCATTATTCTATATATAAACCATCTGAATCCCTCGATTAGATTCCAGTCTGTAACTCACTCCCAGGTATCCATTATTCTATATATAAACCATCTGAATCCCTCGATTAGATTCCAGTCTGTAACTCACTCCCAGGTATCCATTATTCTATATATAAACCATCTGAATCCCTCGATTAGATTCCAGTCTGTAACTCACTCCCAGGTATCCATTATTCTTTTTATAAACCATCTGAACCCCTCGATTAGATTTCAGCCTGTAACTCACTCCCAGGTATCCATTATTCTATATATAAACCATCTGAACCCCTCGATTAGATTCCAGTCTGTAACTCACTCCCAGGTATCCATTATTCTATATATAAACCATCTGAATCCCTCGATTAGATTCCAGTCTGTAACTCACTCCCGGGTATCCATTATTCTATACATAAACCATCTGAATCCCTCGATTAGATTCCAGTCTGTAACTCACTCCCAGGTATCCATTATTCTATACATAAACCATCTGAATCCCTCGATTAGATTCCAGTCTGTAACTCACTCCCAGGTATCCATTATTCTATATATAAACCATCTGAATCCCTCGATTAGATTCCAGTCTGTAACTCACTCCCAGGTATCCATTATTCTATATATAAACCATCTGAATCCCTCGATTAGATTTCAGCCTGTAACTCACTCCCGGGTATCCATTATTCTATATATAAACCATCTGAATCCCTCGATTAGATTCCAGTCTGTAACTCACTCCCAGGTATCCATTATTCTATATATAAACCATCTGAACCCCTCGATTAGATTCCAGTCTGTAACTCACTCCCAGGTATCCATTATTCTATATATAAACCATCTGAACCCCTTGATTAGTTTCCAGTCTGTAACTCACTCCTGGGTATCCATTATTCTCTGTATAAACCATCTGAATCCCTCGATTAGATTCCAGTCGGTAACTCACTCCCAGGTATCCATTATTCTACATATAAACCATCTGAACCCCTTGATTAGATTCCAGTCTGTAACTCACTCCCAGGTATCCATTATTCTCTGTATAAACCATCTGAATCCCTCGATTAGATTCCAGTCGGTAACTCACTCCCAGGTATCCATTATTCTACATATAAACCATCTGAACCCCTTGATTAGATTCCAGTCTGTAACTCGCTCCCAGGTATCCATTATTCTATATATAAAACATCTGAACCCCTCGATTAGATTCCAGTCTGTAACTCACTCCCAGGTATCCATTATTCTCCATATAAACTATCTGAACTCCTCGATTAGATTCCAGTCTGTAACTCACTCCCAGGTATCCATTATTCTATATATAAACCATCTGAACCCCTCGATTAGATTCCAGTCTGTAACTCACTCCCAGGTATCCATTATTCTATATATAAACCATCTGAACCCCTTGATTAGATTCCAGTCTGTAACTCGCTCCCAGGTATCCATTATTCTATATATAAACTATCTGAACCCCTCGATTAGATTCCAGTCTGTAACTCACTCCCAGGTATCCATTATTCTATATATAAACCATCTGAACCCCTTGATTAGATTCCAGTCTGTAACTCGCTCCCAGGTATCCATTATTCTATATATAAAACATCTGAACCCCTCGATTAGATTCCAGTCTGTAACTCACTCCCAGGTATCCATTATTCTCCATATAAACTATCTGAACTCCTCGATTAGATTCCAGTCTGTTACTCACTCCCGGGCATCCATTATTCTATATATAAACCATCTGAACCCCTCGATTAGATTCCAGCCTGTAACTCACTCCCAGGTATCCATTATTCTATGTATAAACCATTTGAATCCCTCGATTAGATTCCAGTCTGCAACTCACTCCCAGGTATCCATTATTCTCTTTATAAACCATCTGAACCCCTCGATTAGATTCCAGCCTGTAACTCACTCCCGGGTATCCATTCTTCTCACTATAAACCATCTGAGCCCCTCGATTAGATTCCAGTCTGTAACTCACTCCCAGGTATCCATTATTCCATATTTAAACCATCTGAACCCCTTGATCAGATTCCAGTCTGTAACTCACTCCCAGGTATCCATTATTCTATATATAAACCATCTGAACCCCTCGATTAGATTCCAGCCTGTAACTCACTCCCAGGTATCCATTATTCTATATATAAACCATCTGATCCCCTCGATTAGATTCCAGCCTGTAACTCACTCCCAGGTATCCATTATTCTATATATAAACCATCTGATCCCCTCGATTAGATTCCAGTCTGTAACTCACTCCCAGGTATCCATTATTCTATATATAAACCATCTGAACCCCTCGATTAGATTCCAGCCTGTAACTCACTCCCAGGTATCCATTATTCTATATATAAACCATCTGATCCCCTCGATTAGATTCCAGCCTGTAGCTCACTCCCGGGTATCCATTATTCTCACTATAAACCATCTGAGCCCCTCGATTAGATTCCAGTCTGTAACTCACTCCCAGGTATCCATTATTCTATATATAAACCATCTGAATCCCTCGATTGGATTCCAGCCTGTAACTCACTCCCAGGTATCCATTATTCTATATATAAACCATCTGAACCCCTCGATTAGATTCCAGTCTGTAACTCACTCCCGGGTATCCATTATTCTATATATAAACCATCTGAATCCCTCGATTGGATTCCAGCCTGTAACTCACTCCCAGGTATCCATTATTCTATATATAAACTATCTGAACCCCTCGATTAGATTCCAGCCTGTAACTCACTCCCAGGTATCCATTATTCTATATATAAACTATCTGATCCCCTCGATTAGATTCCAGCCTGTAACTCACTCCCGGGTATCCATTATTCTATATAGAAACCATCTGAACCCCTCGATTAGATTCCAGCCTGTAACTCACTCCCAGGTATCCATTATTCTCTATATAAACCATCTGAACCCCTCGATTAGATTCCAGTCTGTAACTCACTCCCAGGTATCCATTATTCTATATATAAAGCACCTGAACCCCTCGATTAGATTCCAGTCTGTATCTCACTCCCAGGTATCCATTATTCTATATATAAACCATCCGATCCCCTCGATTAGATTCCAGCCTGTAACTCACTCCCAGGTATCCATTATTCGAAATATAAACTATCTGTTCCCCTCGATTAGATTCCAGTCTGTAACTCACTCCCGGGTATCCATTATTCGATATATATAACCAACTGAACCCCTCGATTAGATTCCAGTCTGTAACTCACTCCCAGGTATCCATTATTCTCCATATAAACTATCTGAACCTCTCGATTAGATTCCAGTCTGTAACTCACTCCCAGGTATCCATTATTCTATATATAAACTATCTGAACCCTTCGATTTGATTCCAGTCTGTAACTCACTCCCAGGTATCCATTATTCTATATATAAACCATCTGAATCCCTCGATTAGATTCCAGCCTGTAACTCACTCCCAGGTATCCATTATTCTATATATAAACTATCTGAACCCCTCGATTATATTCCAGCCTGTAACTCACTCCCAGGTATCCATTATTCTATATATAAACCATCTGTTCCCCTCGATTATATTCCAGCCTGTAACTCACTCCCAGGTATCCATTATTCTATATATAAACCATCTGTTCCCCTCGATTAGATTCCGGTCTGTAACTCACTCCCGGGTATCCATTATTCTATATATAAACTATCTGAACCCCTCGATTTGATTCCAGTCTGTAACTCACTCCCGGGCATCCATTATTCTATGTATCAACCATCTGAATCCCTCGATTATATTCCAGCCTGGAACTCACTCCCAGGTATCCATTATTCTATATATAAACCATCTGAACCCCTCGATTAGATTCCAGCCTGTAACTCACTCCCGGGTATCCATTATTCTATATATAAACCATCTGATCCCCTCGATTAGATTCCAGTCTGTAACTCACTCCCGGGTATCCATTATTCTATATATAAACCATCTGAATCCCTCGATGAGATTCCAGTCTGTAACTCACTCCCGGGTATCCATTATTCGATATATAAACCATCTGAACCCCTCGATTAGATTCCAGCCTGTAACTCACTCCCAGGTATCCATTATTCTATATATAAACCATCTGAACCCCTCGATTAGATTCCAGCCTGTAACTCACTCCCAGGTATCCATTATTCTATATATAAACCATCTGAACCCCTCGATTAGATTCCAGCCTGTAACTCACTCCCAGGTATCCATTATTCTATATATAAACTATCTGAATCCCTCGATGAGATTCCAGCCTGTAACTCACTCCCGGGTATCCATTATTCTATATATAAACCATCTGAACCCCTCGATTAGATTCCAGTCTGTAACTCACTCCCAGGTATCCATTATTCTATGTATAAACCATCTGAACCCCTCGATTAGATTCCAGCCTGTAACTCACTCCCGGGTATCCATTATTCTACATATAAACCATCTGAACCCCTCGATTAGATTCCAGCCTGTAACTCACTCCCGGGTATCCATTATTCTACATATAAACCATCTGAACCCCTCGATTAGATTCCAGCCTGTAACTCACTCCCGGGTATCCATTATTCTACATATAAACCATCTGAACCCCTCGATTAGATTCCAGCCTGTTACTCACTCCCGGGTATCCATTATTCTACATATAAACCATCTGTTCCCCTCGATTAGATTCCAGTCTGTAACTCACTCCCGGGTATCCATTATTCTACATATAAACCATCTGAACCCCTCGATTAGATTCCAGCCTGTTACTCACTCCCAGGTATCCATTATTCTACATATAAACCATCTGAACCCCTCGATTAGATTCCAGTCGGTAACTCACTCCCGGGTATCCATTATTCTACATATAAACCATCTGAACCCCTCGATTAGATTCCAGCCTGTTACTCACTCCCGGGTATCCATTATTCTACATATAAACCATCTGATCCCCTCGATTAGATTCCAGCCTGTTACTCACTCCCGGGTATCCATTATTCTATATATAAACCATCTGTTCTCCTCGATTAGATTCCAGCCTGTAACTCACTCCCAGGTATCCATTATTCTATATATAAACCATCTGAACCCCTCGATTAGATTCCAGCCTGTAACTCACTCCCAGGTATCCATTATTCTATCGAAAACCATCTGAACCCCTCGATTAGATTCCAGCCTGTAACTCACTCCCGGGTATCCATTATTCTATATATAAACCATCTGAATCCCTCGATTAGATTCCAGTCTGTAACTCACTCCCGGGTATCCATTATTCTATATATAAACCATCTGAATCCCTCGATTAGATTCCAGCCTGAAACTCACTCCCGGGTATCCATTATTCTATATATAAACCATCTGAATCCCTCGATTAGATTCCAGCCTGAAACTCACTCCCAGGTATCCATTATTCTATATATAAACCATCTGATCCCCTCGATTAGATTCCAGCCTGTAACTCACTCCCAGGTATCCATTATTCTATATATAAACCATCTGATCCCCTCGATTAGATTCCAGCCTGTAACTCACTCCCAGGTATCCATTATTCTATATATAAACCATCTGAATCCCTCGATTAGATTCCAGCCTGTAACTCACTCCCGGGTATCCATTATTCTATATATAAACCATCTGATCCCCTCGATTCGATTCCAGCCTGTAACTCACTCCCGGGTATCCATTATTCTATATATAAACCATCTGATCCCCTCGATTAGATTCCAGTCTGTAACTCACTCCCAGGTATCCATTATTCTATATATAAACCATCTGAACCCCTCGATTAGATTCCAGCCTGTAACTCACTCCCAGGTATCCATTATTCTATATATAAACCATCTGATCCCCTCGATTAGATTCCAGCCTGTAACTCACTCCCGGGTATCCATTATTCCACATATAAACCATCTGAAGCCCTCGATTAGATTCCAGCCTGTAACTCACTCCCAGGTATCCATTATTCTATGTATAAACCATTTGAATCCCTCGATTAGATTCCAGTCTGCAACTCACTCCCAGGTACCCATTATTCTATATATTAACTATTTGAACCCCTCGATTAGATTCCAGCCTGTAACTCACTCCCGGGTATACATTATTCCATACATAAACCATTTGAGCCCCTCGATTAGATTCCAGTCTGTAATTCACTCCCAGGTATCCATTATTCTATATATAAACCATCTGATCCCCTCGATTAGATTCCAGCCTGTAACTCACTCCCGGGTATCCATTATTCTCACTATAAACCATTTGAGCCCCTCGATTAGATTCCAGTCTGTAATTCACTCCCAGGTATCCATTATTCTCTTTATAAACCATCTGATCCCCTCGATTAGATTCCAGCCTGTAACTCACTCCCGGGTATCCATTATTCCATATTTAAACCATCTGAACCCCTTGATCAGATTCCAGTCTGTAACTCACTCCCAGGTATCCATTATTCTATATATAAACCATCTGATCCCCTCGATTAGATTCCAGCCTGTAACTCACTCCCGGGTATCCATTATTCTACATATAAACCATCTGAACCCCTCGATTAGATTCCAGCCTGTAACTCACTCCCAGGTATCCATTATTCTATATATAAACCATCTGAACCCCTCGATTAGATTCCAGCCTGTAACTCACTCCCGGGTATCCATTATCCTATATATAAACCATCTGAATCCCTCGATTAGATTCCAGTCTGTAACTCACTCCCAGGTATCCATTATTCTATATATAAACCATCTGAACCCCTCGATTAGATTCCAGCCTGTAACTCACTCCCGGATATCCATTATTCTATATATAAACCATCTGAATACCTCGATTAGATTCCAGTCTGTAACTCACTCCCAGGTATCCATTATTCTCTATATAAACCATCTGAATCCCTCGATTAGATTCCAGCCTGTAACTCACTCCCGGATATCCATTATTCTATATATAAACCATCTGAATCCCTCGATTAGATTCCAGCCTGTAACTCACTCCCAGGTATCCATTATTCTATATATAAACCATCTGAACCCCTCGATTAGATTCCAGTCTGTAACTCACTCCCAGGTATCCATTATTCTCTATATAAACCATCTGAACCCCTCGATTAGATTCCAGTCTGTAACTCACTCCCAGGTATCCATTATTCTATATATAAAGCACCTGAACCCCTCGATTAGATTCCAGTCTGTATCTCACTCCCAGGTATCCATTATTCTATATATAAACCATCCGATCCCCTCGATTAGATTCCAGCCTGTAACTCACTCCCAGGTATCCATTATTCTATATATAAACTATCTGTTCCCCTCGATTAGATTCCAGTCTGTAACTCACTCCCGGGTATCCATTATTCGATATATATAACCAACTGAACCCCTCGAATAGATTCCAGTCTGTAACTCACTCCCAGGTATCCATTATTCTCCATATAAACTATCTGAACCCCTCGATTAGATTCCAGCCTGTAACTCACTCCCAGGTATCCATTATTCTATATATAAACCATCTGTTCCCCTCGATTAGATTCCGGTCTGTAACTCACTCCCGGGTATCCATTATTCTATATATAAACCATCTGAACCCCTCGATGAGATTCCAGTCTGTAACTCACTCCCAGGTATCCATTATTCTATATATAAACTATCTGAACCCCTCGATTAGATTCCAGTCTGTAACTCACTCCCGGGCATCCATTATTCTATGTATCAACCATCTGAATCCCTCGATTAGATTCCAGCCTGTAACTCACTCCCAGGTATCCATTATTCTATATATAAACTATCTGAACCCCTCGATTAGATTCCAGCCTGTAACTCACTCCCAGGTATCCATTATTCTATATATAAACTATCTGAATCCCTCGATTAGATTCCAGTCTGTAACTCACTCCCAGGTATCCATTATTCTATATATAAACCATCCGATCCCCTCGATTAGATTCCAGCCTGTAACTCACTCCCAGGTATCCATTATTCTATATATAAACCATCTGTTCCCCTCGATTAGATTCCGGTCTGTAACTCACTCCCGGGTATCCATTATTCTATATATAAACCATCCGAACCCCTCGATTAGATTCCAGTCTGTAACTCACTCCCAGGTATCCATTATTCTATATATAAACTATCTGAACCCCTCGATTAGATTCCAGTCTGTAACTCACTCGCGGGCATCCATTATTCTATGTATCAACCATCTGAATCCCTCGATTAGATTCCAGCCTGTAACTCACTCCCGGGTATCCATTATTCTATATATAAACTATCTGAACCCCTCGATTAGATTCCAGTCTGCAACTCACTCCCAGGTACCCATTATTCTATATATTAACTATTTGAACCCCTCGATTAGATTCCAGCCTGTAACTCACTCCCGGGTATACATTATTCCATACATAAACCATTTGAGCCCCTCGATTAGATTCCAGTCTGTAATTCACTCCCAGGTATCCATTATTCTATATATAAACCATCTGATCCCCTCGATTAGATTCCAGCCTGTAACTCACTCCCGGGTATCCATTATTCTCACTATAAACCATTTGAGCCCCTCGATTAGATTCCAGTCTGTAATTCACTCCCAGGTATCCATTATTCTCTTTATAAACCATCTGATCCCCTCGATTAGATTCCAGCCTGTAACTCACTCCCGGGTATCCATTATTCCATATTTAAACCATCTGAACCCCTTGATCAGATTCCAGTCTGTAACTCACTCCCAGGTATCCATTATTCTATATATAAACCATCTGATCCCCTCGATTAGATTCCAGCCTGTAACTCACTCCCGGGTATCCATTATTCTACATATAAACCATCTGAACCCCTCGATTAGATTCCAGCCTGTAACTCACTCCCAGGTATCCATTATTCTATATATAAACCATCTGAACCCCTCGATTAGATTCCAGCCTGTAACTCACTCCCGGGTATCCATTATCCTATATATAAACCATCTGAATCCCTCGATTAGATTCCAGTCTGTAACTCACTCCCAGGTATCCATTATTCTATATATAAACCATCTGAACCCCTCGATTAGATTCCAGCCTGTAACTCACTCCCGGATATCCATTATTCTATATATAAACCATCTGAATACCTCGATTAGATTCCAGTCTGTAACTCACTCCCAGGTATCCATTATTCTCTATATAAACCATCTGAATCCCTCGATTAGATTCCAGCCTGTAACTCACTCCCGGATATCCATTATTCTATATATAAACCATCTGAATCCCTCGATTAGATTCCAGCCTGTAACTCACTCCCAGGTATCCATTATTCTATATATAAACCATCTGAACCCCTCGATTAGATTCCAGTCTGTAACTCACTCCCAGGTATCCATTATTCTCTATATAAACCATCTGAACCCCTCGATTAGATTCCAGTCTGTAACTCACTCCCAGGTATCCATTATTCTATATATAAAGCACCTGAACCCCTCGATTAGATTCCAGTCTGTATCTCACTCCCAGGTATCCATTATTCTATATATAAACCATCCGATCCCCTCGATTAGATTCCAGCCTGTAACTCACTCCCAGGTATCCATTATTCTATATATAAACTATCTGTTCCCCTCGATTAGATTCCAGTCTGTAACTCACTCCCGGGTATCCATTATTCGATATATATAACCAACTGAACCCCTCGAATAGATTCCAGTCTGTAACTCACTCCCAGGTATCCATTATTCTCCATATAAACTATCTGAACCCCTCGATTAGATTCCAGCCTGTAACTCACTCCCAGGTATCCATTATTCTATATATAAACCATCTGTTCCCCTCGATTAGATTCCGGTCTGTAACTCACTCCCGGGTATCCATTATTCTATATATAAACCATCTGAACCCCTCGATGAGATTCCAGTCTGTAACTCACTCCCAGGTATCCATTATTCTATATATAAACTATCTGAACCCCTCGATTAGATTCCAGTCTGTAACTCACTCCCGGGCATCCATTATTCTATGTATCAACCATCTGAATCCCTCGATTAGATTCCAGCCTGTAACTCACTCCCAGGTATCCATTATTCTATATATAAACTATCTGAACCCCTCGATTAGATTCCAGCCTGTAACTCACTCCCAGGTATCCATTATTCTATATATAAACTATCTGAATCCCTCGATTAGATTCCAGTCTGTAACTCACTCCCAGGTATCCATTATTCTATATATAAACCATCCGATCCCCTCGATTAGATTCCAGCCTGTAACTCACTCCCAGGTATCCATTATTCTATATATAAACCATCTGTTCCCCTCGATTAGATTCCGGTCTGTAACTCACTCCCGGGTATCCATTATTCTATATATAAACCATCCGAACCCCTCGATTAGATTCCAGTCTGTAACTCACTCCCAGGTATCCATTATTCTATATATAAACTATCTGAACCCCTCGATTAGATTCCAGTCTGTAACTCACTCGCGGGCATCCATTATTCTATGTATCAACCATCTGAATCCCTCGATTAGATTCCAGCCTGTAACTCACTCCCGGGTATCCATTATTCTATATATAAACTATCTGAACCCCTCGATTAGATGCCAGCCTGTAACTCACTCCCAGGTATCCATTATTTTATATATGAACTATCTGAACCCCTCGATTAGATTCCAGTCTGTAACTCACTCCCAGGTATCCATTATTCTATATATAAACCATCCGATCCCCTCGATTAGATTCCAGCCTGTAACTCACTCCCGGGTATCCATTATTCTCTGTATAAACCATCTGAACCCCTCGATTAGATTCCAGCCTGTAACTCACTCCCGGGTATCCATTATTCTACATATAAACCATCTGAACCCCTCGATTAGATTCCAGCCTGTAACTCACTCCCAGGTATCCATTATTCTATACAGAAACCATCTGAACCCCTCGATTAGATTCCAGCCTGTAACTCACTCCCGGGTATCCATTATTCTATATATAAACCATCTGAATCCCTCGATTAGATTCCAGTCTGTAACTCACTCCCAGGTATCCATTATTCTGTATGTAAACTATCTGAACCCCTCGATTAGATTCCAGCCTGTAACTCACTCCCAGGTATCCATTATTCTATATATAAACCATCTGAACCCCTCGATTAGATTCCAGTCTGTAACTCACTCCCAGGTATCCATTATTCTCCATATAAACCATCTGAACCCCTCGATTAGATTCCAGTCTGTAACTCACTCCCAGGTATCCATTATTCTATATATAAAGCACCTGAACCCCTCGATTAGATTCCAGTCTGTATCTCACTCCCAGGTATCCATTATTCTATATATAAACCACCTGAACCCCTCGATTAGATTCCAGTCTGTAACTCACTCCCGGGTATCCATTATTCTATATATAAACCATCTGAACCCCTTGATTAGATTCCAGCCTGTAACTCACTCCCGGGTATCCATTATTCTATATATAAACCATCCGATCCCCTCGATTAGATTCCAGCCTGTAACTCACTCCCGGGTATCCATTATTCTCTATATAAACCATCTGAACCCCTCGATTAGATTCCAGTCTGTAACTCACTCCCAGGTATCCATTATTCTATATATAAACCATCTGAACCCCTCGATTAGATTCCAGTCTGTAACTCACTCCCAGGTATCCATTATTCTATATATAAACCATCCGATCCCCTCGATTAGATTCCAGCCTGTAACTCACTCCCAGGTATCCATTATTCTATATATAAACTATCTGTTCCCCTCGATTGGATTCCGGTCTGTAACTCACTCCCGGGTATCCATTATTCTATATATAAATCATCTGAACCCCTCGATTAGATTCCAGCCTGTAACTCACTCCCAGGTATCCATTATTCTATATATAAACCATCTGTTCCCCTCGATTAGATTCCGGTCTGTCACTCACTCCCGGGTATCCATTATTCTATATATAAACCATCTGAACCCCTCGATTAGATTCCAGTCTGTAACTCACTCCCAGGTATCCATTATTCTATATATAAACTATCTGAACCCCTCGATTAGATTCCAGTCTGTAACTCACTCGCGGGCATCCATTATTCTATGTATCAACCATCTGAATCCCTCGATTAGATTCCAGCCTGTAACTCACTCCCAGGTATCCATTATTCTATATATAAACTATCTGAACCCCTTGATTAGATTCCAGCCTGTAACTCACTCCCAGGTATCCATTATTTTATATATAAACTATCTGAATCCCTCGATTAGATTCCAGTCTGTAACTCACTCCCAGGTATCCATTATTCTATATATAAACCATCCGATCCCCTCGATTAGATTCCAGCCTGTAACTCACTCCCGGGTATCCATTATTCTCTGTATAAACCATCTGAACCCCTCGATTAGATTCCAGCCTGTAACTCACTCCCGGGTATCCATTATTCTACATATAAACCATCTGAACCCCTCGATTAGATTCCAGCCTGTAACTCACTCCCAGGTATCCATTATTCTATACAGAAACCATCTGAACCCCTCGATTAGATTCCAGCCTGTAACTCACTCCCGGGTATCCATTATTCTATATATAAACCATCTGAATCCCTCGATTAGATTCCAGTCTGTAACTCACTCCCAGGTATCCATTATTCTGTATGTAAACTATCTGAACCCCTCGATTAGATTCCAGCCTGTAACTCACTCCCAGGTATCCATTATTCTATATATAAACCATCTGAACCCCTCGATTAGATTCCAGTCTGTAACTCACTCCCAGGTATCCATTATTCTCTATATAAACCATCTGAACCCCTCGATTAGATTCCAGTCTGTAACTCACTCCCAGGTATCCATTATTCTATATATAAAGCACCTGAACCCCTCGATTAGATTCCAGTCTGTATCTCACTCCCAGGTATCCATTATTCTATATATAAACCATCCGATCCCCTCGATTAGATTCCAGCCTGTAACTCACTCCCAGGTATCCATTATTCTATATATAAACTATCTGTTCCCCTCGATTGGATTCCGGTCTGTATCTCACTCCCGGGTATCCATTATTCTATATATAAATCATCTGAACCCCTCGATTAGATTCCAGTCTGTAACTCACTCCCAGGTATCCATTATTCTCCATATAAACTATCTGAACCCCTCGATTAGATTCCAGTCTGTAACTCACTCCCGGGTATCCATTATTCTATATATAAACCATCTGTTCCCCTCGATTAGATTCCGGTCTGTAACTCACTCCCGGGTATCCATTATTCTATATATAAACCATCTGAACCCCTCGATTAGATTCCAGCCTGTAACTCACTCCCAGGTATCCATTATTCTATATATAAACCATCTGTTCCCCTCGATTAGATTCCGGTCTGTAACTCACTCCCGGGTATCCATTATTCTATATATAAACCATCTGTTCCCCTCGATTAGATTCCGGTCTGTAACTCACTCCCAGGTATCCATTATTCTATATATAAACTATCTGAACCCCTCGATTAGATTCCAGCCTGTAACTCACTCCCAGGTATCCATTATTCTATATATAAACTATCTGAATCCCTCGATTAGATTCCAGCCTGTAACTCACTCCCAGGTATCCATTATTCTATATATAAACCATCTGAATCCCTCGATTAGATTCCAGTCTGTAACTCACTCCCAGGTATCCATTATTCTATATATAAACCATCCGATCCCCTCGATTAGATTCCAGCCTGTAACTCACTCCCGGGTATCCATTATTCTATGTATAAATCATCTGAACCCCTCGATTAGATTCCAGTCTGTCACTCACTCCCGGGCATCCATTATTCTATGTATAAACTATCTGAACCGCTCGATTAGATTCCAGCCTGTCACTCACTCCCAGGTATCCATTATTCTATATATAAACTATCTGAACCCCTCGATTAGATTCCAGTCTGTAACTCACTCCCAGTTATCTATTATTCTCTATATAAACTATCTGAACCCCTCGATTAGATTCCAGTCTGTTACTCACTCCCGGGCATCCATTATTCTATATATAAACCATCTGTTCCCCTCGATTAGATTCCGGTCTGTAACTCACTCCTGGGTATCCATTATTCTATATATAAACCATCTGAACCCCTCGATTAGATTCCAGTCTGTAACTCACTCCCAGGTATCCATTATTCTATATATAAACCATCTGATCCCCTCGATTAGATTCCAGTCTGTAACTCACTCCCGGGTATCCATTATTCTATATATAAACCATCTGAACCCCTCGATTAGATTCCAGTCTGTAACTCACTCCCGGGTATCCATTATTCTATATATAAACTATCTGAACCCCTCGATTAGATTCCAGCCTGTAACTCACTCCCAGGTATCCATTATTCTATATATAAACCATCTGATCCCCTCGATTAGATTCCAGTCTGTAACTCACTCCCAGGTATCCATTATTCTATATATAAACCATCTGAACCCCTCGATTAGATTCCAGTCTGTAACTCACTCCCGGGCATCCATTATTCTATGTATCAACCATCTGAATCCCTCGATTGGATTCCAGCCTGTAACTCACTCCCAGGTATCCATTATTCTATATATAAACTATCTGAATCCCTCGATTAGATTCCAGTCTGTAACTCACTCCCAGGTATCCATTATTCTATATATAAACTATCTGAATCCCTCGATTAGATTCCAGCCTGTAACTCACTCCCAGGTATCCATTATTCTATATATAAACTATCTGAACCCCTCGATTAGATTCCAGCCTGTAACTCACTCCCAGGTATCCATTATTCTATATATAAACTATCTGAATCCCTCGATTAGATTCCAGTCTGTAACTCACTCCCAGGTATCCATTATTCTATATATAAACCATCCGATCCCCTCGATTAGATTCCAGCCTGTAACTCACTCCCGGGTATCCATTATTCTATGTATAAACCATCTGAACCCCTCGATTAGATTCCAGTCTGTAACTCACTCCCGGGCATCCATTATTCTATGTATAAACTATCTGAACCGCTCGATTAGATTCCAGCCTGTCACTCACTCCCAGGTATCCATTATTCTATATATAAACTATCTGAACCCCTCGATTAGATTCCAGTCTGTAACTCACTCCCAGTTATCTATTATTCTCTATATAAACTGTCTGAACCCCTCGATTAGATTCCAGTCTGTAACTCACTCCCGGGTATCCATTATTCTATATATCAACCATCTGAATCCCTCGATTAGATTCCAGTCTGGCACTCACTCCCAGGTATCCATTATTCTCTATATAAACTATCTGAACCCCTCGATTAGATTCCAGTCTGTAACTCACTCCCGGGTATCCATTATTCTATATATAAACTATCTGAACCCCTCGATTAGATTCCAGTCTGTAACTCACTCCTGGGTATCCATTATTCTATATATAATCTATCTGAACCCCTCGATTAGATTCCAGTCTGTAACTCACTCCCAGGTATCCATTATTCTATATATAATCTATCTGAACCCCTCGATTAGATTCCAGTCTGTAACTCACTCCCAGGTATCCATTATTCTATATATAAACCATCTGAACCCCTCGATTAGATTCCAGTCTGTAACTCACTCCCAGGTATCCATTATTCTATATATAAACCATCCGATCCCCTCGATTAGATTCCAGCCTGTAACTCACTCCCAGGTATCCATTATTCTATATATAAACTATCTGTTCCCCTCGATTGGATTCCGGTCTGTAACTCACTCCCGGGTATCCATTATTCTATATATAAATCATCTGAACCCCTCGATTAGATTCCAGCCTGTAACTCACTCCCAGGTATCCATTATTCTATATATAAACCATCTGTTCCCCTCGATTAGATTCCGGTCTGTCACTCACTCCCGGGTATCCATTATTCTATATATAAACCATCTGAACCCCTCGATTAGATTCCAGTCTGTAACTCACTCCCAGGTATCCATTATTCTATATATAAACTATCTGAACCCCTCGATTAGATTCCAGTCTGTAACTCACTCGCGGGCATCCATTATTCTATGTATCAACCATCTGAATCCCTCGATTAGATTCCAGCCTGTAACTCACTCCCAGGTATCCATTATTCTATATATAAACTATCTGAACCCCTTGATTAGATTCCAGCCTGTAACTCACTCCCAGGTATCCATTATTTTATATATAAACTATCTGAATCCCTCGATTAGATTCCAGTCTGTAACTCACTCCCAGGTATCCATTATTCTATATATAAACCATCCGATCCCCTCGATTAGATTCCAGCCTGTAACTCACTCCCGGGTATCCATTATTCTCTGTATAAACCATCTGAACCCCTCGATTAGATTCCAGCCTGTAACTCACTCCCGGGTATCCATTATTCTACATATAAACCATCTGAACCCCTCGATTAGATTCCAGCCTGTAACTCACTCCCAGGTATCCATTATTCTATACAGAAACCATCTGAACCCCTCGATTAGATTCCAGCCTGTAACTCACTCCCGGGTATCCATTATTCTATATATAAACCATCTGAATCCCTCGATTAGATTCCAGTCTGTAACTCACTCCCAGGTATCCATTATTCTGTATGTAAACTATCTGAACCCCTCGATTAGATTCCAGCCTGTAACTCACTCCCAGGTATCCATTATTCTATATATAAACCATCTGAACCCCTCGATTAGATTCCAGTCTGTAACTCACTCCCAGGTATCCATTATTCTCTATATAAACCATCTGAACCCCTCGATTAGATTCCAGTCTGTAACTCACTCCCAGGTATCCATTATTCTATATATAAAGCACCTGAACCCCTCGATTAGATTCCAGTCTGTATCTCACTCCCAGGTATCCATTATTCTATATATAAACCATCCGATCCCCTCGATTAGATTCCAGCCTGTAACTCACTCCCAGGTATCCATTATTCTATATATAAACTATCTGTTCCCCTCGATTGGATTCCGGTCTGTATCTCACTCCCGGGTATCCATTATTCTATATATAAATCATCTGAACCCCTCGATTAGATTCCAGTCTGTAACTCACTCCCAGGTATCCATTATTCTCCATATAAACTATCTGAACCCCTCGATTAGATTCCAGTCTGTAACTCACTCCCGGGTATCCATTATTCTATATATAAACCATCTGTTCCCCTCGATTAGATTCCGGTCTGTAACTCACTCCCGGGTATCCATTATTCTATATATAAACCATCTGAACCCCTCGATTAGATTCCAGCCTGTAACTCACTCCCAGGTATCCATTATTCTATATATAAACCATCTGTTCCCCTCGATTAGATTCCGGTCTGTAACTCACTCCCGGGTATCCATTATTCTATATATAAACCATCTGTTCCCCTCGATTAGATTCCGGTCTGTAACTCACTCCCAGGTATCCATTATTCTATATATAAACTATCTGAACCCCTCGATTAGATTCCAGCCTGTAACTCACTCCCAGGTATCCATTATTCTATATATAAACTATCTGAATCCCTCGATTAGATTCCAGCCTGTAACTCACTCCCAGGTATCCATTATTCTATATATAAACCATCTGAATCCCTCGATTAGATTCCAGTCTGTAACTCACTCCCAGGTATCCATTATTCTATATATAAACCATCCGATCCCCTCGATTAGATTCCAGCCTGTAACTCACTCCCGGGTATCCATTATTCTATGTATAAATCATCTGAACCCCTCGATTAGATTCCAGTCTGTCACTCACTCCCGGGCATCCATTATTCTATGTATAAACTATCTGAACCGCTCGATTAGATTCCAGCCTGTCACTCACTCCCAGGTATCCATTATTCTATATATAAACTATCTGAACCCCTCGATTAGATTCCAGTCTGTAACTCACTCCCAGTTATCTATTATTCTCTATATAAACTATCTGAACCCCTCGATTAGATTCCAGTCTGTTACTCACTCCCGGGCATCCATTATTCTATATATAAACCATCTGTTCCCCTCGATTAGATTCCGGTCTGTAACTCACTCCTGGGTATCCATTATTCTATATATAAACCATCTGAACCCCTCGATTAGATTCCAGTCTGTAACTCACTCCCAGGTATCCATTATTCTATATATAAACCATCTGATCCCCTCGATTAGATTCCAGTCTGTAACTCACTCCCGGGTATCCATTATTCTATATATAAACCATCTGAACCCCTCGATTAGATTCCAGTCTGTAACTCACTCCCGGGTATCCATTATTCTATATATAAACTATCTGAACCCCTCGATTAGATTCCAGCCTGTAACTCACTCCCAGGTATCCATTATTCTATATATAAACCATCTGATCCCCTCGATTAGATTCCAGTCTGTAACTCACTCCCAGGTATCCATTATTCTATATATAAACCATCTGAACCCCTCGATTAGATTCCAGTCTGTAACTCACTCCCGGGCATCCATTATTCTATGTATCAACCATCTGAATCCCTCGATTGGATTCCAGCCTGTAACTCACTCCCAGGTATCCATTATTCTATATATAAACTATCTGAATCCCTCGATTAGATTCCAGTCTGTAACTCACTCCCAGGTATCCATTATTCTATATATAAACTATCTGAATCCCTCGATTAGATTCCAGCCTGTAACTCACTCCCAGGTATCCATTATTCTATATATAAACTATCTGAACCCCTCGATTAGATTCCAGCCTGTAACTCACTCCCAGGTATCCATTATTCTATATATAAACTATCTGAATCCCTCGATTAGATTCCAGTCTGTAACTCACTCCCAGGTATCCATTATTCTATATATAAACCATCCGATCCCCTCGATTAGATTCCAGCCTGTAACTCACTCCCGGGTATCCATTATTCTATGTATAAACCATCTGAACCCCTCGATTAGATTCCAGTCTGTAACTCACTCCCGGGCATCCATTATTCTATGTATAAACTATCTGAACCGCTCGATTAGATTCCAGCCTGTCACTCACTCCCAGGTATCCATTATTCTATATATAAACTATCTGAACCCCTCGATTAGATTCCAGTCTGTAACTCACTCCCAGTTATCTATTATTCTCTATATAAACTGTCTGAACCCCTCGATTAGATTCCAGTCTGTAACTCACTCCCGGGTATCCATTATTCTATATATCAACCATCTGAATCCCTCGATTAGATTCCAGTCTGGCACTCACTCCCAGGTATCCATTATTCTCTATATAAACTATCTGAACCCCTCGATTAGATTCCAGTCTGTAACTCACTCCCGGGTATCCATTATTCTATATATAAACTATCTGAACCCCTCGATTAGATTCCAGTCTGTAACTCACTCCTGGGTATCCATTATTCTATATATAATCTATCTGAACCCCTCGATTAGATTCCAGTCTGTAACTCACTCCCAGGTATCCATTATTCTATATATAATCTATCTGAACCCCTCGATTAGATTCCAGTCTGTAACTCACTCCCAGGTATCCATTATTCTATATCTCAACCATCTGAACCCCTCGATTAGATTCGAGCCTGTATCTGACTATTTCATTCTGCACAGTGTTTTTGTCAATCGCTGGGATGCATTTTCCCAGTGCTGTGTCATTAAACTGCTGTGAGTGTGTGTCCGTACATGCTGAATACTGACTATGAGTCCTGCTCAGTGGGGGAACAGGCCGCCTGCCTGGGCTGAAGTGACTCATGCAAGTCGGAGAGTTCTGCCCAAGAAATCCCAATATACCTCGTGACTGTCAGTTACAAGAGAAATTCCACCAAACACATTTCCCTTTCCTGCCTCTCTACAAATAATATCGCTGGCAGGGTGAGTGATAGGAGGAGGAGGTCACTGACAACTGCTTCTCATCCCAGAAAGAACGATCGACAAATTCATTCGTAAAGCAGTTAATGAGCAAGCAGCAAAGCGAGCTCCAACTTGCCAGCTGCATTAATGAGAACGTTCCTCTAACAGGTTCTGACTGAAGCAATTACAAGAACAAAGGGTCCCGCTGACTTAGAGAGTGAGAACCGAATTTAAAATACAGCCGGTGCCACGTTATCCGGGCAGTGCCATCATTCCCAAAGAGGCTGGTACTACTTCATCTTGGACCTCCTCAATTGTATGGGTTCTTGTTTTTGTCCGGGATGAATCCAGGCTAACAAGAGCTGGCACCAATTACAGCAGTGGGAAATAGTAGGTCAATGGATGCCCATTGGTCCAATGCAGGAATGGATCCAATTCAGAGAGTGCAATAGCCGTACAATAATACGCTCCCATTCAGAGGATCTGAAAGATATTCCCAGTGCAGTAATGAAATTCCATTCAAATGACCTAACAACTAACGCAGAAGAACACAGCATTCCCACATGAAAGGGTCGGATAGCAGTACAGTGATGGACTCCCACCAAGAGGGTTCAATTGCAGTACTGTGATGGACTCCCACTGAGAGGGTCTGATAGCAGTACTGTGATGGACTCCCACCGAGAGGGTCTGATAGCAGTACTGTGATGGACTCCCACCGAGAGGGTCCGATCGCAGTACTGTGATGGAATCCCCCTGAGAGGGTCCGATCGCAGTACTGTGATGGACTCCCACTGAGAGGGTCCGATCGCAGTATTATGATGGAGTCCCAGTTATAGATGTACGGAGGTGTCCCTTATCTCCAGCTGTTGATTGTTGGACTCTGATCGGAGGGGTCGGTAGCTCTGGCAGTAGATCTTTCGATGCCTGATCAGAGGATCAAGTAAGGCTAGTTGACTACTTTTTAATGAGGTAATCTAAGAGGTCTTTACACAACCCTTACCTTTAACAGTCAGTACAGAAGGGGAGTCTTTCCATGTTTCTTCAACTAAAACCCCTCCCATCTTCCATAAAAACTCTGTCGGCTCTGGCCGTCCAACAGCAGCACAGGTCAGGTTGAAGGGTGTATCCTTAAATACAAAGAGGTCCTGTGGCTGCTCTGTGAAGTATGGCAGACCTAGTCAGAAAAATATAGCTGTTGTTACAGAGCCATATCCACCACCTAACTGCCAATTACATCACCCCTCCCAATAAATAAATGGGCACAGTATTTGGCACTCCATTAGGTGGTTCCGGCAACAATTACCCACAACGCACCTACTGCTGAGGAACTCGTATTCAGCAGAGCCATTGTCCCAAAGGTCTAATGTTAGCAAGATTCCACACTGACCCTTGATACGGAACTTGTAACGTCCATTACCCTAAACCCTACACACTGACCATTACCCTAAACCCTACACACTGACCATTACCCTAAACCCTATACACTGACCATTACCCTACACACTGACCATTACCCTAAACCCTACACACTGACCATTACCCTAAACCCTACACACTGACCATCACCCTAAACCCTATACACTGACCATTACCCTAAACCCTACACACTGACCATTACCCTAAACCCTACAAACTGACCATCACCCTAAACCCTATACACTGACCATTACCCTAAACCCTACACACTGACCATTACCCTAAACCCTACAAACTGACCATTACCCTAAACCCTATACATTGAACATTATCCTAAATCCTACAAACTGACCATTACCCTAAACCCTATACACTGACCATTACCCTAAATCCTATATACTGACCATTACCCTAAACCCTATATGCTGACCATTACCCTAAACCCTATACATTGAACATTATCCTAAATACTACAAACTGACCATTACCCTAAACCCTATATGCTGACCATTACCCTAAACCCTATACACTGACCATTACCCTAAACCCTATACACTGACCATTACCCTAAACCCTATACACTGACCATTACCCTAAACCCTACACACTGACCATTACCCTAAACCCTACAAACTGACCATTACCCTAAACCCTATACATTGAACATTATCCTAAATCCTACAAACTGACCATTACCCTAAACCCTATACACTGACCATTACCCTAAATCCTATATACTGACCATTACCCTAAACCCTATATGCTGACCATTACCCTAAACCCTATACATTGAACATTATCCTAAATACTACAAACTGACCATTACCCTAAACCCTATATGCTGACCATTACCCTAAACCCTATACACTGACCATTACCCTAAACCCTATACACTGACCATTACCCTAAACCCTATACACTGGCCATTACCCTAAACCCTATACACTGACCATTACCCTAAACCCTACAAACTGACCATTACCCTAAACCCTATACATTGAACATTATCCTAAATCCTACAAACTGACCATTACCCTAAACCCTATATGCTGACCATTACTCTAAACCCTATACACTGACCATTACCCTAAACCCTATATGCTGACCATTACTCTAAACCCTATACACTGACCATTACCCTAAACCCTATATGCTGACCATTACTCTAAACCCTATACACTGACCATTACCCTAAACCCTATATGCTGACCATTACTCTAAACCCTATACACTGACCATTACCCTAAACCCTATACACTGACCATTACCCTAAACCCTATACACTGAACATTACCCTAAACCCTCTTTAAGGATTCTGAAATGTCCATTCTCCTAAACTCTATACAATTATCCTAGAAACAGGCCCTACAATGATTATTACCCTAAACTCTATACAATTATGTTAGATACAGGCCCTACAATCACGATTATCCTAAACTCTACCATGTAGAAGTGTTTCCTACTTCACTCTTGGAAGTCCTAGCTCTAATTTTTAGGCTATGTCCCCTAGTCCTAGACTCCCCAACCAGCAGAAATAATTTCTCTCTATCTACCCTAGATAAAAGGCTAAAGACGGAGGAAGCCCGAGAGGAGCACAAAAAGTGCAGGGGGATACTTAAAAAGGAAATTAGGAGATCAAGGAGGGGCCATGAAAAAACACTGGCGAGCAAAATAAAGGAAAATCCTAAGATGTTTTATAAGTATATTAAGGGTAAGAGGATAACTAGGGAAAAAATAGAGCCCATTAGGGACAAAAATGGCAATCTGTGTGTGTGGAGCCGGAAGATGTAGGAGGGGTTCTAAATGAATTTTTTGCATCTGTTTTCACTATGGAGAAGGACGACGTAGACAGAGAAATACGGCAGGGGGACTGTGATATACTCGAACATATTAACATCGAGCGGGAGGAGGTATTGGCGGTTTTAGCAGGCCTAAAAATGGATAAATCCCCAGGCCCGGACGAAATGTATCCCAGGCTACTGTGTGAGGCAAAGGAGGAGATTGCGGGGGCTCTAACACATATATTCAGAACCTCTCTGGCCACAGGGGATGTGCCAGAGGACTGGAGAACCGCTAATGTAGTACCATTATTCAAGAAGGGGAGTAGGGAAAAACCGGGGAACTACAGGCCAGTGAGCCTAACATCAGTGGTAGGAAAATTATTGGAAAAAATTCTGAAGGACAAAATTAGTCTCCACTTGGAGAAGCAAGGATTAATCAGGGATAGTCAACATGGCTTTGTCAAGGGAAGATCATGTCTGACTAATTTGATTGAATTTTTTGAGGGGGTGACTAGGCGTGTGGATGAGGGTAACGCAGTGGATGTGGTATACATGGATTTCAGTAAGGCCTTCGATAAAGTCCCCCACAGGAGACTGGTCAAGAAGGTACGAGCCCATGGAATCCAGGGTGCCTTGGCACTTTGGATACAAAACTGGCTTAGTGGCAGAAGGCAGAGGGTGATGGTCGAAGGTTGTTTTTGTGACTGGAAGCCTGTGGCCAGTGGGGTACCACAGGGGACTCTATATCGGTGCTGGGTCCCTTGCTGTTTGTGGTCTACATTAATGACTTGGATATGAATGTAAAAGGTATGATCAGTAAGTTCGCTGATGATACAAAAATTGGTAGGGTGGTAAATAGCGAGGAGGATAGCCTCAGTCTGCAGGACGATATAGATGGGTTGGTCAGATGGGCGGAACAGTGGCAAATGGAATTTAACCCGGAAAAGTGCGAGGTGATGCACTTTGGAGGGACTAACAAGGCAAGGGAATACACAATGAATGGGAGGACCCTAGGCAAGACAGAGGGTCAGAGGGATCTTGGTGTGCAAGTTCACAGATCCCTGAAGGCGGCGGAACAGGTAGATAAGGTGGTAAAGAAGGCATATGGGATACTTGCCTTTATTAGCCGAGGCATAGAATATAAGAGCAAGGAGGTTATGATGGAGCTGTATAAAACACTGGTTAGGCCACAGCTGGAGTACTGTGTGCAGTTCTGGTCGCCGCACTACAGGAAGGATGTGATCGCTTTGGAGAGGGTGCAGAGGAGATTCACCAGGATGTTACCAGGGCTGGAGCGCTTCAGCTATGAAGAGAGACTGGGAAGATTGGGTTTGTTTTCCTTGGAGCAGAGGAGGCTGAGGGGGGACATGATTGAGGTGTACAAAATTATGAGGGGCACAGATAGGATGGATACTAAGGAGCTTTTTCCCTTCGTTGAGGGTTCTATAACAAGGGGGCATAGATTCAAGGTAAAAGGCGGGAGGTTTAGAGGGGATTTGAGAAAGAACTTTTTCACCCAGAGGGTGGTTGGAGTCTGGAACTCACTGCCTGAGAGGGTTGTGGAGGCAGGAACCCTCACAACATTCAAGAAGCATTTGGATGAGCACTTGAAATGCCATAGCATACAAGGCTACGGACCAAATGCTGGAATATGGGATTAGATTAGACTGGGCTTGATGGCCGGCGTGGACACGATGGGCCGAAGGGCCTCTATCCGTGCTGCATAACTCTATGACTCTATGACTCTACCCTATCAGTTCCCCTTAATATCTTGAAAACTTCGATCAAATCACCCCTTAATCTTCTCAATTCCAGGGAATACAACCCAAGTTTGTGTAATCTCGCCTCGTAATTTAACTCTTGGAGTCCAGGTATCATTCTAGTAAATCTACGCTGCACTCCCTCCAAGGCCAATATATCCTTCCTAAGGTGCGGTGCCCAGAACTGAACACAGTACTCCAGGTGTGGTCTAACCAGGGTTTTCTATAGCTGTAGCATAACTTCTACCCCCTTGTATTCTAGTCCTTTAGCTATAAAGGCCAGCATTCCATTGGCCTTTTTGATTATTTTCTGTACCTGACCTGACACGTTCACGACATTTTAATGATCTATGTAGATGGACCCCCTAATCCACTTTGGACCTCCAGTGTTTCGAGCTTTTCACCATTTAGAAAGTACTCTGATCTATCCTTTATAGGTCCAAAGTGGATGACCTCACACTTGCCTACACTGAAATCTATTTGCCACAGTTTTGTCCATTCACTTAATGTATTAATATCTCTCTGTAATTTTATGCTTCCATCTACACTGCTTACAATGCTGCCTATCTTTGTTTTTTTCAGCAAATTTGGATCTGTGGCTCTCTATCCCATCATCTAAGTCGTTAATAAATACAGTGAATAGTTGAGGCCCCAACACAGATCCCTGTGGGACATCACTAGTCACATCCTGCCAATTTGAGTCCCTGCCCATTATCCCTACTCTCTGCCTCCTGCCGCTCAGCCAATTTCCTAACCAGGTCAATAATTTGCCCTCAATTCCATGAGCTTCAACTTTAGCTAACAGTTTCTTATGAGGGACTTTATCGAATGCCTTCTGGAAGTCCATATAAACAACATCCATAGAAATTACCCTGTCGACTACTTTAGTCACCTCTTCAAAAAATTCAATCAGGTTTGTCAGGCATGACCTACCCTTTACAAATCCATGCTGGCTCTCTCTGATCAGCTGAAAATTTTCAGTGTTCAGTCACTCCATCCTTAATTATAGACTCTAGTGATTTCCCCACAACAGATGTTAAGCTAACCGGTCTATAATTCCCTGGTTTCCCTCTCTCACCTTTCTTAAATAGTGGAGTGACATGGGCAATTTTCCAATCTGGCGCAGGCTCGATGGGCCGAATGGCCTCCTTCTGTGCCGGGACCATTCTATGATTCTATGAACTAAAGGAATCACTATTACCACTAAATCACAACAATCACTATTATCCTAAACTCTATACAATTATCCTAAATACAGGCCCTACAATCACTATTATCCTAAACTCTACACAATTATCCTAAATACAGGCCCTACAATCACTATTATCCTAAACTCTACACAATTATCCTAAATACAGGCCCTACAATCACTATTATCCTAAACTCTACACAATTATCCTAAATACAGGCCCTACAATCACTATTATCCTGAACCCGACACACTGACCCTGGATATTGACTCCACGATGTCCATTATCTGACACCAAGTATGGTTGCAGCTTGTCCATTTATTGTGTGACAAGTCTTAACATATGTATAGTGCATGCAATGTTCAAGCAACAGCATGAAAACAGAGAGAAAAGAAACCATTACCCGTTCTTCCTCAAGGTGACCTCATGGAACTGCGTCCTGTATCTCTACAAACCTAAGCTGTCCAAAGCCCCATGCTTATAGTAGCCTCGTCATGTACACACACATTGTTGTTCACAGCTGCCTGTCTTTTATCTCACTTGTTATAGAATATTGAAAGTACAGGCCTCCCTGCTCAGGACCTGAACTCCCTCAGTGCCTGCTTCTCATCCTTGAAACAAGTTTTTAGGAGCATCCTTTGTGAGCTACATCCCTCCGTTTAATGGATAGTTTACCATTTCTGGTCAGAACTTGACCATTTTTGATTTTTTAGCAGTTTATATCTTAATGCTTAATCTAATTTCTGTAAGTGTGAGCTGGTTATATGTATTGGAATGCCGAACCCAAAAGTGAGTGGTTTACATGTTTTCTGTGTTAAAACCACCTAATCGAAACATAAGTTTTATATACTAGAAAAATATCATGTAAAAGGCTTAATCTTACACCCTGGATACTGACCCTACAATGTCCATTATCACAAACCCTACTCACTGACCCCGGATACTGACCCTACAATGTCCATTATCACAAACCCTACACACTGACCCTGGATACTGACCCTACAATGTCCATTATCACAAACACTACTCACTGACCCCGGATACTGACCCTACAATGTCCATTATCACAAACCCTACACACTGACCTTGAATACTGACCCTACAATGTCCATTATCACAAACCCTACTCACTGACCCCGGATACTGACCCTACAGTGTCCATTATCACAAACCCAGCTCACTGACCCCGGATACTGACCCTACAATGTCCATTATCACAAACCCTACTCACTGACCCTGGATACTGACCCCACAATGTCCATTATCACAAACCCTACTCACTGACCCCGGATACTGACCCTACAATGTCCATTATCACAAACCCTACTCACTGACCCTGGATACTGACCCCACAATGTCCATTATCACAAACCCTACTCACTGACCCTGGATACTGACCCCACAATGTCCATTATCACAAACCCTACTCACTGACCCTGGATACTGACCCCACAATGTCCATTATCACAAACACTACTCACTGACCCCGGATACTGACCCTACAATGTCCATTATCACAAACCCTACTCACTGACCCCGGATACTGACCCTACAATGTCCATTATCACAATCCCTACTCACTGACCCCGGATACTGACCCTACAATGTCCATTATCACAAACCCTACACACTGACCTTGAATACTGACCCTACAATGTCCATTATCACAAACCCAGCTCACTGACCCCGGATACTGACCCCACAATGTCCATTATCACAAACCCAGCTCACTGACCCCGGATACTGACCCTACAATGTCCATTATCACAAACCCTACACACTGAACTTGAATACTGACCCTACAATGTCCATTATCACAAACACTACTCACTGACCCCGGATACTGACCCAACAATGTCCATTATCACAAACCCTACTCACTGACCCCGGATACTGACCCGACAATGTCCATTATCACAAACCCTACTCACTGACCCCGGATACTGACCCTACAATGTCCATTATCACAAACACTACTCACTGACCCCGGATACTGACCCGACAATGTCCATTATCACAAACCCTACTCACTGACCCCGGATACTGACCCCACAATGTCCATTATCACAAACCCTACTCACTGACCCTGGATACTGACCCCACAATGTCCATTATCACAAACCCTACTCACTGACCCCGGATACTGACCCTACAATGTCCATTATCACAAACACTACTCACTGACCCCGGATACTGACCCGACAATGTCCATTATCACAAACCCTACTCACTGACCCCGGATACTGACCCCACAATGTCCATTATCACAAACCCTACTCACTGACCCTGGATACTGACCCCACAATGTCCATTATCACAAACCCTACTCACTGACCCTGGATACTGACCCCACAATGTCCATTATCACAAACCCTACTCACTGACCCTGGATACTGACCCCACAATGTCCATTATCACAAACACTACTCACTGACCCCGGATACTGACCCTACAATGTCCATTATCACAAACCCTACTCACTGACCCCGGATACTGACCCTACAATGTCCATTATCACAAACCCAGCTCACTGACCCCGGATACTGACCCCACAATGTCCATTATCACAAACCCAGCTCACTGACCCCGGTTACTGACCCTACAATGTCCATTATCACAAACCCTACACACTGAACTTGAATACTGACCCTACAATGTCCATTATCACAAACACTACTCACTGACCCCGGATACTGACCCGACAATGTCCATTATCACAAACCCAGCTCACTGACCCCGGATACTGACCCTACAATGTCCATTATCACAAACCCAGCTCACTGACCCCGGATACTGACCCTACAATGTCCATTATCACAAACACTACTCACTGACCCCGGATACTGACCCGACAATGTCCATTATCACAAACACTACTCACTGACCCCGGATACTGACCCTACAATGTCCATTATCACAAACCCTACTCACTGACCCCGGATACTGACCCGACAATGTCCATTATCACAAACCCTACTCACTGACCCCGGATACTGACCCGACAATGTCCATTATCACAAACCCTACTCACTGACCCTGGATACTGACCCTACAATGTCCATTATCACAAACCCTACTCACTGACCCCGGATACTGACCCGACAATGTCCATTATCACAAACCCTACTCATTGACATCACAGGTGTGGCAGGAGAGTCCGAGAGGTGAGCAGAGTATAAAAGGGGAGGCCTAGAGCGGGAAGAGAGTCTAGGAGTCTAAGGCAAGTCATGGCAGCACAGCTCGCACCCGTGATATGCTCCTCCTGCACTATGTGGGAAGCCATGGACACTACCAGTGTCCCTGGTGACCATGTGTGCAGGAAGTGTGTCCAGCTGCAGCTACTGGCTAACCGTCTTTCAGAGCTGGAGCTGCGGGTGGATTCACTATGGAGCATCCGCGATGCTGAGACTATCATGGATAGCACGTTCAGTGAGGTGGTCACACCGCAGGTAAAGAATACACAGGCAGAAAGGAAATGGGTGATGGCCAGGCAGAGTAAAAGGACTAGGCAGGGAGAGCAGGAGTCCCCTGGGGCCATCTCCCTCTCAAACAGATATTCTGCTTTGGATGCTTTTGGGGGAGATGGCTTATCAGGGGAAAGCAGCAAGAGCCAGGTTCGGGGCACCACGGGTGGCTCTGCTGCACAGGAGGGGAGGAAGAAGAGTGGCATGGCTATAGTGATAGGGGATTCCATTGTAAGGGGAACAGATAGGCGTTTCTGCGGCCGCAAACGTGACTCCAGGATGGTATGTTGCCTCCCTGGTGCTAGGGTCAAGGATGTCACGGAGCGGCTGCAGGGCATTCTGGAGGGGGAGGGTGAACAGCCAGTAGTCGTGGTCCATATTGGTACCAACGACATAGGTAAAAAAAGGGATGAGGTCCTGCAAGGTGAATTTAAGGAGTTAGGAGATAAATTAAAAAGCAGGACCTCAAAGGTAGTGATCTCAGGATTACTACCAGTGCCACGTGCTAGTGAGTATAGGAACAGGAGAATAGACAGGATGAATGCGTGGCTGCAGGGATGGTGTAGGAGGGAGGGATTTAGATTCCTGGGACACTGGGACCGGTTCTGGGGAAGGTGGGACCTGTACAAGCGAGACGGGTTACACCCGAGCAGGACCGGGACAAATGTCCTCGCGGGGGTGTTTGCTAGTGCTGTTGGGGAAGGTTTAAACTAGAGTGGCAGGGGGATGGGAACCTGAGCGGGGAGTCAGAAGGGAATAAAGTTGAGAGCAGCAAGAGAGGGGAAGACCCAGGGGAAATCTACAATACAAATAGTACAAACAGTTGTTCAAGAACAAGTGAAAGGGAAAAGCATAGAGCAGCGGAAAGAAAGTGTACTTTAGGCACTTTAGGTACTTTAGGCACAACAGATAAAATGAAAACTAGAAGGCGTAAGGCGATTAACCCAGCATCAAAGCTGTGGCAGGGGGTTGGGAACCTGAGCAGGGAGACAGAGGAAATCGTAATAGGAAGGGACAGAAGGTATGGAGTAAAAGGTAAAGTGTTAAAAAAGGAAAAAGCAGGAACTAAGTGTCACAAAACATATTTGAAAGTACTTTATCTGAATGCACGTAGCATTCGTAACAAAATGGACGAGTTAACGGCACAAATAACTACGTATGGGTATGATCTTGTGGCCATTACAGAAACATGGCTGCAGGGTGACAACGACTGGGAATTAAATATGCCAGGGTATTTAACAATCAGGAAGGACAGGCAGGAAGGAAGGGGAGGTGGGGTGGCTATGTTAATAAGGGAAGGAATCACTGTAATAGAGAAAAGATATTGGGACAAAGGATCAGGATAATGAAACAGTTTGGGTAGAGATAAGGAATAATAAGGGGCAAAAAACACTCGTGGGCGTAGCATATAGGCCTCCTAATAGTTGCAACTCTGCTGGAAGAAGTATTAATCAGGAAATAGTCGGGGCATGTAATAAGGGAACAGCTATAATTATGGGGGATTTTAACTATCATATTAACTGGACAAATCAAATTGGGCAGGGTAGCCTTGAGGAAGAGTTTATTGAGTGTATTAGGGATGGATTTCTTGAGCAGTATGTAACTGAACCTACAAGGGGGCAAGCAACCTCGGACCTGGTCCTGTGTAATGAGCCAGGATTAATTAATAATGTCCTAGTTAAGGATCCCCTTGGAATGAGTGACCATAACATGGTTACATTCCATATCCAATTAGAGGGTGAGAAGGTTGGTTCTCAAACAAGCGTACTGAGCTTGAATAAAGGAGACTATGATGGTATGAGAGCGGAATTGATTAAAGTGGACTGGGAAAATAGATTAAAAGGTAAGATGGTGCATGAGCAGTGGTGTTCATTTAAAGAGTTATTTTACAACTTTCAAAAAATATATATTCCACTGAGGAAAAAAGGGTGTAAAAGAAATGACAGCCATCCGTGGCTAAGTAAAGAAATTAAGGATAGTATCCGACTAAAAACAAGGACATATAAGGTAGCCAAACTTAGTGGGAGGATAGAAGATTGGGAAGTCTTCAAAAGACAGCAAAAAGTAACGAAAGGATTGATTAAGAAAGGGAAGATAGATTATGAAAATAAATTAGCAAAAAATATAAAAACAGATAGCAAGAGTTTCTACAGTTATATAAAAAGAAAAAGGGTGGCTAAGGCAAACGTAGGTCCTTTAGAGGATGAGACCGGGAAATTAATGGTGGGAAACATGGAGATGGCAAAAATGCTGAACAAATATTTTGTTTCAGTCTTTACGATAGAGGACACTAAGAATATCCCAACACTGGACAAACAGGGGGCTGTAGTGGGGGGAGGAGCTAAATACGATTAAAATCACTAAGGAATTGGTACTCAGTAAATTAATGGGACTCAAGGCGGATAAATCCCCTGGACCTGATGGCTTACATCCCAGGGTCTTGAGGGAAGTGGCAGTAGGGATTGTGGATGCTTTGGTAATAATTTTCCAAAATTCTCTGGACTCGGCAAAGGTCCCGGCAGATTGGAAAACTGCCAATGTAACACCCTTATTTAAAAAGGGTAGTAGGCAGAAGGCTGGAAATTATAGACCAGTTAGCTTAACATCTGTGGTGGGTAAAATTTTGGAGTCTATTATTAAGGAGACAGTAGCAGAACATTTGGATAAACATAATTTAATAGGACAAAGTCAGCATGGCTTTACAAAGGGGAAGTCATGTCTGACAAATTTGCTTGAGTTCTTTAAGGATATAACGTACAAGGTGGATAAAGGGGAACCAGTGGACGTAGTGTATTTGGACTTCCAGAAGGCATTCGACAAGGTGCCACATAAAAGATTATTGCTCAAGATGAAGAATCACTGGATTGGGGGTAATATTCTGGCATGGGTGGAGGATTGGTTATCTAACAGGAAGCAGAGAGTTGGGATAAATGGTACATTCTCGGACTGGCAACCTGTAGCCAGTGGTGTTCCGCAGGGGTCGGTGCTGGGTCCCCAACTCTTTACAATCTATATTAATGATTTGGAGGAGGGGACCGAGTGTGACATATCAAAGTTTGCAGATGATACAAAGATGGGAGGGAAAGTAGAGAGTGAGGAGGACATAAAAAACCTACAAAGGGATATAGACAGGCTGGGTGAGTGGGCGGAGATTTGGCAGATGCAATACAATATTGGAAAATGTGAGGTTATGCGCTTTGGCAGGAAAAGTCGGAGAGCAAGTTATTATCTTAATGGCGAGAAACTGGAAAGTACTGCAGTACAAAGGGATCTGGGGGTCCTGGTGCAAGAAAATCAAAAAGTTAGTTTGCAGGTGCAGCAGGTGATCAAGAAGGCCAACGGAATGTTGGCTTTTATTGCTAGGGGGATAGAATATAAAAACAGGGAGGTATTGCTGCAGTTAGATAAGGTATTGGTGAGACCGCACCTGGAATACTGCATACAGTTTTGGTCTCCATACTTAAGAAAAGACATCCTTGCTCTCGAGGCAGTACAAAGAAGGTTCACTCGGTTAATCCCGGGGATGAGGGGGCGGACATATGAGGAGAGGTTGAGTAGATTGGGACTCTACTCATTGGAGTTCAGAAGAATGAGAGGCGATCTTATTGAAACATATAAGATTGTGAAGGGGCTTGATCGAGTGGATGCAGTAAGGATGTTCCCAAGGATGGGTGAAACTAGAACTAGGGGGCATAATCTTAGAATAAGGGGCTGCTCTTTCAAAACTGAGATGAGGAGAAACTTCTTCACTCAGAGGGTAGTAGGTCTGTGGAATTTGCTGCCCCGGGAAGCTGTGGAAGCTACATCATTAAATAAATTTAAAACAAAAATAGACAGTTTCCTAGAAGTAAAGGGAATTAGGGGTTACGGGGAGCGGGCAGGAAATTGGACATGAATTTAGATTTGAGGTTCGGATCAGATCAGCCATGATCTTATTAAATGGCGGAGCAGGCTCGAGGGGCCGATTGGCCTACTCCTGCTCCTATTTCTTATGTTCTTATGTTCTGACCCTGGATACTGACCCTACAATGTCCATTATCACAAACCCTACTCACTGACCCCGGATACTGACCCTACAATGTCCATTATCACAAACCCTACTCACTGACCCCGGATACTGACCCTATAATGTCCATTATCACAATCCCTACTCACTGACCCCAGATACTGACCCTACAATGTCCTTTACCCTAAACCCTACTCACTGACCCCTGGATTCCAACCCTAAAAATGTCCATTATCACAAACCCTACTCACTGACCCCGGATACTGACCCTACAGTGTCCATTATCACAAACCCTACTCATTGACCCCGGATACTGACAATGCAATGTCCTTTACCCTAAACCCTACTGATTGACCCCAGATACTGACACTGCAATGTCCATTACCCTAAACCCTACACACTGACCCTGGTTACTGACTCTCCAATAGCCATAACGCCACACGCTTGACACTCACCCTCGGTACTCTCTCTGTCTCACAGCAATACACCCTATATACTGTCTCTCCCTCACCCAGGACAACATTAACATTTACTTCCTTACCTTCGACAGTCAGAAAGGCTTTCTTTGAGTTGACTTGAACTCCTTTCACACTCGCCATGCACCAATACCAGCCCATGTCTGGCTGCTGTACCTTCGCCAATCTGAAGGAGATATGGATGCAAACAGAGATTTATCACAGTGACATTTCGAGCAATCAACTGAGTTTTGTGCAGGTATTTAAGTGAGATCACTGATCTATTTCAAATGGACAGCCCAGGCTACAAGTATTTGTGTTTTTCTGCTCCCCCAGTATTTCTGTAGATAAATGGATCATGTGCTGTGGAACGGAACCATACAGGCTGGCAAAGGCCCAGGTTCAATCCGCAGTCTGGACTGAGTTAGCTGATCTCAGCCAGGACAGCGATAGTGACACCACAACTCGCCTCAGTGCCCCCGGGCTAGTTGAGGATTCTTGCTCCTGACACCTATTCAATTGGAAAGTGTCCACGTGTAAAGCATCAGATGAGGCCGGTGTCAGCTTCAACTGTAATATTCTTCCTCGATAACCTAGTTTCCCAGAAAACTTGGGCAATTTTTTGGGCCTCACGCACCAAGAATGACCACTTGGGTAAAAGTAAGACATGCATTTATATAGCACCTTTCACGATCTCAGGGCATCTCTCAGCACTTTACAGGCAAAGCAGTACTTTTGAAGTTCAGTCACTGTTGTAATGTAGGATACGCCCCAGCCATTTTGCACACAGCAAGATCCCACAAAGAGCAATGAGATAAACTGTTGCAGTGATGTTGGCTGAGGGATAAATATTGGTCCAGGACACCAGGTCGAACTCCCCTGCTCTTCTTTGAATATTGCCATTAGATCTTTTACATGCACCTAAGAGGGTCAACAGGACCTCAGTTTAACATTTCATTCGAACAACAGCATCGCGCTGCCCTCAGTACTGCACTGTTAGCCTGGATTGTGTGTTTAAATCTCTAGAGTGGGACGTAAATCCTCAACCTTCTGACATCAGAGGCAAGAGTGCGACCACTGAGCCACAGCTAACACCACGATAGGATAGTGGCGAACTGCTGGTACTGAACACCAGCATGACTCACTGCCTTCGGCAGAGGAAGAAAGACAAATAAAAGCAAATTCTCCTCCCCTCCTCAATCACCTGCTGGAGAAAGCTCAGAAAGAGGCACTACGTCCTGTGGGATCAGCACATCGCACATTTCCCCAACAGCCTGACTGAGATTGGGAACTCGCTCTGGATTAGCAGTCAAAGGCCCGGCCATCCATTCTACCATCTGATGGTGCAGCACCTATTTCAGTAATTTCATCCATTATGTCAGACTTTTTGCTGCTTTCAGCCAATGCAGAGAGAGTAGCACGACAATTACCTCAGCACCCCTCAGTTTGGGAATATCTGGTCTAGTCTAGTCTCATCTACCGCAATGGACCAGGTACAACGAGCTCCCAAATTCCATTATCCAAAACACTACACACTGACCCTAGCTACTGCTGCAGTTACAAGTCAAGAAGTAGCCTAAATTTGACTGGTGGTCACCATATTAAGAAAGAAGGACTTGCATTTATATAGCGCCTTTCACAACCTCAGGACGTCCCAAAGCCCTTTACAGCCAATGAAGTATTTTTGAAGTGTTGTTTCTGTTGTAATGTAGGAGACGCAGCAGCCAATTTGTGCACAGCAAGATCCCACAAACAGGAATGTGATAAATGACCAGATAATCTGTTTTAGTGATGTTGGTTGAAGGATAAATATTGACCAGGACACTGGGATCTTCTTCGAAATAATGTTATGGGATCTTTTACATGCACTTGAGAGGGCAGACAGGGCCTCAGTTTAATGTCTAATCCAAAAGACGGCATCAACAACAGTGCGGCACTCCTTCAGCACTGCCCCTCCGACAGTGCAGCACTGCCCCTCCGACAGTGCAGCACTGCCCTTCCAACAGTGCAGCATTCCTTCAGCACTGCCCCTCCGACAGTGCAGCACTGCCCTTCCAACAGTGCAGCATTCCCTCTGCACTGCCCCTCCGACAGTGCAGCACTGCCCTTCCGACAGTGCAGCATTCCCTCTGCACTGCCCTTCCGACAGTGCAGCATTCCCTCTGCACTGCCCCTCCGACGGTGCAGCACTGCCCCTCCGACGGTGCAGCACTGCCCTTCCGACAGTGCAGCACTCCCTCTGCACTGCCCCTCCGACAGTGCGGCACTCCCTCAGCACTGCCCCTCCGACAGTGCGGCACTCCCTCAGCACTGCCCCTCCGACAGTGCGGCACTCCCTCAGCACTGCCCCTCTGACAGTGCGGCACTCCCTCAGCACTGCCCCTCCGACAGTGCGGCACTCCCTCAGCACTGCCCCTCCGACAGTGCGGCACTCCCTCAGCACTGCCCCTCTGACAGTGCGGCACTCCCTCAGCAGAGTACTGGGAGTGTCAGCCTGGATTTTGCGTTCAAGTTTCTGGAGTGGGACTTGAACCCACTCTAGTAACGGAACAGCTGTTCCGGTTTGCGGGATTACCTGATGCTGCTCAGCAACTCGTCCTCGCCAAGGGTCACGCTGGTGAAATCAGCATCTTGCAGCTCTTTGCCATCCTTCAGCCAGTGTATAGCGGGCAATTCCGTGGCCCCCTTCAACTGGCATCGCATCTGGGCACTCAGACCCAGCGACACTGTGAGATTGGCAGGGCCAACCACGAACTCCAACCCTGTCAATGGAAAAAGGAAAGGAATAAGAAATTGCTCGAGAAGTATATTCTACTCAATGCTGACGGAGCGCATCAAAGGATTTAAGCAAATTAAAAGGAATTGGCATTGCCCCATTCTTCTTGTAGTCAGCATTTGCTGGAAGGGGTTAGATCCCCTGATTGTCTTGCCATCAATTCTGGTTTGTATTCCCTCGAGTATTGAAGGTGATCTAATTGAGGTGTTTAAGATGATTAATGGATTTGATAGGGTAGATAGACAGAAACTATTTCCTCTGGTGGGAGAGTCCAGAACAAAGAGGCATAACCTTAAAATTAGAGCTAGGCCGTTCAGGGGTGATGTCAGGAAGCATTTCTTCACACAAAGGGAAATCTGGAACTCTCTCCCAAAAAGCTGTTGATCAATTGAAAATGTCAAAACTGAGATCGCTAGATTTTTGTTAGGCAAGGGTATTAAGGGTTACAGAACCAAGGCGGGTAAATGGAGTTAAGATACAGATCAGCCATGATCTAATTGAATGGCGGAACAGGCTTGAGGGGCTGAATGGCCTCCTCCTGTTCCTATGTCCCTAATGTTCCAAAACCCAGATTCAATCTCCGGCCCATACTGATTTAGCTGATCTCAAGCATCGGGGGTGGAGGAGGGGGATCAGCCAGGCTCCCCATTCCTGATCACCTTCCAGCGACCCTGGTAGGGAAGTAGTTTGATTTTGCCCTGTTATGTTGAGATTGATTGCCTAGGATCGCATGTAAAGAACAGCCACACGGTGCACCAGGAAACTGTTTAATCAACTGATGTCTAACTAGTCGAAGGGCAGGGGAGCTCTCCCCGGTGTCCAGGCCAACAGGTTCATACTCGTAAATTTAGGACTGATCTCCAGACGTTCTTCACACAGCGAGTGACCAAAACACGAAGCGACTTCGGATAAAGTAGTGGAGGCAAAATCATTGATTGATTTAAGAACCAATTAGATGTTGGGAGGGTGGGTGGGGGTGACTTCAATGGTCATTCTGGATGGGTGCACTATGATGGGCCAAATGGCCTCCCTCACCAATATTTATATTGGGATCTGTCCTAATGGCACAGGTAGAATCAGGAGCTTGAGGGGAAAACTCACACAAAGTTGCAAATTCCTCAATTCTGCAGTGTGAGGATATAAAATCCCTCTATTTCACCACTCCTCCCTTCCTCCCCTATTCCGCACTCTAACTAGATCTGAGGGGCTGGACAGTCCGCTCCCATTTGCTCCTAAGCACTGCTTTACGGTCCGTTACAACAGCAGCTTAATGACGACTCTCCCTGCCATCCTTCCCTCCACCCCCACCTCACGAGGGAGGGGGCGTCTTGCCTGCCTTTCGCTCTGGGGTCAGGGACTCGGTGGAGTGAGGGGTCATGGAATCATGGAAAGTTACGGCACAGGAGACCATTCTGCCCATCGTGTCCGTGCCAGCTGAGAAAGAGCTATCCAGCTTAATCCCACTTTCCAGCACTTGGTCTGCAGTCCTGTAGGTTACGGCACTTCAAGTGCACATCCAGGTACCTTTTAGATGAGTTGAGGGTTTCTGCCTCTACCACCCTCTCAGGCAGTGAGTTCCAGACCCCCACCACCCTCTGGGTGAAAAAAATTTCTCCTCAGCTCCCCTCTAATCCTTCTCACAATTACTTTAAATCTATGCCCCCTGGTCACTGACCCCTCTGCTAAAGGAAATAGGTCCTCCCTATCCACTCTATCTAGTCCTGTCATAATTTTATACACTTCAATTAAATCACCCCTCAGCCTCCTCTGTTCCAAAGATAACAACCCCAGCCTATTCAATCTTTCCTCATAGCTAAAATTCTCCAGCCCTGGCGACATCCTCGTAAATCTCCTTCCTGTAATGTGGTGACCAGAACTGTACACAGCACAGTGTGGCCCAACTGGTGTTTTACGCAGTTCCAGCATAACCTCCCTGTTCCTATATTCTATGCCTCGGCTAACAAAAAATATCCCGTATGCCTTCTTAACCACCTTATCTCCCTGTCCTGCTACCTTCAGGGATCTGTGGACATGCACTCCAAGGTCCCTCTCTTCCTCTACACCTCTCAGTATCCTCCCATTTATTGTGTATTCCTTTGCCTTGTTTGCCCTCCCCAAATGCATTACCTCACACTTCTCTGGATTGAACTCCATTTGCCACTTTTCTGCCCACCTGGCCAGTCCATTGATATCTTCCTGCAGTCTACAGCTTTCCTCCTCACTAGCAACCACAAGACCAATTGGGATGGGGCAAGTTTGAACCTTGACCTCCCCACCTGTATCGCTGTAAGTCCAGAGGCCAGTGCTTCAGTGGGTTCTCTCAGTTACATACGGAGATCTCAAAACCTGGGAAATCAAAGCCATTTTGTTTATTTTTTGTAGGCACAAATAAGGACTGCGTCTCAGATGACTTCTAACCCGAAGGACCCTCTCCCTCAGTGGCCCTCAACACAGGTTCATTTACCCAGCACTGACTCCATCCTTCGAGCTCCACTTTCACCTACAAGGCAAGTGCACAAATGAGTCACAAGTGCTGCACCTATCTCCGCCCCTCTTATCTGCAGCAAGTAAGATAAGAGGACAAGGAATGAGTCAAGTTTTCCAGCTATCAATCCTATTCCTGTCACAGGCCAGTGACCCTCTATTTTCCCCCCCTAATCTTCTATCGTCCTCTCCTCACAGCGTTGCTCAATGGGTAGCACACTTGCCTCTTAATCATGGAGGTCATGGATTCAAGTCCTACTCCAGAGACTTGAGCACATAATCCAGGTGGACACTCCCAGTGTAGTACTGAGGGAGTGTTGCACTGTTGGAAGTGCTGTCTTTTGGATGAGACCTTAAAACTGAGGCCCCGTCTGCCCTCCCAGGTGGATGTAAAAGATCCCACGGCATTATTTTGAAGAAGAGCAGGGGAGTTCTCCCCGGTGTACTGGCCAATATTCATATCTCAACCAATAACACTAAAACAGATTATCTGGTCATTATCACACTGCTGTTTGTGGGATCTTGCTGTGCACAAATTGGCTGCTGTGTTTCCTACATTACAACAGTGACTACACTTCAAAAGTACTTCATTGGCTGTGAAACTTTTGGGACGTCCTGAGGTTGTGAAAGGTGCTAGAGAAATGCAAGTCTTTCTTTTTTGTTGTAAGTGGGGACTCACGCTGGAGTCCAGTGAATGTCAGCGGTTCTGAAACCATAGCCAGGCTTCACAGCCTCTCCCAATCCTCTCCTCAACTGACATCCACACCTCACAATCCCAGGAGGGGTCACTGGACAAAGGTCAAGTTGGGGGAACCTCAGTTCTTGCCCCCCATCCTGAGCCCAGGGCCCCTGAGGCCAGTTGTGGCCCCCTTCACTGCTAACTCAGCAATGACTCGAAATTGAAGCATCGACCTTCCTGGTGACAGTGTCACATCACACAGTGCATTCACACACTGAGCTGGGGGAACTGTACCACCCACTCTATCACTGCCTCACCCTCACCCACTTAATCTCCTGACTCTGCAAGGTCTTTCCCTGTCTCCAAAATATATAGTCAAGTAAATGTCTGCACAACACCTTGCATCTAAACCAAGTTCTAGATCTCCTGACCCTTGACCCCTGTTTCACACCCCACCAAGTGAACAGGCAGGATGCCCTCACAGGCCTCTGCTCCTGCTGTTCTTTAACTGGCCACTCCTCCATAGACAGATCTCTGACCGCCCAGAGCTTACCCGCAGCCCGACCTGGACCAGATCCGCCTCTGCACCCGCGGACCACGCCCCCCTCTTCATCCGCGGACCAGGCCCCGCTCTGCACCCGCGGACCAGGCCCTCCCCTCCCCCCGGATCTGGATCCTCCTCTCCTCCGGAGCCCGACCCTCCCCTCCCCACTAACCCAGCCCCCCCTGACTCCCGGAGGCCGACACTCCTACTCACCACCCCCCGCACTCCGACTCTCCTCTCTCCTCCCCCCGACTCCAGCCCTCCTCTCCCCACCACTCCAGCCCTCCTCTCTCCGCCACCCCCAACTCCGGTCCTCCTCCCTGACCCACTCCAGCCCTCCTCCCTCCCCACATTCTGGCCCTACTCCACCCCACCATTGCGGCCCTCCTCCCCCCACCACATTCGTGTGTGAAAGCCCAGACACCGAGGCACCAATTTGTAACTCACTCCCACCCCAAAGGGCAGGATGGTTCAGACGAGGTAATAATATCTGGAAAATCACAATCCCAACAATAAACCGCTCATCAGGGAGAGTGTGAATTATATACACTGTGTTTTAGAACAGTGATTAATGTCTGATGTCAGGACACAGACTGGGTTATATACACTGTGTTTTAGAACAGTGATTAATGTCCGATATTGGGGACACAGACTGGGTTATATACACTGTGTTTTAGAACAGTGATTAATGTCTGATATCGGGGACACAGACTGGGTTATATACACTGTGTTTTAGAACAGTGATTAATGTCTGATGTCAGGACACAGACTGGGTTATATACACTGTGTTTTAGAACAGTGATTAATGTCTGATGTCAGGACACAGACTGGGTTATATACACTGTGTTTTAGAACAGTGATTAATGTCTGATATCAGGACACAGACTGGGTTATATACACTGTGTTTTAGAACAGTGATTAATGTCCGATATTGGGGACACAGACTGGGTTATATACACTGTGTTTTAGAACAGTGATTAATGTCTGATGTCAGGACACAGACTGGGTTATATACACTGTGTTTTAGAACAGTGATTAATGTCTGATGTCAGGACACAGACTGGGTTATATACACTGTGTTTTAGAACAGTGATTAATGTCTGATGTCAGGACACAGACTGGGTTATATACACTGTGTTTTAGAACAGTGATTAATGTCTGATGTCAGGACACAGACTGGGTTATATACACTGTGTTTTAGAACAGTGATTAATGTCTGATGTCAGGACACAGACTGGGTTATATACACTGTGTTTTAGAACAGTGATTAATGTCTGATGTCAGGACACAGACTGGGTTATATACACTGTGTTTTAGAACAGTGATTAATGTCCGATATTGGGGACACAGACTGGGTTATATACACTGTGTTTTAGAACAGTGATTAATGTCTGATGTCAGGACACAGACTGGGTTATATACACTGTGTTTTAGAACAGTGATTAATGTCTGATGTCAGGACACAGACTGGGTTATACACACTGTGTTTTAGAACAGTGATTAATGTCCGATATTGGGGACACAGACTGGGTTATATACACTGTGTTTTAGAACAGTGATTAATGTCTGATGTCAGGACACAGACTGGGTTATATACACTGTGTTTTAGAACAGTGATTAATGTCCGATGTCAGGACACAGACTGGGTTATATACACTGTGTTTTAGAACAGTGATTAATGTCTGATGTCAGGACACAGACTGGGTTATATACACTGTGTTTTAGAACAGTGATTAATGTCTGATGTCAGGACACAGACTGGGTTATATACACTGTGTTTTAGAACAGTGATTAATGTCCGATATCAGGAAACAGACTGGGTTATATACACTGTGTTTTAGAACAATGATTACTGTCTGATATCGGGGACACAGACTGGGTTATATACACTGTGTTTTAGAACAGTGATTAATGTCTGATATCAGGAAACAGACTGGGTTATATACACTGCGTTTTAGAACAGTGATTAATGTCCGATATTGGGGACACAGACTGGGTTATATACACTGTGTTTTAGAACAGTGATTAATGTCTGATATCGGGGACACAGACTGGGTTATATACACTGTGTTTTAGAACAGTGATTAATGTCCGATATTGGGGACACAGACTGGGTTATATACACTGTGTTTTAGAACAGTGATTAATGTCTGATATCAGGAAACAGACTGGGTTATATACACTGCGTTTTAGAACAGTGATTAATGTCCGATATTGGGGACACAGACTGGGTTATATACACTGTGTTTTAGAACAGTGATTAATGTCCGATATCGGGGACACAGACTGGGTTATATACACTGTGTTTTAGAACAGTGATTAATGTCCGATATTGGGGACACAGACTGGGTTATATACACTGTGTTTTAGAACAGTGATTAATGTCTGATATCAGGACACAGACTGGGTTATATGCACTGTGTTTTAGAACGGTGATTAATGGCTGATATCGGGGACACAGACTGGGTTATATACACTGTGTTTTAGAACTGTGATTACTGTCTGATATCAGGACACAGACTGGGTTATATACACTGTGTTTTAGAACAGTGATTAATGTCTGATATCAGGACACAGACTGGGTTATATACACTGTGTTTTAGAACAGTGATTAATGTCTGATATCAGGAAACAGACTGGGTTATATACACTGTGTTTTAGAACAGTGATTAATGTCCGATATTGGGGACACAGACTGGGTTATACACACTGTGTTTTAGAACGGTGATTAATGGCTGATATCAGGACACAGACTGGGTTATATACACTGTGTTTTAGAACAGTGATTAATGTCCGATATCAGGACACAGACTGGGTTATATACACTGTGTTTTAGAACAGTGATTAATGTCTGATATCAGGAAACAGACTGGGTTATATACACTGTGTTTTAGAACAGTGATTAATGTCCGATATCGGGGACACAGACTGGGTTATATACACTGTGTTTTAGAACAGTGATTAATGTCCGATATCAGGACACAGACTGGGTTATCTACACTGTGTTTTAGAACAGTGATTAATGTCTGATATTGGGGACACAGACTGGGTTATATACACTGTGTTTTAGAACAGTGATTAATGTCTGATATCGGGGACACAGACTAGGTTATATACACTGTGTTTTAGAACAGTGATTAATGTCCGATATCGGGGACACAGACTGGGTTATATACACTGTGTTTTAGAACAGTGATTAATGTCTGATATCAGGACACAGACTGGGTTATATACACTGTGTTTTAGAACAGTGATTAATGTCCGATATTGGGGACACAGACTGGGTTATCTACACTGTGTTTTAGAACAGTGTTTAATGTCCGATATTGGGGACACAGACTGGGTTATATACACTGTGTTTTAGAACAGTGATTAATGTCCGATATCGGGGACACAGACTGGGTTATATACACTGTGTTTTAGAACAATGATTACTGTCTGATATCAGGACACAGACTGGGTTATACACACTGTGTTTTAGAACAATGATTACTGTCTGATATCAGGACACAGACTGGGTTATATACACTGTGTTTTAGAACTGTGATTACTGTCTGATATCAGGACACAGACTGGGTTATACACACTGTGTTTTAGAACAATGATTACTGTCTGATATCAGGACACAGACTGGGTTATACACACTGTGTTTTAGAACAATGATTACTGTCTGATATCAGGACACAGACTGGGTTATATACACTGTGTTTTAGAACTGTGATTACTGTCTGATATCAGGACACAGACTGGGTTATATACACTGTGTTTTAGAACAGTGATTAATGTCCAATATTGGGGACACAGACTGGGTTATATACACTGTGTTTTAGAACAGTGATTAATGTCCGATATCGGGGACACAGACTGGGTTATATACACTGTGTTTTGGAACAGTGATTAATGTCCGATATCGGGGACACAGACTGGGTTATATACACTGTGTTTTAGAACAGTGATTAATGTCTGATATCAGGAAACAGACTGGGTTATATACACTGTGTTTTAGAACAGTGATTAATGTCCGATATCGGGGACACAGACTGGGTTATATACACTGTGTTTTAGAACAGTGATTAATGTCCGATATTGGGGACACAGACTGGGTTAAATACACTGTGTTTTAGAACAGTGATTAATGTCCGATATTGGGGACACAGACTGGGTTATATACACTGTGTTTTAGAACAGTGATTAATGTCTGATATCAGGACACAGACTGGGTTATATACACTGTGTTTTAGAACGGTGATTAATGTCTGATATCAGGACACAGACTGGGTTATATACACTGTGTTTTAGAACAATGATTACTGTCTGATATCAGGACACAGACTGGGTTATATACACTGTGTTTTAGAACTGTGATTACTGTCTGATATCAGGACACAGACTGGGTTATGTACACTGTGTTTTAGAACTGTGATTAATATCTGATATTGGGGACACAGACTGGGTTGTATACACTGTGTTTTAGAACGGTGATTAATGGCTGATATCGGGGACACAGACTGGGTTATATACACTGTGTTTTAGAACTGTGATTACTGTCTGATATCAGGAAACAGACTGGGTTATATACACTGTGTGTTAGAACAGTGATTACTGTCTGATATTGGGGACACAGACTGGGTTATATACACTGTGTTTTAGAACAGTGATTAATGGCTGATATCGGGGACACAGACTGGGTTATATACACTGTGTTTTAGAACAGTGATTAATGTCTGATATCAGGACACAGACTGGGTTATATACACTGTGTTTTAGAACAGTGATTAATGTCTGATATCAGGACACAGACTGGGTTATATACACTGTGTTTTAGAACAGTGATTAATGTCTAATATCAGGAAACAGACTGGGTTATATACACTGTGTTTTAGAACAGTGATTAATGTCCGATATCAGGACACAGACTGGGTTATATACACTGTGTTTTAGAACAGTGATTAATGTCTGATATCAGGACACAGACTGGGTTATATACACTGTGTTTTAGAACAGTGATTAATGTCTGATATCAGGACACAGACTGGGTTATATACACTGTGTTTTAGAACAGTGATTAATGTCCGATATCGGGGACACAGACTGGGTTATATGCACTGTGTTTTAGAACAGTGATTAATGTCCGATATCAGGACACAGACTGGGTTATATACACTGTGTTTTAGAACAGTGATTAATGTCTGATATCAGGAAACAGACTGGGTTATATACACTGTGTTTTAGAACAGTGATTAATGTCTGATATCAGGACACAGACTGGGTTATATACACTGTGTTTTAGAACAGTGATTACTGTCTGATATTGGGGACACAGACTGGGTTATATACACTGTGTTTTAGAACAGTGATTAATGTCCGATATCGGGGACACAGACTGTGTTATATACACTGTGTTTTAGAACAGTGATTAATGTCCAATATCAGGACACAGACTGGGTTATATACACTGTGTTTTAGAACAGTGATTAATGTCCGATATCGGGGACACAGACTGGGTTATATACACTGTGTTTTGGAACAGTGATTAATGTCCGATATCGGGGACACAGACTGGGTTATATACACTGTGTTTTAGAACAGTGATTAATGTCTGATATCAGGAAACAGACTGGGTTATATACACTGTGTTTTAGAACAGTGATTAATGTCCGATATCGGGGACACAGACTGGGTTATATACACTGTGTTTTAGAACAGTGATTAATGTCTGATATCAGGACACAGACTGGGTTATCTACACTGTGTTTTAGAACAGTGATTAATGTCCGATATCAGGAAACAGACTGGGTTATATACACTGTGTTTTAGAACAGTGATTAATGTCCGATATCGGGGACACAGACTGGGTATCTACACTGTGTTTTAGAACAGTGATTAATGTCTGATATCAGGACACAGACTGGGTTATATGCACTGTGTTTTAGAACAGTGATTAATGTCCGATATCGGGGACACAGACTGGGTTATCTACACTGTGTTTTAGAACAATGATTACTGTCTGATATCAGGACACAGACTGGGTTATATGCACTGTGTTTTAGAACAGTGATTAATGTCCGATATCGGGGACACAGACTGGGTTATCTACACTGTGTTTTAGAACAGTGATTAATGTCTGATATCAGGACACAGACTGGGTTATATACACTGTGTTTTAGAACAGTGATTAATGTCCGATATTGGGGACACAGACTGGGTTATATACACTGTGTTTTGGAACAGTGATTAATGTCTGATATCAGGACACAGACTGGGTTATATACACTGTGTTTTAGAACTGTGATTAATGTCCGATATCGGGGACACAGACTGGGTTATATACACTGTGTTTTAGAACTGTGATTAATGTCCGATATCGGGGACACAGACTGGGTTATATACACTGTGTTTTAGAACAGTGATTAATGTCTGATATTGGGGACACAGACTGGGTTATATACACTGTGTTTTAGAACAGTGATTAATGTCCGATATCGGGGACACAGACTGGGTTATATACACTGTGTTTTAGAACAGTGATTAATGTCCGATATCGGGGACACAGACTGGGTTATATACACTGTGTTTTAGAACAGTGATTAATGTCTGATATTGGGGACACAGACTGGGTTATATACACTATCAAATGTATCTGTGAGATTGCAAGGGTTTGTGTTGTCTCTGAAATATCTTGCGCTCAGAGCTGAAACCTGCTTGCGACTGAAACACGTCGCTCAGACAGTCGATAAGTGGTGAGCGGGGATGTCTCACTGGGGCCTTAATGGTCCCTCTTCTCAGGTTAGATTGAAGGCGCCTTACTGGAACAGTGTAGGGGGAGCTTTACTCTGTATCTAAGCTGTGCTGTATTTAATCTGGAATTGCTTGATTGGGCAGTGTAATGGGAGCTTTGTTCTGTATCGAACCTTATCTGGGAGTTGCGTAGCCAGTCCCCCAGATTGACCTGGAGTCTCCAGGAATTTTAGATTAATCTCTCGGACAACCCGAGAGAAAAATCATAGAGCCTTAAAAAAAACTGTGTTTTTTTCAATTTCTTTGAACACTTTCTTTCATTTGTTCTAAAAAGTATTGGAGATGGAGGGGAGGGCGCTGAAGGCTGTTTTTGACTGACAGTCAAGAATCATCCAATCGGGTAACAAAGAGTCTGCTTGCTTTCCAGATTGGTGTGAGGATGGTCGTGCCGGGCGACCAATGGCAGGAGAGTGGGGAGGGTGGAAGGTCGTGTGATGAAACGTCCTGGACTGCTGGTGACCCAGCCTGGAGGTGCGACCTGAGGAAGTATCACGAGGGGGATTTATTCTGCATCTTACCCGTGTTGTACCTGACCTGGGACCTGCAAAATTCTCCAACTTTTTGTGGATTCCCCAAACAGGGTGACACGGTCAGGTGGCAACAGAAGGCTGCTGGCACACTGCCTGTGGTGAACTGCCACTATCAGTGAGTGGAACACACCCACTTGTACAACTTGTTCTTCTTGTTTGGATGGAGAGATTAAATGAAATTGATTCTGAGAAATGCAACTTGAGGAATGATCCTTGCACCAGACACAGGCTGCATTCCAGAGTACCAGAGTACTGTTTTAATGCGGAACTGCTGTACTGTCTAAAGTCAGGGAATGTTTACCTTCCAGGAAGTAATGGAACGAATTCACATAGAATCCAGGTCAGGAATTTCAATTGCTAGTTGAAGGTGAAAGAGATCTTGCAGTAATTAAAGTCCTCACTGCCTACTGAACAAAAGTTGATATGACCCTCTTTTTTTTTGCCTCAGTTAAGACTGCCATGTTTTTTGAATAGAACACTGCATTTTTTTTCAGTTTGCCAAACACTTTCTTTTTCGTCTTCCCCCCCCCACCCTCCTTCATTTCTCCTCTCTACTCTCTTGAAGGCACGGATACTTTCTGCACTCCAGGGGCGCCAGCTGCCCTCCTGTGTGGACATCGGCAGGCTATTTGGCTACATGTGGCATCACATAAGAACATAAGAAATAGGAGCAGGAGTAGGCCAATCGGCCCCTCGAGCCTGCTCCGCCATTCAATAAGATCATGGCTGATCTGATCCTAACCTCAAATCTAAATTTATGTCCAATTTCCTGCCCGCTCCCCGAAACCCCTAATTCCCTTTACTTCTAGGAAACTGTTTATTTCTGTTTTAAATTTATTTAATGATGCAGCTTCCACAGCTTCCTGGGGCAGCAAATTCCACAGACCTACTACCCTCTGAGTGAAGAAGTTTCTCCTCATCTCAGTTTTGAAAGAGCAGCCCTTTATTCTAAGATTATGCCCCCTAGTTCTAGTTTCACCCATCCTTGGGAACATCCTTACCGCATCCACCCAATCAAGCCCCTTCACAATCTTATATGTTTCAATAAGATCGCCTCTCATTCTTCTGAACTCCAATGAGTAGAGTCCCAATCTACTCAACCTCTCCTCATATGTCCGCCCCCTCATCCCCGGGATTAACCGAGTGAACCTTCTTTGTACTGCCTCGAGAGCAAGGATGTCTTTTCTTAAGTATGGAGACCAAAACTGTATGCTGTATTCCAGGTGCGGTCTCACCAATACCTTATCTAACTGCAGCAATACCTCCCTGTTTTTATATTCTATCCCCCTAGCAATAAAAGCCAACATTCCGTTGGCCTTCTTGATCACCTGCTGCATCTGCATACTAACTTTTTGATTTTCTTGCACTAGGACCCCCAGATCCCTTTGTACTGCAGTACTTTCCAGTTTCTCGCCATTAAGATAATAACTTGCTCTCCGATTTTTCCTGCCAAAGTGCATAACCTCACATTTTCCAATATTGTATTGCAACTGTGCCTGATTACGTCCTCGCCCAACATCTACAAACCAGTACTTTCCAGCAGGAGGCACTGGATAGTGTTTGGGAGCGGGAAACCAGGCTGATACTTGTTTTTCTTCACCAGGGGCACTGAGGCCAAGGATTGAACTTGCAACCTTCTGATCTATGGGGCTCAGTACCACTCCGGAGGGAATCTTTACTCATTGCATCAGGGCTGGGGAGAACAGGAAATACCTGCAATGGAAAATATTCCCCTGGACCTTCCCTCCACTTAAATAATAGTTTAAATACGTTTGTACTCAGACCACAAATTAAACAGACACTCACTGAAAACCGGTCTCTCTCCATGTCACAGCTGCTCAACAGAGTACAAACCACAGTGAGTGTTAGAATCAGCAGAGAGGAGCATTAACACTGCATAGACAATCAGCTGGTGATTCTACATAGTGCTAGTCACTATTGGTAAACTGAGACTAGGGCTACCAGACTGAATTTGACACCGAGCCATGTAAGGAGATATTAGGACAGGTGACCAAAAGCTTGGTCAAATGGGTTGGTTTTACGGAGCTTCTTGGAGCAGGAGAGAGATGCGGAGAGGTTTAGGGAGGGAATTCCAGAGCTTAGGGCCTAGGCAGCTGAAGGCACGGCCGCCAATGGTGGAGCGATTAAAATCGGGGTTGTGCAAGAAGCCAGAATTGGAAGAGCGCAGAGATCGCGGAGAGTTCTTTCAATTAATGGAAAATTGTGGGCAATGCCCCCGATCCGTTAAGAACCCAGTTGAGACTGCGGAAACTCAGTTGACTTATAATTCTTACAGCCATTAAATAGAGTCTTCAGACTCTTGTAGATTCTAACCCTGATGCTAGAGGTAAAAGGGCAGGGAAATATCCTATCATTTTTTAAAAATGAAATGAAAGTATCAAAACCAATTCTATGCACACCCTCTGTATTTATTCTCTTCACTGACTAGCGTATTAGTAACTAACTCCTGGCAAACTATATTTTTCTCAGATATTTTCTTCTCCTTAGAACAGAGCAGGTTAAGGGGAGATTTGATAGAGGTGTTCAAAATTATGAAAGGTTTTGATAGAGTCGATCGGGAGAAACTGTTTCCACTGGCAGGAGGCTCGGTAACCAGAGGGCACAGATTTAAGGTAATTGGCAAAAAATCCAGGTGGTAAATTAGGAGAATTTTTTTTACACAGTGAGTTGTGATGATCTGGAATTCACTGCCTGAAAGGGCGGTGGAAGCAGATTCAATCGTAACTTTCAAAGGGGAACTGGATAAATACTTAAAAAGGTAAAATTTGCAGGGGATAGGGAAAGAGCAGGGCAGTGGGACTAATTGGAGAGCTCTTTCAAAGAGCCGGTACAGGCACATAAGAACATAAGAAATAGGAGCAGGAGTCGGCCAATCGGCCCCTCGAGCCTGCTCCGCCATTCAATAAGATCATGGCTGATCTGATCCTAACCTCAAATCTAAATTCATATCCAATTTCCTGCCCGCTCCCCGTAACCCCTAATTCAGCACGATGGGCTGAATGGCCTCCTTCTGAGCTGTATGATTCTATGATTCTATTCTACCATCTTCTGCCAACTTCAGAACTACACAGGAGCAAGGCAAGGGCAAGACAGCGAGCAGGATAACAATTGGGCAGGGAGCAGGTTAGGCGCAGGGAGCAGGTTAGGGGCAGGGCAGGGAGTCTGTTAGGGGCAGGGCGCTGATAAATGCAAGTTGTTGTTGAAAAGAATTCACAACAATACGAACTCCAAACTCGTAATGGGAACGTGGTGCGGCTCGCATGTGATATCAGTCGTGTGTGATATCGCCTGGCGTGTGATGTCACTGCGATGCGTTTCACAGCGATGCAATGTCACTCGCGTGTGATGTCGCTGCGATGTAATGTCACACACGTGTGATGTCACTCGTGTGTAATGTTATTGCAATGCGATGTCACTGCAATGTAATGTCACTCGCGTGATGTCACTGCAGTGTGATGTCACTGCAATGTGATGTCACTCGGGTGCGATGTCGCTGCAATGTGATGTCACTCGGGTGCGATGTCGCTGCAATGTGATGTCACTCGGGTGCGATGTCGCTGCAATGTGATGTCACTCGGGTGCGATGTCGCTGCAATGTGATGTCACTCGGGTGCGATGTCACTGCAATGTGATGTCACTCGGGTGCGATGTCGCTGCAATGTGATGTCACTCGGGTGCGATGTCGCTGCAATGTGATGTCACTCGGGTGCGATGTCGCTGCAATGTGATGTCACTCGGGTGCGATGTCACTGCAATGTGATGTCACTCGGGTGCGATGTCACTGCAATGTGATGTCACTCGGGTGCGATGTCACTGCAATGTGATGTCCCTCACATGCGATGTCACTGCAATGTGATGTCACTCACATGCGATGTCACTGCAATGTGATGTCACTCACATGCGATGTCACTCACATGCGATGTCACTACGAAGTGACACCCAAAGGGACGATTACCTCTGCGTGTTTTGTGTAACAAAATCATAAACATGTTCTTTATAAAGCAGTTTACAAATTCCACAAGACACATCTTTCCCCTCCTGCTCCTCTCTCTCTCTCCCCCTGCCAGTGATGAGGGGAGAGGGGGGCTTGATTTGAAATGTGAAGGAGATCACTCAGGACTGCAGGGCTACAGGGACAGGGCGGGGGAGTGGGACTAGCTGGTTTGCTCTTGCAGAGAGCTGGCACGGACTCGATGGGCCGAATGACCTCCTTCTGTGCTGTAACCTTTCGATGGTTCTATGACTGCTCCCTCTCACCCTGTGGATATTGCCAGCTTTCCTCACTCCTGAACAGGAATTGCTGCAGGGCTTGGGTCACTGGGCCCTCCAGAGAGAGAGAGAGAGTCACCCCAGCAATGCGAGAGATACAAAGACAACTCAAGGAAAAGTAAATTAAAATACACATTATCACCAAATGACAAACACATAAAAACACTGACTGTCTTCTCTCCTGCCACAAACCCCAAATAAAGTTTGCAAAACTTTTTTTTAATCTCTCAAAACTTTCTATCCCCCCCCCCCTCCCCTTCCTTCTGATCCAACTTACCCCAGGTGAGCCGGAGGAGGAGGGCGATGGTCAGACACGATCCCGGAATCATCCAGATTCCCCAAGCCAGCTTCAGGTAGGGAGGGAATGCTGCCGCTGATTTGACCGGGTTGTTATTGATGATTTTGTGCACCGTGTGAACCCTGCTCTACACCTCCGCCGCACAGTCAGCCCTTGCCCGGGGCGGAGAGGGCTTCATGGCCCCTTTCTGCAGCCTCCAGCTCAGACTGGAGCGCTTCTTCCCTGCAACTCGACGATGCCAGCGACCTAAGACTGGGCAGGAGGAGGAGGAGGAGATCCAGGGACCTCCCATCGCTTCTCTCTATGGATCCCAGGCCAGGAAACAAGGAGGAGTTTAAGACTCCAGGAAGAAACCGTGCTCAGCTCTCTCACACCGACAAGCTGCAGCCTCAAGTCCCACCGCCTCGGTCCCCAGACAATTCATCCTTCAACAGAAAACAGGTCCAGGATCATCCCCACCCCGCCCACCCGCTCCCATCACTGGGCTCAGAGCGGGCCGGGAACCAGCCACAGATTTCAAACAGCACCGACACCATCCAGGGACCTGGACAGACTTCAAAGCGAGAGTCATCAGATGGTTCACACAGAGAATGACTAATGGGTACTCAGAACTGATCAAATCGAGGGGTTCAGATGGTTTATATATAGAATAATGGATACCTGGGAGTGAGTTACAGGCTGGAATCTAATCGAGGGGTTCAGATGGTTTATATATAGAATAATGGATACCTGGGAGTGAGTTACAGACTGGAATCTAATCGAGGGGATCAGATGGTTTATATATAGAATAATGGATACCTGGGAGTGAGTTACAGACTGGAATCTAATCGAGGGGATCAGATGGTTTATATATAGAATAATGGATACCTGGGAGTGAGTTACAGACTGGAATCTAATCGAGGGGATCAGATGGTTTATATATAGAATAATGGATACCTGGGAGTGAGTTACAGACTGGAATCTAATCGAGGGGATCAGATGGTTTATATATAGAATAATGGATACCTGGGAGTGAGTTACAGACTGGAATCTAATCGAGGGGATCAGATGGTTTATATATAGAATAATGGATACCTGGGAGTGAGTTACAGACTGGAATCTAATCGAGGGGTTCAGATGGTTTATATATAGAATAATGGATACCTGGGAGTGAGTTACAGACTGGAATCTAATCGAGGGGATCAGATGGTTTATATATAGAATAATGGATACCTGGGAGGGAGTTACAGACTGGAATCTAATCGAGGGGATCAGATGGTTTATATATAGAATAATGGATACCTGGGAGTGAGTTACAGACTGGAATCTAATCGAGGGGATCAGATGGTTTATATATAGAATAATGGATACCTGGGAGTGAGTTACAGACTGGAATCTAATCGAGGGGATCAGATGGTTTATATATAGAATAATGGATACCTGGGAGTGAGTTACAGGCTGGAATCTAATCGAGGGGTTCAGATGGTTTATATATAGAATAATGGATACCTGGGAGTGAGTTACAGACTGGAATCTAATCGAGGGGTTCAGATGGTTTATATATAGAATAATGGATACCTGGGAGTGAGTTACAGACTGGAATCTAATCGAGGGGATCAGGTGGTTTATATATAGAATAATGGATACCTGGGAGTGAGTTACAGGCTGGAATCTAATCGAGGGGATCAGATGGTTTATATATAGAATAATGGATACCTGGGAGTGAGTTACAGACTGGAATCTAATCGAGGGGATCAGATGGTTTATATATAGAATAATGGATACCTGGGAGTGAGTTACAGGCTGGAATCTAATCGAGGGGATCAGATGGTTTATATATAGAATAATGGATACCTGGGAGTGAGTTACAGACTGGAATCTAATCGAGGGGATCAGATGGTTTATATATAGAATAATGGATACCTGGGAGTGAGTTACAGACTGGAATCTAATCGAGGGGTTCAGATGGTTTATATATAGAATAATGGATACCTGGGAGTGAGTTACAGACTGGAATCTAATCGAGGGGATCAGATGGTTTATATATAGAATAATGGATACCTGGGAGTGAGTTACAGACTGGAATCTAATCGAGGGGATCAGATGGTTTATATATAGAATAATGGATACCTGGGAGTGAGTTACAGACTGGAATCTAATCGAGGGGATCAGATGGTTTATATATAGAATAATGGATACCTGGGAGTGAGTTACAGGCTGGAATCTAATCGAGGGGATCAGATGGTTTATATATAGAATAATGGATACCTGGGAGTGAGTTACAGACTGGAATCTAATCGAGGGGATCAGATGGTTTATATATAGAATAATGGATACCTGGGAGTGAGTTACAGACTGGAATCTAATCGAGGGGTTCAGATGGTTTATATATAGAATAATGGATACCTGGGAGTGAGTTACAGACTGGAATCTAATCGAGGGGATCAGATGGTTTATATATAGAATAATGGATACCTGGGAGTGAGTTACAGACTGGAATCTAATCGAGGGGATCAGATGGTTTATATATAGAATAATGGATACCTGGGAGTGAGTTACAGACTGGAATCTAATCGAGGGGATCAGATGGTTTATATATAGAATAATGGATACCCGGGAGTGAGTTACAGGCTGGAATCTAATCGAGGGGATCAGATGGTTTATATATAGAATAATGGATACCTGGGAGTGAGTTACAGGCTGGAATCTAATCGAGGGGTTCAGATGGTTTATATATAGAATAATGGATACCTGGGAGTGAGTTACAGACTGGAATCTAATCGAGGGGATCAGATGGTTTATATATAGAATAATGGATACCTGGGAGTGAGTTACAGGCTGGAATCTAATCGAGGGGTTCAGATGGTTTATATATAGAATAATGGATACCTGGGAGTGAGTTACAGACTGGAATCTAATCGAGGGGTTCAGATGGTTTATATATAGAATAATGGATACCTGGGAGTGAGTTACAGACTGGAATCTAATCGAGGAGATCAGATGGTTTATATATAGAATAATGGATACCCGGGAGTGAGTTACAGACTGGAATCTAATCGAGGGGTTCAGATGGTTTATATATAGAATAATGGATACCTGGGAGTGAGTTACAGGCTGGAATCTAATCGAGAGGTTCAGATGGTTTATATAGAGAATAATGGATACCTGGGAGTGAGTTACAGGCTGGAATCTAATCGAGAGGTTCAGATGGTTTATATATAGAATAATGGATACCTGGGAGTGAGTTACAGGCTGGAATCTAATCGAGAGTTTCAGATGGTTTATATAGAGAATAATGGATACCTGGGAGTGAGTTACAGGCTGGAATCTAATCGAGAGGTTCAGATGGTTTATATAGAGAATAATGGATACCTGGGAGTGAGTTACAGGCTGGAATCTAATCGAGAGGTTCAGATGGTTTATATAGAGAATAATGGATACCTGGGAGTGAGTTACAGGCTGAAATCTAATCGAGCGGTTCAGATGGTTTATATACAGAATAATGGATACCTGGGAGTGAGTTACAGGCTGGAATCTAATCGAGGGGTTCAGATGGTTTATATATAGAATAATGGATACCTGGGAGTGAGTTACAGGCTGGAATCTAATCGAGAGGTTCAGATGGTTTATATAGAGAATAATGGATACCTGGGAGTGAGTTACAGGCTGGAATCTAATCGAGCGGTTCAGATGGTTTATATACAGAATAATGGATACCTGGGAGTGAGTTACAGGCTGGAATCTAATCGAGGGGTTCAGATGGTTTATATATAGAATAATGGATACCTGGGAGTGAGTTACAGGCTGGAATCTAATCGAGGGGTTCAGATGGTTTATATATAGAATAATGGATACCTGGGAGTGAGTTACAGGCTGGAATCTAATCGAGGGGTTCAGATGGTTTATATATAGAATAATGGATACCCGGGAGTGAGTTACAGGCTGGAATCTAATCGAGCGGTTCAGATGGTTTATATAGAGAATAATGGATACCTGGGAGTGAGTTACAGACTGGAATCTAATCGAGGGGTTCAGATAGTTTATATATAGAATAATGGATACCTGGGAGTGAGTTACAGGCTGGAATCTAATCGAGGGGTTCAGATAGTTTATATATAGAATAATGGATACCCGGGAGTGAATTACAGACTGGAATCTAATCGAGGGGAACAGATGGTTTATATACAGAATAATGGATACCTGGGAGTGAGTTACAGACTGGAATCTAATCGAGGGGTTCAGATGGTTTATATACAGAATAATGGATACCTGGGAGTGAGTTACAGACTGGAATCTAATCGAGGGGTTCAGATGGTTTATATACAGAATAATGGATACCCGGGAGTGAGTTACAGACTGGAATCTGATCGAGGGGATCAGATGGTTTATATACAGAATAATGGATACCTGGGAGTGAGTTACAGACTGGAATCTAATCGAGGGGTTCAGATGGTTTATATATAGAATAATGGATACCCGGGAGTGAGTTACAGACTGGAATCTAATCGAGGGGTTCAGATGGTTTATATATAGAATAATGGATACCTGGGAGTGAGTTACAGACTGGAATCTAATCGAGGGGTTCAGATGGTTTCTGTATAGAATAATGGATACCTGGGAGTGAGTTACAGGATGAAATCTAATCGAGGGGATCAGATGGTTTATATATAGAATAATGGATACCCGGGAGTGAGTTACAGACTGGAATCTAATCGAGGGGTTCAGATGGTTTATATCTAGAATAATGGATATCTGGGAGTGAGTTACAGACTGGAATCTAATCGAGGGATTCAGATGGTTTATATAGAGAATAATGGATACCCGGGAGTGAGTTACAGACTGGAATCTAATCGAGGGATTCAGATGGTTTATATCTAGAATAATGGATACCTGGGAGTGAGTTACAGGCTGGAATCTAATCGAGGGCATCAGATGGTTTATATATAGAATAATGGATACCTGGGAGTGAGTTGCAGGCTGGAATCTAATCGAGGGGTTCAGATGGTTTCTGTATAGAATAATGGATACCTGGGAGTGAGTTACAGGATGAAATCTAATCGAGGGATTCAGATGGTTTATATATAGAATAATGGATACCTGGGAGTGAGTTACAGACTGGAATCTAATCGCGGGGTTCAGGTGGGTTTTATCTATAGAATAATGGATTCCTGGAGGTGAGTTCCAGGCTGGAATCTGATTGAGGGATTCAGGTTATTTACTTATACCATAATGGATACCTGGAAGGAAAGATTAACTTTCACCTGTAGTTCCATGCCAGTAACATCCCTGACAGTAACAGTGACCCTGTTGGTAATGGATACCCGGTCAATACAATCTTGACAATGAAAACTGCACCAGTTACGATGACTTGATAGGAGGTAATATTGTTGGTCAATGGATGGTTCTATCAGTCATCGAGTGTTGAAGAGGGTGCTCGTCTGCAGCTTGTGCTGAAGAAAATTCAGCAGGAATTGTATGAGTTCGGTGATTAGAGCCTTGTCGAGTAATCAGAGCCTGTCTCGTGGCCTTTTCTACCAGTTGGATCTCACTGGTTGAGACTCTGGCCTGATTGAATGGTCTCCTCTGTAATGATAGGGCGATCTTAGGACCATAATTTGCATCAATGCATTGGATGAGCTGTGTCCATAAGCACAGGAAATCCAATTTACCAAGAAGGCAGGGTAGAGGTGCCAGTAGCTGGGGTGGGGTGGAAGATTAATGAGGATGAGCTCGAGTGGAAATGGGACCTGATCTGATATAATTATAGGCCTTAAATTACAGCATCAAACAGGAGCTTAATTACAATTGCTACGGGAAATAGGTCTGTTCTAGAGAATATCTCGGGTGGGTGTCAGTCGACGGGAACATAGGAACAGGAGTAGGCCATTCAACCCCTCTAGCCTGTTCTGCCATGAGATCATGGCTGATCTGTAACCTAACTCCATTCACCTACCTTGGCTCCATATCTCTTAAAACTTTGGCTAGTGAAAATCTATCATTCTCAGATTTAAAATTATTAACTGAGCTAGCATCTACTGCTTTTTGTGGGAGTGTGTTTGTTCCACACTTCTACCACCCTTTATGTGAAGAAGTGTTTCCTAACTTCTCTCCTGAATGGCCTGACTCTGAGTTTAAGGTTTTGTCCCCTTGCCCTAGATTCCCCCACCAGTGGAAAACATTTCTCTCTATCTACCCTATCAATTCCTTTCAAAATCCTAAAAACCTCAATTAAATCACCCCTTAACCTTCTATATTCCAGGGAATACAAGCCTAGTTTATGTAATCTCTCCTCATAATCTAATCCTTGGAGCCCTGGTAACATTCTGGTGAATCTGCGCTGCACTCCTTCCAAGGATAATATATCTTTTCTAAGATGCGATGTCCAGAACTGTATACGGTACTCCTGATGTGGCCTGACCAGGGCTTTGTATAACAATAGCAAAACTTCCTCCCCTTTATATTCTAGCCCTCTAGTTATAAAGGCTAACATTTCATTAGCCTTTTTGATTATTTTTTGTACCTGACTACTATATTTTAGTGATCTGTGTACTGGACCCCCAAATCTCTTTGGACCTCTACTGTTCCAGCTTTTCACCATTTAAAAAATACTCAGATCAACCCTTTTTTGGTCCAAAATGGATAACCTCACACATATCTGCATTGAAATCCATCTGCTACAGTTTTGCCCACTCACTTAATCTATCAATGTCTCTTTGTAATTTTATGCTCCGGTCTACACTACTTAATATGCCACCAATCTTTTTGTCATTGGCAATCTTGGATATATGACTCTCTATTGTGTTATCTAAGTCATTAATAAATATAGTGAATAGTTGAGGCCCCAGCACAGATCCTTGTGGGACACCAGTAGTCATTTCCTTCCAATTCGAGTACATACCCATCATCCCTACTCTCTGTCTTCTACCACCTAACCAATCTCTGAACCAGGTCAGTAATTTGCCTTCAAATCCATGCGCTTTAATTTCAGCTAACAGGGTAATGTGGGCCCTTTAAAAACAGATGCGAGTAATATTGCAAATGAAAATAAGGAAATGGCAGACTTGTTGAATAATGACTTTGTGTCAGTCTTCACAGGAGATGAAGATGATAATATACCTGACATTCCAGGGAAACTAATAATGAATCAAAGACTGGAAATCACTAAAGTTAATGTAAGCTATGTGGAACCTTATCAAATGCCTTCTGGAAGTCCATAGAAACTACATCCATAGACATTCCCATGTCTACTACTTTAGTTACTTCCTCAAAACATTCAATTAGGTTTGTTAGACATGATCTACCCTTTACAAATCCATGTTGGCTCTCTCTTATCAGTTCAAATTTCTCTAAGCGCTCAGTCACTCTGTCCTTAATTATAAATTCCAATAACCTCCCACAACAGATGTTAGACTAACAAGTTTAGTTTCCCTGGAATGTCAGGTATATTATCCTCTTCATCTACTGTGAAGACTGACACAAAGTCATTATTCAACAAGTCTGCCATTTCCTTATTTTCATTTGCAATATTACCTGCATCTGTTTTTAAAGGGAGCACATTTCCCTCGACTACCCTTTTTCTTCTAATATAATTGTAAAAACTTTGTGTTAATCTTGATATCCCTTGCAAGTTTCTCTTCATATTCCCTTTTTGCAGCTCTCTTTTTTATCTTCCTTTGTTATTCTTTATATCTCTCCCAGTCCCCTGGATCTACATGATTCTTTGCACTTTTTATGCTCTTTCCTTTAGTTTTATGTTATCTCTCATCTCTTTTGTCAACCATGGCTGTTTTATTTGGAAAGTAGAGCTCTTACCCCTTAGGGCTATATACTGGTCCTGTATTAAACTAAATTCTTTTTTGAACACCTCCCACTGTTCATCTGTAGTTTTACCCGATGACAGTTTTGACTGGTTTGCTTTCATCAGTCTGTCTCATCCCATTAATTTTATTTTAAATTCACAAGCTTTCGGAGGCTACCTCCTTCCTCAGGTGAACGATGTGGAAGGAGGAAGGAGGTAGCCTCCGAAAGCTTGTGAATTTAAAATAAAATTGCTGGACTATAACTTGGTGTTGTAAAATTGTTTACAATTGTCAACCCCAGTCCATCACCGGCATCTCCACATCATCCCATTAAAGTTAGCCGTACCAAAATCTAGAATCTTAGTAACTGTGGTAAGTTTGTCCTTTTCAAACCTAACATTGAATTCGATCATATTATGATCACGGTTAGACAAATGTTCCCTTACTGCTAGATTATTAACTAAGTCTGGCTCATTACTAAATCTAGTATGGCCTGCCCGCTTGTTGGTTCTAGAACATATTGCTTCAGAAAACTATCTTGATTGCACTCAAGAAATTCACTACGTTTCTGATTTGAGCTACTCTGTTCTTCCCAATCTATATCAAAATTAAAGTCTCCCATTAAAACAACCCTGCTTTTGCTACAAGCCTCTCTAATCTCTGAATTAATATATTCTGCCACTTCATTGCTGCTATCAGGACACCCATAAGACAACTCCCATTACAGTTTTAAATCCTCTCTTATTCCTCAATTCTAACCATAGAGTCTCCGCTGATTGCTTTCCCTTACCGATACCCTCTCTTACTAATATTGTAATAGTATCTTTAATCAATAAGGTTACCTCTCCTCCGCTTCCAGTTTTCCCATCCTTTCTTATAACCTGGAATATTTAATTCCCAATCAGGATCAGCTTGCAGCCGTGTCTCAGTAATGGCTACCGTGTCATACACTCTAAGCTGCATTTGAGCCTCTAATTCACTTAATTTATTTCTTACACTTTGTGCATAGTATACAAAACTCATTTGGGCAAGAGACCCTAACCTGTCCTTCTGCCCTGATGCTGTCTTTCTCACACTGTTTAACTTAGTACTTTTCTTATTTGTCACTCCTGCTGTAACTATTTTAGTATTCCCTTCACCTGGAATATCTATATCACTGTTTGTGAACTCTGCTCTTATCCCTTTATAAAATCTTTAAACTATCATTTTTACTATTGTTTCTGAGACATCCCCCCAATTTATTAACTTAAAGTCCTTTTTACCACCCAATTTATTCTTTCCACTAGGACCTTGGTTCCAGCCCGGTTCAGGTGCAGCACATCCCAACGGTACAGCTCCTTCCTGTCCCAGTTCTGGTGCCAATATCCCATGAAATAGAACCCCTCCATCCCATACCACTCCTTTATCCACATGTTCACATTCTTCGCCCTCTGCACCTAATTCCCACTCTCACCAAATTCCTGTCGTCACTCTGTTTAGCAAGTCACTCTGTTTAGTAGATTCACCCAACTCTCACCAAGTTCTGTACTTAAATCTTAAAGATGTTGAATCCCTTCCGTTTGGGGGCCATGGATAGTAGAATATCGTTGGTCCCAGGTTGTTAGATAGCTGTCCGATTCCTCTGGCCATTTCCCGACAGTCAGGAGCCTATCTCCGCTGGAGGTGGAGGGACAGTGTGATCCCGACCTATGATCACTGTGATCATCTCAAGGACATGTGGGAGCCATTCCCCTTCTGGGAAGTTTGTTCACTCTCACCTTCTATCTCACAGGTGAGGGTGCTACCCACTGAGCCAAGGGTGAAGGGAGGTTCTTGTAAGAATGCCACACCCTGTCCCCTCTTCAATGCAAGGGGTCAAGTGACTTCTCCATTAATTAAATCCTTTACCAGGCAGGGAGATCATTTTGAATCCAGTCAAGTTGAGAGTTAGGTTGTACAGTGCGCTTTCCTAGTTGTGTCCTGCAGTGAAGATTACTACAGGGACAGGGTTTCTGTGAGATGAATGGTGCGGGGAGCGGGGTGGGGGGGGAATACTTAACCCATTTGAGTTCCTGGGGGTTTTGTCGTCTTCTTCCCAAGCCCCATACACATTGCCACCAGGCTGTTAAGTTCCCACATGCACTGTATCATGCCCCCAACCCCCAAACCACACACACACACACACAGACACACACACACTCTAAATCACATCTCGAGGGGCAATTCCCATTCTGACTAATACGCGACCCCGATATCTAGTCGACCAGCAGTGAGTGACGGGACTGAGGGCTGCTGGGCCAGTTCCTCAGGCCTTCAAAACTGTTGCATTTACCATTGGCATGTACCCCCACACAGTGGTAACATTTGTAAGATTAGTTGAGTCCTATTGAAGGTTGGTATTACATGGCTGACCTCTGGCAGCAAGAATCCTTTAGCTCTGCACCATGGGTAGATTGTCAGCTTTTCAATTTCTTAAAGAAGTGTGAAATCTGCCTCTCATTGAGATGTTTTTATACAATTGACGGGCAGGAAAAGACCAGCTGGTCCATCAAGCCTGCCCCACACACCTTATGATGGTTAGAGCATCATGACTAGACACTTCCCACATACCAACCACAGCTATCACCACCCCCACCACCCCCCCCCCCCCCCCCGCACTGGGCCTGGCTCATCCCCCTGCCCATCTTACGCGGCTGCCCCCCCCCACCCCCCCATGTAATCTCCCAGGAGAGGCCAAAATCCCAGGGCCAATAAGGGAAAAAAACTCTAGGAAATTCCTCTCCGACCCTCTCAGGTAATCAAAAAGCATATCTATAAAGACACTTACCTTCTAGATGATGCAATCCATACTGCTCTCTCCCCATAGCCTCCAATGTTTTCCCCTTCAAGTATTTATCCAATTCCCTTTTGAAAGTTACTATTGAATCTGCTTCCATCGCCCTTTCAGGCAGTGTATTCCAGATCATAACAACTCTCTGTGTAAATTTTTTTTCTCATGTCGCCTCTGGTTCTTTTGCCAATTACCTTAAATCTGTGTCCCCTGATTACTGACCCTTCTGCCACTGGAAACAGTTTCTCCTTATTCACTCCATCAAAACCCTTCATGATTTTGAACACCTCTATCAAATCTCCCCTTAACCTTCTCTGCTCTAACGAGAGCAACCCCTGTTTCTCTAGTTTCTCCACGTAACTGAAGTTCTTCATCTCTGGAACCATTCTAGTAAATCGCCTCTGTATCCTGCGGCCTTGACATCCTTCCTAAAGTGCGGTGCCCAAAATTGGCCACAATACTCCAGCAGGAGCATAACAACTGCTTTATAAAGGTTTAGTATAACTTCCTTGCATTTGTAATCTATGCCTCTTTATAAAGCCAAGGATCCCGTATGCCTTTTTTAACAGCCTTCTCAACTTGTCCTGCCACCTTCAAAGACTTGTGTATAGATGCCCCCAGGTCTCTCTGACCCTGCACCCCCTTTAAAATTGTACCATTTAATTTATATTGTCTCTCCTCATTCTTCCTACCAAAATGAATCACTTCACACTTCTCTGCGTTAAATTTCATCTGCCATGTGTCTGCCCATTTCACCAGTCTGTCTATGTCCTCCTGAAGTCTGTTACTATCCTCCACATTGTTTATAACATTTCTGAGTTTCGTGTCATCTGCAAACTTTGAAATTATGCCCGGTGTACCCAAATCCAGGTCATTAATATCAAAAAGAGCAGTGGTCCCAACATCAAATCCTGGGGACCACCACTGCATACTTCCCTCCAGCCTGAAAAACAACCGTTCACCACTACTCTCTGCTTTCTGTCCCTTAGCCAATTTCGAATCCACGCAGCAACTGCCCCTTTAATCCCATGGGCTTCATGGGATTCTCTGGACCTATTCCAAGGTCACATCATCCACCATGTGGGGAGCCCAAAACTGGGCACAGTACTCTAGATGCGGTCTGACCAGCAACCTGTATATGTCAAAATGGTGTTCATTGATTTATACTGAATGGTTCTATTAATACAACCCATTACTCTGTTAGCATTAGCTACAGTTTCTCTATATTGATCATAAACCTTCACTGATCTGTGCACAATAACACCAAGATCTTTTTCTCTCTCAACCTCTTTCAGTATTGTTCCCTGCAAATAATACGTGTATTGTGTGTTGGCCCTCCCAACATGCATAACACTACATTTATCTAAATTAAATGCCATTTGCCAATGTATGGCCCATTCCCCTAGCACATCTAAATCTTTATGGATTTAATTGCACTCCTCTACTGTCTTAACCCCTGCACAGATTTTAGTGTCATCTGCAAACTCACTGACCATACTCCCCACATCACTGTCCAGGTCATTAATAAAGACGGTGAAGTGTAGCGGGCCTAGGGCCGATCCCTGGGAGACACTAGTAACATGTCTCCAGGCTGAACCACATCACTTTATGACTTTTTATCTGCGGGATTGGAGCCAATTCCTAATCCAGCTTGTCAAATTTCTACCGATAGCACAAGATTCGATCTTGTGAAGTAACCCAGTGTGAGGCACCTTATCAAAGGCTTTCTGAAAGTCCAGGTAGACAATGTCTAACGGATTTCCCTCATCCATTTCCCTAGTGACTTCCTCAAAAAAACTCAATCAAATTTGTACGGCACAACCTATTTTTTCAGAAGCTGTGTCGTGAATTTCTAATGGCTCTTTCCCTTTCCCAATGATCATAAAGGGAATCTCTTGCGATCTCTAACATCGTCCCAATAATTGACGTCAGGCTGATAGGCCTGTAGTTCACTGGCTCTGATTTGTCCCCTTTTTTGAAAATAGGAACTACATGAGCGAGCTTCCAGTCTAAGGGACCTATCCCTGAATATTGAACTATTAAAGGGGCTCAGAGCACCTGTCCCATCTCTTTAATCACCCTTGGATGGATATTATCCGGACCTGGAGCCTTATCAATTTTGCGCATTCCTAATCTATCCAAGATGACATTACTATCTATTTTTAATATTAATAAAGCTATTCAATACAGAACCCCCCCAAAATCAGGAGTTTAGACTGATACAAAATAATCATTTAGCAACTCTGCCATGACCTGAGAATCAGTTTGAATCTGCCCTACAGTATCCTTTAGTGGCCCGATAGTCCTTAATGGTCTTCTGACGTAGCTGAAAAACCTTTTGCTATTACTGCCACAACTGCACACCATCTTCTTTTCCAGAGATCATTTGGCTACTCTTATGGCTGTTTTTGTCTCCCTCAATTGCATGCACTACTTGTTCCTGTTCTCCCGTGCGATAAATTCCTTATGTTTGTGGAATGCCTTGTTTCAATCCGATTTGCCTCTGGGCAATGCTCGTCAACCATTCTATTAACTGGTGCAACCAACCACCACCTAGCCCAAATAGCTCAGAGAATGTAGGCGCACAGGCCTGTATCACAATGGCAGCATCAAGCATACATGGATGAAGAAGGGCTCTGAGCCCATTTGATCCCTTCCATCCAGTACACCAACCCTACCTGCTTCGCAGGACAACTGTTAAATGAGTCCAGTGTCCTTCCTTGGCCATTTGCATGAACACCCCCTTTACAGATGCAGCCGACGACCAAATACCACTGTTAGCTGCTCCTCTCACACATAGTTCATCAACCACAGGACACCAAAGTGTATTCCACATACAGATTGTATTAAAAAGCACTGAACCTGCTGTACAATCACGTTTAAAGCCTAATCACACATATTCAACAGAGTGCTGATTGATTATGGCTTCCTTAGAGGAGATCATCAGGAGCTAATGCAGCTGCAGGTAACAATGCTGTATCCAAATCACCAACTACCTCAATTGCACTAACACAGGTCCATTAACTCTAAATAGTTATTCAGCAGTAATTTAAATGATTAATGTACATTTATATTTTAACTTGTTGATGAGTAAAAGGAGATTTTTGTATTTATTGATGGAGAAAGGCAGAAGAACTAAGTTTTGTTGTGCATTTTACAGCATAGTGTGGTACTTTTGCAAAAATACGGCTTGCCAGACACCGTCTCCATGTGAAGACATCGCCCTTTTAGCATTCATCTGTCTTCTGATATAATTCCATCAGTGGGCTGGAACAGCATACAGCTAATGTCTGCAAGACGGTTCTGTAACCCCATAGCAGCTATGATTCATAATGGTAAATGTAGCATTGTCAAACTGAGAATCCAGAGTGTAAATGAACATTAGACAAAGAGTTAACTACCAGAGATATTTTGCGGTCCATCCTCTAGAATATTTGATCTTTATAATCTGATCAAATTTATGACATGAAGTTTGACCATTCACAGCAGACTAGGGTTGCTAACCCTCCAGGATTATCCTGGAGTCTCTAGAAATTGAAGATTAATCTCCAGGTCTCTGATGCAAGCAATCATTGAGAAAAATCACTGGGGTATTAAAAAGTGTTTTCTTCATTTTCTTTGAACACTTCTGTTTATTAGTTATAAAGATATTGGAGATGGGAAAAAAAGCTGTTGCCTGACAGTCAAGAATCATCCAATTAGGCAATGAAGAGTTTTTTCACTTTCCAATTGGTGTGGGAAGGCGGGGCGCCAAGAAGATGGATGTGTGGAGCGACCAATGGTAGGAGTGTGGGGGCGGGGCTGTAGGAGGTCATGTGATGAAACCTCCAGGAATACGTCCAGAGTTGGCAACCCTACACCAGACCCTTTGTGTGTACACAAGCACGTGCATCACAAGGATTGGATTCCCTAGTACAAGTGGGTCAGTGTGTTCTTGCAGATTCAACAGTGTTTGACAATCGAGGAGGATTTTCTGCAGTTGTAACTCGATTTCAACCAACTGTTACCCAGCACACCAGAAGACCTTTTAGCTCATCCTTCCAGTAAATGGACTCATTGGTACACCGGTCTCTTGTTTTACTTGCTGACTTACCTTGAAGTAATATTCTTAGTTCACCTTATCCATACCATTTAATACTTTACATACCTTAGTGAAGTCCTCCCCCCCCCCCCCCACCCCTTCTCCAGATTGTAGAATTTGAGCTTCTCTATTCTTTCCTCCCAGCTCACCCCCTTTACATTCCTGTCGTCTTGCTCTGCGCCCTCACCCCGTGCACGTACGTGCTTTTTGGCAGGTTATACCCACGTCCCATTGGAAACCTCAGCCAGTATAAAACTGGGGTGATGGGGAGTTTGCTTTGAGTGGGCTCTAACTGCTGAATGACAACGGGAAGGCTGCCAGGCACTCAATGGGAATTCAATATCATTACCACTCGAATGCCAGATGCAACTAATATCAATAAACGCAAGAAGAGGATGGAGCTGTAAAGATCTCTACTGGATTTGGAGACTCGAGTGCATCACTGTTATTTTTTTTCCCTTCCAGACTTTGTCCAGATTTGACCTGCTTTTTCTTGGGAATAGGCAGGTTCGTTTGGGAACAATGAATCCTGGAACATTATGTAAACTGTATTTTAGTGTTATCTAAAATTATCTTGTGCTTCCCCCGTTACTTCCGTCCCACCATTGGCGGCCAGGCCTTCAGATGTCTAGGCCCCAAGCTCTGGAATTCCCTCCCCAAACCTCTCTCTCTCTCTCTCTCTTTTAAGATGCTGCTTAAAACTAACCTCTTTGATCAAGTGTTTGGTTACCAGTCCTAATATCTCCTCCTTTGGCTCGGTGTCAAATTTGTGTCTGATTACGCTCCTGTGAAACACCTTGGGACGTTTTACTATGTTAAAGATGCTATATAAATGCAAGTTATTGTTCACCTTGCAGAAACAAAAAGAAAAACAGACCCTACTTTACTGTTACCATATAGTGCACCTGCAGTCCCAATAACTGTATAATAACAACAGCTGGAGGTACTGGTTGACAATCGGTCACTCCTGCCTGTAGGTCCTACTATCTCACTGGCCGACAATCGGTCACTCCTGCCTGTAGGTCCTACTATCTCACTGGCCGACAATCGGTCACTCCTGCCTGTAGGTCCTACTATCTCACTGGCCGACAATCGGTCACTCCTGCCTGTAGGTCCTACTATCTCACTGGCCGACAATCGGTCACTCCTGCCTGTAGGTCCTACTATCTCACTGGCCGACAATCGGTCACTCCTGCCTGTAGGTCCTACTATCTCACTGGCCGACAATCGGTCACTCCTGCCTGTAGGTCCTACTATCTCACTGGCCGACAATCGGTCACTCCTGCCTGTAGGTCCTACTATCTCACTGGCCGACAATCGGTCACTCCTGCCTGTAGGTCCTACTATCTCACTGGCCGACAATCGGTCACTCCTGCCTGTAGGTCCTACTATCTCACTGGCCGACAATCAGTCACTCCTGCCTGTAGGTCCTACTATCTCACTGGCTGGCTGTGAAGCGCATTGAGTTTTAACAGCAGTGAATTCACTTTGATAATAACCAAAAAAAACCCGTCAAGGGCCTGGTCCTCAGCATCTTTTAATATTCCTAAGGTTAGGGGTCTGGTTGCTAGGTTGCCACTCAGTGGGGAAAAGTGACATAAGCCACTGTGGGGTGTGTGGGGTACTGGCCTGTGTGCTTGAAACACATACAGCAGCTTGCATCCTATTACATCAGGACCGGAACTAGAGTTAGCAATTCTTCCCTCGGTTCACAACCTGGATCAAATTAAAAACACACAGAAAATGCTGGAGATCTGAAATAAAACCCAAGATGCTGGAAATATAGGGCAGGTCAGTCAAAAAAACTAGGCAAACATATTGGATAAAGACCCTTCACTAGGGCAGGGGGTGTTTGTTGTTGTGATTGTGGCGTCTTCCCCTCCCCCACTCGGACGCTAACATTACACAGCCCAGAGAATGGGCTGAACACTTGCTGCTGTAAATAGGACTGTTACCATTTCCTAGTTCAATACCAGACATTTAAAACCCTGCACACGTGCAAGATGGAGCTACTCATGAATGTAGCATTTTTTTTTAAAAATGCAACAATCAAAACTAGACTTTTGTTATCCTGTTCAATTACCGCACAGTCAACCCAGAAAGCACACTGCAGCAACTCGCCAAGGCTTCTTCAGCAGCACCTCCACCACTTAGGACAAGGGCAGCAGATGCATAGGAACAACACCACCTGCACGTTCCCCTCCAAGTCACACACCATCCCGACTTGGAAATACATTCCCGTTCCTTCATTGTCACTGGGTCAAAATCCTGGAACTCCCTTCCTAACAGCACTGTGGGAGAACCTTCACCACACGGACTGTAGCGGTTCAAGAAGGCAGCTCACCACCACCTTCTCAAGGGCAATTAGGGATGAGCAATAAATGTCGGCCTTGCTCCATCTGGGAGGCCCACAACAGCTGATGGGGGAGGGAGGAGAAACAACTTGCCCTCTCGTCTGGAAGAGACTGTGTTCTGCTCACAGCACGTCCTCCAGCTGATTGGAAATGGCGAAAGCAAGAACTTGCTTTGTGTAGAGTCATAGGCACAACTCAAGTCTGCCCGCCCAGTGGCACAGGGTGCTGTCCTGATCGTCTCGAGCAGGAAACTGATTGTGGTGCTGTTCGAATTGGCAGCGTGGTAGTAATGTTCACTAACAGGTTCTTGTGACATCCAATATATCTACATTTTGTAATAAAGTTTATTTTAAAAAACAAACACTGAGTATTGTACTGTAGTGGTTATGTTATTGGACTGGTGAACCAGAGAACGCGGGTTCAAATCCCACCAGGGCAGTTTCAGAATTTGAATTCAGTTTAAAAAAAACAAGAAATAAAAAGCTGCTAATGTCCTTTAGGGAAGGAAACCTGCCGTCCTTACTCGATCTGGCTTATATGGGGCTCCAGTCTCACACCCACGTGGTTGACTCTTTTCCTCTCTCTGAAGGGGCCTAGAAAGCCACTCAGTTGTATCAAACCGCTATCAGCGGTTCAGGAAGAAGGCCCACCACATTCTCAAAGCAACTAGGGATGGGCAATAAATGCCGGCCTTGCCAGTGACGCCCACACCCCGAGAATGAATAAAAAATGGACAAAGCTTATCAAGTGTACGTTTCAGAAACGAATGGCTGTCACAAGTGGTATATCACACTTCAAAATGCAAAAAATATATTAAAAGGGCAGTCATTTCATGTGCATTAACCAGCAGACCAGAGTGATGACGTAGAGCTGATTTCTGTGTTGCATTGAGTGTCCTGTTGCTCTGCTAACTCGAGCACGCTCTCCTTCCTGATATTTTAGCTGAGTATTTCATGTTCAACGAACGTCAACATTCATGATTTTGCCACGATCGTAACCTTGCAGCTGATATTTCTTTGTGGATGAAGAATGTCCTGATAGAATCCAAGGCACTTTAAAATACAGTAAGTACACACCTTGAGTTAATACGAGGTAATGCCACAATGCAGTAGTGCCGTGTAGAAGTAGCAGGCACGTGGCTCAGCCTCGCCTCTGGGGGCTGGGCTATTTGTAAACGGCGTTAAATGCTCTGCCGATGATGAGCCTCCTGACTTCACTGGTTCCAGCCCCTATTTCATACAGCTTAGCATCCCGCAGAAAGCGGCCCATAGGATAGTCGTTGATGTAGCCATTGCCGCCTGCAATCGCAAGCACATTAGAATAAACATGAGCTGATTCATCACAGTACAAGATCCAAGTAGCATAGATCATATCGTGCTCTCATGAATAAATTCTGATAGCACCATGACTTTCTTGGTGAGTCCCCACTTCCCAAGTATTAGACTAGTTAAAAAGCACAAAACAGATCTTAAACTCTGATGGGATGAAGGACCCCATTTTAATATAATTAAAAACTTCTATCAGTAATAGTGACCATGAAGCTGTCAGATTGTCGTAAAAACCCAACTGGCTCACTAATGTCCTTTAGGGAAGAAAACCTGCCGTCCTTACCCAGTCTGGCCTATATGTGACTCCAGACCCACAGCAATGTGGTTGATTCTTAATTGTCCTCTGAAGTAGCCTAGTTGTTGGGGATGGGCAATAAATGCCAGCCTTGCCAGCGATGCCCACATCCTGAGAATGAATACATATCTTTTTTTAAAAACTGTGCTTGCTATTGTGAACAGTTCCTTCATCGTCGCTGGGTCAAAATCCTGGAACCCCCCTTCCTAACAGCACTGTGGAAGAACCTTCACCACACTGACTGCAGCGGTTCGAAGAAGGCGGCTCACCACCACCTTCTCAAGGGCAATTAGGGATGGGCAATAAATGCCGGCCTCGCTAGCGACGCCCACATCCCATGAACGAATAAAAAAAAAGGCGCCTTCTGTATCTTTGTTCTTGGACTCTGGGCATTTAGTTTATCAAGTGTGTTTCACATTTTATATAAATTACATTTTTAAATTGTCATTCATCAATCCATTGTCACAAGTACAAACACCTCAGAGTTAGACGCCATTCAGTCCTAAGTATTGGACTATTTAAATGAGGTTGTCCATTTGAATTCTGTACAATGGGAGGGAATGGAAAGATGTTTGCACCCATGAGAATTCTATGCTGGGATCGGGTTATATTGAGTTGACTGTATACAGTGTACACTGTTTAGCAGCAAAATAAAATTAATGATAAGAATTCCATGCAGGAGAACACTGCTGCTGAGGAATCAAAGTAGGTTTGCTCAATGATCCATAACCAATACTGAAATTAAGGCTCTTCAGATGCATTTGACATTAAGTTTCACTCTGATTCCTGCTTTCCAATTACTGATTGAAAGAAAAGCAAAAAAAAAAACACGCTGTGCCAAACACTTTTGTTCCCCTCTTAACTCCATGCAATTTTCAGGGGCTCTCTTTACATTTCCCTCAGGGTCTGGGACAAAAAAATGAGGAAACACTGGTCATTTGAAAGGTGATCCTTTTAGTCTATAACTTTCCTCTATTGCAAACGTTGCTCTTTCTATTAGAATCAATTCTACTCTGGCAAGTGTTCCCGAGTTTTTGCCCTCTCATTCTTTATCAGCTTCACAGGAACAGGAGTAGGCTGTTCAGCCCCTCGATCCTGTTCCGCCATTCAATTAGATCATGGCCGATGTGTATCTTAACTCCATCTACCCACCTTGGTTCCATTTCCCTTAATACCCTTATCTAACAAAAATGTAACAATCTCAGTTTTGAAATTTTTAAACTGACCCCCAGCATCAACAGCTTTTTTTTTTGGGGGGGGGGGGTTGGGGGGGAGAAAAAGTTCCAGATTTCCACTCACCTTTGTGTGAAGAAGTGCTTTCTGACATCACCCCTGAACGGCCTAGCTGTAATTTTAAGGTTATGCCACCTTGTTCTGGACTCTCCCACCAGAGGAAATAGATTCTCTCTATTGTATCCTTTAATCATCCTAAATATCTTTAAAAATTCCAACTTTCATATTCTTCCTCCTGTGTGCATCACTTGAAAATGTAGAGTCTCTTTGCTCCAACTCCCTCTGACGTGTGGCACCCGACTGCCCTCAGCCTTCCCTTCCTCCTACCATTTACAGGGTTGCTAAAAGCAAAGATGTCACCTAATTATTATTTCCCTTCCCTTCACAACTGTGGTGGTTTCCTCATTGGTCGGTCCTGGCCTTTCGCCTAAATTTACCCAGAAAAGAACACTCACCCAGACACTGAATTCCATCCAGGGCGACTTTGGTAGCTGTCTCTGCAGCGTAAAGAATCACACCTGCACAATCCTGGAAAAGAAGAGTGGTAAATGAGGTCCTAAACCAGGAGATGCTTTGGGCAGGCAGCCAGTTGTAGTTAAGTAACCAGGACTCAAAGTGTGCAATCTTGATCAATATCCCATGCCAGTCAAATCAATTAAAAAAGCTAATGGAATGTTATCTTTATCTCATCAACAGGGCTGGAATACAATGGGGTGGAAGTTTATGTTACAGCTGTACAGAGAGCTCTGGTGAGACCCCACCTGGAGTACTGCGTTCAGTTCTGGGCCCTGCACCTCAGGAAAGATATATTGGCCTTGGAGGGGATGCAGCGCAGATTCACCAGAATGATACTGGGGGGTAAAAGGGTTAAATTATGAGCACAGGTTGCATCGACTTGATTTCGCTTGAATATCGAAGATTAAGGGGTGATCTAATTGAAGTATTGAAAATGATTAAAGGATTTGATAGGGTAGAGAGAGAGAAACTACTTCCTCTGGTGGGTGAGTCCAGAACAAGGGGGCATAACCTTAAAATTAGAGCTAAGCCGTTCAGATGTCAGGAAGGGTGGTGGAAATCTGGAATTCTCTCCCCCAAAAAGCTGATGAGGTTAGGTTAACTGAAAATTTCAAAAATGAGATTGATAGATTTTTGTTGGGTAAGGGTATTAAAGGATATGGAACCAAGGCAGGTAAATGGAGTTAAGGTACAGATCAGCCATGATCTAACTGAATGGCGGAACAGGCTCGAGGGGCTGAATGGCCTACTCCTGTTCCTATATTTTGGAACCGACCTGATGGATCTCAATGTTCCTTTCTAGTCCAATGCATTCCTAATGTAAAGAAAGAAAGACTTGCATTTATAAAGTCCTTTTTACGACCTTGGGATGCCCCAAAGCGCTTTACAGCTAATTAAATACTTTTGAAGTGTAAAAACTGTTGTAATGTAGGCAACGCGGCAGCCAATTTACACACAGCAAGGTCCCACAAACAGCAATGAGATAATGACCTGATAATCTGTTTTAGTGATGTTGGTTGAGGGATAAATATTGAGGTGGACAATATGAGCATGATATAATTACAAGGGTAGGTGTGGCTTAAAACCATGTACTGTCCATCAAACATTGGGGAAGGAGAAACAGGTGAGTTCATAATCTTGTCCACCATTCATAACTGATTGTAAAGGGTAGTTGCAAGTGATGTGTACAAATAATTATATTTTTGCCTTTATTTGGAAAGGATAAAAAAATAAGGAACGAAAGCACAAGCAAGTGAGACAGACATACAGCCATATATATGGAATGAGAAACAATGGAAGCAGAAAAAAAAAATCTATACAAAAGGATGAGGGGGGAAATGGCACTATTAATCCAGATAGAAAATGTGGGACAGAAATGCTGCTTCATGAACTCCCTTTCAGTCTATTGATTTTTCTCCTTTCCTTTAAGTAATTAATAAAAGGTTTTTAAAATGAAGAAGGGTTGTGATGGAGTGAATAGGGAAAAACTATTTCCTCTGGTTAGGGAAACAGTGATGAGCGGTCATCAATTTAAAATTGTTACTAAGAGTACTTAAAAGAAATTTCTCCTAACTTGTCTCTCCTCAGAGGGTTGTTGGAGCATGGAATAGGATGGAGACCAATGCATCTTTTAAGGGAAAATTGGATCAATATTTGAAGCTGAGGAAGGAACAAGGCAATGGGGAGAGAACAGGGCAGTGGCATTGGTTTTGGATTGCTCTAGCAAACAGCCAGCACAGACACGATGGGCTGAATGGCCTCCCGTGCTGTAAATTTATATGATTCTCAAGTGACACACCATTGCCTGATTCAGAGCATAAGTAAGCCACCTACTGCCAGGGTTCGGTCTAAACAGCCCTTGAACAGGCTTCAAAATGGCGTGTGGCTTTTTAAATGATATGCAAGTGTCCTGTTAGGAAGCCTTCCTCCAAGTTTCTCCACATACCTTTGAGGAATCCTTTAGTCTCTGTTCTTCTGTTTTAGCTAAGAGAAAAGATTGGATAGGCTGGGGTTGTTTTCATTGGAACAGAGGAGGCTGAGGGGAGATTTAATAGAGGTATATAAAATTATGAGGGGCCTGGATAGAGTGGATAGGGAGGACCAATTTCCCTTAGCAGAGAGGTCAGGGACCAGGGGGCATTGATTTAAAGTAATTAGTTGAAGGATTAGAGAGGAGCTGAGGAAAATTTTTTTCACCCAGAGGGTGGTGGGGGTCTGGAACTCACTGCCTGAGGGTGATAGCGGCAGAAACCCTCGTCGCATTTAAAAAGTACCTGGATGTGCACTGAAGTGCCATAACCTACAGGGCTACAGACCAAGTGCTGGAAAGTGGGATTAAGCTGGATAGCTCTTTTTCGGCCGGCACAGACACAATGGCCCCAATGGCCTCCTTCTGTGCCGTAACTTTCTGATTCTATGATTCTTCTTAGGGTGCTCCAAAAGGCACCTCAACCACAGAGAGGCACCTCAAATGCAACAGTGCAATATTTCCATTTACCACACCATCCTCGCCCTCAGTGAGGCTGCCATGATGGGTTTAAATTATGGGCAGCGGGTTTTTTTTTGCTGTAGATTTATTCCCCTCCCCCCATGGGGAATTAGATTGTGACTGCACAAACTTAAGAACCTTAGAGGCAAACAGGAGACATTCACTGAAGGAGTTTTCTAACCCAGGGAACTGCCAGGCTCTCGCTGAACATTGAGAAAATAAAGATGCCGGTGTGAATTTTGTGTCATTAAGGCAAGGTGTCAGTATATTTTGGACACTACATCAGCATCAACTACCCCCAGATCTGATACAGCATAGTTAGATGCAGTAAACCTCCCTCTACACTGCCCCAACAATGTACCTCAGCTTTAACTGCAGAAGGTTACCGCCATTGCAGTAGTGTGATATTTTCCCTGTTTCCCACACCAGCCATCCTGCAGGTGAGATTGCCACTTTAATGCCAATTGGTGCTGAATTAAGGATGATTTTGTACCACAACTACTAGGAATTGGACTGAGACTGCTCAAACTCATTTCAAGTAGGACTCCTGCAACCAGCAGACGGAGGAGACTTTCAACCCATCAGTCTGGGTTGAATTAGAGCTCGAATCCCACTGTAGCACTCAAGAATTTATGCAAACCGTTTAGAGTGATTTATCTACCAAGAGTTTGTTGACAATGAGGCTGCTTATAGGGCAGTCCATAAGCACAGCTCCACAGCTCCCTCTTCCCTCACCTTTGAGCTCATGTGGCCCTCGTCACAGGCTCTTGCCACGTTGTATACGTACTGTCTGCACGCACTCAGACGGGTATACATGTCAGCCATTTTGCCTTGTAAAAGCTGCAGTAGAGTGGGAGAGACACAGATTAACAATACAACTCCTGTTAGCCCATCTCAGTACAACTTATATTTGTAATGGGTAAAATGAGGACGTAAGTGGGAAAAACATGAACATCGTTGTAATCACATAACTACTACGTATTGGAGAGAAGGGAAGAGTAGAGAGAGAGAAAGAAAAAGGAGGGGCTTTTGCTACACCACCATGGCAATACCTGGAAAAAGGCTTTCCACTCCAGCCAAGAACAGGCTAATGTGCATCAGAGTGTCAGATCCAAACCTAGGCCCTCCAAATGGGAAGCAGCACTCAACTGCTAGGTCTAGCGTGGCTAGAATGGGTCCTGAGGCTCTACTGGTTAGGATAATTATATCCTCTGAAATGGGAGCCCATTTAACCATCTCTAGGGTTATCAACCCTGCTCCAAGTGTGATAACAACAACAACAACTTGGATTTATATAGCGGCTTTACTGTAGTAACACATCCCAAGATGCTTCACAGGAGCACTATCAGACAAAATATTACAACAAGCCACATAAAGAGATATTAGGACAGGTAGTAACCAAAAGCTTGATCAAAGAGGCAGGTGTTAAGGAGGAGCGAGGCAGAGAGGTTCAGATAGCCCAAATCTCCATTGCTACATGCCCCTTCCGATTGGGCACACAATCCTCCATCCCTGGGGCTACCACTCCTCCCTGAATGGGAACCCAATCCTGTCACTAGGGCCATCATTCCCCTCGAATAGTAGCCCATTGCTCTATCACTTGGAGTATATACTTTCTGAATGGGATTTGAATGCTTCAACATCAAATCCCCTGAATGGGAGTTATTTACTCCACCACTAGAACTAATGGGCCTCACAAAAGCAGTTGATTGCTCAAAGTGCTCTGACCACATACCAACAGAAGCCCAAAAGGATGTTGCTTGCCTCCTATTTGATCAGGAATGAGGTGTGCCCCAAAGAGAGTTAATAAGAGAAGGAAAAAGGATTTTTTTTAAAAAAATGAATACCTCATATTATATTCAGAGTCCTTGTGGCACCTTACCTGAAACTCTCCAATCTTCTGACCAAAAGCCTCTCGGATATGCAAGTAAGGGATAGCATTGTCCAGGACTGCCTGCATGATACTGCGAGTGAACAAGAAGAAACTTCAACCAATGCATAAGATGAAGATAATGAATGAAACTGACGAGCTGAGCCCAGATGTCTCCATACAACCTCATTCTTTCCCAGACCTCAATACCGTGGAACTCCTACCTCTCTGTCTTCCCTTGCTTCCACAATCTACTGCCATTTAAAATCCAAACTTGACATCACCTACTACTTCTTGATTTACTTTGTTCACTATTCTTCTCAACCTCAAGGTGTTCTACAACTGTGGGCCTTTCACCTAAGTTCTTCAATAAAAAGAGGTAGGAATGCTCAAAACAATTAACTTTTCAAGAGTTGCTGTTTCACGTGCAGCATTTCAAGCCAAAGAATCTTGTATCGGAACCTTATCTTTTATGTGGCTCAGTGGGTAGCGCTCTCGCTTCTGAGTCAGAATGCTGTGGGTTCAAGTCCCACTCCAGGGACTTAATCACATAATCCAGACTGACACTTTAGTGCAGTACTGAGGGAGTGCTGCAGTGTTGGAGGTGCCGTCTTTCAGATGAGACGTTAAATCGAGGCCCCGTCTGCCCTCTCAGGTGGATGCAAACGATCCCATGGCACTATTCGAAGAAGAGCAGGGGAGTTCTCCTGATGTCCTGGCTAACATTTATCCCTCAACCAACATCACTAAAATAGATTATCTGGCCATTATCTGTTTGTCGGACCTTGCTGCCATGTTTCCCTACATTGCAACAGCGATGGCACTTCAAAAGTACTCAACTGGCTGTAAATCCTGAGATTGTGAAATGTGCTATATAAATGCAAGTTCTTTCTTTTCTTTCCAGCTATCAATGAAGAAGGGATATACAGTGTGTGGGACAATGACCACAAAGCAATGAAAATGTGTTGGAACAATGTTGGCAGGTTGGGAATGGCATCAAGCTATGTGATAAAACACAATCAATTTCATTGCAATTGCTGTTCATAGTTTGTGTGGAGTGTGGTTTAAGTAAGCTAGGTGAGTACTTCAGCACGATCTCCAAGCCCACCAGTTTCAACACAATCGTATCTCTGGTTGTTTCAAAATTCAGACTGCCTGCTGTTACTAAGTTTATAGCACTTGGGCTCAGGAGTAAAAGAAACAAAACACAGGAAAAGCTTGAAATACTACAATCAATCCAGTCTACACACAGCACAGAGGAGGAGACTTTCAACCCATCAATTTTTCTTTCCCCTTGAAGACAAGTTTCAAGGCGTAAACACTCAGTTGGCCATTATTTATCTATAAGCCTAGGTGGTGGGTGTAGACAGGCTTTTCAGCCATGGGAAGCATCATAGCAGAGTTTGATCCTGTCTTCGGCTGTCATACATTCTCTTGCTCTCTCTCACCCTCACTGGACATGATCAGGAGTGGGAATCTTGGCCGACTGTTCCCCTTCCCCTCCAGCCCAGAGGTGCCAAGCCCAACCATAGTGTCCCCAACTGCTGCCCAACTAAGACCAGCTAATCCATCACAAACTGGGACCTTCTTGTCTGCACAGGCTCAGTTACATTCTGTCTTTACAAACAAAGCTACTGGGTGAGCTCCAAACCGTTTTCCCATAAATTCTTCATTGTAGACAAAGTGTTGCCTTGTGGCACTGCGTGTCCTACTCTTCATCATAGTGCATTCACGTCGAACCTCACAGGATGAAATGAGACTCCTGGGCTTTTGGTCATTTAACACAGTCATGTAACTCAGCAAACAACGGCTTTGCTTATCCCCAGTTAGGAGTCTCTGGCTTCTGGGGAGGCAGCCACCTCCCAGACCTTTGCTAATACTTAGCTAGTGTCAGTCGTGGCTCAGTGAGTAGCACTCTCGCCTCTGAGTCAGAAGGTTATGGGTTCAAGTCCCACTCCAGAGACTTGAGCCCAAAATCTAGGCAGAGACTCCCAGTGCAGTATTGAGGAAGTGCTGCACTGTCGGATGAGATGTGAAAACAAGGCGCCATCTGCCCTCTCAGGTGGGTGTAAAAGATCCCATGGCACTATTTCAAAGAAGAGCAGGGGAGTTCTCCCCTGGCCAACATTTATCCCTCAACCAACTAACTCATTGCTGTTTTTTGGAACATGCTGTGCGTAAATTGACTGCTGCAATTACAACAGTGACGACACTTCAAAAGAACTTCATGGGCGTTCCAAATATAAATGCATCTTTCTTTTTACTGCTCAGAAATAGGCTCAAGGACTGTGGCCTCAGGGGAGGAGGGCTACAGTGCTCTCTCGACATTCCCCTTCTTTCCAGTGCTCTGCAACAGTAAACTAATAACCGTCAATAACTCAAGAGAGTGGACAATTTCAGGTGCAAGCCCAGGTTCCATGTACTGCTCGTTCAGTGCACTGTAGCGTTGATCAGAAACAAGAGAATAGATTCCCCAATGGCTCTGAAGAGGGTGAAATATACCACTCAGTCATAAAGACCTGAAGGGCCCGGGTTTGATCCCGGTCTGTGCTGAGCCAGTTGGTCTCAGCTGTCGCAGCAATTGGAATGCTTTAAGGGGCCTCAGCGCCTGAGAGTTGGGGGGTGGAAATTCCTGATTAGTAAAAGAAAAAAGATTTGCCTTTATATAGAGCTTTTCATGACCTCAGGATGTCCCAAAGCCCTTTACAGCCAATGAAGTACTTTGAAGTGTTGTCACTGTTGTAATGTAGGAAATGTGGCAGCCAATGTCTGCACAGCAAGATTCCAGAAATGAGATAATGACCAGATAATCTGTTGTTTTTTTTTAAAAAAGTGATGTTGGTTGAGGAATAAATAATGGCCAGGGTACCGACCGGGGAGAACTCTCCTGCCCTTCGAAATAGTGCCATGGGATCTTTTACATCCACCCAAGAGGGCAGAGTAGCCTCGGTTTAACGACTCATCCGATAGACAGCACCTCCAACAGTACAGCACTCCCTCAGTTCTGCACTGGAGTGTCATCTTAGATTGTGTGCTCAAATCCCTGGAGTGGGACTTGAACCCTCAACCTTCTGACTCAGAGGCAAGAGTGCTACCCACTGAGCCACAGCTAACACCACGATAGGATAGTGGCAAACTGCTGGTACTGAACACCAGCATGACTCACTGCCTTTTGGCAGAGGAAGAAAGACAAATAAAAGCAAATTCTCCTCCCCTCCTCAATCACCTGCTGGAGAAAGCTCAGAAAGAGGCACTACGTCCTGTGGGATCAGCACATCGCACATTTCCCCAACAGCCTGACTGAGATTGGGAACTCGCTCTGGATTAGCAGTCAAAGGCCCGGCCATCCATTCTACCATCTGATGGTGCAGCACCTATTTCAGTAATTTCACCTATGATGTCCACAACCTTCTGACTCAGAGGCAGGAGTGCAACCACTGAGCCACAGCTGACACTGCATGCATATACAGGAATAGGTTCAGCTGACATGCCTTCTATCGTCGAATGGCCTGGTGGCACTCGCTGCTAGGCTTGCATTTCTTCGTTACACACGCGAAGAATGGCTAGTTGAGTCAAGGACCAGAGGGCTGCTGGCAGCAATGGATCTTTATTGCAGCTAGAATCAGCAACTTCAAGGAGATGAGCAGGGGAGACAGGGGCAGAAAAGCAAAGGAGATTCCAGCCAGCTGCCGTGGGAAACGCAGGCTATTCGGCTGCTTGTTTTTCACCCTGCAGGGGTCAAAGTTTCCTACAATCAAGAGAGTCTGGGTCAAAGTTAAACTTGTATAGAACCGTGGTTACACCACACTCTGAGTACTGTGAACAGTTTATGGTCTCCATATTACAAAAAGGATATAGAGGCATTGGAGAAGATGCAAAAAAGATTTATGATACCAGAACTGAGAGGTTATACCTATATCTGTATCAGGAAAGATTTATGTAAGGAATCTTACAACACCAGGTTATAGTCCAACAAATTTATTTTAAAATCACAAGCTTTCGGAGATTATCCCCTTCGTCAGATGAATGAGTGAAAAGGTTCTCAAATCTTATACTATGCTGGGACAGCATCACACCAATCAAAAGGTGTCGTTGTTATTCAAACAGGCCAGTCACGGAGAACAGCACGTCCCAGTACACTGGATATACATTGTGTCAATTACACAGACAGGCAGAAAGAAACCCAAAATGGCAGAGAGAGAGAGAGAGAGAGAGAATATTAAAAAACATAATTTTTTTCCCCCTTTTTTTAGAAAAGATTTAGGATGAGACTCTTTTTTCTAGAAGAGTGAAGACTGAGGGAGGACCTGATAGAGGTCTTTAAGATTATGAAATGGTTTGATAGGGTAGACGTAGAGAAAATGTTTCAACTCGTGGGGGAGACCAGACCTAGGGGCCATAAATATAAGATAGTCACTAATAAATCCAGTAGGGAATTCAGGAGAAAGTTCTTTACCCAGAGAGTGGTTGGAATGTGGAAATTGTTACCACAAGGAGTAGTTGAGGCGAATAGCATAGATACATTTAAGGGGAAGCTAGATAAACAGATGAGGGAGGAAGGAATAGAAGGCTATGTTGATGGTGTTAAATGAAGACAAGTGGGAGGAGGCTCATGTGGAGCATAAAACACCGGCATGGAGCTGTTGGGCTGAATGGCCAATTTCTTGGCTGTACAATCTATGTAATTCTATGTAATCAGTGGAGTCTGGGTCAGTGTTTCCTATAATCAGTGGAGTCTGGGTCAAAGTTTCCTTTAATCCATGGAGTCTGGGTCAAAGTTTCCTTTAATCCATGGAGTCTGGGTCAAAGTTTCCTTTAATCCATGGAGTCTGGGTCAAAGTTTCCTTTAATCCATGGAGTCTGGGTCAAAGTATATAAAAGGACAGTAAAACCCACCACAACCATGTTTGTAGAGTCCCACGGGGTCTCTGAGCAGAAACCAACAGTTCTATGGGGTTAAAACCCCTTGAAAAGTGTTACATTTGAAGGAAAAGTTTAACCATGCTCCTTTTAAAACATTACGTTTGAAAACTGCAAACACAGCAACTCCCAGAATTTGAAAAGCTTTTACAACAACTGCAGCAATGTGCTTTCTGAGGTTTCAGAAATTTCTAACAAGGCAACTTGTCCAACAACTTGTGAAAATAACTGATAAGAAAAGGGAACATACAAAACGAAACTGACAGGCAGGAAAAGGCCAGCTGGTCCATCAAGTCTGCCCCACACCATGCTGGCCAGACCATCGGGGTTAAACACTTCTTCCCTACCCCACCGTCACACCTACCCCTGCAGCCGTGTAATCTCCTGGGAAAGGTAAAAACAGAAAAACCATGGCCAATAAGGGAAAGAATACTCTGTAAAATTCCTCGGGTGATTGAAACCAGTCTGGATCACATGGACCGAGTGTTATCTATAAAGACACTTTACCTTCTACATGATGCGATCTCTGCCCTAGATCCCACTTGAAAGCAGGCAGAGAGTCAGTACCCACCACACCGGCCAGCAACGTATTCCAGAGGCTCACTACTCTCTGGGAAAAGAAGAACCGCCCAACACCCAGTCTATTCCTACTCTTCCATAGTTTAAACTCGTGTCCCGTGGTCCTCCCTAACCTGTTAAACTGGAATAATCTATCAATAGGGACGCTATCTAGCTCTTTAATTATTTTATAGACCTCTATCAGGTCACCTCTAAGTCTACGCTGCTCTAAAGTAAATAGTCCAAGGTCCTTGAGCCTGAGTAGCTGGAGGTTCTTTATGCTAGGAATCATTCTTGTAGCTCTCCTCTCCTCTTGTAGCTTTTCCGAAAAGGGGAACAAAACTGGGCACAGTACTCCAGATGCGGTCTGACCAGCGACCTGTACAGTGTCAAAATGGTGTCCTTTGATTTATAATGAAGGGGTGTTTTAATAAAAACCAAATACCTTGTTAGCTTTAACTATACATTCTCTATATTAGTCATGAACCTTTAGTGATCTGTGTACAATAACACCAAGATATTTTTGTGCTCAACCTCTTTCAGTATTGTTCCCTACAAATAATACGTGTATTGTGTGTTGGCCCTCCCAACATGCATAACACTACATTTATCTAAATTAAATGCCATTTGCCAATGTGTAGCCCACTCCCCTAGCACATCTAAATCTTTATGGATTTGATTGCACTCCTCTACTATCTTAACCCCTGCACAGATTTTGGTGTCATCTGCAAACTCACTGACCATACTCCCCACATCACTGTCCAGGTCATTAATAAAGACGGTGAAGAGTCGCGGGCCCAGGGCCGATCCCTGGGAGACACTAGTAACATGTCTCCAGGCTGAACCACATCCGTTAACCATAACTTTTTATCTGCGGGATTGGAGCCAATTCCTAATCCAGCTTGTCAAATTTCTACTGTTACCACAAGATTCGGTCTTGTGAAGTAATCCAGTGTGAGGCACCTTATCAAAGGCTTTCTGAAAGTCCAGGTAGACAATGTCTAATGGATTTCCCTCATCCATTTCCCTAGTGACTTCCTCAAAAAACTCAATCAAATTTGTACGGCACGACCTATTTTTTCAGAAGCTGTGTTGTGAATTTCTAATGGCTCTTTCCCTTTCCCAATGATCATAAAGGGAATCTCCTGCGATCTCTAACATCGTCCCAATAATTGACGTCAGTCTGATAGGCCTGTATTTCACTGGCTCTGATTTGTCCCCTTTTTTGAAAATAGGAACTACATGAGCGAGCTTCCAGTCTAAGGGACCTATCCCTGAATATTGAACTATTGAAGATACGGGCAAGGGGCTCACAGAGCACCTGTCCCATCTCTTTAATCACCTTTAGATGGATATTATCCGGACCTGGAGCCTTATCAATTTTGAGCTTCCCCAATCTATCCAAGATGACATTACTATCTATTTTAATATTAATAATGCTATTCAATACTAAGTACCCCTCATCTGGAACATAAGCATCGTCTACAGGAGTTTACACTGATGCAAAATAGTCATTTAGCAACTCTGCTATAGCCCGAGAATGAGTTTGAATCTGTCCTACGATACCCTTTAGTGGCCCTATACGGTTCTTTATGGTCTTCTGACTACGGACTTGGCTAAAAAAGCTTTTGCTATTACTGCCACAATTATACACCATCTTCTTTTCCATAGATCTCTTGGCTAATCTTATGGCTGATTTTGTCTTCTTTAATTGCATGTAATACTTTTCCCTGTTCTCCTGTGAGTTAATTGCCTTAAGAGTGTAGAATGCCTTCTGTATGGTTCACATTTGCCTCTGCACATTCCTCGTCAACCATAATGGTTTTGTTTTAGCATGTGCCCTTCTTTAAACCATTGGGACATATCTGACTTTATTCTGTTTGAGAATGGTTTTAAATAGAACCCATTTGTCCTCAGTACCTGACTGCCTATCTAGTAGGTTTGCGCAGTCAACTTTTGCCAGTTCTTCAGCCATTTTTTGTAAAGTTAGCCTTCTCAAAATCTGGGACCAGCATTAGATCGGCTGCAGCCTTGGATTGGCCAATAAGATTAAACCTAACAATATTATGATCAGAGCTGGCCAGATGTTCCCCCACATGGAGGTTTGATACCGCACCAGGGTCACTGCTAAAAGCCAGATCGAGAATTTATTTATCCCTAGTTGTCTCACCAACATCCTGTGTAAGGAAACAATCTTTTTGGTGTCTACAAAAGTCTCAGCCACTCTCCCCACTACACGAGATGGTTCACCATCGGACCATTTAATACAAGGAAAATTGAAGTCTCCCATAATGCAAATTGGACTCAGGCTAGAAGCCGTAGCAATTTGTGAACAAAGTTCCTTATCAGCTGGGGATGCTTCTCCCGGAGGCCTATAACAGGTCCCAATCATAAACATGGGGCCATTGGCTTGGACTAAATAAATCCAAACAATTTTTTTTCCAGCTACTGCCGATGTGCTAATATCTCTTGCCACAGGAGGCAGATTATTTCTGACAAATAAGACTGCACCGCCCCCACTTCTGACAGTCTATTTTTCTGAAAACAGTTATATCCTGCGATATAGCATTCAACACCAACATTTAAATCTAGCCATGTCTCAGTAACACCTATAACATCTGATTGTAATTCCAGCAGTTTATTTCTAAGACTTCTTGCATTAGCATAGAAGCATTTCAATGGCCCGTCAGTTAGCTGACTCTGGGTACTATTCCTTTTCTGTGCCTTACCTTTAGGAAATCTGGGTGGGCTATTAGTGCTACCTACCCCATCTTTGAAGCAGATGGGATCGAGACACCACAGCTATAAAACAAGTCTGTGTATAGAGAAGATGAGAACCACACATTCCGATCTCTGCATGAGATAGTTTGTGTACAGATAAGAAGGAACTTGCGCATTCCAAATGGTCAGAGATAAATTACACCTGGCTTTAATTGATTTCAACTAACTCAACACTGAGGTATTGTAATGAACTAAGCCTAGCAACAAGGGAAATAACTGGATAAGAAAATGACACTTTCCACAGTCCTACGTCCCAATGGTCAAAAACAACATAAAAAGGAAACATCGAGACGAGAACAGTCAAAGAGCTTGAAAGAAAGCTTTGCCTGGAGGGAGGACATCAGGAAGAAAAAAAGACCTCAAGCGTCAAAAAAAGCTGATCATTTTAACTGCCTTAATGTAAAACCCTTGGTTTCTAAAGGTTGTATGTCTTTTGTGATTTGCCTGATGTTTGCATGAATTGTTAAATTATTAAATAATCACGTTGCGAACCATTAAGTACGTAACAGGTAGAGTAAGGTCACACGGATTGTTTGATTTTGCTTAATGCTTGCGTGAATTATATTAAATAATTATTTCTGAATAACAAAACTACCGTGAGTGTGACTTTCTTTAACTGACTATTGTCCAGGTTCAAGAATCATTGGAAAATCAGGTTTTTCCCTACAGTATGAAGTTCAGAACTGAGTGAGAACACTACTTACATGTATTTAAATAGTGCCTTGTTAAGAGGACAAGTTACCTAATCAAAGGGAAGGGAGAGTAGGTACTTCCTTACCCTAGAGGACCAGCAGACAACACCAGTCGCTCCAAGTCCAGACCGCTCATCAGCACATAGACTCCTTTGTTCACTTCTCCCAGGATATTATTAGCTGAAACCATTAAATCATGTAGATATGAACATCACATATTTAAAAAGTGAACGCTTGGGTCAGTGCTGCAGCTGAATACACTGGCAATAGGTACTCACCAATATAGCAATGGACCACCCTTCACCTTCCCCTGCAAAGAAAGTGTTCAGCCTTTACAATATTTCCTTTCCTAGGAATCCTCGATGCAGCCGTGTAACTAGTCACTGTCAGAGCCGTGTATCTAGTCACCTTTTTCGAAGTAGGTGTGCTGGATGTCATAGGTCACAGAACTGCGGTCAAGCTGATTTGTCCTGGTTCTTACCAAAATCCCAGGAAGGTGGCTTGAGACAAGCACTTACCTGTAAATTGGGCTGTCAGCTGATGTCCGTTCCAAATGGAGTCAGGGATGAAGCTGCGTTTTAATAACACTCTGCGCAAGCTCAAAATGTGGAAGCCTTTCCACCATCTACAAGGCACAAGTCAGGAGTGTGATGGAAAACTCTCCACTTACCTGGATGAGTGCAGCTCCAACAACACTCAAGAAGCTCGACACCATCCAGGACAAAGCAGCCCGCTTGATTGGCACCCCATCCACCATTTTAAATATTTACTCCCTCCATCACCGGCGCACCGTGGCTGCAGTGTGTACCATCTACAAGATGTACGACAGCACCTCCAAAACCCCCGACCTCTACCACCTAGAAGGACAAGGGCAGCAGGCACATGGGAACAACACCACCTGCACGTTCCCCTCCAAGTCACACACCATCCTGTCTTGGAAATATATCGCTGTTCCTTCATCGTCGCTGGGTCAAAATCCTGGAATTCCCTTCCTAACAGCACTGTGGGAGAACTTTCACCACACGGACTGCAGCGGTTCAAGGCGGCGGCTCACCACCACCTTCTCAAGGGCAACTAGGGTTGGGCAATAAATGCCGGCCTCGCCAGCGACGCCCACATCCCATGAATGAGTAATAAAGAAAAAATGGATCCACTTGCGCATGTCTGCCTCGTTTATTCTAATTCAATTGAAAACTACATTTTTGATCAACCCTATCTGCCATGGATCGGGGGGAGGGGGGGTGCAGGCGGAGGCTGCCCTTCTCTTTAGGGTTCATTTGACTGTTACATGGTCACATTATCACAGACCTTTACCTTTATGTAAAGCAGGAGGGACACGTAAGAAGCAGATTCATACAATGCCCCCAAGAGGCCCATCTGTCTATGTCATACAATCGTAGAATCATACAGCACAGGAGGCCATTCAGCCCATCGTGCCTGTGTTGGTTCTTTGTAGGAGCTATCCAATTAGTCCCACTCCTCTGCTCTTTCCCCATAGCCCTGCAAATTTTTCCTTTTCAAGTATCTATCCAATTCCCTTTTGGACGTTGCTATTGAATCCGCTTCCAACTCCCTTTCAGGCAGTGCATTCCAGATCAGAACAATAATTAGATTAAAATACAGAACAGTTTAATACCTGGCACTTTGCAGTCTTCAAAGATTAGCTCACAGGTGTTGGAGCCTCTCATTCCCAATTTATCGAGTTTTTGAGCCGTACTGAATCCAGGCATGTCCTTAAAGACAAACAAAAAGCACAGTGCACAAAGTAGGGCATCAATTCTGTTGACAATCGAGTTGCTTTGTTAACCACAGTGCAGACTGCCTTGTGATCAACTCTGTCCCCATGTCACCCGAAAAAGGGTTGTGAGTGACTCTCTCAGCTGCACATGCATCTTAAATATCGGCTACCTCGCTCCTTCCCAGAAAGAGCACAGAACGTTGCTGGGAGGCAAGGCTGTGAAACTAGTCCATCCTAGCGAAAGGGAACAGATTCACGATCACGCTGATGGGGAAACTAGAATTCTCTCACCCGCAGGAGCAAGCAAATATATTCAATATATGGAGCTACAGAATAGCAAATAGCCAGGATAGAGATTCAGATGCAGCCTGGACAGAAAGAGGCACAAAGGAACAGCAAAAAAAAAAGCACGAGTAGGAACGCACTAGTTGAAGAGGAAAAGGACGAGGACCTGCTGTTTGACTAATGTTGCTGAATGGCTTTGGTTGCCTGCTATTCATTGAAGTAGCAAGCATTATGAGCTTGACAAATATTAACACCTGTGATTTAAAGTTTGAGAATAGGTTGAGATCGTTTCGGCCCCAAGGCCTCTAATCATTCGCTTTACCAGATAAAACTGGTATATTTGTTATATTTAATGTAAGATGTTTAACCTGCCAATGTTACGAACCCTGGCTACTGAGACAGATAATTGCTCTAGTGTGGCCCAAATACAAAGACATTAAGCAGAAAGCCGGGAGATGATTATAATCAGCCGTGCTCAATACGGTAATCGGCTTGGTCTATCTGCTAGGTTTGGCTGGGTGCAAAGAAAATCCATTTCTTCTGCCTGGGCTCACAACAAGTTCAAAGCCATATGTACCTGCTGAGTTGGGGATGGTCTACTTCAACACCAAAGTCAACCCATTACCACAGATCACAAGGCTGACAAACAGAGCACAAGAGAGTGCGGCATGAGCAGTCGCACAAGAGGTGCTTGAGCCAGTCTGCATGTTTATGCCAGGGTCACAATATTCTGTATTAATCCTCTTCACAACATTTGGAATGGAGTCCCAGGTAGTTCAGTGGAAGCAAAATCCCTAGAATCATTTAAGAAACAGCGGGATATTATGATAGGGTCTTTCTGGCTGGATGAGCTAGGATGGGCGTGCATAAGGATTGTCCCTAATAACCAAATATCTCCTATAACTGTGCATGATGTATGTTTTTTTAAAACCATCCTTTACAACCTACCTGCTCCCCTATAACGTAGAATTTCCAGCAGAGTGCTTACAGAGAACTTGTTCCTAATCCTCAGTCAGTCCTATTCTGCAGCTGGTACAAGGTGATAAAGAGCCACTCCAGATTGACTTACATCCAAGTTTCCCTTTCTCTTTGCAAGAAAGCACTTTACCCCCACAAGATGGGAGAGATAAGGCTCTCACCACAGGCACATCTGCTTACCATGCAAGCACTACCAGACAGCTTGTTCCTTAGGTCAGAGGCCTCTCGATACAAATCTTTCAAAGGCCTCTACCAACAGGGTCTCCAAGTGCCAAGCCGCCGGGGGTGGGGAAGGCGGTGGAGGAGCAGGTCTGGTCACCGCCCCAGGCCGTGAGCTCCACAAGGGGGGGCGCCTGATCACCAGGCCCAGCCGTGAGCTCCACAAGGGGGGCGCCTGATCACCAGGCCCAGCCGTGAGCTCCACAAGGGGGGCGCCTGATCACCAGGCCCAGCCGTGAGCTCCACAAGGGGGGCGCCTGATCACCAGGCCCAGCCGTGAGCTCCACAAGGGGGGCGCCTGATCACCAGGCCCAGCACCTGGCCAAGACTCAATCTTAAAGCTCAGGTGAAAATTTTAGATGTAAAGCAGGCCAAACTGAAGATGTATCCCTGAGCCCAAGCTCATATCACTGCAACTTAAAGAGAAAGTGACTGCCACTTACAAATGTCTAATGCTCAAAATGTCCCCTAAAAAGGGTGTTAGAAGTTCCTGATGAGAACTGGTGTAAAACGTTACCTTCTCTATAATGAATGCTGTGATGCCACGGGACGCTGGCTTGGCATTAATGTCCGTCTTGGCATAAACAATCAGAACGTCAGCATCAGGGCCATTGGTAATCCAGAACTTGTTGCCATTGAGGACATAGTAGTCGCCTTAAAAAAAAGCACAAACAAGTCTCAGACAGTGATGCACATTGATTATTGGAATTAGATTAATCAGAAAAGATCACTGAAGCACTTCCTGTACATCTCAGAATCTGATGCAGTCTGCTTTACACTCCCAACAACCATGAAAGAATTTTCTCCTCGACAATAGCCCTTCAAATATACTCTTTTCTGTCTGGGCGATGGGGTCGGAATCTGTGGAGAATGGAACACTTTGCCAGATTTGGTATCCAGCATCCCCAAGGGACAGAATCAGAGTACGGCTTCCTCGACACTGCCCCAACCAGGTGTCTGGCCTCCCAACTCAGAAGATCATCCACAGCTACATTAATGCAACACTTTCCACACCAGCCAAGCTTTTGGTCTCTTAAGAATAAGTTTATTGGCACGTTTCAGGATTCTTTGGCCAATTTGCTACAAATAAGATTCAGATAGGAGTTATTTCAAAATGTGTTTTAGGTTAAAGCTTGCTTTGAAGGGTTTAGTTTCTCAGGACAGCCCTGGGATGGGCTGTGAATCCAAAGTCAGGTGTAAATTGATTATTATGCTGATCGGAAGTTGTTTTCCCCAGAATCCAAACACAGTGCAGTCAGAAATAAGCCTGAACACATAAACCAGACTGCTTTCCGTGGTGTCTAGGGACAGCGCTGCACAGGCAGTCAGCCAGCAAAAAGCTGCAAAGGAAAAGTGGTTCTGCTCTAGGGATGTGGGACAAGTGCAGAGAGATAAATCAGTTTCAAGTTAAGCAGGACAACCCCACCAACGTGGGGCAAAGTCACATGTTCTTTATTTTATATCATTATGCAAACACAAGTTGTACCAATTGAACTAAGCAACTCTGATTACACTTGTTAATTTGTACTTTCTGCTTTACCATGGAATAAAACATTTTATGATTCAAGCCAAACTCTGCCTCGTCTAGCGTTGACTCAGTCCGCCTTCGGAGAGAGTGAAGACCTACACATGCATGAGACACGGAGATCCGGCCCAGATCAGGATTGATTTTCATTGTTACACTCCTGGGTTCCACTACTGCACAAGTAGATACAAGACAGTGCAAGTCAACTCCCATAAAAATAAGACATTCAAGTCACTTACAGGAGTAATAGTGCCACTGAACCAGAGAAGGTATCTACGGCAGACCTGAGTTCATAACGCCTAGAAATTTAATGCCAAAATATGGGTAGTTTTATGCCATCAACTTGGACTCACTTGGAGGTGCGTAAAAAGTGCCTAAGCTTGTTTCACATGGGATCCTTACAGCCAAACATAGAATAGAATCATAGAAATTTACGGCAGAGAAGGAGGCCATTCGGCCCATCGTGGCTGTGCTGGCCAAAAGAGTCATCCTGCCTAATCCCACTTTCCAGCTCTTGGTCCGTAACCCTGTAGAGGTTATGGCACTTCAAGTGCATATCCAAGTACTTTTTAAATGAGTTGAGGGTTTCTGCCTCTACCACCCTTTCAGGCAGTGAGTTCCAGACACCCACCACCCTCTGGGTGAAAAAAAACTTTTCCTCAGCTCTCCTCTAATCCTTCTACCAATCACTTTAAATCTATGCCTCCTGGTCACTGACCCCTCTGCTAAAGGAAATAGGTCCTTCCTATCCACTCTATCTAGGCCCATCATAATTTTATACACCTCAATTAAATCACCCCTCAGCCTCCTCTGTTACAAAGAAAACAACCCCAGCCTGTCCAATCTTTCCTCATAGCTAAAATTCTCCAGTCCTGGCAACATCCTCATAAATCTCCTCTGTACCCTCTCTAGTGCAATCACATCTTTCCTGTAATGTGGTGACCAGAACTGTATGCAGTACTCAAACTGTGGCCTAACCAACGTTTTCTACAGTTCTAGCATAACCTTCCTGCTCTCTATGCCTCGGCTAACAAAGAAAAGTACCCCGTATGCCTTCTTAACCACCTTATCTACCTGTCCTGCTACCTTCAGGGGTCTGTGGATGTGCAATCCAAGGTCGCTCTGTTACTCAACACCTCTCAGTATCCTCCCATTTATTGTGTACTCCCTTGCCTTGTTTACCCTCCCCGATTGCATTACCTCACACTTCTCAGGATTGAATTCCATTTGGCATTTTCTGCCCACCTGACCAGTCCATTGATATCTTCCTACAGTCTACAGCTTTCTTCCTCACTATCAACCACATGGCCAACTTTTGTATCATCTGCAAACTTCTTAATCATGCCCCCTACATTTAAGTCTAAAATCGTTGATACATACTACAAAAAGCAAATGGACCTAGTACTGAGCCCTGCAGAATCCCACTGGAAACAGCCTTCCAGTCACAAAAACACCCGTTGACCTTTATCCTTTGCTTCCTGCTGCTGAGCCAATTCTGGATCCAACTTGCCACTTTCCCTTCCTATGGGCTTTTACTTTTCTGACCAGTGGGATCTTGTCAAAAGCCTTACTAAAATCCATGTAGACTACATCAAACGCACTACCCTCATCAACCCTCCTTGTTACCTCCTCAAAAAATTTAATCAAGTTAGTCAGACATGACCTTCCCTTAACAAATCCATGCCGACTGTCCTTTATTTATCTGTGCCTTTCTAAATGACGACTAATACCGTCTCTCAAAATTTTTTATCCAATAATTTGCCCACCACCAAGGTTAGATTAACTGGCCTGTAATTACTCGGTCTATCTCTTTCTCCCTTTTTAAACAACGGTACAACGTTAGCAGTCCTCCAATCCTCCTGTAGCCAGAGAGGATTGGAAAATGATGGTCAGAGCCTCCTCTATTTCCTCCCTTGCTTCTTTTAACAGCCTGGGATACATTTCATCCAGGCCTGGTGATTTATCTATTTTCAAAGATACTAAACCCTTTAATACTTCCTCTCTCACTATGTTTATCCCATCCAATATTTCACACTCCTCCTCAACTGCAATGTCCCCCTCTTTTGTGAAGACAGACACAAAGTAGTCATTAAGAACCATACCCACATCTTCCGCCTCGACACACAGGTTACCTTTTTGGTCTCCAATAGGCCCTATGCTTTCCTTAGTTACAGACAGTGGCAACTTTGATCCCATCAGTCTGGGCTGGATTCAAATCTAGGTCCCAAAGGGCAACCATCGAAGTCCTAAGCCACAGTGACATTCCATGTCATTAATTCCACAAACCTTTCTTATCTGCCTTCATCTTCATCGAGACAACATCCGACCCTGCATTCGGTTCACTCATTGCGAGAGCCCCTAAGTGATCTCCACTGATTAGCTGAAAGGAGAGAGAGCCAGTAAAACAAACTGAAACCCATTTCACAGACCAACTGCAGTGCAGTGACAAGCACACTCAGTGGGCTGCTGTAGGAACATGCTGCAGAATATAGCACAATCAATGGATTCACTTCTAGCTGTAATGGAGTTACACAGGTGATGGTTTAAAGATTTTTGTTCACTTGCAATCTGTTACACCATTGCTGTTTTGAAAGCCCTGCTTCTGCTGTTACTCAACAACTCACCTCAATAGATTTTTTTTGTCACTTTTGAAGATGCCACCTGCGAGAACACTGAAATGTCTTTTATCCCTTGTATCTTTTTAAAAACTTAACCTTGTTAATCCCCTCAGTTTTTAACCTGGCTGCACACATTATCTTATTTTTGAAACCGATGCAGGGATTCAGGGGAGGTCAGGTTCAAATACCAGCAACCGTTATGGTACTTTGGTCAAAATGTCAGCCCCACTTCATCTCTGTGATGTAGTTAATAAATCACTGATGTGTAGTTAGGCATTCTTAACCAGTCCAATGAGACTGATGGTATATTGTTTTTATATATATATATTTTTAACAAGTTGGAATGCAGCATCCATTGAGAACGGTAGCATTCCAAAAATGAATGCAGCAGTTGTCTGAAGACTCCTATGAGCCCACTATGTGGGACAGCAGTTGAATTAAAAAGTAGAACATTCAGATACAAGTCATAAATTTACATCCTTTAGTTGAACAAACTTTGGGCCAGTTACATTATCACTTCAATGTCGATGCAAAGTGATTTGCGGTGCACACTGATACAAAAGCAGTAGCACACGTCAGGTGACGGGAGGCAATATGAAGCCAGAAGGTGTGAGCCCACAGCTAGGAGGCAGTCTCACACCGCTAGGCCTCCAGTCTTGCTGCAATACGGTGAAGCCAAGCAGAGCTGCTTTATCACTGGACGGAGCACATTGTGTAGTTGGCAACATAACCCAGGTCTGTTAGCTGCGTATGGCACTATACAGTTACTTGTCTGAGCCTGGTACCTATAGTATAACTGGCCCCTCAAAATTTGAGGTTAAAGGGCACCAGAGATTCATTCTTGGGTCCCTCAATGGAGCTTTCCTTTAGGTAGTGAAGGATGGCCTGAGAGAGTGTAAGGAATCCACAGCTATTTGGTATGTCCGAGTAATTCAACTCCAGCAAAGCTGAAGCTTTGTACCAGTTGGTGCTGTACCTTTGGTAAGTATTTCTTCTTCTGTTCTTCATTCCCGTTTCTCACCAGCTGATTGATGCACAGGTTGGAATGAGCTCCGTAACTGAGGCCGATGGCAGCAGATGCACGGGTTATTTCCTCCATAACAAGGACGTGATCCAGGTATCCGCCTCCGGCCCCTCCATACTCCACTGTAAAGTCCCACAGAGTTACTTGAACAAGATGCCCACTAAACGCACTGCAATATTAACAAAATGCTGAACATACTGCATCCTCCATCCGAGCCAGACACTGTAATTACATACACGACACACACTAGTGGTGAGAATGTGGAACTCACTACCACATGGGCCGACTGAGGTGACTAGCATAGATGCATTTAAAGGGAAACTAGATAAGTACACCAGGGAGAAAAGAATAGAAGGATATATTGTTAGGGTGAGATGAAGTAAGGTGGGAGGAGGCTCTTGTGGAGCATAAACACAAGCACAGACCTGTTGGTCTGAATGGCCTGTTTTTGTGCTGTAAAATTCTATGTAACTAGGGCAGCACACACACACACACACACACACACACACACACATTCAAAAACTCACTGCAGTAACCATGCTGAGCACACTATGCTCTCTGCTGCATACAATACAGGCCCCAAGTTAAACACACTGCAATCCCATCCATTCACCAAACTCATTTCAGCAACTGAGAAATACAGTGCACCCCCTACATTCCACACCCCAGTTGAATACACACACACACCCCTGTAAAACACACTGCAACAAGACATGAAGAACACACAGTAGACCGTCACATACAACAGACACATCAGCGAAGCACATGCAGGCACGAGTACGCACTAAATACACTTCGTGTTTCTAAGTATCAGCTATGGCTCAAATGGTAGCATTCTCACCAGAGTCAGAATGCACATAATTCAGGCTGACACTCCCGTGCAGTACTGAGGGAGTCCTGCACTGTTGATAAACTGAGGCCCTGTCTGCCCTCCGGTGGGCATAAACGATCCCATGGCACTATTTCGAACAAGAGCAGGGGAGTTCTCCCCGGTGCTCTGGCCAATATTTGTCCCTCAACCAACACCACTGAGAACAGATTATCTGGTTATTTATCTCATTTGCTGGTTGTGGGAGCTTGTAGTGTGCAAATTGACTGCCAAATATGCCTATATTACAAAAGTGACTACACTTCGAAAGTAATTCAATGGCTGTGAAGGTTTTGAGACAAGGACGTGAAAGGTGACAAGGAAATGCAAGTTCGTCCTCTTTTCTTCAAAGTTACTGCAATAATATGCAAAATGGACGCCGCTATCACATCCTAGTTAAAAACACACATACAAGCACATACCTGCTAAATATCTCCACACCAGCCCAATATATACACGGGTTCTAGAGTCCCACATATTTTTCTGCATGGAGTCCCTGAAGCAGTGCAAAGTCAACAAGGAAGTCTACAGGGGTGTATCAGCATTTCAATATCAATGTAAGTAAATCACAGATGCTACTATGCACTGCGATGCCACCTACTTAACGTTAAGATTTAATTTTCTCCTCTCTTGTCTTGAAGACATAGGGGGGAATTTTAAGCCCCCAGGACGGGCAGTTCAGGGGCGGGGCCAAAAATGTGAAACCTGACCCCAACCCACCGCGAACGGGCCCACTTCCAGTTTAACAGTGGCGGGTTGGGGAGCGGGTGAGGAACCCGCTCTCGAAAGGCGGTTCAGTAATTTAAATATTTAAATGAGGCTGCGTGCCTTAGATTTTAGCAGTCATTTACATCTAACGGCTGCGGGCTGGGTTTCCCAGGGCTCGGGAAACCCGGCGGCTGAAGGGAGGCGAGAACTGCCGGAGTGCTTTTCCAGCACAGCTTGTGGACCTGGAGGAGCAGGAGAGCTTCCCCCCCCCCCCGCCCCCCCGCTCCCCCAAGCAAACCTGCCGCGATTGGCCTCTGTCCCCATAATCTTCAGACCGACCCCCGCGTGATCCGATCTCCAGACTGACCCCCTGCGATCTCTTCTTCCCCCTCCACCCGATCTCTCCCTCACGCTGTGGTACCCGGCTGCGGCCTCCAACACAGGCCTTCCTGCCCGGCAGCCAGCCCGATGGCGGCGGCTGGGCTCGCGAGCGCGCTGCGCGGCTCCAGGTGCGCGTTAAAGGGCCTGCTCGTGAGTGAGGGTCGGCGTAGGTACGTGCAGGCCGCTGGCTGCGTGCATGCGAAGAAAAACTTACTCAACAAGTTCCTCTCCAAAACAAAGAAGAAATTGGCGGCCGGGAAACAAAGAAAAAACATTCAAATGAGGTCCTGCCATTGAATTCGGCAGGACCTCTGCGTTCCCCGTACTTCCGGGTTTCCCGGCCGCTACAAGGTGCCCCCGCTCCCTCCCCGTAAATATCAGGGCTGTAGACTCACGGACAGTAGTGTAGTGGTTATGTTATTGGACTAGTAATCCAGAGAACGTGAGTTCAAATCCCCACCATGGCAGTTGGAGAATTTGAATTCCGTTTCAAAAAAAATCTGGAAATAAAAAGCTGCTATCAGTAAAAGTGACATGAAGCTGTCGGATTGTTCCAAAACCTAGCAGATTCACTAGTGCCCTTTGGGGAAGGAAACCTGCCATCCTTACCCGGTCTGGCCTATATATGATTCAAGTCCTGCACCAAAGTGGTTGACTCTTAACTGCCCTCTGAAGTGGCCTAGCAAGCCCCTCAGTTATATCAAAACCACTAGCGGTTCAAGAAGGTCCATCACCACCTTCTCAGGGCAACTAGTGATGGACAATAAATGCAACTTTGCCAGCGATGCCCATATCCCAAGAATGAGTAGTAATGATTTAAAAAACGTTGGGTTGCAGTTGCGCAGCTGCTGGCAGTTTTCCAGTACTTCATCCAAGTAGTCCTTCTTCGTGCAAAGGTCTGGACAATCAGTGTTGGCAGGCTATTCAGCCTGATTCATCTGAGGTGTACAGAATCTCACAGCGCAGAAGGAGGTCATTCGGCCCATCGTGCCTGTGCCAGCTCTTTGAAAGAGCTCTCCAATTAGTCCCACTCTCCTTGCCTTTTCCCCATAGCTCTGCAAACTTTTCAAGTATTTATCCAATGCCTTTTAAAAGTTATTATTGAATCTGTTTCCACCACCCTTTCAGGCAGTGCATTCCAGATCATAACAACTCACTACGTGAAAAACATTTCTGCTCATCTCCCCTCTGGTTCGTTTATATAGCAGAATCACTGGATAGCATCCAAAGTGGAAGCCTTTGCTAAATTGTTCCCTTTCCCTAGCCCAGGGATATTAACTTGAATTTTGACTGTTCAGGCTGGGAATCAGCTAACTGGTGAAAAATCACACCTGGAACCTTCCTGGTCTGTGTGACTTAACACTATACTCGGGCAATACATTTACAGCCAAGTCATTGGGTACACCAAGATTCTTAAAAGCTTAAAAGATTATTGAGCATTTTTAGAGCAAAAAAATATTTTTCACTAGGAAAGTTTAATTGACAACTGCAATTACCCATCTTTATACAAAAATATTATAGGTGAATGCCCACAGAATGAAATCCTTACATATATAGAGCACCTTACCAAATCTTCAAAACCTCTCAAAGCGCTTCACACAACTAATTAATTTATTTCGGAGCACAGTGGCTTATGTAGGCACGCCTCGCAGCCACTTTGTCCCAGACAAATGACCAATTAATCTGTTTTGCTGGTGGTTGTTTATTTGTTGAGGAATTGATGTTGGCCAGGTCGACCATTCTTCAAATAGTGCCATGGGATCTTTACTGTCCGTCAGACAGGCAGAAGGGAAGCCTTGGTTTAACGTCCAAAGGACAACACCTCTCGGCAACGTAGCACTCCCTCAGTGCTGGACCAAAGTCTCAGTCAAGATTTGTGCGATTAGATGTCTAGTTAGCATCACATTCTGTAAATAGTGCAAGCCTGTGCTTTGGTTTTTAAATCAGATATCCCCTGAACATGCGACCACTATCTGATAGTTGATGTTACAGCTGTGTAAAGCAAAGCAGATGAGGCCGAGGCTGCTACAACTCACCGGGTGCAGTGATCCCAAGAACTCCAAGATCCCCAAGCTGTTTCCAGAATTCCTAAACACCAAAGAGACAACAAGGCTGTAAATCAAATCAATGGGAACAATGTACCATCAAATCCAAACGGTGTCATACACTGGTGTATAAATCACTCATTTACAGGATGTGTCCATTTGGGATTTGCACAAGAAATGTTGCAGCACGTTTACTCAAAATGTACTGGTCACATCACGCCATATTACTGATTAACTAGCAATGAGGTACAGGCTACAATTTAATCAACGGTATTCAAGAAGTTTACATACTGAATAATGGAAAGCTAGGAGTTGCAGGCTGGAATCTCATCGAGGGGTTCAGATGGTGTATATACAGAATAACGGATGGCCCAGAGTGAGTTATAGAATCAAAAGCAAAATACTGCGGATGCTGGAAATCTGAAATAAAAACAGAAAATGCTGGAGCAGCTCAGCAAGTCAGGCTGCATCTGTGGAGAGAGAAACAGAGTTAATGGGCTCGATATTACCAGGGCAGCGGGGGGGGGGGGGTCTATTGGGCGCGTGGGTAACGCACCCGGTGAAATCAGTCTGCCCCGCGCGCGATCGCAGGCTAATTGGATCCACTTACCTGGTCTTCCGGGTTCCCCACTGTTGAGCTGCGCGTCGGGCGGGCTGCGCATGCGCAGTAAGGTCTGTCAGCTGGAGGAGCCCGATTTAAAGGGGACAGTCCTCCACTGACTGATGCTGCAAGAAATAGGAAAAATTACAGCATGGAGCAGCCCAGGGGGAAGGCTGCTCCCAGGTTTAATGATGCCTCACTCCAGGTATCATTGGATGGGGTGAGGAGGAGGGGGAGGACAGAGATCTTCCTCCCGGCGGGCGGGAGGAAGCGGCCTGCCTCTGCCACCAGGAACGCCTGGCTCGAGGTGGCAGAGGAGGTCACCAGCACCACCAGCATATCGTCCACCTGCATACAGTGCAGGAGGCGCTCCAATGACCTAAGTAGGTCAGCCAAAGTGAGTACACTTACTCATTCCCCTACACTCCGTCTGCACATCACCGCCCCCACCCCACATCTCCTTCTGCACTGCCAACACTACTCTGTCACATCACCCCTCACACCCACTCAAACCTCATCCTCATCTTACCTGCACTTACTCACCTCGCCAGTACTCATCCCACCACTACCACTCAACCCAATCCTCATACAATCTCATGGCTCTATCTCATACTCACCCTCTCATGCATCTCTTTCACAGTCAGCCTCACCCAACCTGCCACTACCTGTGCTGCGTCCACAGGGCATGCATCACATATGTGCAGTAGGCAGCGTAAGGCAAACGTGTTGTGAGCATGAAGTGGATGCACAAGGGTGTTTGAGGGTTTGTCATGGTTTTTACTTATATTTAATTTCTGACCAACTCACATCACATATTATATTGGCACCACTACTGCCACGTCTTTGCGAATCTTGTCTGGTTTGTGCAATAATGCCCTTTCCTGAGGATCACAATGAAGACCCACACCTGATGCCAACCATTGTGTCACTGCAGAGTGGGTGTAGGTGTATTTGCAGGGCTCTTTTGTGCAGACGACTGAGAGACGTCGGCGATGTCCCCGGTGGCACCCTGGAAGGATGCGGAGAAGTTGTTGAGGGCAGTGGTGACTTTGACAGCGACAGTTAAGAAGATGGTGCTCGGGCCAACCGGGAGCAGCTCGGCATGAAGGAGGCTGCAGATGTCCACGACGACATGTCGAGTGACTCTGAGCCTCCGTGTGCACTGCTGCTCAGAGAGGTCCAGGAAGCTGAGCCTCGGTCTGTGGACCCTGTGGTGAGGGTAGTGCCCTCTGCGACGCATCTCTCTCTGCCGTTGCCCTCCCTCCTGCTGTACAGGTGGATGTGTCACAGCACTGTGTTGTGGAGCTCCACGTGTCAGAGGTAGACGGCGTGGCCGGCGAGGCTGGTGATGCTGTTCGCCCTCCGAGGAGGTCATGACTGCAGCTACGGCGGCCCCCATCCGGAAGATGTACATCTGAGGGGGTCCGCAAGGTAGGTACATGTGTCTGGACACCGGGGTAAGTGTGCAAGTTGGTGAATTTTATTGTTAGGAGGAGGGTGGTGGAGGCCAAACTTTGTCCAAAGTGACAGAGTGGCCTCCTGCAATGAGTGAGGGTCTCCCCCACCCCCGCACCTGTCAAATGGACCTTTGTAGCTGCCACACGTCCATTTGAACTGGGAGTGTTTCCCCCAGTATGGGAAACAGTCCCAGTTGTTTGCAAAATCCCACCCCATGTAAAATATGTCCTTAATTAGGTCTGTAAACGACCTGAAATACCAAAATAAATAGCTTAAGTGGCACCCCGCCGGCTTTAATTGCCCGTGGGAGTCCCACATGCAGGGGCTGCGCGCGCACATCAGCGGGAAACCCGGAAGTGGGCGGGTTGGAGCCGGGCTCCCGCCCCACCCCTGGAATCCCCGATTTTCGGAGCCCCCCCGCCAGGAACGCACCTGATAGCGGGTGCTAAAGTCGAGCCCAATGATTCAGGTCGAAGACCTTTCGTCAGAATTGGAAGATATTAAAAGAGTTAAAAGTTTTTAAACAAGTACAGAGCCAGGGAAAGTGGGGGGGGGGGGGGGGGGGGGAGGGGAGGGGAGAGGAGGAAAGAACTGACTGATACGTTTTCCTTTTTTCTCATCCGAGGGCTCCCCTCCACTGTAGTTGACAGGGCCCTCGACCATGTCCGTCCTATTTCCCGCACTTCTGCCCTCACCCCTTCCCTTCCCTTCCCTCCCAGGACCATGATAGGTTCCCCCTTGTCCTCACCTTCCATCCCACCACCCTCCACATTCAACGTATCATCCTCCGCCATTTCCGCCACCTCCAGCATGATCCCATCACCAAACACATCTCCCCCTCCCCTCCCAGCATTCCGAAGGGACCGCTCCCTCCCCGACACCCTGGTCCACTCTTCCATCATCCCCAACACCCGCTCTCCTCCCCACGGCACCTTCCCGTGCGAGCACAGGAGATGCAACACCTGCCCTTTCACCTCCTCCCTTCCCACCGTCCAGGGCCCCAAACACTCCTTCCAGGTGAAACAGCGATTTACTTGTACTTTCAATTTACTATATTGTATCCACTGCTCACAATGGGGTCTCCTCTACACCGGGGAGACCAAACGCAGATTGGGTGATCACTTTGCTGAACACCTCTGCTCTGTCCACAAGTGTGACCCTGACCTGCCGGTCACTTGCCATTTTAATTCCCCGTCCCACTCCCACTCTGACCTCGGCCTCTTACACTGTTCCAATGAAGCTCAACGGAAGCTCGAGGAACAGCCCCTCATCTTTCGATTAGGCACTTTACAAACTTCCAGACTCAACACTGATTTCAATAACTTCAGATCAGAATCACCGCTCCCATTTTTTCAGACAGCAGGTTCTGGTAATGGTTCTGATGTTGCCGTTTACAGCTCCTCCTGATCAATCTCTTGTTTCTTTACCTGTCCCATTACCACCCTCCTTGCCTTGTACCATCATCCCTTTTGTCATTTAATCACTCCTGCCCTCCACCCTATCACAGACCTTCCCTTTTGTTCTTTCCTCCTCTCCCCTCCCCCTCCCCCTCTTTCCCAGGCTCTGAACTTGCTCAAAAACTCACTCTTTAACATCTTCCAGTTCTGACGAAAGGTCTTTGACCTGAAACATTAACTCTGTTTCTTTCTCCACAGACGCTGCCTCACTTGCTGAGCTTCTCCAGCATTTCCTGTTGTGAATTATAGAATGCAGTCTAATTAAGTTCAGAAAAAAATGAAGCAGAAGAGGGAGGGAGGGGGAAGAGGGCCGCCATCAAAAGGAGGCGGGAGGGAGGGGAAGAGTGCCGCCATCAAATGGAGGCGGGAGGGAGGGAGGGAGGGGAAAGAGTGCCGCCATCAAATGGAGGCGGGAGGGAGGGAGGGGAAAGAGTGCCGCCATCAAATGGAGGCGGGAGGGAGGGAGGGGAAAGAGTGCCGCCATCAAATGGAGGCGGGAGGGAGGGAGGGGAAAGAGGGCCGCCATCAAATGGAGGCGGGAGGGAGGGGAAAGAGGGCCGCCATCAAATGGAGGCGGGAGGGAGGGGAAAGAGGGCCGCCATCAAATGGAGGCGGGAGGGAGGGAGGGGAAAGAGGGCCGCCATCAAATGGAGGCGGGAGGGAGGGAGGGGAAAGAGGGCCGCCATCAAATGGAGGCGGGAGGGAGGGAGGGGAAAGAGGGCCGCCATCAAATGGAGGCGGGAGGGAGTGAGGGGGAAAGAGGGCCGCCATCAAATGGAGGCGGGAGGGAGGGAGGGGAAAGAGTGCCGCCATCAAATGGAGGCGGGAGGGAGGGAGGGGAAGAGTGCCGCCATCAAATCGAGGGGGGAGGGAGGGAGGGGAAAGAGGGCCGCCATCAAATCGAGGGGGGAGGGAGGGAGGGGAAGAGTGCCGCCATCAAATCGAGGGGGGAGGGAGGGAGGGGAAAGAGGGCCGCCATCAAATCGAGGGGGGAGGGAGTGAGGGGGAAAGAGGGCCGCCATCAAATCGAGGGGGGAGGGAGGGAGGGGAAAGAGGGCCGCCATCAAATGGAGGCAGGAGGGAGGGAGGGGAAAGAGTGCCGCCATCAAATGGAGGCGGGAGGGAGGGAGGGGAAAGAGTGCCGCCATCAAATGGAGGCGGGAGGGAGGGAGGGGAAAGAGTGCCGCCATCAAATGGAGGCGGGAGGGAGGGAGGGGAAAGAGTGCCGCCATCAAATGGAGGCGGGAGGGAGGGAGGGGAAAGAGGGCCGCCATCAAATGGAGGCGGGAGGGAGGGGAAAGAGGGCCGCCATCAAATGGAGGCGGGAGGGAGGGGAAAGAGGGCCGCCATCAAATGGAGGCGGGAGGGAGGGAGGGGAAAGAGGGCCGCCATCAAATGGAGGCGGGAGGGAGGGAGGGGAAGAGTGCCGCCATCAAATCGAGGGGGGAGGGAGGGAGGGGAAAGAGTGCCGCCATCAAATCGAGGGGGGAGGGAGGGAGGGGAAAGAGGGCCGCCATCAAATGGAGGCGGGAGGGAGGGAGGGGAAGAGTGCCGCCATCAAATGGAGGCGGGAGGGAGGGAGGGGAAAGAGTGCCGCCATCAAATCGAGGGGGGAGGGAGGGAGGGGAAAGAGGGCCGCCATCAAATGGAGGCGGGAGGGAGGGAGGGGAAAGAGTGCCGCCATCAAATGGAGGCGGGAGGGAGGGAGGGGAAAGAGGGCCGCCATCAAATGGAGGCGGGAGGGAGGGGAAAGAGGGCCGCCATCAAATGGAGGCGGGAGGGAGGGGAAAGAGGGCCGCCATCAAATGGAGGCGGGAGGGAGGGAGGGGAAAGAGGGCCGCCATCAAATGGAGGCGGGAGGGAGGGAGGGGAAGAGTGCCGCCATCAAATCGAGGGGGGAGGGAGGGAGGGGAAAGAGTGCCGCCATCAAATCGAGGGGGGAGGGAGGGAGGGGAAAGAGGGCCGCCATCAAATGGAGGCGGGAGGGAGGGAGGGGAAGAGTGCCGCCATCAAATGGAGGCGGGAGGGAGGGAGGGGAAAGAGTGCCGCCATCAAATCGAGGGGGGAGGGAGGGAGGGGAAAGAGGGCCGCCATCAAATGGAGGCGGGAGGGAGGGAGGGGAAAGAGTGCCGCCATCAAATGGAGGCGGGAGGGAGGGAGGGGAAAGAGGGCCGCCATCAAATGGAGGCGGGAGGGAGGGAGGGGAAAGAGGGCCGCCATCAAATGGAGGCGGGAGGGAGGGGAAAGAGGGCCGCCATCAAATGGAGGCGGGAGGGAGGGAGGGAGGGGAAAGAGGGCCGCCATCAAATGGAGGCGGGAGGGAGGGAGGGAGGGGAAAGAGTGCCGCCATCAAATGGAGGCGGGAGGGAGTGAGGGGGAAAGAGGGCCGCCATCAAATGGAGGCGGGAGGGAGGGAGGGGAAAGAGGGCCACCATCAAATGGAGGCGGGAGGGAGGGAGGGGAAAGAGGGCCGCCATCAAATGGAGGCGGGAGGGAGGGGAAAGAGGGCCGCCATCAAATGGAGGCGGGAGGGAGGGAGGGAGGGGAAAGAGTGCCGCCATCAAATGGAGGCGGGAGGGAGTGAGGGGGAAAGAGGGCCGCCATCAAATGGAGGCGGGAGGGAGGGAGGGGAAAGAGGGCCGCCATCAAATGGAGGCGGGAGGGAGTGAGGGGGAAGAGTTCCGCCATCAAATGGAGGCGGGAGGGCGGGAGGGAGGGAGGGAGGGGAAAGAGGGCCGCCATCAAATGGAGGCGGGAGGGAGGGGAACGGTGCCTCCGTGGATTTCAACACAGTGATGTTACAGGAAGGAGGAAGAACATGTCAAATGGCATATTGGGACTTTAGAAGGGAGAAGTTCAGAGGAGCAGTGGCCAGAGTAATTTATTAGTAAAATAGAGAAAGACATGAAAGTTTATAATGGACAGGAATTACAAGGTAGAGAGAGTGGGACTGTGTATGTGATGGCAGATGGTATCTTGTATTTCTTGTCTAGGAGTGAAAGATGAATGCTAGAAGAGTCTACCCAGATGCAGAAGCAGTATTCACACCTCGGGTAGATCAAGAGCTTTTGAGGGGAAAACAAGTGCTTGGCATGAAGGAGCAAATCAAGCTTCTTGGGAATCGGCTTTAGCAATGGAGGAAATGTGAATTCCATTTGAGCACAGAGGAGACAACGAGGCCAAGATATGAATAGACGAAGAAGGGTCGAGCCAAAGATAAGAGGTGGTAGCAGTTGGTTAGACTTGGAAGAAATACAAAAGATACCATCTGAAAAAGTGAAGGATGCAGAAGAGATGATGATTTCGGGATTCAGACATTGCACTGCAAGAGCAGAGGACATTGAGCACCAAAGGCCTGTAATCGGAAGGTTCGAGTGTAGAATCACCAGCAACAGCACAGATAGAGTTGGAAGAGGAGAGCAGGAGGTTAATGATTGGAAGGAACAGAGCAGGAGAACGCAGAGCCCTGGGGAACCAATGAGTTAATGGAAAAAGAGTCAGAGATGCGCCATTAATTACAGCAGATTTTTTATTACAGCAATTTGACAGGAAACTAGATTGCAATGACCTCAGGCCATATAATGACTTGTTTAGAAGTGTTTGCTACCAAAGCTGTTAAAGTCTTTGGAAATATCGACGACAATTCATGAAAGTGTTCAAGAGAACTGTTCCACAGGTGCATTACAAGCAAAACGGCCATGCCAAAAACCACATCAGCAATCAGTGAGTAGGTCAGAACTTTTAAGATGATGGACAATTTGAGAGTCAACAGTAGCTTCCATAACTTTAGAAAGTACCAATGTAAGGGCAATGGGATAGAACTTTGAAAGGCAAGAGCATTTCACTTCTTTAGCAAATACAAATTTCCAATAAGGAAGGCTGGACTGAGAATGCGACAGCATAGGACAGGATAAGTTAGAAGCTACACCTTGAGGACACTGGGAGAGACACTGTGAGGACCAGGAGGTTTATCAGAGAGCAGAGGATCCAAGAGACCAGGTGGAGGTAAAACTTGTTGATCAAAATGATCAAACAATGTGGAGGAATGGAAGGAGGTACGTTACCAAGATTAGAGTCGGAAGGGGAGGGAAAAAAATGAGCCAAAAAGGGTCAGCATTCTGTTTAAGAGTGGTAGGAATTGTATCAAGGTGGAAGAAGAGTGGAAAGTGGAACAGCTTCCTCAAAGGATCAGAAGAAGCAGGTGCTGGAGAGGCAAAGGAGACAATCGTTGACACTTCTTTTCAACAACGTTTTTAAGCAGCTCTAACACTGGGTTTATAGAGGTTATCATCAGAGGCAGAGGCAGAGTCAGCTCGGGATGCTTCAGACTGAAACATCTAGATGCGGCAGCATTTTGTTTTACCACACACTACAGATCCAAACAATCCAAGATGTAGGAGTAGAGTTGGGAAGAGTGAAGTCTGAAGCATTCCAAGCCAACTTTAACCCCTGTTGTAACTTCTGGTTCTTCTCAACCAAGAGAAACTTTGATAATTTAGAAGATTATGTTGATATCTAGTTTTAAACTTTTGGATGTTAAGGGAGTGATTTATACACCAGAACATGAGCTACATGCCACATTTTGAATTTACCTTCAACTCCGGGAAGTCATTCTTCTGGTCGATATCCTGGGCTTTGGGAGTGAGGTGATCCTGGCAGAATTTTTGAACCATCTGCCGAAGCTAATCATTAAAAAAGGAAAAGAAAAAACGGAGTTAATTCTGGAGCTTAGAAAACATAAGACACTGGGGTAGGTTTCATCTTTAGTGCAGAGTGCAGAGAGGGAAATCTGGATGGCAGAATCGCACTGAAATTAATGCAAGAGAAATCCAGCAGGTTCTATAAGGGATGTGCAATCCTGCCTGCCAGATTTTCCCTTCTGCATTCCGCCTAGATGATTCTTAATGCCCAGGTGGTAAAGTCAAAAATCTACCTTGCTGTGTTGATCAGTGACCATTCTGTGAAGGAAGGGACAATGTACTGTCTCTGCAGGATTCTCGACAATCAAATTCACAGCTGCGATTCACCATCACAGCATTGTAAAACTTTGCTTATATTTGTTCGGAAAACTGAGATTAGACTTTTAATAGTTGCCCACTTGTGCCTTTGCATGAAGTTCCACCCGTGTCTGTTGCCCATCAGCTGTTCATTGGAACCGTGTTTTGTATTTCTGAAATGCTGGTCTAGGGGCAGATGTTTGGTATTCAATTCATCCTCACACAATATCATGAAGAACTGCTCCAGTGACATCATGGATAGGAACAGCAGCCCTCCTCATTCACAACAACCCAGCGGGGCAAGTACGATACACACCATCTGCTCGCAGGCTACCTCCAAACATCAGCTAGGCATGATTAGAACAGGGCTGTCACCAGCGTTTTGGTACAGTGTGATGGTAACCATCATTGTGCAGTGTGTAACAGACACCCTTTCCTTCCCATTTACTTTCTCTTTCCCCCTGCCTATCCTTCACTACTATTAAAGTAGAGAGGCAGTCACATGCTAATGGAGGTGGTGTGCCAATACTCCTTGGTGAGAATGAATCAGTTCTAGAGGTTATAGAGCGGTTTCACTTACTGAGCACCATGGGTAAACTCCACCTCCATCAATAGCAATAGACACTCTCAACCTATAGCAGTAGAGAAGACGGATGCAGTACCTGTTAATGTAATAAGCCATACACGATTACGACTTTAGTGCGTTAGGCCCGATACACTTAACGAGCCTAGTGAGAACCAGAGGTGACCGAGACGCACCAGCAAATATAGGGAGTGCTCTCTCCTTATAACACTTAGTGGAGATGGAGCCGGCAGTTTGTTCACCTGACGAAGGAGAAAGCCTCCGAAAGCTTGTGATTTTCGAATAAAAGTGTTGGACTATAACCTGGTGTTGTAAAATTCCTTACATATAAGATTTAGAGCTGAAGCGTAATTCCACAGAATAGACATCAGGCTGCGCTGTTGAGCTAACGTTTTGGGGTGCGGAAGCTACCGATGATAATGCTGCAGGCCCCCCACTTTCCAGCCCATGATTTGCACAAAACTATTCTCATACGCCAGCGTGTTAGGCTCCCTATGTCGCACTCTTTATTCATCGTTTCAAATTACTCTCAGCCCCAGTGTAACCATCCTTACTTGACCCTCAGGTAATATAGTTCAGAATGGTCTTACATTTGAAAGAGCTAAATTTAGATTTTTTTTTTACGTCTATACTGGGTGTAGTGTGAAAATTTCACTTGCTCATCCCTGCTCTGTCCAGGCCTAAGCAAGAACGTAACGTGTGGACAAGAAAAAAAAACACTCCTTCAAATGGGTCTGTATTACTCTAACCTGTTACGGACTCCACTTCAGGATTTGAGTCTGCCACTAGGGGAGAGTACCAGAGAGCAGATGCGGAACTGTTCACCTTCAAGGGAGATGGGGTAATAGACAACCAAAGGGGGAGATGAAATTAAGAAAACGGCACTAGAAAACGCTACGCTGTGACACGTACAGAGTTTGTTTCCACACAAGAGTAAGTTTAAAATAGCAGCGTTGTGGACAAGAAAGCCAATGGCAGCCTGGAAACAGCCAACCAATATAAAAATAGAACCGCAGGCTCCTGAATGGAAAGCAAAGCCTTCACTTACACAACTCACTTTCGAGTCCAGGCTCGTCATTCAGCTCTCCCTTTCCACGACTTCACCAGTATTGCTAGTCCTGGAACTGTGCCTTTCCAGTTTTAAAAGGAAATTCTGAAGATAGCACATGGCAGAGGCACACGGACTGGTGGGACGTGGATCTTGAGGTGTGGTTCCCAAGATGGCTCTACCGTGTACCTCATCTGAACTGCGCTGCTACAGGACGACGTCAAGTGCAGGCCAGGTGCTACTCCATGGGGAGTCGGGGAGATATCGAGGACAATCACAGTAAGTCATTGAAGGCCAGACAGTTCCTAGCAGTACCTTTTACAGCAATAGTCGTGGAGGCCTGGAGCAAGACCAGGATGGTGGTTATGTTTGGGGAGGGGGGGTACCGGTCCCAACTGGACGATGAGGATAAAAATTAAAATCATGGAGCAGTAGCCTCAGAAAAAAATCAATTAAAAAAAAAAGTTATATATAATGGTCCTTTAAACAAACAGTTCATTTTTTAGCCCTACAATATTGCACAATAAAATATAAGAGCAGGGTCTTAAGGAGCTAGGGGCACTCCTCGATGTTTAGTTATACTAAAGCAGGAAACAAAGAGGGCATCCTGACATTCAAGAAAGTTCAGAGCTCAGCTCACCACAGCCAGCCAATGGCAGCCTGGAAATAGGAATACACCCACAATGAAAATAAATGTGCAGGCTCCAGAATGGAAAGACTTCACCTTCACGCAAATAACTCTCTCTCACTGTCGAGTCCAGACTGGTCACTCAGCTCTCCCTCTCAACTACCTCACTAGTATTGCCATTCAAGATATGATAACGTATGAATATAATAAAATGCAACTATGTTTTATTTAAATGTATTTAAATAACTGCCATTTGCCGAGGAGAGTTCTAAACTCCTACCATCCTTAAAAATATACCAATCAATTAACTTAGTAATAAAGATTTTATAAAAGTTGGAACGTGCCCTTCATAGTTGATGATTTTAAATATCGTGCACTCTGCACATAACCAAAGTGCTTACTTTGGCACGCTCACGTCTTGTTGTGTACCTCACATGATCAGCCCTGTCATGTACATAGTTTGGTTCTGGGAGGGTTCTAATTTACCAAGGAGGAGCAGCGTGCAAACCACATCATCTGAGAACACAAACCTCACTCAATCGTTTGTCACACCTTTTTTAAAACGCCGAGTATCGGACACAGCATTCCCTAACCAGGACATGGCTCCTCCAGTTAGGAACATAGGAACAGGAGCGGGCCATTTAGCCCCTCGAGCCGATTCCACCATTCAATGAGATCGTGGTTGATCTGTGACCTAACTCAATATACCCACCATAGCCCCATATCCCTTAATACCTTTGGTTAACATAAATCTATCAATCTCAGATTTAAAATTAACAATTGAACTAAAACCAACTGCCGTCTGCGGAAGAGAGTTCTAAACTCCTACCACCCTTTGCGTGTAGAAGTGTTTCGTAACTTCACTCCTGAAAGTCCTGGCTGTCATTTTTAGGCTATGTCCCCGGGTCCCAGACTCCCCTACCAGCGGAAATAAATACCGTGAATAGTTGAGGCCCCAACGCAGATCCCTGTGGGTCACCACCAGTCACATCCTGCCAAGTTAAGTACATACCTATTATCCCTTCTCTGCCTCCTGCCGCTCAGCCAATTTCCAAACCAGATCAATAATTCACACTCAATTCCATGAGCTTCAACTTTAGCTAACAGTCTCTTATGAGGGACTTTATCGAATGCCTTCTGGAAGTCCATACAAACAACATCTATATACATTCCCCTGACCAGTACTTTAGTCACCTCTTCAGAAAATTCAATCAGGTTTGTCAGGCGTGACCAACCCTTTACAAATCCATGTTGGCTCTCTCTGATCAGCTGAAAATTTTCATGGTTAATCCTTGTCCTTTCCCTGTGTAAACCAGAGGGAGCACGCGCAGAGAAAACAGGGACTCCTTGCTGGGTACAGCTCCATGGACATCAGTAAGCCACTCAGATAACCATTCCTCACACGTGAGACTAGGTAGTGAACTATTTTGACTGTGAATGGGCATCACAGTCACGCCCAATCATGATTCGAACAAGAGCCACTGAAGAGCAAACTGGAGAAAGAATCCTGTCTGATTTTTTTCCCTAACCTGGGAATTATGCCCCCCCCCCTTACAGTCACCCCAGCTGAACAGACTGGGAATTGACCTTATGGTTATTCTGGACTGTATGGCTCAGAGTATTAACCAGACCCATGAGGAAGATCATGATCGTTTTAAATCAATTACAACCTGGTACAGAGAACAGGATTTCACTTCATCATTCCTCCTCTAGGTCCACTCCTGGATAGTTAGCAATCATTCATTATTACCAGTGTCAAATTAATCAATCATCAGTCTCTCAGTATAGTGGCTGTCTCTGGTTAGTTCCCCATAACCTGCCGCTGGTCAACGGCTGAGTGCACTGGATACAGCAAAGGCTATGGGCCCCGACAACATCCCGGCTGGAGTGCTGAAGACTTGTGCTCCAGAACTAGCTGCGCCTCTAGCTAAACTGTTCCAGTACAGCTACAACACTGGCATCCACCCGACCATGTGGAAAATTGCCCAGGTATGTCCTGTCCACAAAAAGCAGGACAAATCCAATCTGGCCAATTACCGCCCCATCAGTCTACTCTCAATCATCAGCAAAGTGATGGAAGGTGTCGTCGACAGTGCTATCAAGTGGCACTTACTCACCAATAACCTGCTCACCGATGCTCAGTTTGGGTTCCGCCAGGACCGCTCGGCTCCAGACCTCATTACAGCCTTGGTCCAAACATGGACAAAAGAGCTGAATTCCAGAGGTGAGGAGAGAGTGGCTGCCCTTGACATCAAGGTAGTATTTGACCGAGTGTGGCACCAAGGAGCCCTAGTAAAATTGAAGTCAATGGGAATCAGGGGGAAAACTCTCCAGTGGCTGGAGTCATACCGAGCACAAAGGAAGATGGTAGTGGTTGTTGGAGGCCAATCATCTCAGTCCCAGGACATTGCTGCAGGAGTTCCTCAGGGCAGTGTCCTAGGCCCAACCATCCTCAGCTGCTTCATCAATGACCTTCCCTCAGTCATAAAATGAGAAATGGGGATAGTCGCTGATGATTGCACAGTGTTCAGTTCCATTCACAACCCCTCAGGTAACGAAGCAGTCCGTGCCCGCATGCAGCAAGACCTGGACAACATCCAGGCTTGGGCTGATAAGTGGCAAGTAACATTCACGCCAGACAAGTGCCAGGCAATGACCATCTCCAACATGAGAGAGTCTAACCACCTCCCCTTGACATTCAACGGCATTACCATCGCTGAATCCCCCACCATCAACATCCTGGGGGTCACCATTGACCAGAAACTTAACTGGGCCAGCCACATAAATACTGTGGCTACAAGAGCAGGTCAGAGGCTGGGTATTCTGCGGCGAGTGACTCACCTCCTGCCTCCCCAAAGCCTTTCCACCATCTACAAGCCACAAGTCAGGAGTGTGATGAATACTCTTCACTTGCAGCTCCAACAACACTCAAGAAGCTCGACACCATCCAGGACAAAGCAGCCCGCTTGATTGGTACCCCATGCACCACCCTAAACATTCACTCCCTTCACCACCAGCACACTGTGGCTGCAGTGTGTACCATCCACAGGATGCACTGCAGCAACTCGCCAAGGCTTCTTTGACAGCACCTCCCAAACCCGCGACCTCTACCACCTAGAAAGACAAGGGCAGCAGGCACATGGGAACAACACCACCTGCACGTTCCCCTCCAAGTCACACACCATCCCGACTTGGAAATATATCGCCGTTCCTTCATCGTCGCTGGGTCAAAATCCTGGAACTCCCTTCCTAACAGCACTGTGGGAGAACCTTCACCACACGGACTGCAGCGGTTCAAGAAGGCGGCTCACCACCATCTTCTCAAGGGCAATTAGGGATGGGCAATAAATGCTGGCCTCGCCAGTGACGCCCACATCCCAAAAAAAGGTTTTGGGTCAGCCCGTTACCTGTCTCTGGTCACCTGTCTCTGGTCACCTGTCTCTGGTCGGCCCGTTACCTGTCTCTGGTCAGCCCGTTACCTGTCTCTGGTCAGCCCGTTACCTGTCTCTGGTCAGCCCGTTACCTGTCTCTGGTCAGCCCGTTACCTGTCTCTGGTCAGCCCGTTACCTGTCTCTGGTCAGCCCGTTACCTGTCTCTGGTCAGCCCGTTACCTGTCTCTGGTCAGCCCGTTACCTGTCTCTGGTCACCTGTCTCTGGTCAGCCTGTTACCTGTCTCTGGTCACCTGTCTCTGGTCAGCCCGTTACCTGTCTCTGGTCACCTGTCTCTGGTCAGTCCATTACCTGTCTCTGGTCAGCCCGTTACCTGTCTCTGGTCAGCCCGTTACCTGTCTCTGGTCACCTTTCTCTGGTCGGCCCGTTACCTGTCTCTGGTCACCTGTCTCTGGTCGGCCCGTTACCTGTCTCTGGTCACCTGTCTCTGGTCGGCCCGTTACCTGTCTCTGGTCACCTGTCTCTGGTCGGCCCATTACCTGTCTCTGGTCGGCCCGTTACATGTCTCTGGTCACCTGTCTCTGGTCGGCCCGTTACCTGTCTCTGGTCACCTGTCTCTGGTCGGCCCGTTACCTGTCTCTGGTCACCTGTCTCTGGTCAGCCCGTTACCTGTCTCTGGTCACCTGTCTCTGGTCAGCCCGTTACCTGTCTCTGGTCACCTGTCTCTGGTCGGCCCATTACCTGTCTCTGGTCACCTGTCTCTGGTCAGCCCGTTACCTGTCTCTGGTCACCTGTCTCTGGTCAGCCTGTTACCTGTCTCTGGTCACCTGTCTCTGGTCAGCCCGTTACCTGTCTCTGGTCACCTGTCTCTGGTCAGTCCATTACCTGTCTCTGGTCAGCCCGTTACCTGTCTCTGGTCAGCCCGTTACCTGTCTCTGGTCAGCCCGTTACCTGTCTCTGGTCACCTTTCTCTGGTCGGCCCGTTACCTGTCTCTGGTCACCTGTCTCTGGTCGGCCCGTTACCTGTCTCTGGTCACCTGTCTCTGGTCGGCCCGTTACCTGTCTCTGGTCACCTGTCTCTGGTCGGCCCATTACCTGTCTCTGGTCGGCCCGTTACATGTCTCTGGTCACCTGTCTCTGGTCGGCCCGTTACCTGTCTCTGGTCACCTGTCTCTGGTCGGCCCGTTACCTGTCTCTGGTCACCTGTCTCTGGTCAGCCCGTTACCTGTCTCTGGTCACCTGTCTCTGGTCAGCCCGTTACCTGTCTCTGGTCACCTGTCTCTGGTCGGCCCGTTACCTGTCTCTGGTCACCTGTCTCTGGTCGGCCCGTTACCTGTCTCTGGTCACCTGTCTCTGGTCAGCCCGTTACCTGTCTCTGGTCACCTGTCTCTGGTCAGCCCGTTACCTGTCTCTGGTTACCTGTCTCTGGTCGGCCCGTTACCTGTCTCTGGTCACCTGTCTCTGGTCGGCCCGTTACCTGTCTCTGGTCACCTGTCTCTGGTCAGCCCGTTACCTGTCTCTGGTCACCTGTCTCTGGTCGGCCCATCACCTGTCTCTGCTCCTCAGTCAGCCCGTTACCTGTCTCTGCTCCTCAGTCAGCCCGTTACCTGTCTCTGGTCAGCCCGTTACCTGTCTCTGGTCAGCCCGTTACCTGTCTCTGGTCAGCCCGTTACCTGTCTCTGGTCAGCCCGTTACCTGTCTCTGGTCAGCCCGTTACCTGTCTCTGGTCACCTGTCTCTGGTCGGCCCGTTACCTGTCTCTGGTCACCTGTCTCTGGTCGGCCCATCACCTGTCTCTGCTCCTCAGTCAGCCCGTTACCTGTCTCTGCTCCTCAGTCAGCCCGTTACCTGTCTCTGCTCCTCAGTCAGCCCGTTACCTGTCTCTGGTCAGCCCGTTACCTGTCTCTGCTCCTCAGTCAGCCCGTTACCTGTCTCTGGTCAGCCCGTTACCTGTCTCTGGTCAGCCCGTTACCTGTCTCTGGTCACCTGTCTCTGGTCAGCCCGTTACCTGTCTCTGGTCACCTGTCTCTGGTCGGCCCATTACCTGTCTCTGGTCACCTGTCTCTGGTCGGCCCATTACCTGTCTCTGGTCACCTGTCTCTGGTCAGCCCGTTACCTGTCTCTGGTCACCTGTCTCTGGTCAGCCCGTTACCTGTCTCTGGTTACCTGTCTCTGGTCGGCCCGTTACCTGTCTCTGGTCACCTGTCTCTGGTCGGCCCGTTACCTGTCTCTGGTCACCTGTCTCTGGTCAGCCCGTTACCTGTCTCTGGTCACCTGTCTCTGGTCGGCCCATCACCTGTCTCTGCTCCTCAGTCAGCCCGTTACCTGTCTCTGCTCCTCAGTCAGCCCGTTACCTGTCTCTGGTCAGCCCGTTACCTGTCTCTGGTCAGCCCGTTACCTGTCTCTGGTCAGCCCGTTACCTGTCTCTGGTCAGCCCGTTACCTGTCTCTGGTCAGCCCGTTACCTGTCTCTGGTCACCTGTCTCTGGTCGGCCCGTTACCTGTCTCTGGTCACCTGTCTCTGATCAGCCCGTTACCTGTCTCTGGTCACCTGTCTCTGGTCAGCCCGTTACCTGTCTCTGCTCCTCAGTCAGCCCGTTACCTGTCTCTGCTCCTCAGTCAGCCCGTTACCTGTCTCTGGTCAGCCCGTTACCTGTCTCTGCTCCTCAGTCAGCCCGTTACCTGTCTCTGGTCAGCCCGTTACCTGTCTCTGGTCAGCCCGTTACCTGTCTCTGGTCACCTGTCTCTGGTCAGCCCGTTACCTGTCTCTGGTCACCTGTCTCTGGTCAGCCCGTTACCTGTCTCTGGTCACCTGTCTCTGGTCAGCCCGTTACCTGTCTCTGGTCACCTGACTCTGGTCGGCCCGTTACTTGTCTCTGGTCACCTGTCTCTGGTCAGCCCGTTACCTGTCTCTGGTCAGCCCGTTACCTGTCTCTGGTCACCTGTCTCTGGTCAGCCCGTTACCTGTCTCTGGTCAGCCCGTTACCTGTCTCTGGTCACCTGACTCTGGTCGGCCCGTTACCTGTCTCTGGTCAGCCCGTTACCTGTCTCTGGTCAGCCCGTTACCTGTCTCTGGTCACCTGACTCTGGTCGGCCCGTTACCTGTCTCTGGTCAGCCCGTTACCTGTCTCTGCTCCTCGGTCAGCCCGTTAACCACGTCATCGATGGAAAGCAGGTTGCTCATGTGCCTGTGACCGGGACAGAGCGCTCGGAGCCCGGGCCGCAGACCAGCGGCCGCCTGCTGCCTGAGTAAAGGCCCGCAAAGCGCACGGAGAGCGGCCATCGGGGAATTTAACGAGACCAACACGACACGACACGGCCTCCCTGCAGGTGCGCACTCACGGCTACACAGCACCCGGACCCAAACCGCTGCGACAGCGCTGACGTCACTTCCTGGCCCCAGTCTCCATGAGTTGGTAACGGCCGGAGTCAGAGTGAGGCTCAGGGGGCCGCGGGTTCGAGACCCACCCCCGCCCATTGAGCTCAGGGTCAGGGGGCCGCGGGTTCGAGTCCCACCCCCGCCCATTGAGCTCAGGGTCAGGGGGCCGCGGGTTCGAGTCCCACCCCCGCCCATTGAGCTCAGGGGGCCGCGGGTTCGAGTCCCACCCCCGCCCATTGGGCTCAGGGTCAGGGGGCCGCGGGTTCGAGACCCACCCCCGCCCATTGAGCTCAGGGTCAGGGGGCCGCGGGTTCGAGTCCCACCCCCGCCCATTGAGCTCAGGGTCAGGGGGCCGCGGGTTCGAGACCCACCCCCGCCCATTGAGCTCAGGGTCAGGGGGCCGCGGGTTCGAGTCCCACCCCCGCCCATTGAGCTCAGGGTCAGGGGGCCGCGGGTTCGAGTCCCACCCCCGCCCATTGAGCTCAGGGGGCCGCGGGTTCGAGTCCCACCCCCGCCCATTGGGCTCAGGGTCAGGGGGCCGCGGGTTCGAGTCCCACCCCCGCCCATTGGGCTCAGGGTCAGGGGGCCGCGGGTTCGAGTCCCACCCCCGCCCATTGGGCTCAGGGTCAGGGGGCCGCGGGTTCGAGTCCCACCCCCGCCCATTGAGCTCAGGGTCAGGGGGCCGCGGGTTCGAGTCCCACCCCCGCCCATTGAGCTCAGGGTCAGGGGGCCGCGGGTTCGAGTCCCACCCCCGCCCATTGAGCTCAGGGTCAGGGGGCCGCGGGTTCGAGTCCCACCCCCGCCCATTGAGCTCAGGGTCAGGGGGCCGCGGGTTCGAGTCCCACCCCCGCCCATTGAGCTCAGGGTCTGTTCTTGCCAACCTCGAAGACCAATACAGGCCCCAAAAGCTGATCATCGAGGACTGACCATAATGTGATTACGTGGGTTTTGTTCCAACATTCATTCACTTGTATTGGAGGGAGAAAAGACATAAGTAATTGGGGAAATCCAAACCTTCACTAATGTCAAACCATCCCTGGAGATTAGATCGCGTGGCAGCTGCAAATGTTAATGCATTTACCGAATGGGTCCCCTGTAGTTGAGTATCTTTGCTCATGGTTTCGGGCCAGCAGCTGTTGTTTGAGAAGTCCTGAGAGCCAGGAGGCCAAGTGGGAGGAGGAATTTACAGATGGGAAACCAGAGGTGTGAGGAACTTTGATTCCACCAGTAACTATAGTAACTCATTGTAGTTGCACCGATAACTAATAGTAATGCTGATAACACTCAGATTCCCTTCATAACTAACAGTAATACAATAACTTACAGATAGTCTATATGTAACTGGTAGTAATGGGTGTAATGCCCCGATATCCTTCCTGTAATTAGTAGTAATCCTATAACCCACTGATTCTCACCATGAAACTACAGCCAGAATCCCCCCGCACTGCTCAAGCTGCGGTCAGGTTTTCCAGTCAGTGCCTCTTTTAACAAGTCCCATTTCTCTCCTTTATTTTTATTCGTTCATAGGATGTGGGCGTCACTGGCGAGGCCGGCATTTATTGCCCATCCCTAATTGCCCTTGAGAAGGTGGTGGTGAGCCGCCTTCTTGAACCGCTGCAGTTCATATGGTAAAAGTTCTCCCACAGTGCTATTAGGAAGGGAGTTCCAGGATTTTGACCGAGCAACAATGAAGGAACGGCGATATATTTCCAAGTCGGGATGGTGTGTGACTTGGAGGGGAACGTGCAGGTGGTGTTGTTCCCATGTGCCTGCTGCCCTTGTCCTTCTAGGTGGTAGAGGTCGCGGGTTTGGGAAGTGCTGTCGAAGAAGCCTTGGCGAGTTGCTGCAGTGCATCCTGTGGATGGTACACACTGCAGCCACAGTGCGCCAGTGGTGAAGGGAGTGAATGTTTAGGGTGGTGGATGGAGTGCCAATCAAGCGGGCTGCTTTGTCCTGGATGGTGTCGAGCTTCTTGAGTGTTGTTGGAGCTGCACTCATCCAGGCAAGTGGAGAGTGTTCCATCACACTCCTGACTTGTGCCTTGTAGATGGTGGAAAGTCTTTGGGGAGTCAGGTGTTGACGGGAGGTCACCGGTTACGGTTACTGGCTTAGTACAAAGAGAAGAGTCAATTCTCTCTTAACTCTCAATTCACTTTATTCACGCCGTTAGATCATATACATATAGCTTATACGTCTGGTTAGATATAGGCATGCAGTTTACACCAGGTTATACAGTCTTATACCCAAACTAAGATCTAAACGCACACCCACTAGGTTTCTCTGACACTCCCTGAGTGGTCACAGAATATAAAGGATAATACCCGAAAAGGAGAGCTGACGCTTGCCAGGCGTTCCGTTCTCTCTCTCGATATCATCTCTACGTCCCTGACGTAGGGTCTTCCACTTCTGCGATGGTTGGTCTCCGGAGTCTTCACCCTGGCTCCACGCCCCAGATCCTTCATTCTTATTCCGAATCTTATCTCTTCAGGCTGTGCTGTCTCTCTCTCCCTTTGGTTTAGGCTTGCTCGCCTAGTCTGGGTCTTCTCACTGGCTCTGTCCCAAGGACTTAGGTAGCATTACCTCATTACTCCTTTTCTAAATAGGACTTGTGTCTTATCACATTTCCTTTGTCTTTCACAAAACTTGGTTAATTCAAACCGGTTCCAGCCAGCCAAGGCCAGGACTGAACTCAGGTTACTTTAGTTCAAAAGTCATTCCTGCCTGTGTGTATCAGCAGCTGACTTCTGCAGCCCCTAGCCAACACAGGAGATGAGCCACTCACCATAGAATACCCAGCCTCTGACCTGCTCTTGTAACCACAGTATTTATGTGGCTGGTCCAGTTATGTTTCTGGTCAATGGTGACCCCCAGGATGCTGATGGTGGGGTATTCGGCGATGGTAATGCCGTTGAATATCATGGGGAGGTGTTTAGATTCTCTTGTTGGAGATGGTCATTGCCTGGCACTTGTCTGGCATGAATGTTACTTGCCACTTATCAGCCCAAGCCTGGATTTTGTCCAGGTCTTGCTGTATGCAAGACTGCTTAATTATCTGATGGATTGCGAATGGAACTGAACACTGTACAATCATCAGCGAACATCCCCATTTCTGACCTTATGATGGAGGGAAGGTCATTGATGGAGCAGCTGAAGATGGTTGGGCCTAGGACACTGCCCTGAGGAACTCCTGCAGCAATGTCCTGGGGCTGAGATGATTGGCCTCCAACAACCACTACCATCTTCCTTTGTGCTAGGTATGACTCCAGCCACTGGAGAGTTTTCCCCCTGATTCCCATTGACTTCAATTTTACTAGGGCTCCTTGAAAGAATCATAGAAAGTTACGGCACAGAAGGAGGTCATTTGGCTCATCGTGTCTGTGCCGGCCAAAAAAGAGCTATCCAGCTTAATCCCACTTTCCAGCACTTGGTCCGTAGCCCTGTAGGTTACGGTGCTTCAGGTGCACATCCAAGTACTTTTTAAATGAGTTGAGGGTTTCTGCCTCTACCACCCTTTTAGGCAGTGAGTTCTAGACCTCCACCACCCTTTGGGTGAAAAAATTGCTCCTCAGCTCCTCTAATCCTTCTACCAATTACTTTAAATCTATGTCCCTTGGTCACTGACCCCTCTGCTAAGTGAAATAGATCCTTCCTATCCACTCTATCTAGTCCCGTCATAATTTTATACACCTCAATTAAATCACCCCTCAGCCTCCTCTGTTCCAAATAAAACAACCCCAGCCTATCCAATCTATTCTCATAGCTAAAATTCTCCATCCCTGGCAACATTCTCGTAAATCTCCCCTGTACCCTCTCTAGTGCAATCACATCTTTCCTGTAATGTGGTGACCAGAACTGTATGCAGTACTCAAGCTGTGGCCTAACCAATGTTTTATACAGTTCTAGCATAACCACCCTGCTCTTATATTCTATGCCTCAGCTAATAAAGGAAAGTATCCCATATGCCTTTTTAACCACCTTATCTACCTGTCCTGCTACCTTCAGGGATCTGTGGACATGCACTCCAAGGTCCCTCTGTTCCTCTACACCTCTCAGTATCCTCCCATTTATTGTGTGTTCCCTTGCCTTGTTTGCCCTCCCCATATGCATTACCTCACACTTCTCTGGATTGAATTCCATTTGCCACTTTTCTGCCCACCTGACCAGTCCATTGATAACTTCCTGCAGTCTACAGCTTTCCTCCTCACTATCAATCACAGGGCCAATTTTTGTATCATCTGCAAACTTCTTAACCATACCTCCTACATTTAAGTCCAAATCATTTGCTCCACAAAAAGCAAGGGACCTAGTACTGAGCCCTGTGGAACTCCACTGGAAACAGCCTTCCAGTCACAAAAACACCCATCAACCATTACCCTTTGCTTCCTGCCACTGAGCCAATTTTGGATCCAACTTACCACTTTCCCTTGGATCTCATGAGCTTGTACTTTTTTGACCAGTCTGCTATGTGGGACCTTGTCAAAAGCCTTGCTAAAATCCACGTAGACTACATCAAATGCACTACCCTCATCGACACTCCTTGTTACCTCCTCGAAAAATTCAATCAAGTTAGTCAGACACGACCTTCCCTTAACAAATCCATGCTGACTGTCATTGATTACTCCGTGCCTTTCTAAGTGACAGTTTATCCTGTCCTTCAGAATTGATTCCAATAATTTTCCCACCACCGAGGTTAGACTGACTGGCCTGTAATTACTCGGTCTATCCCTCTCTCCCTTTTTAAACAATGGTACAATGTTAGCAGTCCTCCAATCCTCCGGCACCACACCTGTATCCAGTGAGGATTGGAAAATGATGGTCAGAGCCTCCGCTATTTCCTCCCTTGATTCTTTTAACAGCCAGGGATACATTTCATCTGGGCCTGGTGATTTATCTACTTTCAAAGATGCTAATCGCTTTAATATTTCCTCTCTCACTATGTTTATCCCATCCAATATTTCACACTCCTCCTCCTCCTTAACTGTAACGTCTGCATCGCCCCCCCTCTTTTGTGAAGACAGACGCAAAGTATTGATTAAGAACCATACCCACATCTTCCGCCTCGACAGAGAGATGACCTTTTTGGTCTCTAATGGGCGCTACTCTTTCCTGAGTTATCCTCTTGCTCTTAACGTATTTATAAAACATCTTTGGGTTTTCCTTGATTTTACTTGCCAATCTTTTTTCATGCCCTCTCTTTGCTTTCCTAATTTTCTTTTTTAATTTCACCCCTGCACGTTCTATACTCCTCTAGGCTTTCTGCAGTATTGAGCTCTCAGTGTCTGACATAAGCTTCCCTTTTTTGCCTTATCTTACCCTGCATGCTCCTTGTCATCCAGGGGGCTCCAGATTTGGCAGGCCCACCCTTATTCTTTTTGGGAACATGTTTACCCTGAACCCCATGAATCTCCCCCTTGAATGCCTCCCACTGCGCTGACATTGCACCTTCAAGTAGCTGTTTCCAGTCCATGTTTGCTAAATCACTTCTCAGCCTAGTAAAATAGTAAAATTGGCCTTTCCCCAATTGATAACTTTAACTTCTATTCTATCTCTGTCCTTTTCCATAACTATGCTAAATCTAACTGCATTATGTTTACTACCACTCTCCCACTGATACTCCTTCCACCTTCCCAGCTTCATTTCCTAAAACTAAATCCAGAACTGTCCCTCTCTTGTTGGGCTTGCTATGTACTGGCTAAAAAAGTTCTCCTGAATGCAGTGTAAGAATTTTGTGCCCTCTATACCCTTCATACTCTTTGTATCCTAGTTAATATTAGGGAGCTCTTTATGTATTTATAAAACATTTTTGAGATTTCCTTAATTTTACTTGCCAGTACTTTTTCATGCCCTAATACATCTCAATATATATCAAGAAAAGCAGTGGTCCTAGTATTGACCCCTGGGGAACACCACTGTACACCTTCCTCCAGTCCAAAAAACAACCAGTCAGCACTTCTCTCTGTTTCCTGTCACTGCCCCTTTTATTCCACGAGCTTCAACTTTGATGACAAGTCTATTATGTACTTTATCAAACACCTTTTGAAAGTCCATATACACCACATTAACTGCATTGCCCTCATCTACCCTCTCTGTTACCTCATCAAAAAACTCTATCAAGTTAGTTAAACATGATTTGCCTTTAACAAATCCATGCTGACTTTCCTTAATTAATCCACACTTGTCCAAGTGACTATTAATTCTGTCCTGGATTATCATTTCTAAAAGTTTCCCCACCACTCAGGTTAAACTGACTGGCCTGTAGTTGCTGGGTTTATCTTTATACCCTTTTTTGAACAAGGGTGTAACATTTGCAATTCACCAGTCCTCTGGCACCACCCCCGTATCTACAGATGTTTGGAAGATTATGGCCAGTACCTCCACAATTTCTACCCTTACTTCCCTCAGCAACCTAGGATGCATCCCATCCGGACCGAGTGACTTATCTACTTTAAATACAGCTAGCCTTTCTAGTACCTCTTTATCAATTTTTAGCCCATCCAGTATCTCAACTACCTTTTTTACTGAGACTCTGGCAGCATCTTCTTTCTTGATAAAGGCAGATGCAAAGTACTCATTTAGTACCTCAGCTATGCCCTCTGCCTTGATGAGTAGGTCTTCTTTTTGGCCCCTAACCGTCCCAATGATAATGTCAAGATTGTACTTTTATTGTTTTCATGCCAGGTGACAGATGAGCAGCTGCTGTCTGTAATGGGTAGATAGAGGTTTCTAAGGGGGGGGGGATGTTTTGAAAGGGAGCAGAGGGATCCCTTTACAATGTCAGCTAGCATGGAGGCCAGGAACAGATGTTGGGTGATCAGCAGTTATGGGGGAATGGGGTCAAGAGAAATGGAGATGGGTCTCATGGACAAGATGAGCTCAGAGAGGGCATGAGGAGAGAAGCTAGAGAAATATGCAGGTTCAGGGCTAAGGCAGGGGGAGCCAGGGAGAAGTTAGGCTAGATGGGCAAAGGGAACGGGGGAGAAGCAGTAGAGTTATTCTCAATCTTAGTGACAATGAAGTCCATGTGCTCCTTGCACTTGTTGGAGGTGAGGGTGGAGGAGGAGTGGGAGGGGAGAGAGGTTTAAGGAGATGGTTGATAGTGGAGAAAAGAAGCCAAGGGCCATCTTTCCTCTTCGGAACGATCCTGGAGTAGTGGGTGGTTTTGGCAGAGTGAAGCCCAATAGCACTTGACATGGTCCAGGCATATCTGATGGTGGATGGGTAAGATATGCTCAAGTCTGCACCCCTTAGACTTCAGGAAGTGAAGATGGGGGGTGGGGGGGGGTCATACAGGGAAAGCATCTGGGATGGAAGAGAGAAAAGGTTTTAATGGGGACAAGGGTATCAAAGCCAGGCAGGGTGGCAGTTAAAATGTTGCTGGAGACTTACCCACTGGCCTCCTGCTTTGATCCTCCGGACACAATTTTAAATTGCAAGTGCCAAGGACACCTGTCCGAAGCTGGCAGCTCCTTCTTTAAGTATGCAGATATGGTACGGATGATGTCATCGGGGCCTGACTGACATTTCAATGTTGGCCTGAGCGGAGAAGCGGCTGTGGCTGAGACCGTCCCGCCAGGCTGAGACCGTCCCGCTGAGACCGTCCCGCCAGGCTGAGACTGTCCCGCCAGGCTGAGACTGTCCCGCTGAGGCTGTCCCGCCAGGCTGAGACCGTCCCGCTGAGGCTGTCCCGCCAGGCTGAGACTGTCCCGCTGAGGCTGTCCCGCCAGGCTGAGACCGTCCCGCTGAGGCTGTCCCGCCAGGCTGAGACCGTCCCGCTGAGGCTGTCCCGCCAGGCTGAGACCGTCCCGCTGAGGCTGTCCCGCCAGGCTGAGACCGTCCCGCTGAGGCTGTCCCGCCAGGCTGAGACCGTCCCGCTGAGGCTGTCCCGCCAGGCTGAGACCGTCCCGCTGAGGCTGTCCCGCCAGGCTGAGACCGTCCCGCTGAGGCTGTCCCGCCAGGCTGAGACCGTCCCGCTGAGGCTGTCCCGCCAGGCTGAGACCGTCCCGCTGAGGCTGTCCCGCCAGGCTGAGACCGTCCCGCTGAGGCTGTCCCGCCAGGCTGAGACCGTCCCGCTGAGGCTGTCCCGCCAGGCTGAGACCGTCCCGCTGAGGCTGTCCCGCCAGGCTGAGACCGTCCCGCTGAGGCTGTCCCGCCAGGCTGAGACCGTCCCGCTAGGCTGAGACCGTCCCGCTGAGGCTGTCCCGCCAGGCTGAGACCGTCCCGCTGAGGCTGTCCCGCCAGGCTGAGACCGTCCCGCTGAGGCTGTCCCGCCAGGCTGAGACCGTCCCGCTGAGGCTGTCCCGCCAGGCTGAGACCGTCCCGCTGAGGCTGTCCCGCCAGGCTGAGACCGTCCCGCTGAGGCTGTCCCGCCAGGCTGAGACCGTCCCGCTGAGGCTGTCCCGCCAGGCTGAGACCGTCCCGCTGAGACTGTCCCGCCAGGCTGAGACCGTCCCGCCAGGCTGAGACCGTCCCGCTGAGGCCGTCCCGCCAGGCTGAGACCGTCCCGCTGAGTCTGTCCCGCCAGGCTGAGGCCGTCCCGCCAGGCTGAGACCGTCCCGCCAGGCTGAGACCGTCCCGCCAGGCTGAGACCGTCCCGCCAGGCCGAGACCGTCCCGCCAGGCCGAGACCGTCCCGCCGAGGCCGAGACCGTCCCGCCGAGGCCGAGACCGTCCCGCCGAGGCCGAGACCGTCCCGCCGAGGCCGAGACCGTCCCGCCGAGGCCGAGACCGTCCCGCCGAGGCCGAGACCGTCCCGCCGAGGCCGAGACCGTCCCGCCGAGGCCGAGACCGTCCCGCCGAGGCCGAGACCGTCCCGCCGAGGCCGAGACCGTCCCGCCGAGGCCGTCCCGCCAGGCCGAGGCCGTCCCGCCAGGCCGAGGCCGTCCCACCAGGCCGAGGCTGAGACTGTCCCCCAGGCTGAGACTGTCCCCCAGGCTGAGACTGTCCCCCAGGCTGAGACTGTCCCGCCAGGCTGAGGCTGTCCCACCAGGCTGAAGCAGGTAGGAAACTGATCACCGGGAGAAGAGGCCTCGCAAGGTAAGTATTGTGACATGAGTCGGTTATTGGTTGGGAGTTAGGAGACAGAGCGTACGGAAAAAGGGAACTTTATCTCTGATTGGCGGGGTGTGACAAATGGTGTTCCCCAGGGTCTGTACTGGGGTCTCAGCTTTTCACCAAATATATTAATGACTCAGTGAAAGAATAGAGTTAGATATCCAAATTTGAAGATGACACTATGTTAGGAGGCACGGTAAGTTGTGTGGATGGGAGCAGGAAGTTACAAAGGGACATAAACAGATTAAGTGAGTGGACAAAACTGCGGCAGATGGAGTTCATCAAGGGGAAGTGTAAGGGCAGCCACTTTGGATCAGAGAACGACAAATCTGAATATTTTCTTAAGGGTGAGAGACTAAGAGCTGTGGAAGAGCAATGAGATTTGGGTGTCCATGTGCACAGGTACAAAAAGTAATCAGAACGGCTAATGGAAAGTTGGCCTTTATCTCAAGGGGGCTGGAATATAAAAATGAGAAAGTTCTGCTTCAGTTGTACAGCACCTTGGTCAGAGACCCCACCTGTTTCAGTTTTGGGCTCTGAACTTCAGGAAAGATATGCCTTGAAAGGGGTGCAACACAGATTCACCATTATGAGGACATGTTGCATAAACGTGGTTTGTATTCCCTTGAGTTTAGAAGGTTGAGAGGTGATCTAATTGAGGTGTTTAAAATGATAAAAGGCTTCGATAGAGTAGATACCGAGGAGCAATATCCTCTGGTGGGGGAATCCAGAACAATTAAAATTAGAGATAGGCCATTTAGGATGAAATCTGGAAGCACATCTTCACTCAAAGGATAGTGGAAATCTGGAATTCATTCCCTAAAAGGCTGTGGATGCTGGGGGTCAGTTGAAGCTTTCAAGACTGAGATCGCTAGACTTTTATTAGGTAAGGGTTTCAAAAGGTATAGATCAATGGTGGGTAGGCATTAAGGTACAGATCCTCCATGATCTAATTGAATGGCAGAACAGGCTTGAGGGGCTGAATGGCCTGCTCCTGTTGCTATGTATGTGTGCCTCCCCCATCTCAGGCTCACCCACATCCCAAACCACTGACCCGCCTCATCCCTGCACTTATCTTGGGCCCGGCTGGCGGCCTCTGAACTGCCCAGTTTTAATGGGTGAGCAGCCGCTTCCTGACGATTTTCCAACTGTTCAGGTTGGGAAGTCGGCCGGTGGAATGTTAATGAGGCCTGGCTGGGTCTCTTGCTGCCACTCCTGGCCGGGCTGCTGCTCGCTAGGCCGCTTTCCCACCCGGCAATTAAAATTCCCCCCATAAGGTCAGTTGGCATGGTTGTACCTACTGGCACTGTTATAAGCTTCAGGACCAGGGTGGAAAATCTTGCTCCTCCGGGCCCCACAAAGGAAAGACACACATACGTATCAGGGGGCTTTGTTGGGAGGACCTTGAATGAGAGGGTAGCAGGTATACCCTATGTTGTCTAGGGATGCCAATTCAGTTGGGTCACTGTTCTCGTGCACAAGAATGGTGCACCAGCACTCCCATCTTTCCTCTCATATCACTACATTTTTATCCGCTTAGTTTAAGTATATTGACCTCATAAAGAGATTAAAAGAAATATATATGTGCTTAATAGCAACTTATTCCTTTCAAATCTCTTGATATTTACACCCAACAGAATTGACGATCTATAAGGTACTCCCAAAACAAAAGCAAAATACTGCGGGTGCTGGAAATCTGAAATAAAAACAGAAAATGCTGGAGAAGCTCAGCAGGTCAGGCAGCAACTGTGGAGAAAGAAACAGAGTTAATGGTTCAGGTCGAAGACCTTTCGTCAGAACTGGAAGATGTTAAAGATTTATCAGTTTATCAGAGCCAGGGAAAGGGGAGGGGAGGAAAGAACAAAAGGGAAGGTCTCTGATAGGGTGGAGAGCACAAGGTATTAGGGACAAAAGTGATGGTGATGGTACAAGGCAAGGAGGGTGGTAATGGGACAAGTAAAGAAACAAAAGATGGGTCTAGAGGAGGTGTAAATGGCAACATCAGAACCATTACCAGCACCTACTGTCTGAAAAAATGGGAGCAGCGGTTATGATGTGAAGTTATTGAAATCAATGTTAAGATTATGTATTATATAAAGTACTGCCCTCCACCAGCCCAAAGTAATCAAGTTCGGGTTTGTTCCGGGCAACACACTGGCTCCATCTAGTGGTCTAGCTGAAGAATGACAAGGATCTCTTCCTGTCCAACAACGCAAGAGCATAATGTAAAGCTCCCAAGCCGATTATTCACGAGAACTCAATGGATTGCATACTTCTAAAAAGCCAGCACAGCCCCAGAAAAGTTGACAACTCAAAAAACGTGCAACTGAAAAATAACCCAAAATAAAGGCAGGTCAGGCAGCATCTGTGAAGAAACTGAGAAAAAGTACTTGAGAAACTAATGGGACTAAAAGCTGATAAATCCCCTGGACCTGATGGCCTACATCCTAGGGTTCTAAAAGAGATGGCTGCAGAGATAGTGGGTGCATTGGTTGTGATCTTCCAGAATTCCCTAGATTCTAGAACGGTCCCAGTGGATTGGAAGGTGGCAAATGTAACCCCGCTATTCAAGAAAGGAGGGAGAGAGAAAACAGGGAACTACAGGCCAGTTAGCCTGACATCAGTCGTCGGGAAAATGCTGGAATCCATTATTAAGGAAGTGGTAACAGGGCACTTAGAAAATCATAATATGATTAGGCAGAGTCAACATGGTTTTATGAAAGGGAAATCGTGTTTGACAAATCTACAGGAGTTTTTTGAGGATGTAACTAGCAGGGTAGATAAAGGGGAACCAGTGGATGTAGTATATTTGGATTTTCAAAAGGCATTCGATAAGGTGCCACATAAAAGATTGATATGCAAGATAAGGGCTCATGGGGTTGGGGGTAAGATATTAGCATGGATAGAGGATTGGTTAACAGACAGAAAAGAGAGTAGGGATAAATGGGTCATTTTCAGGTTGGCAGGCTGTAACTAGTGGGGTGCTGCAAGGATCAGTGCTTGGACCTCAACTATTTACAATCTATATTAATGACTTGGATGAAGGGACCGAGTGTAATGTACCCAAGTTTGCTGACGATACAAAGCTAGGTGGGAAAGTAAGCTGTGAGGGGGACATAAAGAGTCTGCAAAGGGATATAGACAGGTTAAGTGAGTGGGCAAGAAGGTGGCAGATGGAGTATAATGTGGGGAAATGTGAGGTTATTCACTTTGGTAGGAAGAATAGAAAAACAGAATATTTTTTAAATGGTGAGAAACTATCAAATGTTGGTGTTCAGAGGGATTTGGGTGTCCTTGTACACGAGACACAGAAAGTTAACATGCAGGTACAGCAAGCAATTAGGGAGGTAAATGGTATGTTGGCCTTTATTGCAAGGGGGTTGGAGTACAAGAGTAAGGAAGTCTTGCTGCAATTGTACAGGGCTTTGGTGAGACCACACCTGGAGTACTGTGTGCAGTTTTGGTCTCCTTACCTAAGGAAGGATATACTTGCCTTAGAGGCAGTGCAACGAAGGTTCACTAGATTGATTCCTGGGATGAGAGGGTTGTCCTATGAGGAGAGGTTGAGTAGAATGGGCCTATACTCTCTGGAGTTTAAAAGAATGAGAGGTGATCTCATTGAAACATATAAGATTCTGAGGGGGCTTGACAGGGTAGATGCCGAGAGGTTGTTTCCCCTGGCTGGAGAGTCTAGAGCTAGGGGGCATAGTCTCAGGATAAGAGGTCGGCCATTTAAGACTGAGATGAGGAGGAATTTCTTCACTCAGAGGGTTGTGAATCTTTGGCATTCTCTACCCGAGAAGGCTGTGAATGCTCAGTCATTGAGTATATTCAAGGCTGAGATCGAAAGATTTTTGGACTCTAAAAGAATCAAAGGAATATGGGGATCAGGCGGGAACGTGGAGTTGAGGTTGAAGATCAGCCATGATCTGATTGAATGGCGGAGCAGGCTCGAGGGGCCGTATGGCCTACTCCTGCTCCTGCTCCTATTTCTTATGTTCTTATGAAATGGAAATCAACATTTCAGGTCTCAGAACTGGAAAAAATTATGAACAGCATTTAATAAGGAACAGAAAAAAGGAAAGGGGAAAAATACAAACAAAAAAAACCTCACTCAATAAAAGAAGTACAATGACCTGTGAAGTGTTAGGTGAAGAACCGGAGATGGTGGTTGTTGTTGTATCTTCCCACTATTCCCCTGAAGAATAGTGTGAAGTAGTGGAAGGATTCACAGGTTAATTTACAGTCCGACAGGACGTGACCATCTTTATACCAGCCGATAGGGTGGTTAGTCCTCTACGGCGGGAGGGTTTTATGGGTTTCCACGACTCATACGATGAGGCATGTCCACCCACACCCACTGGACACCTGTATCCCGCTAGATGTCAACCCAGAATTCCGAGCCAGACCTCCAGACTCCACTCTATCTTCCCACCCCCCACCCACAGCCATGTATCTCCTGGGAGGCAAAAAGAAACAGAAAAATCCCAGGGTCAATAAGGGATAAAATACTCTGGAAAATTCCGCTCCGATCCCCTCAGGCAATCGAAACCAGTTCAGGAGATCACATGGACGAAAGACACTTGCCTTCTATACGATGAGATCTCTGCCCCAGTCCAGCTCTCGTGCAGGCAGAGAGTCAGCACCCACCACACCGGCCGGCAACGTATTCCAGAGGCTCACTACTCTCTGGGAAAAGAAGAACCGCCCAACACCCAGTCTATTCCTACACTTCCATAGTTTAAACTCATGTCCCCTGGTCCTCCCCAACCTGTTAAACTGGAATAATCTATCAATAGGGATGCTATCCAGTCCTTTAATTATTTTATAGACCTCTATCAGGTCGTCTCGAAGTCTACGCTGCTCTAAAGTAAATATGAATACTGAGGCATCCCCTAATGACACAGGCTTGTGAAGTGTGTGCTGAGGAAAAATCCAAACCAGCTTTCTCAGAAACAAATACTTTCCCAAGAAAGTCTTTGCTATTGAATTAAATTCTATTTCAACTTGGAAAGAAAAGATACACAGCCAACCGTTTCCTCTTCCATTCAAACGGATCGACTGTCCTCCAAATACAAACAGATCAACCTGCCTTTCTCCCTTAATAGACCTGAGTCCCCATCAGCACACTGGAATCGGCATCGACTCCCATCAAACAAGAGTAACTGGTCAGAGGTGCGGTTTGCACTGGGTCGGGGCCAAGGAGAATGGGGAGGAAAGGATGAGGGGGGGAAGCAAGGGATTGGGGGGACCTTCCAGAAATATGTGAACACACACGGTACAGCTGGCGGGATCCAGTGCGCGTGTGCAAACTCAATTCTTCTGCAGTGATGATGGTCTGCCTGTCTCCTTCTGCCTAGTACATAGAATGTATAGCTGGGAAACTGGCCATTCGGCCCAATAGGTCCATGCTGGTGTTTATGCTCCACACAAGCCTCCTCCCACCCCTCTTCATCTAACCCTATAAACATATGCCGACATAGACCAGTTGGGCTGAATGGCCTGTTTGTATGCAGTAGACTCTATATGACTCTATTTAACTATGTTTTTTTTTCACTCGGTGAGAGACAGAAAGATGTGTCTCTGAGAACGAGATCGAGACTCGAAAAGACACAGAAACAAACACAGAGAATGAAGGAATAATTTTTCTGTATTCCATATCCGCTTGTGGTTTAGAAGATATGGAGGGTATGATTTCCCACCATACAGAGTGGCAAAGAAAAGGCCCACTCTGTTTCAGATTTTCAGCATCCGCAGTATTCTGCTTTTGAGAAAAAAGGCCCTATCGTCAATTCTGGTTGGTCGCTCTGGGAAATTTGGTTTGTGCGTCCGCAGAGGATATCCTGCCGTCTACGATATGCGTGTGCGCACGGATTTCTTCTGGAAGGCGGTGACGGTTGGGCACGAGTTTTGCTCATAGAGAAGAATTGAATTAAAAAATGTATCGGTAGCACATCGTTGGACTCTTACCTCCATCACCTGGCTGATGTCATATTTTTTTGGGGGTGCGGCAACTAAAGAGCTGTTAAAGCAGCAGCTTCAAACAGCAGAAAGAGTGAACGAGAGAGAGCCCGAGGCTGAAACATGAGGTCCTTCTTGTAGGGAAAGGGCCTCCGAGCCGGACAGCACTCACCCTGACATTGTAATGAAGGACTCAGCGTCAGCTAACACACCGCGAGGCCTGTGAATAATCTGCAGGTCGGAGAATCAATCGTCAGTCGACGTTTCTGGATTGAGGGGAGGGTCTGAGAGAGAAGCCGGATTAAAAAATTCTGTGGCCCCTCCGCAGCCCCCGGCTCAGATCTTCCCATCCTGGGCGGTGAGGGGTCAATGTTCCCTGATCTCCAGCCGTAGAAATGTGACCGGGTGGGTTGAGAACGCGGTGTTTGGTGACGTCACTATGGCCACTGGCGCCAGTTTAGTTAGAAACCACTATTGACACCTCGTGGTTTATGGGGCGAGTGGTTAGAAACCACTATTGACATCTCGTGGTTTATGGGGCGAGTGGTTAGAAACCACTATTGATACCTCGTGGTTTATGGGGCGAGTGGTTAGAAACCACTATTGACACCTCGTGGTTTATGGGGCGAGTGGTTAGAAACCACTATTGACACCGTGCGGTTTATGGGGCGAGTGGTTAGAAATCACTATTGACACCTCGTGGTTTATGGGGCGAGTGGTTAGAAACCACTATTGACACCTCGTGGTTTATGGGGCGAGTGGTTAGAAACCACTATTGACACCGCGTGGTTTATGGGGCGAGTGGTTAGAAACCACTATTGACACCGTGGGTTTATGGGGCGAGTGGTTTGAAACCACTATTGACACCGCGTGGTTTATGGGGCGAGTGGTTAGAAACCACTATTGACACCTCGTGGTTTATGGGGCGAGTGGTTTGAAACCACTATTGACACCGCGTGGTTTATGGGGCGAGTGGTTAGAAACCACTATTGACACCTCGTGGTTTATGGGGCGAGTGGTTAGAAACCACTATTGACACCTCGTGGTTTATGGGGCGAGTGGTTAGAAACCACTATTGACACCGCGTGGTTTATGGGGCGAGTGGTTAGAAACCACTATTGACACCGTGGGTTTATGGGGCGAGTGGTTAGAAACCACTATTGACACCGCGCGGTTTATGGGGCGAGTGGTTAGAAACCACTATTGACACCGCGTGGTTTATGGGGCGAGTGGTTAGAAACCACTATTGACACCTCGTGGTTTATGGGGCGAGTGGTTAGAAACCACTATTGACACCGTGCGGTTTATGGGGCGAGTGGTTAGAAACCACTATTGACACCGCGGGTTTATGGGGCAAGTGGTTAGAACCCGGCATTGACACTGCATGGATTAAGTTAGACACCGCTACTGACAATGAGCTGCAAATGACAGGACCGATACTGACAATAAGCTGTAAATGACAGAAACCGTATTCACAATATGCATATTTTATTATACAACAAAGTTTACCCCCTATCGTAGAAACAGGATACGTGTTGAGAAATGGGAATATCCAGGTTATTCCACAATACTTTGTGCCCATCATCCTCACCTGTAGAATGAAGTTGGTATGCCAGTGTTCCCCACTGTCTATCCTATGTTTACTGTAATTGATGAGGTAGAGTAAAACTGACTACGCTTACAATTACTAAATACATTGCTTGATACACAGTTAGGACCTTGTGTTGCAGGAGTTTCTAGGCTGAAAGCTGCTCAGTTGACATATGAAGGTAGATGTAGCCAGAATGGTCACGAAGGCGTGCTGTACGTAGGATGCCAGTGATGATCTGCTAAATCGTCCATCCGTATTATTCAAACCATGGCATGGATTACGGCCAACAGTGGGAGTTTTGCAGTTTGAATAGAGCCACTATTGAACAATATGGCCAAGTCACTGCTTCACCAGTCTACCTACCAATGAACTAGGTTAGTAATACAAAATTACAAGACGCCCTGGAGTGATGAGGAACAGAACGCACAATCTTGAAAACCATCGCATGGATTTCCATTTTGGGGAGCAGCAGATTTGTGTTCACTGTATGTCAGAGTATTTCCCCATCTGGGAAAACTGTACTCCATGAACACAGGGTCTATATTTTTTCTTGTTTCTGATTTACTAGCACATGATTTCTGTAGTTGGTCTGCAATGAAAAGGATGCTCTGCAGTTGTAGCAGTGTTTCCCTCAGGGTAATTAGCATTATCTCTCCAAAATCAAGACAAACGTGTGTCATTTGCAGGGGGCCATGCAGTGACTAATCAGGCACATAGTAAAAAGGCCAGCCCATATGTGAACAGCATTTCCGACATATGCCCACCGTGCAGTTCACACAATCTTGGCTGAATTTATATGGATGAGTTCAGAAAATCTGGATCCGGATTTGTGTCTGCCTGCACTCCTGGAGCTCTGACTGAGTAAATCACACTGTACTCATCGCTTTCGTTACTGAGTCCAGGAACTGGAAGTAATTGTACTTGATGTCGTACTCCATGTCATACCAGAAATTAACTGAAACAGAAAGAAGAAATCAGACTCCATATGGTGTCTGTGCTAACACGCTCACAGGACAGAATGCTGCATTTCTTCTCAATTACTTTTTTTTTAAAAAAACATCCAATTTTCTGCTCTACTCTCCTGAAGGTGCAGTCTCAGTCCATTCTTATTGACCACAGGCTCTAAATGAGGCACTAAATTGGAAATCTCACCTACAGAGGCCACAGGACAGTTGGTGTAGGGAAAAATGTCACATTGGTACAGTGGGGATACTATTCTGAGGTTGAGGCCGAGGCACATTAATGGGAGTCTAGCTTTACTGTGTATACGTCATACATCTGACCTAAGAGTGCCTGTTCCGTTCTGGGACCACTTTTGTTCACTGTGTACATTAATGATTTGGATATACGGCTAGGGGGACTGGTGACCAAATTTGCAGACATTTCTAAAATAGAATCATAGAAAATTTACGGCACAGAAAGAGGCCATTCCGCCCATTGTGTCCGCGCCAGCCAACAATGAGCCACCCAGCCTAATCCCACTTTCCAGCACTTGGTCCGTAGCCTTGTAGGTTACGGCACTTCAGGTGAACATCTTTTTAAATGAGTTGAGGGTCTCTGCCTCTACCACCCTTTCATGATGTGGAGATGCCGGTGATGGACTGGGGTTGACAATTGTAAACATTTACCTGAGGAAGGAGGAAGCCTCCGAAAGCTTGTGAATTTAAAATAAAATTGCTGGACTATAACTTGGTGTTGTAAAATTGTTTACAATTGACCACCCTTTCAGGCAGTGAGTTCCAGATCCCCACCACCCTCTGGGTGAAAAAAATTTTCCTCAGCTCCCCTCTAATCCTTCTACCAATCATTTTAAATCTATGCCACCTGGTTATTCAGTTCTCTGCTAAGGGAAATAGGTCCTCCCTATCCACTCTATCTAGGCCCCTCATAATTTTATACACCTCAATTAAATCACCTCCTCTGTTCCAAAGAAAACAACCCCAGTCTATCCAATCTTTCCTCATAGCTAAAATTCTCCAGTCCTGGCAACATCCTCGTAAATCTCCTCTGCACCCTCTCTAGTGCAATTACATCCTTCCTGTAATGTGGTGACCAGAACTGTACGCAGTACTCAAACTGCAGCCTAACTAGTGTTTTTTACAGTTCTAGCGTAACCTCCCTGCTCTTATATTCTATGCCTCGGCTAATAAAGAAAAGTATCCCATATGCTTTCTTAACCAACTTATCTACCTGTCCTGCTACCTTCAGGGATCTATGGACATGCACTCCAAGGTCCCTCACTTCCTCTACACCTCTCAGTATCCTCCCATTTATTGTGTATTCCCTTGCCTTGTTTGCCCTCCCCAAATTCATTACCTCACACTTCTCCAGATTGCCACCTATCTGCCCACCTGACCAGTCCATTGATATCTTCCTGCAGTCTGCAGCTTTCCTCCTCACTATCAACCACATGGCCAATTTTTGTATCATCTGCAAACTTCTTAATCATGCCCCTTACATTTAAGTCCAAATCATTAATATATATCACGAAAAGCAAGGGACCTAGTGCTGAGCCCTGGTGGAACCCCAATGGAAACAGCCTTCCAGTCACAAAAACACCCGTCGACCATTACCCTTTGCTTCCTGCCACTGAGCCAATTTTGGATCCAACTTGCCACTTTTCCTCGGATCCCATGGGCTTGTACTTTCTTGATCAGTCTGCCATGTGGGACTTTGTCAAAAGCCTTACTAAAATCCATGTAGACTACATTAAATGCACAACCCTCATCAACCCTCCTTGTTACCTCCTCAAAGAATTTAATCAAGTTAGTCAGACATGGTCTTCCCTTAACAAATCCATGCTGACTGTCCGGGGACAGGATTGTAGGGCTGGAGGAGGTTACAGAGAAAGGGAGGGGCAAGGCCATGGAGGGATTTGAAAACAAGGATGACAATTTTAAAATCGAAGCGTTCCCAGACTGGGAGCCAGTAGGTCAGCGAGCACAGGGGTGATGGGTGAATGGTACTTGGTGCGAGTTAGGATACAGGCAGCAGAGATTTGGATGAGCTGAAGATTGAGAAGTGTAAAGCATGGGAGACCGGCCAGGAGACCATTGGAATAGTTGAGTCTGGAGGTGACAGAGGCATGGATGTGGGTTTCAGCAGCAGACGGGCTGAGGCATGGATGGAGGTGGGTGATGTTACGGAGGTGGAAGTAGGCGGTCTTTGTAATGGAGAGGATTTGGAAGCTCGGTTTGGGTAGAATAGGATGCTGATGTTGTGGACATTCCTGTTCAGCTGGAGTCATACCTAGCACAAAGGAAGATGGTAGTGGTTGTTGGAGGCCAATCATCCCAGCCCAAGACACTGCTGCAGGAGTTCCTCAGGGCAGTGTCCTAGGCCCTGCTGCTTCATCACTGTTCAGTAGATACAGTTCCCCCCGTGTAACACACTGTTCAGTAGATACAGTTCCCCCCGTGTAACACACTGTTCAGTAGATACAGTTCCCCCCGTGTAACACACTGTTCAGTAGATACAGTTCCCCCCGTGTAACACACTGTTCAGTAGATACAGTTCCCCCCGTGTAACACACTGTTCAGTAGATACAGTTCCCCCCGTGTAACACACTGTTCAGTAGATACAGTTCCCCCCGTGTAACACACTGTTCAGCAGATACAGTTCCCCCCGTGTAACACACTGTTCAGTAGATACAGTTCCCCCCGTGTAACACACTGTTCAGTAGATACAGTTCCCCCCGTGTAACACACTGTTCAGTAGATACAGTTCCCCCCGTGTAACACACTGTTCAGTAGATACAGTTCCCCCCGTGTAACTGTTCAGTAGATACAGTTCCCCCGTGTAACTGTTCAGTAGATACAGTTCCCCCTGTGTAACACACTGTTCAGTAGATACAGTTTCCCCTGTGTAACACACTGTTCAGTAGATACAGTTCCCCCCGTCTAACACACTGTTCAGTAGATACAGTTCCCCCCGTGTAACACACTGTTCAGTAGATACAGTTCCCCCCGTCTAACACACTGTTCAGTAGATACAGTTCCCCCTGTGTAACATACTGTTCAGTAGATACAGTTCCCCCTGTGTAACACACTGTTCAGTAGATACAGTTCCCCCTGTGTAACACACTGTTCAGTCGATACAGTTCCCCCTGTGTAACACACTGTTCAGTAGATACAGTTCCCCCTGTGTAACACACTGTTCAGTAGATACAGTTTCCCCTGTGTAACACACTGTTCAGTAGATACAGTTCCCCCTGTGTAACACACTGTTCAGTAGATACAGTTCCCCCTGTGTAACACACTGTTCAGTAGATACAGTTCCCCCTGTGTAACACACTGTTCAGTAGATACAGTTCCCCCTGTGTAACACACTGTTCAGTCCATACAGCTCCCAAGTTCTGGTGTCATCTTACGCGGTGTTCATTGACTCACTGTGAATCAATGCCTGGCATCTACCTTTTACTTCTGTGACCGATCACATTAATACTGTACCTGCAATGCAGCCGTGTGACTGCCTGACATGATGGAACCACAGAGAGGGGAGGTACAGCATCTCGCCTGCTCTCACTGTGCAGTGGAGAGGCCTTGCATGAGAATATTCAGGGTAACGACTGAGGTCAGGGTTCAAGGGGTCAAGTGGAATCCAAGGTACCTGGTTTTGGGGAAGGAGGAAAGAGGCCGTTCGTTATATAAAATCAGTGTATAAGCCATTTTTAATGTGTCAAGCTGCCAGTTGAAGATCAGTCATACTTGTCTTGTGTCTCTCGAAGTGTTTCATGCAACGAATGACTGTATTTTGATGTGCATTCGTTATTCTACAGGTAAATCTGGTAGCCATTGTGCATCAAAATTCCACAAACGGTAATAAAATGCCAGTCAGTTAATCTCTTTTTATCATAGAATCATAGAAAGTTATGGCACAGAAGGAGGCCATTCGGCCCATCGTGTCCGTGCCGGTCGAAAGAGCTATCCAGCTTAATCCCACTTTCCAGCACTTGGCCCATAGCCCTGTAGGTTACGGCACTCCAAGTGCACATCCAGGTACTTTTTAAATGAGTTGAGGGTATCTGCCTCTACCACCCTTTCAGGCAGTGAGTTCCAGACCCCCACCACCCTCTGGGTGAAAAAAAATTTCCTCAGCTCCCCTCTAATCCTACTACCAATCACTTTAAACCTATGCCCCCTGGTCACTGACCCCTCTGCTAAGGGAAATAGGTCCTTCCTATCCACTCTATTTAGTCCCATCATAATTTTATACACCTCAATTAAATCTCTCCTCAGCCTCTTTTGTTCCAAAGAAAACAATCCCAGCCTATCCAATCTTTTCTCATAGCTAAAATTCTCCAGTCCTGGCAACATCCTCATAAATCTCCTCTGTACCCTCTCTAGTGCAATCACATCTTTCCTGTAATGTGGTGACCAGAACTGTATGCAGTACTCAAGCTGTGGCCTAACTAGTGTTTTATACAGTTCTAACATAACCTCCCTGCTCTTATATTCTAGTCCTCGGCTAATAAAGGAAAGTATCCTGTATTCCTTCTTAACCACCTTTTCTACCTGTCCTGCTACCTTCAGGGATCTGTGGACATGCACTCCAAGGTCCCTCTGGGTAATATTGGTTGAGGGAGGACACCAGAACACTCTGGTCTTCTTCAAATGGTATCATGGAATCTTTAACACCCACCAGAACAGGCAAATGGGGCCTCAGTTTAACATGTCATTGAAGGGTAGCACCTCAGACAATGCAGCACTCCCTCACTACTGGACTGAAGTGTCAGCTTAAATTATGTGCTGAAGCCCTGGCGTGGGGCCCAAGCCCCAGTTGATAATACATTAATAATAAATATATGGGGTTCACGTTGGAGACACATTGGAAAATAGATACAATTAAATTCCTATAAAATCCTCAGGCTGTATACAGCTCCCCAACGGCCAGCAAGGGTAAGGTACAACTTGGTGGATTCCAAACTATACTGGCCAGGAGGTCCCAGGTTTGATTCCCGGTCTGTGCTGAATTAGTTGATGTCAGTTGGCCTCTGTGCCCCTGGAGGGGCGCAAAAATTAACCAGAGCTCCCACACTTGGTAGTCATTCAGTGATCTCTGCTGGCAAGTGGGCATCGGGTGAGGATAGGATTCAGATTCAGTTGTGCTGCCCTCAATGCTTGATAAGGCCCCTTGGGCATAGTATGGTGCCCGTGGAAATAAGCCAGCAAGAATCAGAGCCTTCAAGATAGAATGGGAGAAAATGAAGGGCAAATGGAAGGGAAAAGCGCAGAGAAATTGTTTGCACTAAAATTTTAGCCTTTGGTGAGGGTTTCTACTGCTGCAGATAACAGACCATCAAATCAGTTTATCCCAGCCCATTTGATCAGTCAAGAACTCACTCTAAACACAGAGCAACAAACAGAGTCTATTTCAAATTAAAATGAATGAATTGAAAGGGTTTATTCCATTGGAATTCTAAATAAGAAGTAAACAGTAATAGGTTTGTCCCATTGTAATTCTATTGAATGGAAGTGAATGAGGAGGCGTTCATTGGAATTATATACAATTGCAGAATGAATGGGAAGTGGCTTGGTCCATTGAAATTCTGTATAAGAAGAATGACTGGGTAAAGGTTTGGTCCATTGGGATTCTATACAAAGGAGTGAATGGGTAGAAGTCCATTTAATTTCTAAAATTGGGAGTGATTGGGTAGGGTAGTGGAGGGAAAAACTCTCGAGTCATTTAAGAGGTAGTTAGACACTGATGGGGGATTGTAGATTTCAATTGAAAGGTGGGGTGAATAGATTGAATGGGAAGGGATTGGTCCATTGGGGTTCTATATGATGGGAGTGAATGACAAAGGGTTGTGCATGCAATGCCAGTGACCATTACAATAAGAATCTCAGCTCTATATATGGGTTTACGTTAGTGAAACTAGAGAACGATTCTTGGCTTTGATGCACTGTCCTCTTACTGTAGGACAGTTCTTTGGGAAGTAACTAAAATCAGTGGCTAGAGGTTCAGCAGGTTTGTTAAAGCCTCATTATTATACTTTGAACATAAGGCTTTGACAGCATCTAATCTCTGTTGTGATTATGTGGGTGGTGTCCCCAGTTGCTCTCATCAACTTGAAGTGCTTTTATATTGTCCTTCAGGCACTGTCTCCCACAGTGCGGGTCTCTCACATCAAAGTAAAGGTTTTTTAGATTCCTGGTTGCTGCTGGTTGGAATGGGGCTAAGTAAGTCGCAGCAGTGTCATTGCATCATTATGTATAAATATATTTCTTATGTTCATATTAATGTCATGACACCATGCCACGACGACAACACACTGGGCAAAATGTCACAGCCGGACTGCACACACACTTCCTCTTAGCCGCAGATTGACAGGGAGATGGGTGGCGCAGTTCTAAGTCAATTTGGGAAAGTCGTGCTTTTAAGCTGTTCTCCTAAGACCCGGCTGTAATGTAAAAGACCCTTTCGTTTTGTGAAAAGTCAACAAAAACAATGCCCCACACCCCATTAGTCCCCAGCAACAAATAATTTTCTGATTCCATCTTCACCCTCTTTGAACTGAATGTTCAAGCTGTTTGTAAAGAACGGGTCAGTAGTTTTTGTTTCTTTGAATCATGAATCAGTGCCGATTGTCTTGGAATCGTGCTAGTCCAAAACTCTGAGTTCATCCAAAACACTGCTGCCTGTATCCTAACTCGCACCAAGTCCTGTTCACCCATCACCCCCGTGCTCTCTGACCTACATTGGCTCCCTGTCCAGCAAAGTCTCGATTTTAAAACTCTCATCCTTGTTTTCACCCTCCCTATCTCTGCCCCTCCCTATCTCTGTCACCTCCTCCAGCCCGAGATCTCTGCTCTCCTCCAATTCTGGCCTCTTGTGCATCCCTGATTTTATCGCTCCACCATTAACGGCCTACCTCCCGCTGCCTGGGCCCTAAGCTCTGGAATTCCCTCCCTAAACCTCTCCGCCTCTCTAACTTTCTTCCTTTAAGACGCTCCTTAAAACCTACATCTTTGACCAAGCTTTTGGTTGCCTGTCCTATGTCTCCTTATGTGGCTTGGTGTTGAATTTTGTCTGATTACGTTCCTGTGAAGCGTCATGGGAGGTTTTTCTATGTTAAAGGCGCTATATAAGTGCAAGTTGTTGTGGTAGTTACAAACTCATGTTCATCTCTTATCTGGGATTAGAAAAATATTAAAACACAGCACTTAGCAATCAGGCTGCAAGTTTTACACAGTATAACCAAAGCAGACTAATGAATGTTTGTGTGCTGCGTAATCCACAAACTCATATTATTATCCCTGGAATTAACAGTCATTTCCCTGAGGCTATACCTTGTTGCGGCTCGGTAGAATAGAACACTTCACAATCACCCACAACTGGTTTTGATCCAAACCTCTTTTTGTGGTTGTACTACTGCTGGATGAATTTTGTGAGAGAGGAGTTACTAAAGCAAAGTAAAACAACGCAACAGATCTACTTATAGAATCATAGAGGGTTACAGCACGGAAGGAGGCCATTCGGCCCATCGAGTCTGCGCCGGCTGTATGCAAGAGAAATCCAGCTAGTCCCACTCCCCCGCCCTATCCCAGAAGCCCTGAACATATTTTCCCTTCAAGTACTTATCCAGTTCCCTTTTGAAGGCCATGATTGAATCTGCCTCCACCACCCCCTCGGGCAATGCATTCCAGATCCTAACCACTCGCTGTGTAAAAAAGTTTTTCCTTCCATCACCTTTGGCTCTTTTGCCAATCACCTTAAATCGAGGCCCACTGGTTCTTGACCCTTCTGCCAATGGGAACACTTTCTCTCTATCTACTCTGTCTGGACCCTTCATGATTTTGAATACCTCTATCAAATCTCCTCGCAACCTTCTCTGTTCCAAGGAGAACAATCCCAGCTTCTCCAGTCTATCCACGTAACTAAAGTCCCTCATCCCTGGAATCATTCTAGTAAATCTCTTCTCCACCCTCTCTAAGGCCTCCACATCCTTCCTAAAGTGCGGTGCCCAGAACTGGACACAATACTCCAGTTGTGGCCGAACCAGTGTTTTATAAAGGTTCATCATGATTTCCATGCTTTTGTACTCTATGCCTCTATTTATAAAGCCCAGGATGACATATGCTTTCTTAATTGCTTTCTCAACCTGCCCTGGCACCTACAACAATTTATGCACATGCACCCCAAGATCCCTCTGTTCCTCCACCCCTTTTAGAACTGTGCCCTTTAGTTTATATTGCCTCTCCTCATTTTTCCTACCGAAATGCATCACCTCGCATTTTTCCAAACTTCATCTGCCACAGGTCCGCCCACGCCACCAGAGTGTCTATATCCTCTTGAAGTCTATCACTATCCTCCTCACTGTTTACTATCCTCCCAAGTTTTGTATCATCTGCAAATTTGGAAATTGTGCCCTATGCACCCGAGTCCAAGTCATTAATATTTATCAAGAAAAGCAGTGGTCCCAGCACCAACCCCTGGGGAACACCACTGTACACCTCCCTCCAGTCTGAAAAACAACCGTTCACCACTACTCTCTGTTTCTTATCATTTAGCCAATTCTGTATTCATGTTGCTACTGCCCCCTTTATTCCATGGGCCGCAATCTTAATAGCAAGCCTATTATGTGGCACTTTATCAAACACTTTTTGAACATCCATAGACACCACATCAACTGCATTGCCCCCATCTACCCTCTCTGTTACCTCAAGAAAAAACTCTATCAAGTTGGTTAAACATGATTTGCCTTTAACAAATCCGTGCTGGCTTTCCCTAATGAATCCACACTCATCCAAGTGACTGTTAATTCAGTCTCGGATTAATGTTTCCAAAAGTTTCCCCACCACCGAGGTTAAACTGGCCTATAGTTGCTGGCTTTACCTTTACACTCTTTTTTGAACAAGGGTGTAACATTTGCAATTCTCCAGTCTTCTGGCACCACTCCCATATCTGAGGATGCCTGGAAGATTATGGCCAGTACCTCTGCAATTTCCCCCTTTATTTCCCTCAGCAACCTAGGGTGCATCCCATCCGGACCAGGTGACTTATTTATTTTACATACAGCTAGCCTTTCTAGTACCTCTTCTTTATCAATTTTTAGCCCATCCAGTATCTCAATTATATCTTCTTTTACTGAGACTCTGGCAGCATCTTCTTCCTTGGTAAGGACAGATGCAAAGTACTCATTTAGTACCTCGGTCATCCCCTGTGCCTCCATGAGTAGATCTCCTTTATGGTTCCTAATTGGCTCCACCCCGCCTTTTACTACCCGTTTACTGTTAACATGTCTGTAGAAGTCTTTTGGATTCCCTTTTATGTTGGCTGCCAGTCTATTCTCATACTCTCTCTTTGCCCCTCTTATTTCCTTTTTCACTTCCCCTCTGAACTTTCTATACTCTGCCTGGTTCTCACTTGTGTTATCAACCTGACACCTCATACACCCACTTTTTCCGCTTCATCTTATTCTCTATGTCCTTTGTCATCCAGGGAGCTCTGGCTTTAGTTGCCCTACCTTTCTCTCTCGTTGGAATGTACCCGAATCATCTCCTCTTTAAAGGTCGCCCACTGTTCAATTACAGTTTTGCCTGCCAATCTTTGATTCCAATTTACCCGGGCCAGATCTGTTCTCATCCCACTGAAAATTGGCCCTCCTCCAATTGAGTATTTTTACTTTAGAATGGTCAGATTCCTTTTCCACAGCTATTCTAAACCTTATGATACTATGATCGCTGCTCCCTAAATGCTCCCCCACTGACACTTGCTCCACTTGGCCCGTCTCATTCCCTAGAAACAAGTCCAGCAATGCCTCTTTCCTTGTTGGGCCAGAAACATACTGGTCGAGAAAGTTATCCTGAACACATTTCAAAAATTCCTCCCCTTCTTTGCCCCTTATATTATTGTTATCCCAGTTTATATTAGGATAGTTGAAATCCCCTGTTATCGCTTTTGCACCTCTCTGTAATGTCCCTGCAAATTTGCTCCTCTATATCCTTCCCACTAGTTGGTGGCCTATAGAATATACCCAGTAGTGTAATGGCACCTCTATTGTTCCTTAACTCTAACCAAATAGATTCTATTCTTGACTCCTCCAGGACATTCTCTCTCTCCAGCACTGCAATATTCTCCTTAATCAATACTGCCACCCCCACCCCCACTCCCCCTCCTTTCTTTCCTCCCCTATCTTTCCTGAACACCTTGTATCCAGGAATATTTATTACCCAATCCTGCCCTTTTATGAGCCAGGTCTCTGTTATCGCCACAACATCGTATTCCCATGTGGCTATTTGCGCCTGCAGCTCACCAATCTTATTTACCAGGCTTCGTGCGTTTACACACACGCACCGCAAACCTGTCTTAGACTTTCTTGTTCTCTCTTGGTCTGACCCCACCTAATATCTTACTATTACTTGCTCTAGTGCTATCTTTCTCACCCGATCCTTTGTGCTCCTTGTTTCTCCTTTCCAATGCTACATCCTGGTGCCCATCCCCCTGCCAAATTAGTTTAACCTCCCTCACACAGCGCTAGTGAACCTCCCCGCAAGGCCTTTGGACCCAGCTCCGTTGAGGTGCAATCCATCCTGCCTGTAGAGGTCCCACATCCCCCAGAACTGGTCCCAATGCCCCTGGAATCTGAAGCCCTCCCTCCTGCACCATCTCTCCAGCCAGGGATTCTTCTACTCTATCCTTCTATTTCTATACTCACTAGCACGTGGCACTGGGAATAATCCAGAGATTACTACCTTTGAGGTCCTGCTTGTTAATCTCTTTCCTAACTCCTTAAACTCTGCTTGCAGGACCTCATCCCTCTTCCTATCTATGTCGTTGGTACCGATATGGACCATGACCTCTGGCTGTTCACCTTCACCCTCCAGAATGTTCTGCAGCCGCTCAGTGACATCCTTGACCCTGGCACCAGGGAGGAAACATACCATCCTGGAATTACGTCTCCGGCCGCAGAAACGTCTGTCTGCTCCCCTAACAATAGAATCCCCTATCACTATTGCTCTCGTGACCTTTCTCCTCCCCCCCTGTACAGCTGAGCTACCCATGGTGCTATAGTCTTTGTTCTGGCTGCACTCCGCAGAGGAACCTCTCCCCCACCAGTATTCAGAACTGAATACTGGTTAGAGAGTGAGATATACTCAGGGGACTCCTGCACTACCTGCCTGGTCCTCGTTGTCTGTCTGGCAGTCACCCAGTCCCTCTCTGCTTGCACTCTCAAGCTGCGGGGTGACCACCTCCTGAAACATGCTATCCATGTAGCTCTCAACCTCATGGGTGCACTGCAGTGACACCAGCTGCTGCTCAAGCTCCGAAATCCAGAGCTCGAGCTCCTACAGATGACGACACTTCCTGCACCTGCGGTTGTCCAGGACATGGGAAGCGTCCTGGAGTTCCCACATGGCACAGGATGCAGATTCCACAGGTCTGAGCTGCCCTGCCATGCCTTGATTTATTAGAGTATCTAAACTTCACTGGAAATAAACTAAAAACTTTTTTAAAAAGTTAAAGTCTTAAAAAACTATATCCACATCAGCAGAGAGGGCTCACTGAAACCCATTAAATTGTACACTTTACACTTCTACAATATTATATGAGGCCACATTAACTATCCAAGGATAGATCCCCAATGAAAGGGACTGATTGGGCCTTGACATCCCTTCTGAATGCTGAGCACGCTGTAAAATGTGCTGTGAAATTTTGGTCCTGTTTAACTCTCACCAAATGACATCTGGTGTCAGTGTAGCAGTAATGAAGAGGATGTAGGAACTATCATGCCAATGGCACTGCATAATGAATGAATGGAGTTGTAGAGACACTCGCAAGGTTACCTCAGAACATAATCACTTGTAGGAAAATGCCATTAGGCCTAACAAACTCATCTTTTTTGAAAGATCAATTCCAGCTCCTCACCGTATCGTTTAATCTCTTCTCTCTACAGAAACACATACAACTCACCCTCTCCAATTTATATTGCCTGCTCCAATGCCTTTCCCTGGTGACTTATTTAACAAACTCTATTTCCATTTGGATGAAAAGTTCCAATTGACTTTCATTTTTACTCCTAGCTTCCTCACGTTTCTCCTGTGTTTCCCTTCATCACAATAACTGATTTACCTGGATCAACAACACACCAGCTGGGTTGGCTCTGACACTTCTGGCAGGTGCAATTCACTCAAAAGCATTTAGGCCTGATAGTTGATGAATGTGAACCAAAAAATGGTTAGCTTCCAACCACTTTTTTTTGCTTTTTAGCTAATTCCCTACACACTTCCATTGTGTTGTTAGTTGCTACAACCTGTGCCCAATCTGCATATCTCTGATAAGGATGCCATCTAAAGAACAAGGAGCTGAACTAACAAATGGAGCCTTTGGTAATGAATTCATTAATAATCGTTGAACATTAGCTCTTGATTTGTGGAGAGAGGCCTGAACTTATGCCCATGCTAAATACTGTATCTATTTATGGGAGTTAGGAGGCTTTAATTATTCCAACGTGAAACTGTTGGAATGGGTGTGACTGAAGCTGGGATACAATTAAAGGGAAAGAGTAAAGCACAGTGTCCACAGTCCCGCCAGCTATCGCAGGTGAAATGTTTTTTTGGTTTGAGAAACATAGATGAAGTGCCAAAGCCCACTGTCAAGGCTATATGACTCCTCATAAAGGAACGGGAACTAACCGATTGGGCCTGGGTTAGGCAGTAAGCCTGGAGAGCTTGACCTTTTTGGCACATACATCAGTGGAGAAGGTGGTTTTAGCTTAGGATTCCAAACCCAGTAACGTGGGGGAGAGAAGCTGTCAGTATAGATACACCCAGGGCTGCTTCAGCGACTTTTATCATTACAGCTGTTAATTCAGCTCAGTCCAGCATTAGTGCACAGCGTTAACTTTTTCTCCTGAAGGCATCAACTCATGCTGAGGTACATTTTTGTGCACACCAGCAGGCTTGAAGTACCTCACCCAAATGAGCTTAGACTGTGAGTTTCAGCAGTAAATTCTACCATGGGAGACAATGCAGTTTAGTCCAATCCTGTGCTTGCCCAACATGTGTATGTACACACACACACACACACACACACTTGCTAGCATGAGTCACTGACTAGTGATCAGGAGCAGGAACCCTGACTAACTTTTCCAATCTCTAGCTTTGGTTGGTAGAATCAATTGCAACATCCATGCTGCTGTCCTGACTAAGATCAGCCAACTCAGCACAAACCAGGAGCATTTTAATCTTTACTGCCTATTCCTGCAGCAGGCGGAGCATTTACTCATAGGAGAAGCAGCACTTTTAGCTCAATAGGAACTAACTGTGGGTGGCACAATGCCTTGGAGTTTTGAGTGCAGTGTTAGGATACGAATTTGAGCCTGTAATTTGCCACATGGTATTCCCGGTCTCAGCCATGCCATCGTGGAGTAGGACACCCAAGTGGCAGCCAGATGCTTCCTCTGGGACACACTGGACACCTCTCCTGCATTTGCTGGATGCCCGGTAGTGAGCACCGGGGCAGCTTTCCCTCATGGCCAGCTTGGAATGGGACACAAAAAATGTTTAGACTTTGTTTTGAACAAACAAGAACTATCTGTAACTTGTTACGGAATATATTTCTCAAGATGGGCTAATTATCCTGTGTAATTTGGGTTGTGGGGTATGTAACCTTTCAAATTACTGCCTACCTCACTGTGGTCTAACCACACCATTAAGGATGTAGGTTCCTCTTTTTTTAATGAGGCAAAAAAAACATGTGAGAATTAATATCTTGTGAAATGGCAAATATATAAGAATAAAAATAAATCGACTTGTCCAGATAGGACTGCTTTGATTCTTATTATTGTAGTATGAAGTTAATTATATATAAAAAATCTACTGCACAATGTGCACATTCTGTTCATAAACCTTACTTCTTGTCACGATTTTAGGTCACACATCTTATATTAATTTTTAGCACTGAAAATCTCTATGTAAACTTTTAGAACGGGAAAGCCCTTTCCAAAGATCTAAACATTTTGTTCGCCATGATGACTGTTGATGAACCAATTGAATCATTCAAAACGTGTTTTGAAAAAAATTTCATCTGTCAATTTGGCTCAGCAACTGAAACTTTTAATATCCACGATAAGCTTTTAAATAAATGTTTTTAAAAAAAATCAAAAAATTACACATTTCACAATAACATTATATTTACCCGTCGAATTGTCTTTTGATATCTTCAATTAAGATTTTACTTTGAGGCATCAGCCTATCTCAAAAGCCTGGGCTTCATCTTTTTACCTCACAATAATTAGAAAAACCTTTCAGCCATACCTGTGCAGTCTGCCTTAACTCCAATCACAGAAAAGCACCTTGACTATGTTACATTTCCCACACCAGGCCCTCTCGAAATCTATCCGAGTGAGACTGCTAGTTTTGCTCAATGTTATGTGGTGGGAAGATGCAGGTTTGACTCTATCTCAAGTTATCAGTTTGTATAATATGGAGCAGAGCAGAGATGGCAGCGTCTCGCAGCAAGAGAGCCCAAAAATTATGGGGCAGTATCACCGATGTTGGTTTCTGGCACCTTGAAGTAGCCAGTTACGATGGGAATTGAGGGCAGCTTAGAAGCGGGCACTGTGCTCTGTCAGCGCCAGGGATTCTGGCAAGTCCTGACAAAAAATACAGGGCTAAGGTAAAAACACAAAGGGACACCGAGCTGAAAAATAACCTCTCCATCAATACACACATCTTCACAGGTCTTTTCAGCCCTTATGACAGATGCTTTACCTTCTCTGCATTCTGCACATCTATCACATCAAACGAACCATCCTTGTTCACCTTGTACTTTGCAGGCTGGAAGAGTTCTGCAGAAACAACAACAGACCTGAGTTTCAGTGGCTAGCCCTGGTCTTGGGGTTACAATAGTGTTCAGTCTGTGTAAGAGACCAGTAACATCCTCTAACGCTGTATTTATACCAGTTTAAGTGACAGATCGGTGGGAAATGGGGCTTGTTTCTCATTTATTGAGTTTCAGATTTCAGTCATACCATGAGCAGGAACTGCTGAGAGGAAAGGAGGGCAGCAACTTCCCATGGAGAGGGAAAGACAGATGGTGGGAGAGTCTGTTCTCGTGCATGTTGTACTGTTTGGGTCAGCAACAGCACTTCCTGATGACTGAGAGCAGGTCCTGCCTAACTGCTCAACTGGGGTTAGTGCAGTCCTGACTTGACCAACCAGCAGGATCAGCAGCTAAATGTCTCTGCTCAAAAGAAAGCAAAATAACAAATTTCATTCATTTAGTGCGTTTAATGTAGAAAAACATCCTAAGGCCCTGCGCAGAGGTATAAGGAAACACCAAGCCAAAGATTAGGATTGGGAGCAGCGAACAAAAGCTTGGTCAAAGAAGTGGGTTTTAAGAAGTGTCCTAAAGGAGAGGGAGGTGGCGAGGCGGAGGGGTTTAGAGAGGGAATGGCAGAGCGCACGGCCTAGATGGCTGAAGACTCATCTACCATTTGGAGGACAGAAGGGAGGGGGAACACACAAGAGGCTAGAGTTGGAGGAATGCAGAGTTCTCAGAGGCTTGTAGGGCTGGAGAAGGTTACGGAAATAGGATGGGGTGAAGCCAAGAAGGAATTTGTAGGTGTCAAAGGTATTGATGAGGGTCTCAGGGGTGGAGACAGGCAATGTTATGGAGGTGGAAGTAGGTGGCCTTTGTGAGGGAGAGGATATTTGGTCGGAAGCTCCGTTCTGGTTTAAAAAGGACACTGAGATTGCGAACAGTCTGGTTCAACCTGGGATAACGTCGAAACAGGGTATGGTGGCGAGGATACAGAGCTTGTGGTGGGGACCAACACCGTTGTTGTCAGTCTTCCCAATGTTTAATTGAAAGAAATTGCAATTGAAAGACTGGATGTCGGACAAGCAGTCTGGCAAAACAGGCAGTGGTGGTGAGGTAAAGCTGTGTGTCGCCTGCGTAGATATGGAACTTGACTCTATGTCTTCGGATGCTGTTGCCAAGGTGCAGCATTTGGATGAGGAAGAGGAGGGGGCCAAGGATAGATCCTTGGTGTATACTGGAGGCAACAGTGCAGAGGCAGGAAGAGAAGGCATTAATGGAGATGCACGATTGGATAGGTAAGAGTGGAACCAAGCGAGGGCAGTCCCACTGAGCTGGACAACTGAGAAGGACCGTGTGGTTGACTGTTAAATGCTGCAGCGAGGTCAAGAAGGATGTCATTTGAGACTTTGATTAGGGCCGTTTCAGTGCTGTGGCAGTGACGGAAACCTGAATGAGACATTGAACTGTGGAATTGTAGGAAAGATGGGCACGGAATTGGGAAGCAACAACCTGTTCAAGGACTTTAGAGAGGAAATGGAAGTTAGAGATGAGGTTGGTAATTTGCAAGGACAGATGCGTCAATGGTGGGTTTTTTGAGGAGGGGTGTGATGATGGCGTTTTTGAAAGGGAGGGGGGGGCAGTGCCTGAGGAGAGGGAACCTTTCACAATATCAGCAAGCATGTGGTTCAGGAAGGGAAGTTGGGGGGTGAGCAGTTCAGTGGGAATATACTTCTAACCGGTGCTACATCTTTACCAGGGAGACCTTGATGTACCGATGCGGACCAAGTTCGTTCCAAACCTATTTCCATTTCCCTTGCTAGCCATCATCATGACCTCTTGGAATAAGACTGCCAATCCATTTGGAATAATGACCTGTTCTGTACAGTGGACCAGCTCCCACAAGTAACTGAGCTGAGACTAACCAAACTCATATCATGGAATAGCCCTTACAGCCAGGTTAGAAAGAAGCTCAGAGGTAAGGGACAGTGCTGAGAAGACCTGACCTACCATATGGAATAAAGGGTCTGTCAGTGGGAGGGAGGAGGATAAATTGCTTCTCTCCAGAAACCACGCAGTACAGGTTCTCATAGTGATCTTTATGCACTGAAATAAAATTTTGAAATAAGAGTCAGGTACGGGAAATCCAGTGCAGACAAATCAAGAAATGGATTTACATCACAGACAATACCCACCTTGGAGAACACAAAGACACCAGTTATCCAGGGTTGATCACTTTCCAATAACCAACTTTTATATCTATACATAGCATTGAAAATCTTGGCTATGATGTGCACTTCCTTTACACAAATATTAACGACTTGTAAAACATTTCATGTAAATACTTAAAATGGGAAAACCTTTTGTAAACATTATATAATGGGAAAACCGTATGTAAGCATTTTATAATAGGAAAACCGTATGTAAATATTATATGATGGGAAAACCGTATGTAAACATTTTATAAAGGAAAAACTGTATGTAATGGGAAAACCGTATGTTTTGCAAATGAAGTATAGTCTGCCATGGTTTGGTGATGAACCAACTGAATCACGCAAAACGCTTTTGGAAAAAAAATTCTCAAGGAATTGCTGCAATTGTATAAGGCTCTTGCTGCAATTGTACCGGGCTTTCGTGAGACCACACCTGGAGTACTGTGTGCAGTTTTGGTCTCCTTACCTAAGAAAGGATATACTTGCCTTAGAGGCGGTGCAACGAAGGTTCACTAGACTGATTCCTAGGATGAGAGGGCTGTCCTATGAGGAGAGAGTGAGTAGAATGGGCCTATACTCTCTAGAGTTTAGAAGAATGAGAGGGCTTAACAGGGTACATGTGGAGAGGATGTTTCCCCTGGCTGGAGAGTCTAGAGCTAGGGGACATAGTCTCAGGGTAAGGGGTCGGACATTTGGCACTGAGATGAGGAGGAATTTCTTCACTCAGAGGGTTGTGAATGTTTGGAGTTCTCTACCCCAGAGGGCTGTGGAAGCTCAGTCGTTGAGAAGATTAAAGACTGAGATCGATAAATTTTTGGACTCTAAGGGAATCATGGGATATGAGGATCGGGCAGGAAAGTGGAGTTGAGGTCGAAGATCAGCCATGATCTAATTGAATGGTGGAGCAGGCCCGAGCGGCCATATGGCCTACTCCTGCTCCTATTTCTTATGTTCTTATGAAGTCCTCGAGCAAATTTCCAAGTGCAGGATTAAAATCTAACTTTTGTTAATCCAGCTCCCTCACACTGTCACTCAGTAACCCCTCCCCCAGCACCCTGTGTTACTGACTGTATCTCTACTGATGTTAATCCAGCTCCCTCACACTGTCACTCAGTAACCCCTCCCCCCAGCACCCTGTGTTACTGACTATCTCTACTGATGTTAATCCAGCTCCCTCACACTGTCACTCAGTAACCCCTCTCCCCCAGCACCCTGTGTTACTGACTATCTCTACTGATGTTAATCCAGCTCCCTCACACTGTCACTCAGTAACCCCTCCCCCAGCACCCTGTGTTACTGACTGTATCTCTACTGATGTTAATCCAGCTCCCTCACACTGTCACTCAGTAACCCCTCCCCCAGCACCCTGTGTTACTGACTGTGTCTCTACTGATGTTAATCCAGCTCCCTCACACTGTCACTCAGTAACCCCTCCCCCCAGCACCCTGTGTTACTGACTGTATCTCTACTGATGTTAATCCAGCTCCCTCACACTGTCACTCAGTAACCCCTCCCCCCAGCACCCTGTGATAATGATTGGAGAGCTGTTTTTTCGAGTAGATGTTGCTGATAGGGACCTCAAGCTCCCAGCCACATATATCAGGAAGTTGAGAGCACACTGACTACGATTTTCTGTCCACTGGTTTAAGTGTATGGAGAATTGTGGGCTACGCGTTTGTGATTTGAATATGCACTGCTGGTGGGTGAGGGTCCTTGCAACTAACTAATGCCTGGAAAATGACCCCTTTTACCTCCTCTGCATTCTATGCTCAGGTCCTGAGAAAGCGAGGCTCAGTCTGGACGCAAGATCTGTGCGGCAACTCTCGTGATTTATATTGAAATCTATTTTCATTCTGTCTGTAGACTTGTAGGAGGATAAGTTATAAAACTAATGCACCGACCTCATGACATACCAACGCCGTGACGGGTTACTGCAGCCCACAGGTTGGGAGTGTGACTGTATGTCACAAGGCACCAGGACAAGCCAGGAGACCAAGGCTGAGTTAATTGTGCGTTACGCCAAACTGCATGGCGATACAAGCATGCAGGCACATGAATCTGGCTCTTACTTTTAGTGGCTCAGTGCCAGATGAATATACTGGCAAATCAAGACCCACCAAATTAAGTCTCTGGAGGTCGAGGTCTTTAGATTTGAGTGTGTCATTGATAATGGGACAAAGGTTTATCCTCAAGGACACTCACTCAATGTAAAAATGCTCACTGTCCGGCTTAGGGGTTCCCTTGCAGCATCTCCTCCCAACAATATCTACTAAATTCTGAAAAATGAAACTCAACACATCAGAATGCCATTCTCTTTAATAGGTCACTTGTTTATAGCATTCCATCCCCCCCTCCCCCCACCTCTCCCCCCCGCCCCTCGCCCCCGGCCCCCCTCCCCCCAACACCTGATTCCTACACAAAAAGCAGGCCCTGGGTACTTACAGGAGGTTACTGCAGCCGACTCCCCCAGCCAGAAATTTACTGCATCAGGCTCCTTCCCTAAAACAAGCAGGGAGAAAAGCACAAAATCTTACAGTAAAAGATCCAGAACCCAGGCTGTCACAGAGCGTCTCCCCAACAGCCTGATAACAGAGAGCGGGCTGAATTGTGAGGCCCCCAGCCCGGAGGAAACAGGGCGTGGTAGAACTTGCCACTGCGTTCCCCCCACCCCCACTTCCCCCCCAAACTCCACCCACTCCCCCACGCAACCCCCCCAAACCCCACCCCACCCCCACCATGCGGATATGTCCACTTTGCTGGCTCCCTCAATGGGCAGCCTGAGCAGCCGTCGAAAGGGAGGGCACGGCTGATTTACATATTTAAATCAGGGTCCTATGGCATCAATTGGACCTCGATGCCAATGTCATTTAGGACTGAACCAGGTGGAGGGTGTGTTGTGCTGGCGACCCATCTGAAGAGGAGACCAAAGTTAGGTACCTCTTTATTTTTGTGGGGCCGGGAGGAGCAGGTGTGGGCCGCTGCTGCTCCAGGAACCGCCGCCCCGGAAAGCTGAGCCCCCACCAAGGTTCTACCTTCTCCCAGACCGGAGGCCTGATATTGTAGTGGTCCGGAGCTGACAGGCTATCTCGGGGCATTCGAATTCTGCTCGCAGCCCAACCGGCCCAGCCTGAATTCCACTTGGGGGCAGAATCTACCTCAGTGTCTCCCCATCAGCATGTTAGTGAGTGTCTCACCATCAGTGTGTTAGAGAGAGTGTCTCACCATCAGTGTGTTAGAGAGAGTGTCTCACCATCAGTGCGTTAGAGAGAGTGTCTCACCATCAGTGTGTTAGTGTGTCTCACCATCAGTATGTTAGAGAGAGTGTCTCACCATCAGCATGTTAGAGTGTCTCACCATCAGCGTGTTAGAGAGTGTCTCACCATCAGTGTGTTAGTGTGTCTCACCATCAGTATGTTAGAGAGAGTGTCTCACCATCAGCATGTTAGAGTGTCTCACCATCAGTCTGTTAGAGAGTGTCTCACCATCAGCGTGTTAGAGAGTGTCTCACCATCAGTGTGTTAGAGAGAGTGTCTCACCATCAGCGTGTTAGAGAGAGTGTCTCACCATCAGTCTGTTAGAGAGTGTCTCACCATCAGCGTGTTAGAGAGAGTGTCTCACCATCAGCGTGTTAGAGAGAGTGTCTCCCCATCAGCGTGTTAGAGAGTGTCTCACCATCAGCGTGTTAGAGAGTGTCTCACCATCAGTGTGTTAGAGAGAGTGTCTCACCATCAGCGTGTTAGAGAGAGTGTCTCACCATCAGTGTGTTAGAGAGAGTGTCTCACCATCAACGTGTTAGAGAGAGTGTCTCACCATCAGTCTGTTAGAGAGAGCGTCTCACCATCAGCCTGTTAGAGAGAGTGTCTCACCATCAGTGTGTTAGAGAAAGTGTCTCACCATCAGCGTGTTAGAGAAAGTTTCTCACCATCAGTGTGTTAGAGAGAGTGTCTCACCATCAGTCTGTTAGAGAGTGTCTCACCATCAGCCTGTTAGAGAGTGTCTCACCATCAGCCTGTTAGAGAGTGTCTCACCATCAGCCTGTTAGAGAGTGTCTCACCATCAGCCTGTTAGAGAGTGTCTCACCATCAGCATGTTAGAGAGAGTGTCTCACCATCAGCCTGTTAGAGAGAGCGTCTCACCATCAGTGTGTTAGACAGAGTGTCTCACCATCAGCGTGTTAGACAGAGTGTCTCACCATCAGTCTGTTAGAGAGAGTGTCTCACTATCAGTGTGTTAGACAGAGTGTCTCACCATCAGCCTGTTAGAGAGAGTGTCTCACCATCAGTAAGTTGGAGAGAGTGTCTCACCATCAGTGTGTTAGAGTGTCTCACCATCAGTGTGTTAGAGAGAGTGTCTCACCATCAGTCTGTTAGAGAGAGTGTCTCACCATCAGTCTGTTAGAGAGAGTGTCTCACCATCAGTCTGTTAGAGAGAGTGTCTCACCATCAGTCTGTTAGACAGAGTGTCTCACCATCAGTCTGTTAGACAGAGTGTCTCACCATCAGCCTGTTAGAGAGAGTGTCTCACCATCAGTCTGTTAAAGAGAGTGTCTCACCATCAGTCTGTTAGAGAGAGTGTCTCACCATCAGCCGGTTAGAGAGAGTGTCTCACCATCAGCCGGTTAGAGTGTCTCACCATCAGTCTGTTAGAGAAAGTGTCTCACCATCAGTCTGTTAGAGAAAGTGTCGCACCATCAGCCTGTTAGAGAGAGTGTCTCACCATCAGTCTGTTCGAGTGTCTCACCATCAGCCTGTTAGAGAGTGTGTCTCACCATCAGCGTGTTAGACAGAGTGTCTCACCATCAGTCTGTTAGAGAAAGTGTCTCACCATCAGTCTGTTAGAGAAAGTGTCTCACCATCAGTCTGTTGGAGAGAGTGTCTCACCATCAGTCTGTTGGAGAGAGTGTCTCACCATCAGTCTGTTGGAGAGAGTGTCACCATCAGCCTGTTAGAGTGTCTCACCATCAGCCTATTAGACAGAGTGTCTCACCATCAGTCTGTTAGAGAAAGTGTCTCACCATCAGCCTGTTAGAGAGAGTGTCTCACCATCAGCATGTTAGAGAGTGTGTCTCACCATCAGCGTGTTAGACAGAGTGTCTCACCATCAGTCTGTTAAATTGTCTCACCATCAGTCTGTTGGAGAGAGTGTCTCACCATCAGCCTGTTCGAGAGTGTCTCACCATCAGCCTGTTAGAGAGTGTCTCACCATCAGCCTGTTAGAGAGAGTGTCTCACCATCAGCCTGTTAGAGAGTGTGTCTCACCATCAGCCTGTTACAGAGTGTCTCACCATCAGTCTGTTAGAGAGTGTCTCACCATCAGCCTGTTAGAGAGTGTCTCACCATCAGTCTGTTAGAGAAAGTGTCTCACCATCAGTCTGTTAGAGTGTCTCACCATCAGTCTGTTAGAGAGAGTGTCTCACCATCAGTCTGTTCGAGTGTCTCACCATCAGCCTGTTAGAGAGTGTGTCTCACCATCAGCGTGTTAGAGAGAGTGTCTCACCATCAGTCTGTTAGAGAGAGTGTCTCACCATCAGTCTGTTAGAGAGAGTGTCTCACCATCAGTGTGTTAGAGAGAGTGTCTCACCATCAGCGTATTAGAGAGAGTGTCTCACCATCAGTCTGTTAGAGAGAGTGTCTCACCATCAGTGTGTTAGACAGAGTGTCTCACCATCAGCCTGTTAGAGAGAGTGTCTCACCATCAGTATGTTGAAGAGAGTGTCTCACCATCAGTGTGTTAGAGTGTCTCACCATCAGTGTGTTAGAGAGAGTGTCTCACCATCAGTGTGTTAGAGAGAGTGTCTCACCATCAGTCTGTTAGAGAGAGTGTCTCACCATCAGCCTGTTAGAGAGTTTCTCACCATCAGTCTGTTAGAGAAAGTGTCTCACCATCAGTCTGTTGGAGAGAGTGTCTCACCATCAGTCTGTTAGAGAAAGTGTCTCACCATCAGCCTGTTAGAGAGTGTCTCACCATCAGCATGTTAGAGAGTGTGTCTCACCATCAGCATGTTAGACAGAGTGTCTCACCATCAGTCTGTTAAATTGTCTCACCATCAGTCTGTTGGAGAGAGTGTCTCACCATCAGTCTGTTAGAGAGAGTGTCTCACCATCAGTCTGTTAGAGAGAGTGTCTCACCATCAGTCTGTTAAAGAGAGTGTCTCACCATCAGTCTGTTAGAGAGAGTGTCTCACCATCAGTCTGTTAGACAGAGTGTCTCACCATCAGTCTGTTAGACAGAGTGTCTCACCATCAGCCTGTTAGAGAGAGTGTCTCACCATCAGTCTGTTAAAGAGAGTGTCTCACCATCAGTCTGTTAGAGAGAGTGTCTCACCATCAGCCGGTTAGAGAGAGTGTCTCACCATCAGCCTGTTAGAGTGTCTCACCATCAGTCTGTTAGAGAAAGTGTCGCACCATCAGCCTGTTAGAGAGAGTGTCTCACCATCAGTCTGTTCGAGTGTCTCACCATCAGCCTGTTAGAGAGTGTGTCTCACCATCAGCGTGTTGGACAGAGTGTCTCACCATCAGTCTGTTAGAGAAAGTGTCTCACCATCAGTCTGTTAGAGAAAGTGTCTCACCATCAGTCTGTTGGAGAGAGTGTCTCACCATCAGTCTGTTGGAGAGAGTGTCTCACCATCAGCCTGTTAGAGTGTCTCACCATCAGCCTATTAGACAGAGTGTCTCACCATCAGTCTGTTAGAGAAAGTGTCTCACCATCAGCCTGTTAGAGAGAGTGTCTCACCATCAGCATGTTAGAGAGTGTGTCTCACCATCAGCGTGTTAGACAGAGTGTCTCACCATCAGTCTGTTAAATTGTCTCACCATCAGTCTGTTGGAGAGAGTGTCTCACCATCAGCCTGTTCGAGAGTGTCTCACCATCAGCCTGTTAGAGAGTGTCTCACCATCAGTCTGTTAGAGAGTGTCTCACCATCAGCCTGTTAGAGAGAGTGTCTCACCATCAGTCTGTTGGAGAGAGTGTCTCACCATCAGTCTGTTAGAGAGAGTGTCTCACCATCAGTCTGTTAGAGAGAGTGTCTCACCATCAGTCTGTTAGAGTGTCTCACCATCAGTCTGTTCGAGTGTCTCACCATCAGTATGTTAGAGAGAGTGTCTCACCATCAGTATGTTAGAGAGTGTCTCACCATCAGCCTGTTAGAGAGTGTGTCTCACCATCAGCCTGTTAGAGAGAGTGTCTCACCATCAGTCTGTTAGAGTGTCTCACCATCAGTCTGTCAGAGAGTGTCTCACCATCAGTATGTTAGAGAGAGTGTCTCACCATCAGCCTGTTAGAGAGAGTGTCTCACCATCAGTCTGTTAGAGAAAGTGTCTCACCATCAGTCTGTTAGAGAAAGTGTCTCACCATCAGTCTGTTAGAGAAAGTGTCTCACCATCAGTCTGTTAGAGAAAGTGTCTCACCATTAGTCTGTTAGAGAAAGTGTCGCACCATCAGCCTGTTAGAGAGAGTGTGTTAGAGAGAGTGTCTCACCATCAGTCTGTTCGAGTGTCTCACCATCAGCCTGTTAGAGAGTGTGTCTCACCATCAGCGTGTTAGACAGAGTGTCTCACCATCAGTCTGTTAGAGAAAGTGTCTCACCATCAGTCTGTTAGAGAAAGTGTCTCACCATCAGTCTGTTGGAGAGAGTGTCTCACCATCAGTCTGTTGGAGAGAGTGTCACCATCAGCCTGTTAGAGTGTCTCACCATCAGCCTATTAGACAGAGTGTCTCACCATCAGTCTGTTAGAGAAAGTGTCTCACCATCAGCCTGTTAGAGAGAGTGTCTCACCATCAGCATGTTAGAGAGTGTGTCTCACCATCAGCGTGTTAGACAGAGTGTCTCACCATCAGTCTGTTAAATTGTCTCACCATCAGTCTGTTGGAGAGAGTGTCTCACCATCAGCCTGTTCGAGAGTGTCTCACCATCAGCCTGTTAGAGAGTGTCTCACCATCAGCCTGTTGGAGAGAGTGTCTCACCATCAGCCTGTTAGAGAGAGTGTCTCACCATCAGCCTGTTAGAGAGAGTGTCTCACCATCAGCCTGTTAGAGAGTGTGTCTCACCATCAGCCTGTTAGAGAGTGTCTCACCATCAGTCTGTTAGAGAGAGTGTCTCACCATCAGCCTGTTAGAGAGTGTCTCACCATCAGTCTGTTAGAGAAAGTGTCTCACCATCAGTCTGTTAGAGTGTCTCACCATCAGTCTGTTAGAGAGAGTGTCTCACCATCAGTCTGTTCGAGTGTCTCACCATCAGCCTGTTAGAGAGTGTGTCTCACCATCAGCGTGTTAGAGAGAGTGTCTCACCATCAGTCTGTTAGAGAGAGTGTCTCACCATCAGTCTGTTAGAGAGAGTGTCTCACCATCAGTGTGTTAGAGAGAGTGTCTCACCATCAGCGTGTTAGAGAGAGTGTCTCACCATCAGTCTGTTAGAGAGAGTGTCTCACCATCAGTGTGTTAGACAGAGTGTCTCACCATCAGACTGTTAGAGAGAGTGTCTCACCATCAGTATGTTGAAGAGAGTGTCTCACCATCAGTGTGTTAGAGTGTCTCACCATCAGTGTGTTAGAGAGAGTGTCTCACCATCAGTGTGTTAGAGAGAGTGTCTCACCATCAGTCTGTTAGAGAGAGTGTCTCACCATCAGCCTGTTAGAGAGTTTCTCACCATCAGTCTGTTAGAGAAAGTGTCTCACCATCAGTCTGTTGGAGAGAGTGTCTCACCATCAGTCTGTTAGAGAAAGTGTCTCACCATCAGTCTGTTAGAGAAAGTGTCTCACCATCAGTCTGTTAGAGAAAGTGTCTCACCATCAGTCTGTTAGAGAAAGTGTCGCACCATCAGCCTGTTAGAGAGAGTGTCTCACCATCAGTCTGTTCGAGTGTCTCACCATCAGCCTGTTAGAGAGTGTGTCTCACCATCAGCGTGTTAGACAGAGTGTCTCACCATCAGTCTGTTAGAGAAAGTGTCTCACCATCAGTCTGTTAGAGAAAGTGTCTCACCATCAGTCTGTTGGAGAGAGTGTCTCACCATCAGTCTGTTGGAGAGAGTGTCACCATCAGCCTGTTAGAGTGTCTCACCATCAGCCTATTAGACAGAGTGTCTCACCATCAGTCTGTTAGAGAAAGTGTCTCACCATCAGCCTGTTAGAGAGAGTGTCTCACCATCAGCCTGTTAGAGAGAGTGTCTCACCATCAGCCTGTTAGAGAGTGTGTCTCACCATCAGCCTGTTAGAGAGTGTCTCACCATCAGTCTGTTAGAGAGTGTGTCTCACCATCAGCCTGTTAGAGAGTGTCTCACCATCAGTCTGTTAGAGAAAGTGTCTCACCATCAGTCTGTTAGAGTGTCTCACCATCAGTCTGTTAGAGAGAGTGTCTCACCATCAGTCTGTTCGAGTGTCTCACCATCAGTCTGTTAGAGAGAGTGTCTCACCATCAGTCTGTTCGAGTGTCTCACCATCAGCCTGTTAGAGAGTGTGTCTCACCATCAGCGTGTTAGAGAGAGTGTCTCACCATCAGTCTGTTAGAGAGAGTGTCTCACCATCAGTCTGTTAGAGAGAGTGTCTCACCATCAGTGTGTTAGAGAGAGTGTCTCACCATCAGCGTGTTAGAGAGAGTGTCTCACCATCAGTCTGTTAGAGAGAGTGTCTCACCATCAGTGTGTTAGACAGAGTGTCTCACCATCAGCCTGTTAGAGAGAGTGTCTCACCATCAGTATGTTGAAGAGAGTGTCTCACCATCAGTGTGTTAGAGTGTCTCACCATCAGTGTGTTAGAGAGAGTGTCTCACCATCAGTGTGTTAGAGAGAGTGTCTCACCATCAGTCTGTTAGAGAGAGTGTCTCACCATCAGCCTGTTAGAGAGTTTCTCACCATCAGTCTGTTAGAGAAAGTGTCTCACCATCAGTCTGTTGGAGAGAGTGTCTCACCATCAGTCTGTTAGAGAAAGTGTCTCACCATCAGTCTGTTAGAGAAAGTGTCTCACCATCAGTTTGTTAGACAGAGTGTCTCACCATCAGCCTGTTAGAGAGAGTGTCTCACCATCAGTCTGTTAAAGAGAGTGTCTCACCATCAGTCTGTTAGAGAGAGTGTCTCACCATCAGCCGGTTAGAGAGAGTGTCTCACCATCAGCCGGTTAGAGTGTCTCACCATCAGTCTGTTAGAGAAAGTGTCTCACCATCAGTCTGTTAGAGAAAGTGTCGCACCATCAGCCTGTTAGAGAGAGTGTCTCACCATCAGTCTGTTCGAGTGTCTCACCATCAGCCTGTTAGAGAGTGTGTCTCACCATCAGCGTGTTAGACAGAGTGTCTCACCATCAGTCTGTTAGAGAAAGTGTCTCACCATCAGCGTGTTAGAGAGAGTGTCTCACCATCAGTCTGTTAGAGAGAGTGTCTCACCATCAGTGTGTTAGACAGAGTGTCTCACCATCAGCCGGTTAGAGAGAGTGTCTCACCATCAGTATGTTGAAGAGAGTGTCTCACCATCAGTGTGTTAGAGTGTCTCACCATCAGTGTGTTAGAGAGAGTGTCTCACCATCAGTGTGTTAGAGAGAGTGTCTCACCATCAGTCTGTTAGAGAGAGTGTCTCACCATCAGCCTGTTAGAGAGTTTCTCACCATCAGTCTGTTAGAGAAAGTGTCTCACCATCAGTCTGTTGGAGAGAGTGTCTCACCATCAGTCTGTTAGAGAAAGTGTCTCACCATCAGTCTGTTAGAGAAAGTGTCTCACCATCAGTTTGTTAGACAGAGTGTCTCACCATCAGCCTGTTAGAGAGAGTGTCTCACCATCAGTCTGTTAGAGAAAGTGTCTCACCATCAGTCTGTTGGAGAGAGTGTCTCACCATCAGTCTGTTAGAGAAAGTGTCTCACCATCAGTCTGTTAGAGAAAGTGTCTCACCATCAGTTTGTTAGACAGAGTGTCTCACCATCAGCCTGTTAGAGAGAGTGTCTCACCATCAGTCTGTTAAAGAGAGTGTCTCACCATCAGTCTGTTAGAGAGAGTGTCTCACCATCAGCCGGTTAGAGAGAGTGTCTCACCATCAGCCGGTTAGAGTGTCTCACCATCAGTCTGTTAGAGAAAGTGTCTCACCATCAGTCTGTTAGAGAAAGTGTCGCACCATCAGCCTGTTAGAGAGAGTGTCTCACCATCAGTCTGTTCGAGTGTCTCACCATCAGCCTGTTAGAGAGTGTGTCTCACCATCAGCGTGTTAGACAGAGTGTCTCACCATCAGTCTGTTAGAGAAAGTGTCTCACCATCAGCGTGTTAGAGAGAGTGTCTCACCATCAGTCTGTTAGAGAGAGTGTCTCACCATCAGTGTGTTAGACAGAGTGTCTCACCATCAGCCTGTTAGAGAGAGTGTCTCACCATCAGTATGTTGAAGAGAGTGTCTCACCATCAGTGTGTTAGAGTGTCTCACCATCAGTGTGTTAGAGAGAGTGTCTCACCATCAGTGTGTTAGAGAGAGTGTCTCACCATCAGTCTGTTAGAGAGAGTGTCTCACCATCAGCCTGTTAGAGAGTTTCTCACCATCAGTCTGTTAGAGAAAGTGTCTCACCATCAGTCTGTTGGAGAGAGTGTCTCACCATCAGTCTGTTAGAGAAAGTGTCTCACCATCAGTCTGTTAGAGAAAGTGTCTCACCATCAGTTTGTTAGACAGAGTGTCTCACCATCAGCCTGTTAGAGAGAGTGTCTCACCATCAGTCTGTTAAAGAGAGTGTCTCACCATCAGTCTGTTAGAGAGAGTGTCTCACCATCAGCCGGTTAGAGAGAGTGTCTCACCATCAGCCGGTTAGAGTGTCTCACCATCAGTCTGTTAGAGAAAGTGTCTCACCATCAGTCTGTTAGAGAAAGTGTCGCACCATCAGCCTGTTAGAGAGAGTGTCTCACCATCAGTCTGTTCGAGTGTCTCACCATCAGCCTGTTAGAGAGTGTGTCTCACCATCAGCGTGTTAGACAGAGTGTCTCACCATCAGTCTGTTAGAGAAAGTGTCTCACCATCAGTCTGTTAGAGAAAGTGTCTCACCATCAGTCTGTTGGAGAGAGTGTCTCACCATCAGTCTGTTGGAGAGAGTGTCTCACCATCAGTCTGTTGGAGAGAGTGTCACCATCAGCCTGTTAGAGTGTCTCACCATCAGCCTATTAGACAGAGTGTCTCACCATCAGTCTGTTAGAGAAAGTGTCTCACCATCAGCCTGTTAGAGAGAGTGTCTCACCATCAGCATGTTAGAGAGTGTGTCTCACCATCAGCGTGTTAGACAGAGTGTCTCACCATCAGTCTGTTAAATTGTCTCACCATCAGTCTGTTGGAGAGAGTGTCTCACCATCAGCCTGTTCGAGAGTGTCTCACCATCAGCCTGTTAGAGAGTGTCTCACCATCAGCCTGTTAGAGAGAGTGTCTCACCATCAGCCTGTTAGAGAGTGTGTCTCACCATCAGCCTGTTACAGAGTGTCTCACCATCAGTCTGTTAGAGAGTGTCTCACCATCAGCCTGTTAGAGAGTGTCTCACCATCAGTCTGTTAGAGAAAGTGTCTCACCATCAGTCTGTTAGAGTGTCTCACCATCAGTCTGTTAGAGAGAGTGTCTCACCATCAGTCTGTTCGAGTGTCTCACCATCAGCCTGTTAGAGAGTGTGTCTCACCATCAGCGTGTTAGAGAGAGTGTCTCACCATCAGTCTGTTAGAGAGAGTGTCTCACCATCAGTCTGTTAGAGAGAGTGTCTCACCATCAGTGTGTTAGAGAGAGTGTCTCACCATCAGCGTATTAGAGAGAGTGTCTCACCATCAGTCTGTTAGAGAGAGTGTCTCACCATCAGTGTGTTAGACAGAGTGTCTCACCATCAGCCTGTTAGAGAGAGTGTCTCACCATCAGTATGTTGAAGAGAGTGTCTCACCATCAGTGTGTTAGAGTGTCTCACCATCAGTGTGTTAGAGAGAGTGTCTCACCATCAGTGTGTTAGAGAGAGTGTCTCACCATCAGTCTGTTAGAGAGAGTGTCTCACCATCAGCCTGTTAGAGAGTTTCTCACCATCAGTCTGTTAGAGAAAGTGTCTCACCATCAGTCTGTTGGAGAGAGTGTCTCACCATCAGTCTGTTAGAGAAAGTGTCTCACCATCAGCCTGTTAGAGAGTGTCTCACCATCAGCATGTTAGAGAGTGTGTCTCACCATCAGCATGTTAGACAGAGTGTCTCACCATCAGTCTGTTAAATTGTCTCACCATCAGTCTGTTGGAGAGAGTGTCTCACCATCAGTCTGTTAGAGAGAGTGTCTCACCATCAGTCTGTTAGAGAGAGTGTCTCACCATCAGTCTGTTAAAGAGAGTGTCTCACCATCAGTCTGTTAGAGAGAGTGTCTCACCATCAGTCTGTTAGACAGAGTGTCTCACCATCAGTCTGTTAGACAGAGTGTCTCACCATCAGCCTGTTAGAGAGAGTGTCTCACCATCAGTCTGTTAAAGAGAGTGTCTCACCATCAGTCTGTTAGAGAGAGTGTCTCACCATCAGCCGGTTAGAGAGAGTGTCTCACCATCAGCCTGTTAGAGTGTCTCACCATCAGTCTGTTAGAGAAAGTGTCGCACCATCAGCCTGTTAGAGAGAGTGTCTCACCATCAGTCTGTTCGAGTGTCTCACCATCAGCCTGTTAGAGAGTGTGTCTCACCATCAGCGTGTTGGACAGAGTGTCTCACCATCAGTCTGTTAGAGAAAGTGTCTCACCATCAGTCTGTTAGAGAAAGTGTCTCACCATCAGTCTGTTGGAGAGAGTGTCTCACCATCAGTCTGTTGGAGAGAGTGTCTCACCATCAGCCTGTTAGAGTGTCTCACCATCAGCCTATTAGACAGAGTGTCTCACCATCAGTCTGTTAGAGAAAGTGTCTCACCATCAGCCTGTTAGAGAGAGTGTCTCACCATCAGCATGTTAGAGAGTGTGTCTCACCATCAGCGTGTTAGACAGAGTGTCTCACCATCAGTCTGTTAAATTGTCTCACCATCAGTCTGTTGGAGAGAGTGTCTCACCATCAGCCTGTTCGAGAGTGTCTCACCATCAGCCTGTTAGAGAGTGTCTCACCATCAGTCTGTTAGAGAGTGTCTCACCATCAGCCTGTTAGAGAGAGTGTCTCACCATCAGTCTGTTGGAGAGAGTGTCTCACCATCAGTCTGTTAGAGAGAGTGTCTCACCATCAGTCTGTTAGAGAGAGTGTCTCACCATCAGTCTGTTAGAGTGTCTCACCATCAGTCTGTTCGAGTGTCTCACCATCAGTATGTTAGAGAGAGTGTCTCACCATCAGTATGTTAGAGAGTGTCTCACCATCAGCCTGTTAGAGAGTGTGTCTCACCATCAGCCTGTTAGAGAGAGTGTCTCACCATCAGTCTGTTAGAGTGTCTCACCATCAGTCTGTCAGAGAGTGTCTCACCATCAGTATGTTAGAGAGAGTGTCTCACCATCAGCCTGTTAGAGAGAGTGTCTCACCATCAGTCTGTTAGAGAAAGTGTCTCACCATCAGTCTGTTAGAGAAAGTGTCTCACCATCAGTCTGTTAGAGAAAGTGTCTCACCATCAGTCTGTTAGAGAAAGTGTCTCACCATTAGTCTGTTAGAGAAAGTGTCGCACCATCAGCCTGTTAGAGAGAGTGTGTTAGAGAGAGTGTCTCACCATCAGTCTGTTCGAGTGTCTCACCATCAGCCTGTTAGAGAGTGTGTCTCACCATCAGCGTGTTAGACAGAGTGTCTCACCATCAGTCTGTTAGAGAAAGTGTCTCACCATCAGTCTGTTAGAGAAAGTGTCTCACCATCAGTCTGTTGGAGAGAGTGTCTCACCATCAGTCTGTTGGAGAGAGTGTCACCATCAGCCTGTTAGAGTGTCTCACCATCAGCCTATTAGACAGAGTGTCTCACCATCAGTCTGTTAGAGAAAGTGTCTCACCATCAGCCTGTTAGAGAGAGTGTCTCACCATCAGCATGTTAGAGAGTGTGTCTCACCATCAGCGTGTTAGACAGAGTGTCTCACCATCAGTCTGTTAAATTGTCTCACCATCAGTCTGTTGGAGAGAGTGTCTCACCATCAGCCTGTTCGAGAGTGTCTCACCATCAGCCTGTTAGAGAGTGTCTCACCATCAGCCTGTTGGAGAGAGTGTCTCACCATCAGCCTGTTAGAGAGAGTGTCTCACCATCAGCCTGTTAGAGAGAGTGTCTCACCATCAGCCTGTTAGAGAGTGTGTCTCACCATCAGCCTGTTAGAGAGTGTCTCACCATCAGTCTGTTAGAGAGAGTGTCTCACCATCAGCCTGTTAGAGAGTGTCTCACCATCAGTCTGTTAGAGAAAGTGTCTCACCATCAGTCTGTTAGAGTGTCTCACCATCAGTCTGTTAGAGAGAGTGTCTCACCATCAGTCTGTTCGAGTGTCTCACCATCAGCCTGTTAGAGAGTGTGTCTCACCATCAGCGTGTTAGAGAGAGTGTCTCACCATCAGTCTGTTAGAGAGAGTGTCTCACCATCAGTCTGTTAGAGAGAGTGTCTCACCATCAGTGTGTTAGAGAGAGTGTCTCACCATCAGCGTGTTAGAGAGAGTGTCTCACCATCAGTCTGTTAGAGAGAGTGTCTCACCATCAGTGTGTTAGACAGAGTGTCTCACCATCAGACTGTTAGAGAGAGTGTCTCACCATCAGTATGTTGAAGAGAGTGTCTCACCATCAGTGTGTTAGAGTGTCTCACCATCAGTGTGTTAGAGAGAGTGTCTCACCATCAGTGTGTTAGAGAGAGTGTCTCACCATCAGTCTGTTAGAGAGAGTGTCTCACCATCAGCCTGTTAGAGAGTTTCTCACCATCAGTCTGTTAGAGAAAGTGTCTCACCATCAGTCTGTTGGAGAGAGTGTCTCACCATCAGTCTGTTAGAGAAAGTGTCTCACCATCAGTCTGTTAGAGAAAGTGTCTCACCATCAGTCTGTTAGAGAAAGTGTCTCACCATCAGTCTGTTAGAGAAAGTGTCGCACCATCAGCCTGTTAGAGAGAGTGTCTCACCATCAGTCTGTTCGAGTGTCTCACCATCAGCCTGTTAGAGAGTGTGTCTCACCATCAGCGTGTTAGACAGAGTGTCTCACCATCAGTCTGTTAGAGAAAGTGTCTCACCATCAGTCTGTTAGAGAAAGTGTCTCACCATCAGTCTGTTGGAGAGAGTGTCTCACCATCAGTCTGTTGGAGAGAGTGTCACCATCAGCCTGTTAGAGTGTCTCACCATCAGCCTATTAGACAGAGTGTCTCACCATCAGTCTGTTAGAGAAAGTGTCTCACCATCAGCCTGTTAGAGAGAGTGTCTCACCATCAGCCTGTTAGAGAGAGTGTCTCACCATCAGCCTGTTAGAGAGTGTGTCTCACCATCAGCCTGTTAGAGAGTGTCTCACCATCAGTCTGTTAGAGAGAGTGTCTCACCATCAGCCTGTTAGAGAGTGTCTCACCATCAGTCTGTTAGAGAAAGTGTCTCACCATCAGTCTGTTAGAGTGTCTCACCATCAGTCTGTTAGAGAGAGTGTCTCACCATCAGTCTGTTCGAGTGTCTCACCATCAGTCTGTTAGAGAGAGTGTCTCACCATCAGTCTGTTCGAGTGTCTCACCATCAGCCTGTTAGAGAGTGTGTCTCACCATCAGCGTGTTAGAGAGAGTGTCTCACCATCAGTCTGTTAGAGAGAGTGTCTCACCATCAGTCTGTTAGAGAGAGTGTCTCACCATCAGTGTGTTAGAGAGAGTGTCTCACCATCAGCGTGTTAGAGAGAGTGTCTCACCATCAGTCTGTTAGAGAGAGTGTCTCACCATCAGTGTGTTAGACAGAGTGTCTCACCATCAGCCTGTTAGAGAGAGTGTCTCACCATCAGTATGTTGAAGAGAGTGTCTCACCATCAGTGTGTTAGAGTGTCTCACCATCAGTGTGTTAGAGAGAGTGTCTCACCATCAGTGTGTTAGAGAGAGTGTCTCACCATCAGTCTGTTAGAGAGAGTGTCTCACCATCAGCCTGTTAGAGAGTTTCTCACCATCAGTCTGTTAGAGAAAGTGTCTCACCATCAGTCTGTTGGAGAGAGTGTCTCACCATCAGTCTGTTAGAGAAAGTGTCTCACCATCAGTCTGTTAGAGAAAGTGTCTCACCATCAGTTTGTTAGAGAAAGTGTCTCACCATCAGTCTGTTAGAGAAAGTGTCGCACCATCAGCCTGTTAGAGAGAGTGTCTCACCATCAGTCTGTTCGAGTGTCTCACCATCAGTCTGTTAGAGAAAGTGTCTCACCATCAGTCTGTTGGAGAGAGTGTCTCACCATCAGTCTGTTGGAGAGAGTGTCACCATCAGCCTGTTAGAGTGTCTCACCATCAGCCTATTAGACAGAGTGTCTCACCATCAGTCTGTTAGAGAAAGTGTCTCACCATCAGCCTGTTAGAGAGAGTGTCTCACCATCAGCATGTTAGAGAGTGTGTCTCACCATCAGCGTGTTAGACAGAGTGTCTCACCATCAGTCTGTTAAATTGTCTCACCATCAGTCTGTTGGAGAGAGTGTCTCACCATCAGCCTGTTCGAGAGTGTCTCACCATCAGCCTGTTAGAGAGTGTCTCACCATCAGCCTGTTAGAGAGTGTCTCACCATCAGCCTGTTAGAGAGTGTGTCTCACCATCAGCCTGTTAGAGAGTGTCTCACCATCAGTCTGTTAGAGAGAGTGTCTCACCATCAGCCTGTTAGAGAGTGTCTCACCATCAGTCTGTTAGAGAAAGTGTCTCACCATCAGTCTGTTCGAGTGTCTCACCATCAGCCTGTTAGAGAGTGTGTCTCACCATCAGCGTGTTAGAGAGAGTGTCTCACCATCAGTCTGTTAGAGAGAGTGTCTCACCATCAGTCTGTTAGAGAGAGTGTCTCACCATCAGTGTGTTAGAGAGAGTGTCTCACCATCAGCGTGTTAGAGAGAGTGTCTCACCATCAGTCTGTTAGAGAGAGTGTCTCACCATCAGTGTGTTAGACAGAGTGTCTCACCATCAGCCTGTTAGAGAGAGTGTCTCACCATCAGTATGTTGAAGAGAGTGTCTCACCATCAGTGTGTTAGAGTGTCTCACCATCAGTGTGTTAGAGAGAGTGTCTCACCATCAGTGTGTTAGAGAGAGTGTCTCACCATCAGTCTGTTAGAGAGAGTGTCTCACCATCAGCATGTTAGAGAGTTTCTCACCATCAGTCTGTTAGAGAAAGTGTCTCACCATCAGTCTGTTGGAGAGAGTGTCTCACCATCAGTCTGTTAGAGAAAGTGTCTCACCATCAGCCTGTTAGAGAGTGTCTCACCATCAGCATGTTAGAGAGTGTGTCTCACCATCAGCGTGTTAGACAGAGTGTCTCACCATCAGTCTGTTAAATTGTCTCACCATCAGTCTGTTGGAGAGAGTGTCTCACCATCAGCCTGTTAGAGAGTGTCTCACCATCAGCCTGTTAGAGAGAGTGTCTCACCATCAGTCTGTTAGAGAGTGTGTCTCACCATCAGCCTGTTAGAGAGTGTCTCACCATCAGTCTGTTAGAGAGAGTGTCTCACCATCAGCCTGTTAGAGAGTGTCTCACCATCAGTCTGTTAGAGAAAGTGTCTCACCATCAGTCTGTTAGAGTGTCTCACCATCAGTCTGTTAGAGAGAGTGTCTCACCATCAGTCTGTTAGAGAAAGTGTCTCACCATCAGTCTGTTAGAGTGTCTCACCATCAGTCTGTTCGAGTGTCTCACCATCAGCCTGTTAGAGAGTGTGTCTCACCATCAGCGTGTTAGAGAGAGTGTCTCACCATCAGTCTGTTAGAGAGAGTGTCTCACCATCAGTCTGTTAGAGAGTGTGTCTCACCATCAGTCTGTTAGAGAGAGTGTCTCACCATCAGTGTGTTAGAGAGAGTGTCTCACCATCAGTCTGTTAGAGAGTGTGTCTCACCATCAGTCTGTTAGAGAGAGTGTCTCACCATCAGTGTGTTAGAGAGAGTGTCTCACCATCAGTGTGTTAGTGAGTGTCTCACCATCAGCCAGTTAAAGTGTCTCAACAACAGATGTTAGAATGTTTCACCATCAATGTAAGGACAAACCCAGCAACTATATGCCAGTCAGTTTAACCTCGGTGGTGCGGAAACTTCTAGAAATGATCATCGGGAACAGAATTAACAGTCACTTGGACAAGTGTGGATTAATTAAGGAAAGCCAGCACAGATTTGTTAAAGGCAAATAGAGTTTAACTAACTTGATTGAGGTTTTTGATGAGGTAACAGAGAGGGTTGATGAGGGCAATGTAGTGATGTTGTGTATCAAAGGCCTTTGATAAAGTGCCACATAATAGGCTTGTCAGGAAAGTTGAAGCCCATGGAATAAAAGGGGCAGCGCCAACATGGATATAGAATTGGCTAAGTGACAGGAAACAGAGAGTAGTGGTGAACGGTTGTTTTTCGGACTGGAGGGAGATGTACAGTGGTGTTCCCCAGGGGTCATTACTAGGACCACTGCTTTTCTTGATATATATTAATGACTTGGACTTGGGTGTACAGGGCACAATTTCAAAATTTGCAGATGACACAAAACTTGGAAGTGTCGTGAACAGTGAGGAGGATGGTGATTGACTTCAACAGGACATAGACAGGCTGGTGGAATGGGCGGACACATGGCAGATGAAATTTAACACAATGATACATTTTGGTAGGAAGACCGAGGAGTGGCAATATAAACTAGAGGGTACAATTCTAAAGGGGTGCAGGAACAGAGAGACCTGGGGATATAAATGCACAAACTGTTAAAAGTGGCAGGGCAGGTTGAGAAAGCTATTAAAAAAGCATACGGTATCCTGGACTTCATAAAATAGAGGCATAGAGTACAAAAGCAAGGAAGTCATGATGAACCTTTATAAAACACTGGTTCAGCCACAACTGGAGTATTGTGTCCAATTCTGGGTATCACACTTTAAGAAGGATGTGAAGGCCTTGGAGAGGGTGCAGAAGAGATTTACTAGAATGGTTCCAGGGATGAGGGACTTCAGTTACGTGGATAAACTGGAGAAGCTGGGATTGTTCTCCTTGGAACAGAGACGGTTGCGAGGAGATTTGATAGAGGTGTACAAAATCATGAGGGGTCTCGACAGAGTAGATAGAGAGAAGCTGTTCCCATTGGCAGAAGGGTCAAGGGCACAGATTTAAGATAACTGGCAAAAAAGAACCAAAGGCGGCATGAGGAAAAGCTTTTTTACGCAGCGAATGGTTATGATCTGGAATGCACTGCCTAGTATTAGGTGGGATCAGACTAAGAGAGTGTACAAGAAAGTCTAAGACTGGTTGGCAGTGCATGTGTGTAAATGCACAAAGCGTGGTAAGCAAGATGGGTGAGCTGCAGGCCCAAATAGCCACATGGGAATAGATATCGTGGCGATAACACAGACCTGGCTCAAAAAAGGGCAGGATTGGGTACTAAATATTCCTGGATACAAGGTGTTCAGGAAAGTTACGGAAGGAAAGAAAGAGGGGGGGGAGGGTGGCAGTATTGATTAAGGAGAATATTGCAGAACTGGAGAGGGTGGATGTGCTGGAGGGGTCAAGGAAAGAATCTGTTTGGTTAGAGTTAAGAAATAAAAGAGGTGCCATTACACTACTGGGTGTATTCTATAGGCCACCAACTAGTGGGAAGGATATAGAGGAGCAAATTTGCAGGGAATTCACAGAGAGATGCAAAAGCTGTAGAGTAGTGATATCGGGGGACTTTTACTATCCTAATATAGACTGGGATAACAATAATAATATAAGGGGCAAAGAGGGGGAGGAATTTTTGAAATATGTTCAGGATAACTTTCTTAACTAGTACATTTCCGGCCCAAAGAGGAAGGAGGCATTGCTGGACTTGTTTCTAGCGAATGAGGCGGGCCATGATTTTTTTGATTTGTTCATGGGATGTGGGCGCAGCTGGCAAGGCCAGCATTTATTGCCCATCCCTAATTGCCCTTGAGAAGGTGGTGGTGAGCCGCCTTCTTGAACCGCTGCAGTTCATGTGGTGAAGGTTCTCCCACAGTGCTGTTAGGAAGGGAGTTCCAGGATTTTGACCCAGCGACGATGAAGGAACGGCGATATATTTCCAAGTCGGGATGGTGTGTGACTTGGAGGGGAACGTGCAGGTGGTGTTGTTCCCATGTGCCTGCTGCCCTTGTCCTTCTAGGTGGTAGAGGTCGCGGGTTTGGGAGGTACTGTCGAAGACGCCTTGGCGAGTTGCTGCAGTGCATCCTGTAAATGGTACGCACTCCAGCCACGTTGCGCCAGTGGTGAAGGGAGTGAATGTTTAGGGTGGTGGATGGGGTACCAATCAAGCAGGCTGCTTTGTCCTGGATGGTGTCGAGCTTCTTGAGTGTTGTTGGAGCTGCACTCATCCAGGCAAGTGGAGAGTATTCCATCACATTCCTGACTTGTGCCTTGTAGATGGTGGAAAGGCTTTGGGGAGTCAGGAGGTGAGTCACTTGCCACAGAATACCCAGCCTCTGACCTGCTCTTGTAGCCACAGTATTTATGTGGCTGGTCCAGTTAAGTTTCTGGTCAATGGTGGCCTCCAGGATGTTGATGATGGGGGATTCTGCGATGGTAATGCTGTTGAATGTCAAGGGGAGGTGGTTAGACTCTCTCTTGTTGGAGATGGTCATTGCCTGGCACTTCTCTGGCGTGAATGTTACTTGCCACTTATCAGCCCAAGCTTGGATGTTGCCCAGGTCTTGCTGCATGCGGGCACGGACTGCTTCATTATCTGAGGGGTCGCAAATGCAACTGAACACTGTGCAATCATCAGTGAACATCCCCATTTCTGACCTTATGATGGAGGGAAGGTCAATTATGAAACAGCTGAAGATGGTTGGGCCTAGGACACTGCCCTGAGGAACACCTGCAGCAATGTTCTGGGGGTGAGATGATTGGCCTCCAACAACCACTACCAAGTGGAGCAAGTGTCATTGGGGGAGCAGCGAACATATCATAAGGTTTAGAATAGCTATGGAAAAGGACACGGACCACTCTAAAGTAAAAATACTCAATTGGAGGAGGGCCAATTTCAACGAAATGAGAACAGATCTGGCCCGGGTAAATTGGAATCAAAGATTGGCAGGCAAAACTGTAATTGAACAGTGGGCAGCCTTTAAAGAGGAGATGGTTCAGGTACAGTCTAGGCACATTCCCACGAGGCAGAAAGGTAGGGCAATTAAAGCCAGAGCTGCCTGGATGACAAAAGAGATAGTGAGTGAGATGAAACGGGAAAAAGGGGTTTACGATAGATGTCAGGTTGATAACACAAGTAAGAACCAGGCTGAATATAGAAAGTTCAAAGGGGAAGTGAAAAAGCAAATAAGAGGGGCAAAGAGAGAACATGAGAATAGACTGGCGGCCAACATAAAAGGGAATCCAAAAGTCTTCTACAGGCATGTAAACAGTAAACGAGTAGTAAGAGGAGGGGTGGGGCCGATTGGGAACCATAAAGGAGATCTACTTGTGGAGGCAGAGGTGATGACCGAGGTACTAAATGAGCACTTTGCATCCGTCTTTACCAAGGAAGAAGATGCTGCCAGAGTCTCAGTAAAGGAAGATACAGTTGAGATACTGAATGGGTTAAAAATTGATAAAGAAGAGGTACTAAAAAGGCCAACTGTATTTCAAGTAGATGTCACCCAGTCCAGATGGGATGCATCTTAGGATGCTGAGGGAAGTAATGGTGGAAATTGCGGAGGTACTGGCCATAATCTTCCAAACATCCTTAAATATGGGGGTGGTGCCAGTGGACTGGAAAATTGCAAATGTTACACCCTTGTTCAAAAAAGGGTGTAAGGATAAACCTAGCAACTATAGGTCAGTCAATTTAACCTCAGTGGTGGGGAAACTTTTAGAAACGATAATCCGGGACAGAATTAACAGTCACTTGAATCAGTGTGGATTGATTAGGAAAAGCCAGCACGGATTTGTTAAAGGCAAACCATGTTTAACTAATCTGATGAGGTAACAGAGAGGGTTCATGAGGGCAATGCAGTTGATTTGATGTATATGGACTTCAAAAGGCGTTTGATAAAGTGACGCATAATAGGCTTGTCATCAAGATTGCAGCCATGGAATAAAGGGGGCAGTAGCCACATGGATACAGAATTGGCTAAGTAACAGCAAACAGAGAATAATGGTGAACGGTTGTTTTTCGGACTTGAGAGAGGTGTATAGTGGTGTTCCCCAGGGGTCGGTGCTGGGACCACTGCTTTTCTTGATATATATTAATGACTTGGACTTGGGTATACATGGTACGATTTCAAAATTTTCAGATGACACAAAACTTGGAAGGATAGTAAACAGTGAGAAGGATAGTGATAGACTTCAAGAGGATACAGACAGGCTGGTGGCGTGGGCGGACACATGGCAGATGAAATTCAACGCAGAAAAATGCGAAGGGCACAACTCTAAAAGGGGTATAGGAACAGAGCTATCTGAGGGTATATGTGCACAAATCATTGAAGGTGGCAGGACAGGTAGAGAAAGTGGTTAAAAAAGCATACGGGATCCTGGGCTTTATAAATAGAGGCATAGAGTACAAAAGTATGGAAGTCATGAAGAACCTTTATAAAACACTGGTTGGGCCACAACTGGAGTATTGTGTCCAGTTCTGGGCACACACTTCAGGAAAGATGTGAAGGCCTTAGAGAGGGTGGAGAAGAGATTTACTAGAATGATTCCAGGGATGAGGGACTTCAGTTACGTGGAGAAGCTGGATTTGTTCTCCTTGGAACAGAGAAGGTTGCGAGGAGATTTGATAGAGATATTCAAAATCATGAAGGGTCCAGACAGAGTAGATAGAGAGAAACTGTGTCCATTGGTGGAAGGGTCAAGGACCAGAGGACATAGATTTAAGGTGATTGGCAAAAGAACCAAAGATGAGATGAAGAAAATCTTTTTTACATAGCGAGTGGTTGTGATCTGGAATGCACTGCCCGAGGGGGTGGTGGAGACCGATTCAATCATGGCTTTCAAAAGGGAACTGGATAAGCACTTGAAAGGAAAAAAATTGCAGGGCTACATGGATAGGGCGGGGGAGTGGGACTAGCTGGATTGCTCTTGAATACAGTCGACGCGAACTCGATGGGCCAAATGGCCTTCTTCCGTGCTGCAACCTTTCTATGATTCTACGCCTGAAAGGGTGATGGAGTCGAATTCAATCATGGCTTTCAAAAGGAAATTGGATAAATACTTGAAGGAAAAAAATTTGCAGGGCTACGGGGAGAGAATGGGATAGTGGGGATAGCTGGATTGCTCGTGCAGAGAGACCGCATGGGCTCGACGGCCCGAATGGCCTCCTTCTGTGCTGTAACCATTCTATGATTCTATGATCAGCGTGTAAGAGAAAATCTCAGCATTAGCCTGTTAGAGAGTGTCTCACCATCAGCGTTAGAGAATGTCTCACCATCAGTGTGTTAGTGTCTCAGTATCAGCGTGTAGAGAAAGTCTCACCATCAGCGTATTAGAGTGTCTCATCATCAGCCTTTTAGAGAGAGTGTCTCATCATCAGCGTGTTAGAGAGAGCGTCTCACCATCAGCCTGTTAGAGAGAGCGTCTCACCATCAGCCTGTTAGAGAGTGTGTCTCACCATCAGCCTGTTAGAGAGTGTGTCTCACCATCAGCCTGTTAGAGAGAGCGTCTCACCATCAGCCTGTTAGAGAGTGTGTCTCACCATCAGTCTGTTAGAGAGAGTGTCTCCCCATCAGCGTGTTAGAGAGTGTGTCTCACCATCAGCCTGTTAGAGAGAGTGTCTCACCATCAGCGTGTTAGAGAGAGTGTCTCACCATCAGGCTATTAGAGAGAGTGTCTCACCATCAGCCTGTTAGAGAGAGTGTCTCACCATCAGCGTGTTAGAGAGAGTGTCTCACCATCAGCCTGTTAGAGAGTGTGTCTCACCATCAGCGTGTTAGAGAGAGTGTCTCACCATCAGTCTGTTAGAGAGAGTGTCTCCCCATCAGCGTGTTAGAGAGTGTGTCTCACCATCAGCCTGTTAGAGAGAGTGTCTCACCATCAGCGTGTTAGAGAGAGTGTCTCACCATCAGGCTATTAGAGAGAGTGTCTCACCATCAGCCTGTTAGAGAGAGTGTCTCACCATCAGCGTGTTAGAGAGAGTGTCTCACCATCAGCCTGTTAGAGAGAGCGTCTCACCATCAGCGTGTTAGAGAGAGTGTCTCACCATCAGCCTGTTAGAGAGAGTGTCTCACCATCAGTATGTTAGAGAGAGTGTCTCACCATCAGCCTGTTAGAGAGAGCGTCTCACCATCAGCGTGTTAGAGAGAGTGTCTCACCATCAGCCTGTTAGAGAGAGTGTCTCACCATCAGCGTGTTAGAGAGAGTGTCTCACCATCAGCCTGTTAGAGAGAGTGTCTCACCATCAGTGTGTTAGAGAGAGCGTCTCACCATCAGCGTGTTAGAGAGAGTGTCTCACCATCAGCCTGTTAGAGAGAGTGTCTCACCATCAGCGTGTTAGAGAGAGTGTCTCACCATCAGCCTGTTAGAGAGAGTGTCTCACCATCAGGCTATTAGAGAGAGTGTCTCACCATCAGCCTGTTAGAGAGAGTGTCTCACCATCAGCGTGTTAGAGAGAGTGTCTCACCATCAGCCTGTTAGAGAGAGCGTCTCACCATCAGCGTGTTAGAGAGAGTGTCTCACCATCAGCCTGTTAGAGAGAGTGTCTCACCATCAGTATGTTAGAGAGAGTGTCTCACCATCAGCCTGTTAGAGAGAGCGTCTCACCATCAGCGTGTTAGAGAGAGTGTCTCACCATCAGCCTGTTAGAGAGTGTCTCACCATCAGCGTGTTAGAGAGAGTGTCTCACCATCAGCCTGTTAGAGAGAGTGTCTCACCATCAGCGTGTTAGACAGAGTGTCTCACCATCAGCCTGTTAGAGAGAGTGTCTCACCATCAGCGTGTTAGAGAGAGTGTCTCACCATCAGCCTGTTAGAGAGAGTGTCTCACCATCAGCGTGTTAGAGAGAGTGTCTCACCATCAGCCTGTTAGAGAGAGTGTCTCACCATCAGCGTGTTAGAGAGAGTGTCTCACCATCAGCCTGTTAGAGAGAGTGTCTCACCATCAGGCTATTAGAGAGAGTGTCTCACCATCAGCCTGTTAGAGAGAGTGTCTCACCATCAGCGTGTTAGAGAGAGTGTCTCACCATCAGCCTGTTAGAGAGAGCGTCTCACCATCAGCGTGTTAGAGAGAGTGTCTCACCATCAGCCTGTTAGAGAGAGTGTCTCACCATCAGTATGTTAGAGAGAGTGTCTCACCATCAGCCTGTTAGAGAGAGTGTCTCACCATCAGTCTGTTAGAGAGAGTGTCTCACCATCAGTATGTTAGAGAGAGTGTCTCACCATCAGTATGTTAGAGAGAGTGTCTCACCATCAGCCTGTTAGAGAGAGTGTCTCACCATCAGCCTGTTAGAGAGAGTGTCTCACCATCAGTGTGTTAGAGAGAGTGTCTCACCATCAGCCTGTTAGAGAGAGTGTCTCACCATCAGTCTGTTAGAGAGAGTGTCTCACCATCAGCCTGTTAGAGAGAGTGTCTCACCATCAGCCTGTTAGAGAGAGTGTCTCACCATCAGTGTGTTAGAGAGAGTGTCTCACCATCAGCCTGTTAGAGAGAGTGTCTCACCATCCGTCTGTTAGAGAGAGTGTCTCACCATCAGCGTGTTAGAGAGAGTGTCTCACCATCAGCCTGTTAGAGAGAGTGTCTCACCATCAGCGTGTTAGAGAGAGTGTCTCACCATCAGCCTGTTAGAGAGAGTGTCTCACCATCAGTATGTTAGAGAGAGTGTCTCACCATCAGTCTGTTAGAGAGAGCGTCTCACCATCAGCCTGTTAGAGAGAGTGTCTCACCATCAGTATGTTAGAGAGAGTGTCTCACCATCCGTCTGTTAGAGAGAGTGTCTCACCATCAGTCTGTTAGAGAGAGTGTCTCACCATCAGCCTGTTAGAGAGAGTGTCTCACCATCAGCATGTTAGGAAGTACCCAATGCCCACAAAAACAGCACCTGGTCACCCACAAAAACAGCACCCCAGCAGGAGTGACTACCTTTCTGATAGGAGAATGTAACGGGAGTGAGGGCGGAGGGAGAGAAGAGAAAGAATTGGAACATTTTTTTTCTACGATCGACAATGTCCCTGACTAACACTTTGATGCAAAGTAAACTAAGCTGTGATCACCACTCCTCACTCAGCGCTGCCATACCTAGTGCCTCGCTCATCCACGGGATGTGGGAGTCCACATCCTGCAGGAGCTGAGGGAACTCCTGTGTCAAGTTCGAGCATTGCTTCTGCACGTAGAACACTCCGCACGCAGCCCGTTTCCTCTCGATGACGTCCAGAAAATCCTCGAATAGCATCCGCCGCTCCTCAGGCATCACGAAGCGGTCCTGGTGCACAGCATCGGCGTAACCATTGGGGGTCACCGCCACGCTCACTGTCTGCTTTCCAACCATTTCTCTGCAAGTTAAACACTTCAGTGTTAACATCACAACAACTTGCAATTATACAGCGCCTTTAATGTAGTAAAAAGTCCCAAGGCACTTCACAGGAGTGTAATCAGACAAAAATTGACACAGAGCCAAGGAAGGAGATATTAGCACAGGTGACCAAAAGCTTGGTCAAAGAGGTAGGCTTTAAGGAGCATCTTAAAGGAGGAGAGAGAGAGGCGGAGAGGTTGCGGGAGGGAGTTCCAGAGCTTAGGGCCTAGGCAGCTGAAGGCACGGCCGCCAATGGTGGAGCAATGAAAATCAAAGATGCAGAAGAGGCCAGAATTGGAGGAGCGCAGAGATCTCGGAGGGTTGTTGGGCTGGAGGAGGTTACAGAGATAGGGAGGGGCGAGGTCACAGAGGGATTTGGACACAAGGATGAAAATTTTAAATTCGAGGCACTGTATCATTTGGACTTGGAAAGCGGCAAGAGGGGAGAGGAAAATTGATGGAAAAGGAGGAAGAAAAAATAAATGAGCTCTCTTCACCCATGTCAAGTTGGAGAGCAAGACTGCAGACAGAGATTCCTTGGCACCATCCATCCTGCCCCATTCGCGCACTTGCAGTCACGAAATAGTGGCTGATGCTGAATGTAGAAAAGAGGTGGGAAAGGAATTACTAAATGGGAAGAACTGAAGTAAAACAAAAGGATAATAAATATACAGAATTAGCACCATACCTGAGGTAGGAGGCCGTCCATTTGGAGACTGCTGGCCAGTGACTGATGGCATCTCGCACTATGAAGGGCTTGTTGGGACACAGCCAGCTTCGCTGAAATTCCAGTGGTGTGGGGGGCTGGTCTAAGTAGGGTACTGAGTTGTTCAAGTACAGTTCTGCAAACAGAGTAGAGACGCCACATTCAGAGAGGGAGCGAGTCAAGGGTTTGAAAGCTGAAGCTGAGAGCTACGGCACAATGAGGAGCAAAGCTCACATGAACAGGCAAGAAGGGAAGATCTATCAATGGAGCCTGTTTTGGGGAATAACATGACGGTGCAGTCAGACTGAAGTTCTTGAGTCTGTTGGTCTGTTTAAGAGAAACTACAGATGCACTGGGGAACTTTAAAAGTCAATGCTATTCAAGCTTTTCTGTGTGGGAGACACTCTGGAAGACTGACACCTGGCCGCCCTCTGCCCTACCTTCCAAAAGACCGTGTCAGTTACCCCGAGGAAGACAGTGTCACTATTGCAGAAAATGATCTTTACTACATAGAATTTACAGCACAGAAACAGCAATTCAGCCCAAATGGTCTCTGCCGATGTTTCTGGTCCACACGAGCCTCCTCCCACCCGACTTCATCTTACCCGATCACCATAACCTTCTATTCATTTCTCCCTCATGTGTTTATCCAGCTTCCCCTTAAATGCATCGATGCTATTCATCTCAACTACTCCTTGTAGTAGCGAGTTCCACATTCTCACCACTCTCTGGGTAAAGAAGTTTCTAAATTACTATATATAGAGCAACCGAAACAACATAGTTAATACAGAATAAAAATTGAGAAATCTATTTGCGTTGCAGAGCTGCAAGATCTCCCTTCTAGGATCCGAGACCCCTGTTTGAAAACCTATGCTCAAAATTGTTCTAACCAGGTGAAGATCATGCATCCTCTCTTCTATTCTGTTGGGTACCTGATGGTAAAGGCCCTCGATGAACCAAGTATCTCATAATGCTCCCTCTTGTCGCAAAATTCAGGGATGTCAGCTGACCTTTCTGAAGTTAAATGGAGTTAAATCTGTCGGGTAAAATGATAGGCAGACTCGTTCCTTGTTTCCTGTCTTGCCTTTATTTCATTGTTACAGTGCGATAAGTAGGATACAGTCAAGCCGAGGCACGAACTCTTCAAACGGTACCACTTTACACAGCCAAAGCGTGGTCCCTTTATGCTACCTTGACCTCATACCCTGGACACGCCGACCAAAACTTATTAAATACACATGGATTGATTCGTCTCTGATATTCAAACACCACTTATGGACAACTGGCTTTAAAACAGACATTTCCTTACAAAGATGTTGTGTCTTTGTTCATCTCAATCAGGGGTGAGTTTTCTCCCATCAAAGCTTGATCTTGCACAGATCACTGTGTCCTGTTTAGAGTGATGTGTGACTTCCCTGTATTTGACTGATCTTTGTTTCCTAGACTTGCTGTCTCTGTTTGTCGTTCACCAATTCAAAGCTAATTATCTTATGTATATTTTTCCCGGGCTTTGAGTAATACTCAATTTCCATCTGTACAATAGGAAATCAATTGCTAGCAAGGACATAGAATCACAGAAAGGTTACAGCATGGAAGGAGGCCGTTCGGCCCATCAAGTCCGTGCCAGCTCTATGCAAGAGCAATCCAGCTAGTCCCACTCCCCCGCCCTATCCCCGTAGCCCTGCAATTTTTTCCTTTCAAGTACTTATCCAGTTCCCTTTTGAAGGCCATGATTGAATCTGCCTCCACCACCCCCTCAGGCAGTGCATTCCAGATCCTAACCACTCGCTGTGTAAAAAGGATTTTCCTCATGTCACCCTTGGCTCTTCTACCAATCACCTTAAATCCATGTCGTCTGGTCCTTGACCCTTCGGCCAATGGGAAGTTTCTCTCTATCTACTCTGGCTAGACCCTTCATGATTTTGAATATCTCTATCAAATCTCCTCACAACCGTCTCTGTTCCAAGGAATTCAAATACTAGTATCAGTAATGGTGGCCATGAAATTACCGGATTGTCGTAAAAACCCATCTGGTTCACTATGTCCTTTAGGGAAGGAAACCTGCTGTCCTTACCCGGTCTGGCCTAAATGTGACTCCAGACCCACAGCAATGTGGTTGATTCTTAATTGCCCTCTGAAATGGCCTAGCAAGCCACTCAGTTGTAAAATCTTGATTAAAAAAAGTCATAAGAATAAAACTGGACGGACTACCCGGCATCGGACCACTAGGCACCGGACATGACAAAGACAAACCAAGCCCAGTCGACCCTGCAAAGTCCTCTTCACTAACATCTGGGGACTTGTGCTAAAATTGGGAGAGCTGTCCCACAGACTAGTCAAGCAACAGCCTGACACAGCCATACTCACAGAATCATACCTTTCAGCCAACGTCCCAGACTCTTCCATCACCATCCCTGGGTATGTCCTGTCCCACCGGCAGGACAGACCCACCAGAGGTGGCGGTACAGTGATATACAGTCAGGAGCGAGTGGCCCTGGGAGTCCTCAACATTGACTCCGGACCCCATGAAATCTCATGGCATCAGGTCAAACATGGGCAAGGAAACCTCCTGCTGATTACCACCTACCGCCTTCCATCAGCTGATGAATCAGTCCTCCTCCATGTTGAATACCTCTTGGAGGAAGCACTGAGGGTAGCAAGGGCACTGAATGTACTCTGGGTGGGGGACTTCAATGTCCATCACCAAGAGTGGCTCGGTAGCACCACTACTGACCGAGTCCTGAAGGACATAGCTGCCAGACTGGGCCTGCGGCAGGTGGTGAGCGAACCAACATGAGGGAAAAACTTACTTGACCTTGTCCTCACCAATCTACCTGTCGCAAATGCATATGTCCATGACAGTATTGGTAGGAGTGACCACTGCACAGTCCTCGTGGAGACGAAGTCCCATCTTCACACTAAGGATACCATCCAATGTACTGTGTGGCACTACCACCGTGCTAAATGGAATAGATTCAGAACAGATATGGCAGCTCAAAATTGGGCATCCATGAGGTGCTGTGGGCCATCAGCAGCAGCAGAATTGTATTCCAGCACAATCTGTAACCTCATGGCCCGGCATATTCCTCACTCTACCATTACCAACAAGCCAGGGGATCAACCCTGGTTCAATGAGGAGTGTAGAAGAGCATGCCAGGAGCAGCACCAGGCATACCTAAAAATGAGGTGCCAACCTGGTGAAGCTACAACTCAGGACTACATGCATGCTAAACAGCGGAAGCAACATGCTATCGACAGAGCTAAGCGATTCCACAACCAAAGTTCTGCAGTCCTGCCACATCCAGTCGTGAATGGTGGTGGACAATTAAACAACTAATGGGAGGAGGAGGCTCTGTGAACGTCCCCATCCTCAATGATGGCAGAGTCCAGCACGTGAGTGCAAAAAACAAGGCTGAAGCGTTTGCAACCACCTTCAGCCAGAAGTGCCGAGTGGATGATCCATCTCGGCCTCCTCCCGATATCCCCACCATCACACAAGCCAGTCTTCAGCCAATTCGATTCACTCCACCTGATATCAAGAAACGGCTGAGTGCACTGGATACAGCAAAGTCAATGGGACCCGACAACATCCTGGCTGTAGTGCTGAAGACTCGTGCTCCAGAACTAGCTGTGCCTCCAGCCAAGCTGTTCCAGTACAGCTACAACACTGGCATCTACCTGACAATGTGGAAAATTGCCCAGGTATGTCCTGTCCACAAAAAGCAGGACAAATCCAATCCGGCCAATTACCGCCCCATCAGTCTACTCTCAATCATCAGCAAAGTGATGGAAGGTGTCGTCGACAGTGCTATCAAGCGGCACTTACTCAACAATAACCTGCTCACCGATGCTCAGTTTGGGTTCCGCCAGGACCACTCGGCTCCAGACCTCATTACAGCCTTGGTCCAAACATGGACAAAAGAGCTGAATTCCAGAGGTGAGGTGAGAGTGACTGCCTTTGACATCAAGGCAGCATTTGACCGAGTGTGGCACCAAGGAGCCCTAGTAAAATTGAAGTCAATGGGAATCAGGGGGAAAACTCTCCAGTGGCTAGAATCATACCTAGCACAAAGGAAGACGGTAGTGGTTGTTGGAGGCCAATCATCTCAGCCCCAGGACATTGCTGCAGGAGTTCCTCAGGGCAGTGTCCTTGGCCCAACCATCTTCAGCTGCTTCATCAATGATCTTCCCTCCATCATAAGGTCAGAAATGGGGATGTTCGCTGATGATTGCACAGTGTTCAGTTCCATTCGCAACCCCTCAAATAATGAAGCAGTCTGAGCCCGCATGCAGCAAGACCTGGACAACATCCAGGCTTGGGCTGATAAGTGGCAAGTAACATTCGCGCCAGACAAGTGCCAGGCAATGACCATCTCCAACAAGAGAGAGTCTAACCACCTCCCCTTGACATTCAACGGCATTACCATTGCCGAATCCCCCACCATCAACATCCTGGGGGTCACCATTGACAGAAACTTAACTGGACCAGCCATATAAATACTGTGGCTACAAGAGCAGTTCAGAGGCTGGGTATTCTGCGGCGAGTGACTCACCTCCTGACTCCCTAAAGCCTTTCCACCATCTACAAGGCACAAGTCAGGAGTGTGATGGAATATTCTCCACATGAGTGCAGCTCCAACAACACTCAAGAAGCTCGACACAATCCAGGACAAAGCAGCTCGCTTGATTGGCACCCCATCCACCACCCTAAACATTCACTCCCTTCACCACCGGCGCACCGTGGCTGCAGTGTGTACCATCCACAGGATGCATTACAGCAACTCGCCAAGGCTTCTTCGACAGCACCTCCCAAATCCGCGACCTCTACCACCTAGGACAAAAGCAGCAGGTACATGGGAACAACACCACCTGCACGTTCCCCTCCAAGTCACACACCATCCCAACTTGGAAATATATCGCTGTTACTTCATCGTCGCTGGGTCAAAATCCTGGAACTCCCTTCCTAACAGCACTGTGAGAGAACCTTCACCAGACGGACTGCAGCGGTTCAAGAAGGCGGCTCACCACCACCTTCTCAAGGGCAATTAGGGATGGACAATAAATGCTGGCCTTGCCAGCGATGCCCACATCCCATGATTGAATAATAAGAAAAAAACCCAGCTTCTCCAATCTATCCACATAACTAAAGTCCAACATCCCTGGAATTATTCTAGTGAATCTTTTCTGCACCCTCTCTAAGGCCTTCACATCTTTCCTAAAGTGCTTTGCCCAGAACTTTACATAACACTCCAGTTGTGGCCGAACCAGTGTTTTATAAAGGTTTATTATGACTTCCATACTTTTGTACTCTATGCCTCTATTTATAAAGCCCAGGACCCAGTATGCTTTTTTAACCACTTTCTCAACTTGCCCTGCCACCTTCAATGATTTGTGCACAAATGCCCCCAGGTCTCTCTGAACCTTTTAAAATTGTGCCCTCAAGTTTATATTGCCTCGCCTCATTCTTCCTACAAAAATGCATCACTTCGCATTTTTCTGCGTTAAATTTCATCTGCCAAATGTCCGCCCATGCCACCAGCCTGTCTATATCTTCTTGAAGTCTATCGCTATTCTCCTCACTGTTCACTACACTTCCAAGTTTTGCGTCATCTGCAAATTTGGAAATTGTGCCCTGTACACCCAAGTCCAAGTCATTAATATATATCAAGAAAAGCAGTGGTCCCAGCACTGACCCCTGGGGAACACCACTGTACACCTCCCTCCAGTCTGAAAAACAGCCATTCACAGCTATTCTCTGTTTCCTGTTACTTAGCCAATTCTGTATCCATGCTGCTACTGCCCCTTTTATTCCATGGACTTGAATCTTGATGACAAGCCTATTATGCGGCACTTTATCAAATGCCTTTTGAAAGTCTATATACACATTATCAACTGCACTGCCCTCATCGACCCTCTCTGTTACCTGATCAAAAAACTCTATCATGTTAGTTAAATACGCCTTGCTGTCTTTCCCTAATCAATCCACACTTGGCCAAGTGACTGCTGATTCTGTCCCCGGAATTATCGATTCTAAAAGTTTCCCCACCACCGATGTTAAACTGACTGGCCTTTAGTTGCTGGGTTTATCCTTACACCCTTTTTGAACAAGGGTGTAACATTTGCAATTCTCCTGTCCTCTGGCACCACCCCCGTATCTAAGGATGTTTGGAAGATTATGGCCAGTACCTCCGCAATTTCCACCCTTACTTCCCTCAGCAACCGAGGATGCATCCCATCCGGACCAGGTGACTTATCCACTTTAACCACAGCTAGCCTTTCTAGTACCTCTTCTTTATTAATTTTCAGCCCATCTCAACGACATCTTCCTTTACTGACACTCTGGCAGCATCTTCTTTCTTGTAAAGACGGATGCAAAGTGCTCATTTAGTACATCGGCCATCACCTCTGCCTCCATGAGTAGATCACCTTTTCGGTCCCTAATCGGCCCTTCCCCTCCTCTTACTACCCCTTTACTACCTATAGAAGACTTTTGGATTCCCTTTTACGTTAGCCGAATTTATGCATTTATGTCTTGACTTGTCTTTAGTTGGGTGGCTGTTCCAACCTATCAGTCTTCACACTCCACACGGACTGCAGCGGTTCAAGAAAGCGGCTCACCACCACCTTCGCGAAGGCAATTAGGGATGGGCAATAAATGCTGGCCTTGCCAGCGACGCCCACATCCCGTGAACGAATAAAAAAAAACACTGTTTCTTCCCCTAATCCATGTCTCAACAGTTTCCAGGTGGAATTCTAGACCAGTCTCGGATGACGACCCGCCCACCCGGTTTTGAACTGGACAATCTGGTTCCGGAGTTGGCAGCTCATTAATTCTTGATAATGGAAAACCTCCCAGTAAAAGTGCAGATTTTGGTTACTGCATTAAAAGCTGTGCGCACACCTGCCCATGGATACACACAGTGGTTTTTCACATGAGCAGCCCCATCCGGTTGTGGAGCGGGCAAAAGATGGCAAGTGCTAGGCTGGTCCAAAGCACCAGATTCCACCAGATGTGTACTCCAGGTCGCACACAGGACATCCTGAAATACAGGTCACCTGAACAGCTTGTGATGTGAATGGAAACCCAAAATGGCAGCTCCCCATGAGAGCAGAAAGCATACTAAGAAAGATTTGCATTTATATCATGCCTTTTACAACCTCATGATGTCCCAAAGCGCTTTACAGCCAATGAAGTACTTTTGAAGTGTAGTCACTGTTGTAATGAAGGAAAAAGTACTCATACAACTGAGGTTGGCAAATATCTCATTGTATTTTTTTTAAATAATGCGTACTTTGTACAGAGAAAACTTCCCCTCCAGCTCATTCCTTCTCACTTAAAAAATCAGACAGGGCTGGAGTAGGACCTGATCATACAGGATTGAATGCTTGTATACTGCTGGTGAAAATTTATTGAAATCCTTAACGACCAACATCTTCAAATACAACAGTGCACTTCAAAAAGTACCTCATTGGCTGTAAAGCTTTTTGGGACGACTGAGGTCGTGAAAGTGCTTTATAAATGCAAGTCTTTCTTTCAATAAGACACAGAACTAAGGGGAACAGTCCCTTCCTGCTAAAGTCAACAACTCTCACAGAGTCAGAATTAAACCGGGGACTTTCTTGATCTGTGTGGTTCAGTACCACACCAGGCAGTGAATTTATCATACGGGGCCATGTGTGAGGCAATGGGGGGGGGTAGCTTTAACCACCGGAAAGTGTGGCTCTGGGGGTGGAATCTACAATTCCAAGATATTCAACCACTGTGTCCTGTCCTGTTCCTGATCTCTCGTTGCTACGTTATCAGTGGCCTGTCATGTTCCATGGTCATTGAACAACGATGCATCGTCCTTTCAATAAACTAATATTCTGCCAGCAGAAGCTGGTGACTACACACTTTGCACCCAACTAATGGGCATTTCCCTGGCTGCCTGCGTCTCTTCCGCAGTATCGTCCGTGCCCAGGTGGCCTTGGAGAGGGAACATGCGGTGTCCTTGGGGCACCGCAGGCTATAGAGTGTCTGATTTGCTCAGGAGGTTCCCTCTGCTTTTGTTGGGATTTTTTTTTTTGCTTCTTCTAGTTTGATAGGACCATGTTTCTTCCCTTTATTAGTGGTGGCCAAAAAGGGGCACCTGTTGAGCTGATTCTTGTTTGGTGACCCTGGTGCAACCCAATGTCACCCTTACTGCCTCATCAAAATAGGCCCAACTAATGGGCAACAACCAGTGAGCCCGAGGGGGGGGGGGAGGGGGGGGCAGGGAAAGTAAAGGGGGCGGGCGGAGGGAGATTAATAAAGGGGGCGGGAGAGAGCCGCAACAGCAGCTCGGCCCCCGGTTCACACTCACTCACTCACTCACCCCGCGCTTCCTGCGCCACTTGCCGCAAACTCTCCCGCACTGATTGCATCTCATCTCCTGGTCACAAAAACCATCCGCTCCGCCGCCCGGCGGTTTGGAGGAGTCGCAGCGCCGCCCGGCGGTTTGGAGGAGTCGCAGCCGCAGCGCCGCCCGGCGGTTTGGAGGAGTCGCAGCCGCTCCGCCGCCCGGCGGTTTGGAGGAATCGCAGCGCCGCCCGGCGGTTTGGAGGAGTCGCAGCCGCAGCGCCGCCCGGCGGTTTGGAGGAGTCGCAGCCGCAGCTTAGTTTTTTATTGAAGAGGTTGGAGGCTGAACCGGACCTGCCAAGTCTCACTCCCTTTGGTGTCGGAGGGTCGGGGATTCAGGGTCAGATGATCAGGGTCGGGGATTCGGGGTTGGGTCGGATTTTTGTATTATTCGTTCACGGGATGTGGGCGTCGCTGGTGAGGCCAGCATTTATTGCCCATCCCTAATTGCCCTTGAGAAGGTGGTGGTGAGTCGCCTTCTTGAACCGCTGCAGTCCGTGAGGTGAAGGTTCTCCCACAGTGCTGTTAGGTAGGGAGTTCCAGGATTTTGACCCAGCGACGATGAAGGAACGGCGATATATTTCCAAGTCGGGATGGTGTGTGACTTGGAGGGGAACGTGCAGGTGGTGTTCCCATGTGCCTGCTGCCCTTGTCCTTTTCGGTGGTAGAGGTCGCAGGTTTGGGAGGTGCTGTCGAAGAAGCCTTGGCGAGTTGCTGCAGTGCATCCTGTGGATGGTACACACTGCAGCCACAGTGCGCCGGTGGTGAAGGGAGTGAATGTTTAGGGTGGTGGATGGGGTGCCAATCAAGCGGGCTGCTTTGTCCTGGATTGTGTCAAGCTTCTTGAGTGTTGTTGGAGCTGCACTCATCCAGGCAAGTGGAGAGTATTCCATCACACTCCTGACTTGTGCCTTGTAGATGGTGGAAAGGCTTTGGGGAGTCAGGAGGTGAATCACTCGCCGCAGAATACCCAGCCTCTGACCTGCTCTTGCAGCCACAGTATTTATATGGCTGGTCCAATCAAGTTTCTGGTCAATGGTGACCCCCAGGATGTTGATGGTGGAGGATTCGGCGATGGTAATGCCATTGAATGTCAAGGGGAGGTGGTTAGACTCCCTCTCTTGTTGGAGATGGTCATTGCCTGGCACTTGTCTGGCACGAATATTGTTGACCATAAATCGGTGTGACTGTCTATAGGGCGTCTGGATGGCAGATGTGACCAATGATTCTCTTGCCTCTGTGGCTGAATTGAAACGAAGTGGAGCCTGATGGGTGCTCACCCACTAAGTAGAGTCTTGTTAAAGTCATGGGGAGAGCTAGTCGGCAAAAGTAGATTGGCTTAAGTTGCTACTAGAAACTTCTCCAGGGCAAAGAAGAACAGTTTAAGAACGTCAATTAAGATGCAGTGCGTTTTAAAGCTAATGGGGTCAGTTAGGTCTGATCCATCTGTAACACTTCACAATTATAGAATCATAGAAAGGTTACAGCACAGAAGGACGCCATTCGGCCCATCGAGTCCGCGCCGGATCTATGCAAGAGCTATCCAGCTAGTTCCGCTCACCTGCCCTATCCCCATAGCCCTGCAAATTTTTTCCTTTCAAGTATTTATCCTGTTCCCCTTTGAAGGCTATGATTGAATCTGCCACCACCACCCCCTCAGGCATTGCATTCCAGATCCTAACCACTTGCTGTGTAAAAAAGTTTTTCCTCATGTCACCATTGGTTCTTTTGCCAATCACCTTAAATCTATGCTCTCTGGTTCTTGACCCTTCCACCAATGGGAACAGTTTCTCTCTATCTACTCTGTCTAGACCCTTCATGATTTGAAATACCTCTATCAAATCTCCTCGCAACCGTCTCTGTTCCAAGGAGAACATTCCCAGCTTCTCCAGTCTACTCACGTAACTGAAGTCCCTTATCCCTGGAATCATTCTAGTAAATCTCTTCTGCACCCTCTCTAAGGCCTTCACATCTTTCCTGAAGTGCGGTGCCCAGAATTGGACACAATACTCCAGTTGTGACCGAACCAGTGTTTTATAAAGTTCCATCATGACTTCCATACTTTTGTACTCTATGCCTCTATTTATAAAGCCCAGGATCCCGTATGCTTTTTTCACCACTTTCTCAACCTGCCCTGCCACCTTCAACCATTTGTGCACATGTACCCCCAGATCTCTCTGCTCCTGCACCCCTTTTAGAGTTGTGCCCTCTAGTTTATATTGCCTCTACTCGTTCTTCCTACCGAAATGTATCACTTCACATTTTTCTGTGTTAAATTTCATCTGCCTTGTCTATGTCCTCTTGAAGGCTATCACTTTCTTCCTCACTTTGCTACACTTCCAAGTTTTGTGTCATCTGCAAATTTTGAAATTGTGCCCTGTACACCCAAGTCCAAGTCATTAATATATATCAAGAAAAGCAGTGGTCCCAGCACTGACCCCTGGGGAACACCACTGTACACCTCCCTCCAGTCCGAAAAACAAACGGTCATCACTACTCTCTGTTTCCTGTCCCTTAGCCAATTCTGTATCCATGTTGCTACTGCCCCCTTTATTCCATGGGCCACAATCATAATGACAAGCCCACCCTGTGGCACTTTATCAAACGCCTTTCGAAAGTCCATATACATCACATCAACTGCATTGCCCTTATCTACCGTCTCTGTTACCTCATCAAAAAACTCTTTCAGTTTAGTTAAACACAATTTGCTTTTAACAAATCCGTGCTGGCTTTCCCTAATGAATCCACACTCGTCCCGGATTATTGTTTCTAAAAGTTTCCCCACCACTGAGGTTAAACTGACTGGCCTATAGTTGCTGCGTTTATCCTTACACCTTTTTTTGAACAAGGGTGTAACATTTGAAATTCCCAGTCCTCTGGCACCACCCCTATATCTAAGGATGTATTGGAATATTATGGCCAATACCTCCGCATTTTTTTTTTATTCGTTCATGGGAGATGGGCATCGCTGGCAAGGCCAGTATTTATTGCCCATCCCTAATTGCCCTTGAGAAGGTGGTGGTGAGCCGCCTTCTTGAACTGCTGCAGTTCGTGTGGAGAAAGTTCTCCCTCAGTGCTGTTAGGTAGGGAGTTCCAGGATTTTGACCCAGCGATGAAGAAGGAATGATGATATATTTCCAAGTCGGGATGGTTTGTGTCTTGGAGGGCAACGTGCAGGTGGTGTTGTTCCCATGTGCCTGCTGCCCTGGTCATTCTAGGTGGTAGAGGTCGCGGGTTCGGGAGGTGCTGTCGAAGAAGCTTTGGCGAGTTGCTGCAGGGCATCCTGTAGATGGTACACACTGCAGCCAGGGTGTGCCGGTGTTGAAGGGAGTGAATGTTTAGGGTGGTGGATGGGGTGCCAATCAAGCGGGCTGCTTTGTCCTGGATGGTGTCGAGCTTCTTGAGTGTTGTTGGAGCTGCACTCATCCAGGTAAGTGGAGAGTATTCCATCACACTCCTGACTTGTGCCTTGTAGATGGAGGAAAGGCTTTGGGGAGTCAGGAGGTGAGTCACTCGCCACAGAATACCCAGCCTCTGACCTGCTCTTGCAGCCACAGTATTTATGTGGCTGGTCCAATTCAGTTTCTAGTCAATGGTGACCCCCAGGATGTTGAAGGTGGGGGATTCAGCGATGGTAATGCCGTTGAATGTCAAGGGGAGGTGGTTAGACTCTCTCTTGTTGGAGATGGTCATTGCCTGGCACTTGTCTGGCATGAATGTTACTTGCCACTTATCAGTCCAAGCCTGGATGTTGTCCAGGTCTTGCTGCATGCGGGCTCGGACTGCTTAATTATCTGAGGGGTTGCGAATGTAACTGAACACTGTGCAATCATCAGCGAACATCCTCATTTCTGACCATATGATGTAGGGAAGATCATTGATGAAGCAGCTGAAGATGGTTGGGCCTAGGACACTGCCCTGAGGAACTCCTGCAGCAATGTCCTGGGGCTGAGATGATTGGCCTCCAACAACCACTACCATCTTCCTTTGTGCTAGGTATGACTCCAGCCTCTGGAGAGTTTTCCCCCTGATTCCCATTGACTTCAATTTTACTAGGGCTCCTTGGTGCCACACTCGGTCAAATGCTGCCTTGATGTCAAAGGCAGTCACTCTCTCCTCACCTCTGGAATTCAGCTCTATGTTTAGGACTAAAGCTGTAATGAGGTCTGGAGCCGAGTGGTCCTGGCGGAACCCAAACTGAGCATCGGTGAGCAGGTTATTGGTGAGTAAGTGCCGCTTGATAGCACTGACGACGACACCTTCCATCACTTTGCTGATGATTGAGAGTGGACTGATGGGGCGGTAACATGCCGGATTGGATTTATCTTGCTTTTTGTGGACATACCAGGGCAATTTTCCACATTGTTGGGTAGATGTCAGTGTTGTAGCTGTACTGGAACAGTTTGGCTGGAGGTGTGGCTTGTTCTGAAGCACAAGACTTCAACACTACAGCCAGGATGTTGTTGGGGCCCATAGCCTTTGTTATATCCCATGCACTCAGCCGTTTCTTGATATCACGTAGAGTGAATCGAATTGGATAAAGACTGGCTTCTGTGATGGTGGGGATATCGGGAGGAGGCCGAGATGAATCATCCACTCGGCACTTCTGGCTGAAGATGATTACAAACGATTCAGCCTTGTCTTTTCCACCCTTACTTCCCTCAGCAACCTAGGATGCATCCCATCTGGATCGGGTGACTTATCTACTTTAAGTACAGCTAGCCTTTCAAGTACCTCTTTATCAATTTTTAACCCATCCAGAATCTCAACTATATCTTCATTTACTGAGACTCTGGCAGCATCTTCTTCCTTGGTAAAGACAGATGCAACGTACTCATTTAGTACCTCAGCCATCCCCTCTGCCTCCATGAGTAGATCTCCTTTATGGTTCCTAATCAGCCCCACCCCTCCTCTTATTACCTGTTTACTGTTTACATGCCTGTCGACGCCTTTTGGATTCCCTTTTATGTTGGCCGCCAATCTATTCTCATACTCGTTCTTTGCCCCTCTTATTTCCTTTTTCACTTCCCCTCTGAACTTTCTATATTCTGCCTGGTTCTCACTTGTCTTATCAACCTGACATCTGTCATACGCCCCTTTTTTTTTCCATTTCATCTTACTCACTATCTCTTTTGCCTTTCTGCCTCATGGGAATGTGCCTAGACTGTACCCGAACCATCTACTCTTGAAAGGCCGCCCACTGTTCAATTAGAGTTTTGCCTGCCAATCTTTGATTCCAATTTACACAGAAATGATCCTAAATCATTTTCTGTCTGTCATCAGTCATGGTTGGTAGTTACCCTGAGCTGGTGGCAGTGATTGATAGCCCATCCCTACCTATGTTCCTACGCCCTCTGCTCATCCAATTCTGGCTTCAGGTTGCCAACCCTCCAGGATTGTCCTGGAGTCTCCAGGAATTAAAGATTAATCTCCCGGACTGTGCTGTGAGCAAAACCCAGGAGAAAAATCATTGGGGCGATTACAAAATATTGCAGAAGGGGAAAAAAAAACGAGAATAAAGAATCATCCAATCGAGCAATGAAGAATCTGTTCACTTTCCAATTGGCGTGGGGAGATGGGCGTCATGAGGACGGACATGCCGTGTGACCAATGGCGGGAGCTTGGGGCAGGAGCTGGAAGGTCATGTGACAAAACCTACCATAATTCGTCCAAGCAGAGTTGGCAACCCCATTCTGCCCTCCCTTTTATCCCTCTTCACTCCACTTTTAGCTGCATAGCCTTCAGTCTTCTTGGCCCTACTCTTCTACTGGGCCTTGTTGTCTTGCCACCTCTCTCCTTTCCCTCAAAGGCCTAACAAAACCAAAATCTTCAACCTCGCTGTCAGTCACCTTCTCCAATCGTTCTTCTAACATTTCTCTGTCTCCAGTTACTTTTTGGGCTTTTTAACTCGTGCTCTGACATTAAAGGAGCTATATAGGTGTAAGCTGTTGTACAAAGACCATGTTACGTTAAGTTTGTACCTGAGCCAACAGGCTGCACTGGGACCCATCCAACTGTTTGAAGGTTGGAAAAGCTACCAGTGTGCTGTGCAGGTAGAAGGACCCAGTGAACCAATTCACGGTCCTAGCTAATGGTAGGGTAAGGGATCAGAACGACATTCATAGAATCATAGAATCATAGAATCATAGAAGTTACAACATGGAAACAGGCCCTTCGGCCCAACATGTCCATGTCGCCCAGTTTATACCACTAAGCTAGTCCCAATTGCCTGCACTTGGCCCATATCCCTCGATACCCATCTTCCCCATGTAACTGTCCAAATGCTTTTTAAAAGACAAAATTGTACCCGCCTCTACTACTGCCTCTGGCAGCTCGTTCCAGACACTCACCACCCTTTGAGTGAAAAAATTGCCCCTCTGGATCCTTTTGTATCTCTCCCCTCTCACCTTAAATCTATGCCCCCTCGTTATAGACTCCCCTACCTTTGGGAAAAGATTTTGACTATCGACCTTATCTATGCCCCTCATTATTTTATAGACTTCTATAAGATCACCCCTTAACCTCCTACTCTCCAGGGAATAAAGTCCCAGTCTGTCTAACCTCTCCCTGTAAGTCAAACCATCAAGTCCCGGTAGCATCCTAGTAAATCTTTTCTGCACTCTTTCTAGTTTAATAATATCCTTTCTATAATAGGGTGACCAGAACTGTACACAGTACTCCAAGTGTGGCCTCACCAATGCCCTGTACAACTTCAAGACATCCCAACTCCTGCATTCAATGTTCTGACCAATGAAACCAAGCATGCTGAATGCCTTCTTCACCACCCTATCCACCTGTGACTCCACTTTCAAGGAGCTATGAATCTGTGCTCCTAGATCTCTTTGTTCGATAACTCTCCCCAACGCCCTACCATTAACGGAGTAGGTCCTGGCCCGATTCGATCTACCAAAATGCATCACCTCACATTTATCTAAATTAAACTCCATCTGCCATTCATCGGCCCACTGGCCCAATTTATCAAGATCCCGTTGCAATCCTAGATAACCTTCTTCACTGTCCACAATGCCACCAATCTTGGTGTCATCTGCAAACTTACTAACCATGCCTCCTAAATTCTCATCCAAATCATTAATATAAATAACAAATAACAGCGGACCCAGCACCGATCCCTGAGGCACACCGCTGGACACAGGCATCCAGTTTGAAAAACAACCCTCGACAACCACCCTCTGTCTTCTGTCGTCAAGCCAATTTTGTATCCAATTGGCTACCTCACCTTGGATCCCATGAGATTTAACCTTATGTAACAACCTACCATGCGGTACCTTGTCAAATGCTTTGCTGAAGTCCATGTAGACCACGTCTACTGCACAGCCCTCATCTATCTTCTTGGTTACCCCTTCAAAAAACTCAATCAAATTCGTGAGACATGATTTTCCTCTCACAAAACCATGCTGACTGTTCCTAATTAGTCCCTGCCTCTCCAAATGCCCGTAGATCCTGTCTCTCAGAATATCCTCTAACAACTTACCCACTACAGATGTCAGGCTCACCGGTCTGTAGTTCCCAGGCTTTTCCCTGCCGCCCTTCTTAAACAAAGGCACAACATTTGCTACCCTCCAATCTTCAGGCACCTCACCTGTAGCGGTGGATGATTCAAATATCTCTGCTAGGGGACCCGCAATTTCCTCCCTAACCTCCCATAACGTCCTGGGATACATTTCATCAGGTCCCGGAGATTTATCTACCTTGATGCGCGTTAAGACTTCCAGCACCTCCCTCTCTGTAATATGTACACTCCTCAAGACATCACTATTTATTTCCCCAAGTTCCCTAACATCCATGCCTTTCTCAACCGTAAATACCGATGTGAAATATTCATTCAGGATCTCACCCATCTCTTGTGGTTCCGCACATAGATGACCTTGTTGATCCTTAAGAGGCCCTACTCTCTCCCTAGTTACCCTTTTGCCCTTTGCTGAATTCCTAAAAGCGACTCTCAGCGGCGGGGGTGGGGGGCGGGGGGGAAGGCGGTGTTGTAGACTGTAATGGTCCTGGAGATTAGTGCCAGAACCCCCAATTCGCCTGAGAGCTACCCTTCTCAAACTGGGAATATAATTGTGTGAAGCACATACCCTCGCTGTTCCAGAGCGCAAAGGGAGTTTCTATCCACAAGGAGGATGATCATAATGAAACAAAAAACCACGGTGGAATCTCAGTGATACCAGTGACTTAAGATGATTCTTTGTGTTGTCAAAGTACATGTAGCGGCTGTTTTGTAGGATCACACCATAATCAAAAAGGAACGTGAATTAGTTCTTGTTAGGAATGGGTTGGATAGATTGTGGTTTTATTATAGATTGTAGAACTTCATTAAGCTCAGCAGAAATCCACTTACATTGCTTTCATCAATTTTGTGAGGCTGTCAATGTAGTGCCTCATGGGGCCCTACATGAAGAAGCCGGAAGTTGTGGGAGTACATGGTGAGTTTTGGATTGTGTCCGAATGTGTGCTCCAACTCCAGTATCTGTGGAAGGGTAGATGGGAGACTCACTGAGTCTGTCTCTCACAAAAGAGCAGTGAGAGAAGGTTGTCCATCCAATTGTCGTCTTCAATGCTGTGTGGCTGGCACCATGAGGACAGCCTTGAAGTGTCTGTTTAAGGCATTTCTGAAAGAAATGTAACACTTTTTGTAGATGATACTCTTGTTGACAGACTCACCTGGTGATGTAGTGTGCTCTACTCACCCTCTTCAACAATGGGTTAACTGAGGACATATGGTGGCACTATTTTGACACTCAACAGTTAGATTAAAAGGGTTTGTATGTGAAACATATAACTATTTAAGCCACACTCCAGAAACTTGAGCACAAAATCTACATCGACATTTCAGTGCAGCATTAAGGGAGTGCTGCACTGTCAGAGGTGCCATCTTTCAGATGAGACATTATACCGAGGCCCCTTCTGCCTTCTCAGGTGGATGTAAAAGGTCCCATGGGACTATTTGAAGAGCAGCAGAGGAGTTCACCTGGTGTCCTAGCCAATATGCATCCTTAAAACACCACTAAAGCAGACTATTTAGTTATTTCATTACAACAGTCAATACACTTCAAAAAGTACTTGATTGGCTGTAAAGTACTTTGGGATGTCCTGAGGTGTGAAAGACGCTATATAAATGCAAGTCATTCATTTATCTCATTTGCGGGACCTTGCTGTGCGCAAATTGGCTGCCGCGTTTCCCTACATTACAACAGAGCTTCCACTTCAAAAGCACTTCATTGGTTGTAAAGCGCTTTGGGACATCTGGAGGTCGGTGAAAGGCGCTATATAAATGCAACGTCTTTCTTTTACCTGTTTATTATTTGTGTAATACTCTTAATATTTTAAATGAATGTTGTTGTGATTCCCCACTGCTTTAAAAGATTGCTGAGATCTAATGTTGCCGTAAGACATTCTAGTACCTAGAAGGAATTACCAAATGGGGTTCGCGGTTCATTCACTTGGGTGTGTTGCCAATACTTTACCGAGTTCTCAAAGATATGGGAGTTGGGACCCACCCGTCAGAATGAGGTAGGATAACGAAAGTCGAAACAATCTAGTGTGAGAAGGGTATCGAACCAAAAATTAATGGTGCAGACTGACACAGAGATATACACAGGTTTTACAGTACCGAATCGTTCCCTTTTAGCTGTCATGTAATTTCTCTTGAGAGAAAAAGTGCATTTAAAGAAAGAATTTGCATTTCTATGGCACCTTTCACGAGGTCAGGACGTCCCAAAGCGTTTCACAGCCAATGAAGTACTTTTGAAGTGTAATCACTGTTGTAATGTAGGAAACGTGGCAGCCGGTTTGTGCACAGCAAGATCCCACAAACAGCAATAAGGTAATGACCAGATAATCTGTTAAGTGTTGGTTGCGGGATAAGCGTTGGTTTAATTATCGATTAGTAACTCCATCTGTCCATGAAGACCTCACCATCGCCATGTTCACTTTGACGAGAGACATTCCAAGCCTTTCCTCACAAATGTTGGGATTTTATTGCAAATATTTAAGACATGACCAACAGGTTGTACAAACACTATGGAAAAACGGGTAAAAACAGTCACTTACAGTGCAAGAAACACACAAGGAAAAAATATTCACAGCAACCAGCTTAAAAATTAGTTTGGTGACCCATTATAGAAATGAAGACAGTACTTTCATTATAAAATACATTGGTACAAATTAATCTTCATGGAAATGGTTTGAAGAAATTAGAGAGAGTTTAAAAAGTCTCCAAATTGGCCTTCAGCATGCACCACTGATGTGCATCATTGAGATGCACCATGCAAACAACCTTCATGCATACACAAGTTGCACCCTGGACTTGCTACAAGGTCCTGTGATATTCTGTCTCATTCAGAGTAGAGGTCTCTTTAGTTCTTCACATTTAAAATACGAATACAAATTCGGGATGATCCCGACCACTCCACAGTTACGTCGACACACCTGGAGCTTTTCTGATTGAGTGACATTTTTAGAAAAATTTATAAATAAATCCCCGTGAGTGGCTAATTAATCTGGAACAGGTCCCAGGCTTAGGGGAAAAGGCACTCAAACTGCAAGCACCTCGGGGAGAAGGGACCCACCCTGTAGTGGGGCGGGGGGAGGGGCGTGCCCACACTCCCGGTACCTCGGGGAGAAGGGACCCACCCTCCCGGTACCTCGGGGAGGGGCGTGCCCACACTCCCGGTACCTCGGAGAGAAGGGACCCACCCTCCCGGTACCTCGGGGAGAAGGGACCCACCCTCCTGGTATCTGGGTGGGGGGGGGGGTGGGTGTACCCACACTCCTGGTATCTCGGGATGGAGGAATCAAACTCCTGGTATTTTGGGGAGGGGGAGTACCCACACTCAGTACTGTTGTGGATGGGATCTCATTGAGTTTCACAAACCAGTAGTGCTGGTGCATGGTTCCACAGCTGCTGACTGCCTAGCATTCATTCTTCACGTGTAAGCCTGAACAGTGAGCATTGGGGAGCACTTCCCTTGTGGCTGAGGGTGTACTGCAGCTGAACTCAATCCTGACATTGAAGCCTTCGCACTCTCCAGCACGGATCTCTGGATAGCATTCAACCGTCAGAACAATCTGTCCCCTTCCCAGCTAGGAAAAACTCAGGCCCATTGTATGTCTCCGCCCTTTCTACCACTGTCCGGCTGGGATCAGAGACCAAGAATCAAACCCGAGACCTTCCTGATCTCTATGGCTCAGCACCAAACGAAGTGACTCATTTACGCACCGAGCAAATGGAGTAGGGTAAGGCAATTTTTAACACTTGAAACATGCAATTGCTATTCTTCATGGCTTTCTGTACAAAGTCTCTGTATACTGCAAAGTTTTGAAAAAGTCGTTTAAAAAATCCTGTTTTTACAAAAAAAAAGAACTTTTGTCTCCTTTCTCTTTTGAAACTCTGGCCATGTTCCACGCACAGGGGAAATACAACTAATAATCTCACCAGAGAGCTTCAGTCTACCAGGCACACATTCACTCAGTGAAAAAACCCTGCAATTGAGATCTCAAACTCGCTGGTGAACAGACGACTCACGGTCCTGATCACAACACTGGAGAAAACTCTTCATTGATGAAGAATAACTTTTTGTTGACAAATGAAGCTCTGTGCTTAATTGTTGTGATGTTCAGCAAACACCATCTTCCCAAGTAAGCATAGGATGCGAGGAGATACCGAAAAGTCAGGAATGATCTAAGAAATAAGAGTTTCTCCGTCTCCAAAGAGATCTCCAGGAATAAACCGAAGAGTGTGAGATTCTTTGTCTTTGGGCAGTTCTTCTTTAGTTTCAGGGTTCTTACCTAAGGTTCGGACGAATCGTCAAAGTTTTGAGAGAATCCCCGAAGGGTCTGGGGGGATTCATATCCAGAGTTAGTGCTTCTGCCCAAGTGTGTGAGTTTCCTGTCCAGAGTTTGCAAGTTCCTGTCCTGGGCTTGTGAGTTTCTGTCTATACTCTGGGGTGCCTGTCCAGAGTTTGTAAATTTCTGTCTTATAGTCTAGGGCTCCTATCCAGAGTTTGTGAGTTTCTGTCCATAGTCTGGGGTTTATACCCAGAGTTTGAGAGTTTCTGTCCATACTCTGGGGTTTGTGTCTAGGGCTTGTGAGTTCCTGCCCAGAGTTTGTGAGTTTCTGTCCATACTCTGGGCTTCCTGTCCAGAGTTATTGCCCAAAGTTTGGGGTTCATTTCCAGAGTTTGTGAGTTATTGCCCAGAGATTAGGGGTTCCTGCCCAGAAACTGCAGGGTTTCCCATGGAGTATGTAAGGCCCTACTCAGACTTCAGGGTATCTCTCCTGGTATAGTTTCACTGATAACTGAAACCAGTTGCATGAATTTTGTTCCGAATATCACTCTGCTTTTAGGGACCGGCACTGGCTCAACAGGTAAACCCAACCTGAAAAAACAGTACAGCTCGCTTCAAACAACGGTACAAGTATGCAGTGACCTTATACTGCACGAAACAAACATATGTTCATCACAGCACTACGGTGTCCCATTCTGCTGCTTTATCCAATGGAGCATCAAACACCATCTGTATCCTTCGCCTTGTATTGTATTCCCCATCACTTAGGTCTCCAGCACAGAAACAGAATCTGAACAAGGAGCAAAGCTCTGGGGGTGGGTGGGTGGGTTGGGGGAATCTGACTGAGGGGCGAAGCCCCAGGGGGAGCAACTGAAGAATTGTACGGAGCGAACTGCAAAATGGGATTCCGCAGCACACGGTCCAGTGGACCAGCTACCGGTGAGGAAACCCTTTTCAATCACACATCTGTATCTCATTTTAACTCTGAATAAGACTTCCTGAAAGTAAACATTTTTTTTCTCAGTAAGTAAGACATTATTCCCAAATTTTATATAGGGGAGTGGAGGCATGTAGACAAGGAAGTATGGTCCAATCAACAGGGAATGCACATTATACCATACATTGTGAGCAATATCTACAGTACACACTGGTTTGTAGGCTCCCTTCCCCAAAGGGAATGTTAGCAGAGTGAGGCTGGTTTCAGTCAGCAAATGTGTTCATTAAGGTCTCTTTGTCACTGAAGACTTGACTCCAACAATTCCAGGATCCGTATTGATCCATTTCAGGGTTTTCATTTCACCAACAAGACTGCCTGCTATGTACACTGTACCAGACTGACTGGGTGCCTGACTCGAAGAGCATGAGCAATATCTAGTTAGAGAGACAGGCAGTCAGAGAGTGAAAGAGGCAGTGAGAGAAAATAAAGAGAGCAGGAGAGAGAGAGAGAACAAGACACAGAATAAGAGACAGCAAGAAGACTGAAAACAAAGCGAGAGAGAAAGAGAAGCAGCAGAAAGCCAGAAGGAGAAATACTAACATGGAACGAGATGCAACTACAGTGGCTGACCCTGGAGATCTTTTATCAAGGCTTGGGGAGCCACCACATGTCTCTCCATGAGAGTCACACCGCTTCAGTCTTCCCGCACATGCTCTTGCAGCTCATTCTTGCTGGGTCGAAACCAAAACAAAAAATGTTTCCACGAAATGTTTTCTGTCTGAGCTCCCCTCGCCGATCATCACCGCTCCCACCTGGCAGGCTCTGCTCCAGCACTCAAACCCACCACCACCACCACCACCCCCCACTTTCTGCTGCTCTCCGGGCTCGAACTGAAAGGTTGTTTTACTGAACGCTGCAAATTAATTTCCAGCTTCAGGAGAAGTGAGACACCGTAGGGTGGCACTGCAGTAAGATGGCACCATCTTGACATCAACTCTGCCCGCAGGGACGGGATGAAGACAAATAAAACGTTAAGTGAAAGTAGGAAGGGAAGGCGGTAAAAGGTGTCCTGTGGTGGACGAGCGCACTGGAATTTAACCGAGCCCAGGTGCTTTTAAACGTGTGGTGAGTTGAGATCAACACAACAGAGAATGTCGTTCTATTTTTCCTCTCCAGTAAGAAGAATGTTTTTTTTTTAAAAAAGGTTCTGTGTCGGGGTTCGTGAGCCTACAGTTGCCTTGTGCGCCGTACAATTCACAGTCCTGGACAGTCCCTTGCTCCTGGCTGTTTGTGATCCATCCTTCGCTCCACGGCTTGTAGTAAGAGTTCTGAATACTGCTCGAGCAGAGCCAGCGTCTTGTCATCTCTGAAGCCGCCCCTCCTCGGTGGGGGAGTGCCGCCCGGGTAAGGAGGAGCGGAGGTTGCCTGGCCCAGCCCTTGGGGAGATAGTTCGGTGCCTGCTCCGGGGTGCTGGAGACAGTCCAGTTCTTTCCTCACAGAGGAAAATGCTTCTGAGAGAACGGCGGTTATCTGGCAGCTCTCGTCCGAGGGGTCTTTGCTGTCGGCCACCTGTAAACAGAGGGGAGGAGGAGGAAATATCCGTTACAAGGGACCGACCACCTCTGAGGGGTCAGCACGACTCCCGGGCTGTACCATCCTCTGAGGAGTGAGCACGACTCCCGGGCTGTACCATCCTCTGAGGAGTGAGCACGACTCCCGGGCTGTACCATCCTCTGAGGGGTCAGCACGACTCCCGGACTGTACCATCCTCTGAGGGGTCAGCACGACTCCCGGGCTGTACCATCCTCTGAGAAGTGAGCACCATTCCTGGACTGTACCATCCTCCGAGGAGTGAGCACCATTCCTGGACTGTACCATCCTCTGAGGAGTGAGCACCATTCCTGGACTGTACCATCCTCTGAGAAGTGAGCACCATTCCTGGACTGTACCATCCTCTGAGGAGTGAGCACCATTCCTGGACTGTACCATCCTCTGAGGAGTGAGCACTATTCCTGGACTGTACCATCCTCTGAGGAGTGAGCACCATTTCTGGACTCAGAGTCATAGAGTTATACAGCACGGATAGAGGCCCTTCGGCCCATCGTGTCCGCGCCGGCCATCAGCCCTGTCTACTCTAATCCCATATTCCAGCATTTGGTCCGTAGCCTTGTATGCTATGGCATTTCAAGTGCTCATCCAAATGCTTCTTGAATGTTGTGAGGGTTCCTGCCTCCACAACCCTTTCAGGCAGTGAGTTCCAGACTCCAACCACCCTCTGGGTGAAAAAGTTCTTTCTCAAATCCCCTCTAAACCTCCCGCCTTTTACCTTGAATCTATGTCCCCTTGTTATAGTACCCTCAACGAAGGGAAAAAGCTCCTTAGTATCCATCCTATCTGTGCCCCTCATAATTTTGTACACCTCAATCATGTCCCCCCTCAGCCTCCTCTGCTCCAAGGAAAACAAACCCAATCTTCCCAGTCTCTCTTCATAGCTGAAGCGCTCCAGCCCTGGTAACATCCTGGTGAATCTCCTCTGCACCCTCTCCAAAGCGATCACATCCTTCCTGTAGTGTGGCGACCAGAACTGCACACAGTACTCCAGCTGTGGCCTAACCAGTGTTTTATACAGCTCCATCATAACCTCCTTGCTCTTATATTCTATGCCTCGGCTAATAAAGGCAAGTATCCCATATGCCTTCTTTACCACCTTATCTACCTGTTCCGCCGCCTTCAGGGATCTGTGAACTTGCACACCAAGATCCCTCTGACCCTCTGTCTTGCCTAGGGTCCTCCCATTCATTGTGTATTCCCTTGCCTTGTTAGTCCCTCCAAAGTGCATCACCTCGCACTTTTCCGGGTTAAATTCCATTTGCCACTGTTCCGCCCATCTGACCAACCCATCTATATCGTCCTGCAGACTGAGGCTATCCTCCTCGCTATTTACCACCCTACCAATCTTTGTATCATCAGCGAACTTACTGATCATACCTTTTACATTCATATCCAAGTCGTTAATGTAGACCACAAACAGCAAGGGACCCAGCACAGATCCCTGTGGTACCCCACTGGCCACAGGCTTCCAGTCACAAAAACAACCTTCGACCATCACCCTCTGCCTTCTGCCACTAAGCCAGTTTTGTATCCAAAGTGCCAAGGCACCCTGGATTCCATGGGCTCGTACCTTCTTGACCAGTCTCCTGTGGGGGACTTTATCGAAGGCCTTACTGAAATCCATGTATACCACATCCACTGCGTTACCCTCATCCACACGCCTAGTCACCCCCTCAAAAAATTCAATCAAATTAGTCAGACATGATCTTCCTTTGACAAAGCCATGTTGACTATCCCTGATTAATCCTTGCTTCTCCAAGTGGAGACTAATTTTGTCCTTCAGAATTTTTTCCAATAATTTTCCTACCACTGATGTTAGGCTCACTGGCCTGTAGTTCCCCGGTTTTTCCCTACTCCCCTTCTTGAATAATGGTACTACATTAGCGGTTCTCCAGTCCTCTGGCACATCCCCTGTGGCCAGAGAGGTTCTGAATATATGTGTCAGAGCCCCCGCAATCTCCTCCTTTGCCTCACACAGTAGCCTGGGATACATTTCGTCCGGGCCTGGGGATTTATCCATTTTTAGGCCTGCTAAAACCGCCAATACCTCCTCCCGCTCGACGTTAATATGTTCGAGTATATCACAGTCCCCCTGCCGTATTTCTATGTCTACATCGTCCTTCTCCATAGTGAAAACAGATGCAAAAAATTCATTTAGAACCCCTCCTACATCTGCCGGCTCCACACACAGATTGCCATTTTTGTCCCTAATGGGCCCTATTTTTTCCTTAGTCATCCTCTTACCCTTAATATACTTATAAAACATCTTAGGATTTTCCTTTATTTTGCTCGCCAGTGTTATTTCATGGCCCCTCCTTGATCTCCTAATTTCTTTTTTAAGTATCCCCCTGCACTTTTTGTACTCCTCTAGGGCTTCCTCCGTCTTTAGCCTTTTAAGAACATAAGAACATAAGAAATTGGAGCAGGAGTAGGCCAATCGGCCCCTCGAGCCTGCTCCGCCATTCAATAAGATCATGGCTGATCTGATCCCAACCACAAATCTAAAGAACACAAGAAGTCGGAGCAGGACCCGGCCACATAGCCCCTGGGCCCTCTCCGCCACCCACAGGGCATTGACCGATCCGAACTCAGCTTCATGTCCAATTTCCTGCCCGCTCCCCATAACCCCTAATTCCCTTTACTTCTAGGAAACTGTCTAGAAGTATCTGCCAAAAGCCCTCCTTTTTTTCCTAATCCATTCTCGTATATCCCCTGACATCCAAGGTTCCCTGGAGTTCTTGGAACCACCCTTGACCTTTACGGGAACATGTTGCCATTGTATGGTCTCAATCTCCCTTCTGAAAGACTCCCATTGCTCTGATGCGGATTTTCCTCTGAGGAATGAGCACAACTCTTGGACTGTACCATCCTCTGAGGAGTGAGCACCATTCCTGGACTGTACCATCCTCCGAGGAGTGAGCACCATTCCTGGACTGTACCATCCTCTGAGGAGTGAGCACCATTCCTGGACTGTACCACCTCCTCGGAGATGAGCACGACTCCCAGGCTGTACCATCTCTGAGGAATGAGCACAACTCTTGGACTGTACCATCCTCTGAGCAGGTGAGCACCATTCCTGGGCTGTACCATCCTCTCAGGAATGAGCACAACTCTTGGACTGTACCATCCTCTGAGGAGTGAGCACCATTCCTGGGCTGTACCATCCTCTGAGGAGTGAGCACCATTCCTGGACTGTACCATCCTCTGAGGAGTGAGCACCATTCCTGGACTGTACCATCCTCTGAGGAGTGAGCACCATTCCTGGACTGTACCATCCTCTGAGGAGTAAGCACCATTCCTGGACTGTACCATCCTCTGAGGAGTAAGCACCATTCCTGGACTGTACCATCCTCTGAGGTGTAAGCACCATTCCTGGACTGTACCATCCTCTGAGGTGTAAGCACCATTCCTGGACTGTACCAATCCTAAGGAGTGAGTACCACTTCTAGCCTATCCCATCTCCTTAGATGTGAGCACACCCCTGGCCTGTACCATTCTCCTGAAGAGTGGACAGCATTCCAACCATCTTTTCGCAGCAGAACCTTATTGTGCCACTGTACCTGGATCTACTTTGGACACATCTGGTAATCACGGCAACACTCACCATTCGATATAGGCTCAGGGCTCTCTCTAAGCAGCTCTGCAACTCACTGGCCAGGCGTTTACAGCTCTGAACATTGACAGGACCTGCCAAGAAAGGAGAATAGAAAGGCAATTACTGTTACAGCCAATTTATGTGGACAACTCAAGCTCCCATTCAGCTCTTCATCCTAGTGTGTCCATTTCACAGTCCAGCAGCTAAGACCAATGTTGTTAGTCCCCTCTCTGTCCAGTATATGGGGTTGTTTCAAAAACTCTGTCCTCCACCCCCATCCCAAGAAAAGCCCCCCCACCAATCAGCAGAGAATCATCTGAGTGTAAGCATCTAAAATACCTCACACAGACCCTAACACTAAAAATCAACTTTGAAACATATAAGATTATGAGGGGGTTTGACAGGGTAAAGGCTGAGAGATTGTTTCCCCTGGCTAGAGAGTCTAGAACTAGGGGGCATAATCGCAGGATATGGGGTCGGCCATTCAAGACTGAGACGAGGAGGAATTTCTTCACTCAGAGGGTTGTGAATCTTTGGAATTCTCTACCCCAGAGGGCTGTAGATGCTCAGTCATTGAGTATATTCAAGGCTGAGATCGATAGATTTTTGGACTCTAGGGGAATCAAGGGATATGGGGATCGAGCGGAGAAATGGAGTTGAGGTCGAAGATCAGCCATGATCTTACTGATTGGCGGAGCAGGCTCGAGGGGCCATGTGGCCTATTCCTGCTCCTATTTCTTATGTTCTTAACTAGTGACAAGGACAACCAATGCACTGAAGTGGTGGGGAATGGGATCTTCACTCAACCACCCCACATGCCACATTTCTCTAATCTCCCCTTATAAATCAGTCCTTGATCATGGGGATCACCTCCTGTGTCTTGGTGACCAAAACTGGACACAACACTCGAGCTAAACCCTGACCAAAGCAGTGTACAGTTTCAGCTTAACCTCCTGATTTATAAAACTACAGCTGGGCTCTACTGATCTGGCGAGTTAGCTCGGCACTCTGTTTCCACTGATAATTGCTGCTCCGCAGTGGCCTGGCATGATAAGTGCTGAATCTACCAACACCCCCAGATCGGTTTCAATCTCACTTAGTTATTTTTATTGAGTATGTTCATCGGACATATTTTGTTCCAATGTGCAATACCTCACACTTACCGCTTCCTGTCACAAACCTTATTTCCTGTTTTCATGACATTTGGTCATTCTCTTCTGTGAGCATTTACCATCATAAATTTTGTTAAGTCACAATGTAGTTGCAAGCTCTAGGAACATAGGAGCAGGAGTAGGCCATTCAGCCCCTCAAGCCTGTTTTGCCATTCAATTAGATCATGGCTGATCTGCACCTCAACTCCTTTTACCCGTCTTTGTTCCATATCCCTTGATACCACAACCCAACAAAAATCGATTACTCTCAGTCTTGAAAGCTCCAATTGAACCCCAGCATCTACAGCCTTTTGGGAGAAGAGAGTTCCAGATTTTTACGACCCTTTGTGTGAAGAAGTACTTCCTGATTTCACTCCTGAAAAGCCTAATTCTAATTTTAAGATTACGTCCCTTTATTCTTGATTCCTCTAGCAGAGGAAATAGTTTCTCTATCTACACTATCAAATCCTTTTAACATTTTAAACACCTCAATCAGATCACCCCTCAATCTTCCATACTTAAAGGAACACAAACCAAGTTGATGCAACCTGTCCTCATAATTCAACCCTTTAAGCCCTATTGAATCTGCTCCGTACCTCCTCCAAGGCCAATATATCTTTGAGGTGTGGTGTCCAAAACTGAACACAGATGGGGTCTGACCAAGGCTCTGTACAACTGAAGCATCACTTCCTCACTTCTGCATTCCAACCATCTTGAGATGAAAGGCCAACATTCCATTAGTCTTTTCGATTGCTTTTTGTGTCTGTCTACTAGCTTTTAACGATTTGTGAACTTCACTCCCAAATCCCTTTGCTCCTCTGAAGTTCCTAGTTTCTCACCATTAAGAAAATATTCCGATTTGTCATTCTTGGATCAAAATTGGGTGACCTCACACCTCCCCACATTGAACTCCATAGGCCCTTGTAAACCTGCCTGGGTCCGACGACACAGCGAAGCTGTGTGGAATAGGAAAGACCAGCAAAAGGAGAAGGGGAGAAAAACACCTTAAATTTGCACAATTTGAACAGAGAAAGCCCTCATTTACAAGAAAACGGAGTAAAGGAGTGGAGCAGAAGTATGCCCCAGTACGAGCGCTGCACTCCACTTCAACGGGCAGAATTCAGAAGCATGGTCTGCAATGGCCAAGTGCATCAACCAATTAAGGCACGAGGCTGGAAATGAAAACTAAAGCAAGGCTGAAGCGAGGAAGATTGGAAAAGAAAGGGGAGCAGCGAGAGCTCTGTTTTTACCTGGTTCCTTTGCAAAAGTCTTCTCGGGCACAGGAGGAAGTGTTGCTGGTGTTGATATATTTGCCATTTGGCCACTTGCTGCTGGAATGTTGGGTAAAGAGTCTGAGGCACCTTTACTAAGCCTGGTACATCTGGACTCAGAGTTAGCAGCTGGCCAAGCAGAAGACACTTGCTGACAAGGGGATTTAAGAGATGTCTCTACTTGCGACTCATGGTGACACTGGATCGAGGATTGGAGTTCCAATGGAGTAGCTGTCTCCTGTCCAGGTGTGGAAGGACTGCCAGTCTTTTTCTCTTGGCTGTCCCTATAAGTGGCATGCCCATCGCCCAGGGAAGACCTCCATTTTGTTCCTCCTCCTGCTAAAACAGGCAGCTTGAAGGTCTCTGTTCCACAGGAAGACTTCAACTTGACTGGTGGCGAGAAAGAAGTCAAAGAAGGTCTGTCAGGCAGTGGTTTAGGTAGATCGAGGAATAAGTTAGCCCGAGTGCCAAGGGTTAATTTAGCCTGAGAGCTATTAGTAGGAGACATTGCTGGACCTCCAGGCTGTTGTAACAATGGCTTGGAGCTTGTGGTTTCTCTCCAGTTCTGTTTAATCATCTCCTGTTTGTGAGAGATTTCGTTTACAATGTCCACGGTAACCAAAGGTGAAGTCCTAGGTGACATTTCCAAAGATTGCCCACCAACACTGTTTTCTGCTGTTGACAAATCCTCGTCATTCTCAGTGAAGTTCAGGTTGTCTCCCATTGAAACGCTGCGTGACATTTTGGCCATGGAGCTGGTAGTTGGGTTCATGTAGGATTTCTGTTTTGTGCTCTTGCCCGGAGTGCAGTCCTTTGCCAGTGATGATGATGGGACATCTGCTTTACTGGGAGTTGAGTGAAAAGTCCGACGTTGGTTGGTCCTGGGATCTTTCTCAGTTGCAGTCAATGAGTGAGAGTGCAGCTTTGCAGATGTGATTGCAGTAGATGTTGGATCTGTTGGGTAAACTAAGTAGGAGAAACACAATGAAAATGACTAATACAAAAACAGGAATAACTAACCAGGATTACAAAGGAATCAACACTAAACCACTCATTACTGGATTATTCTCATCAGTGCAAGGTTCTCGTCATAGCTCACGCCATGCCATGGAGAAACCGCTGTCTCCTTATTACTCAGAAAACTCTCAGCACAGGAGTAGAGGAGCCTCAATACTGAGGGATCCTTATCAATTCGGGGCCCCATCATTTAGTTTTCTCCATGAGGATAGAAGCCTGAATACTAAGAGATGCTGATCAGTATGGGATTCTCGATACCAAGAGATGCTCATCAGTATGGGATTCTCGATACCAAGAGATGCTCATCAGTATGGGATTCTCGATACCAAGAGATGCTCATCAGTATGGGATTCTCGATACCAAGAGACGTTCATCAGTATGGGATTCTCGATACCAAGAGACGTTCATCAGTATGGGATTCTCAATACCAAGAGACGTTCATCAGTATGGGATTCTCGATACCAAGAGATGCTCTTCAGTATGGGATTCTCGATACCAAGAGATGCTCATCAGTATGGGATTCTCGATACCAAGAGACGTTCATCAGTATGGGATTCTCGATACCAAGAGATGCTCATCAGTATGGGATTCTCGATACCAAGAGATGCTCATCAGTATGGGATTCTCGATACCAAGAGATGCTCATCAGTATGGGATTCTCGATACCAAGAGACGTTCATCAGTATGCGACCCTCGATACCAAGAGATGTTCATCAGTATGGGATTCTCAATACCAAGAGACGTTCATCAGTATGGGACCCTCGATACTGAGAGATTCTCATCGGTATGGGAGCCTCGCTACCGAGAGATGCTCATCAGTAATGGACCCTCGATACCAAGAGATGTTCATCAGTATGGGACCCTCGATACTAAGAGACATTCATCAGTATGGGCCCCTCGTTACCGAGAGATGCTCATCGGTATGGGACCCTTGATACCAAGAGACCCTCATCAGTATGCGACCCTCGATACCGAGAGACGTTCATCGGTATGGGACCCTCGATACCGAGAGACGCTCATCGGTATGGGACCCTCGATACCGAGAGACGCTCATCGGTATGGGACCCTCGATACCGAGAGACGCTCATCGGTATGGGACCCTCGATACCGAGAGACGCTCATCGGTATGGGACCCTCGATACCGAGAGACGCTCATCGGTATGGGACCCTCGATACCGAGAGACGCTCATCGGTATGGGACCCTCGATACCGAGAGACGCTCATCGGTATGGGTCCCTCGATACCGAGAGACGCTCATCGGTATGGGACCCTCGATACCGAGAGACCCTCATCGGTATGGGACCCTCGATACCGAGAGAAGTTCATCGGTATGCGACCCTCGATACCGAGAGACGCTCATCGGTATGGGACCCACGATAACGAGAGACGCTCATCAGTATGCGACCCTCGATAACGAGAGACACTCATCGGTAGGAGATCCTCTTTATTCAGGTTTCTCTATTAGTGCAGGTGTCTCCATACTGTGGGCTCCTGAATATATATTTTTTGCAGTTTCTTTACATTGAAATCTATTGTCTGCCTTTTGTTCTTTTCCTCCATCAACATCCCTCAGCTCCTCAGGTTTCCCTCTTCTACACTTCCAGGTTAATGAGCTGTAGTCTCATTGGCTAGGAGGTGCCAAAACAAGATGGTCTACTTCTGCAAAACACCCCCGACAGCCGCCCACTTTAGAGCTCAAGTTATCAGCCAGGTTCAAGAATCAGCCAACACCAAACCATGGTCACACCATAACAACAGAGAACTGGGTCTTCATTTTTATGCTACTAGACCTGTACTGTTAGATCCTTTCTCATCAGCTACTGTATTGAGACCAGAAAATGTAAATATTCTTTGTCCCTTTCACATATTGTTTGCAACATTATTCTTCTTCAGGCAGCTAACATCAGAGACACATTTATACAGGAGAGGTTTTTAGGCAGTAATTTTTACTTTGGGAGTGCTCAAATCAAGAACATATCAAAGCACTTTGGGATGTCCTGAGGTTATGAAAGGCGCTAAATAAATGCAAATTCTTTCTTTTACTTTAATCAACTTTTCTTTGGTGTAAATACATCTGGCTGTCTCCTTTCTCCTTACCTTCATGAATCAGGTCATGGACAGATTGGCATTTTCTGATGGATGGACTTGGTGACACGGCCGGGCTTGGAAGTGCTGAGGATGACTGTCCCTTTGCTGAGCCGATTAACACTTTACGCATTTCCAGACCTGGGTTCCGTTTCCTCTGGGTGTACATCACTCTGACGGATATTGGCTTGTCTGGAACAGTATTGGACTCCGTTCTATGTGGGGCTTTCACTGGGGCAGAATTCAACACTGAAAAGCATTTTGATGTGGGCTGCAGAAAAACAAGATAAGAAAAGGTAAATCCTTAAGTAACTTCTTAATCTATGGAGATACTACTTGGCTCTGGTTTTATGTAGAAACCAACTTTTGACTCTGTGTTCTTAACCTCTTTCTCTGAACCTATCTTATGATCACCGTAAGAGTGACTCGATGCCAACGCCTGCCTAGGTGTGACTCGATGCCAACGTCTCCGTAGGAGTGACTCATTGTTAACATATTATAGGAATTACTCACTGCTAATATCTCCAAATGAGTGACATGGTGATATATCATTGTCAACATCTGTCTGGTGGGGACTCATTTCCAACATCTACACGGAAGTATCTCACCATCAATGTCTCTATAGATGTGACTCACAGCCAATATCTCCACTGGATTGAGTCACCACCAATCTTATCTCTTGTGTGACATTATGGACAGTCTATAACTCACAGCTAGGAGGGGTATGAGTGTGGCAGTAGTTATCACTGCCTGTACAAACTGGTCTATAAATGCAATATTTTTCATAGTAACATAAAAACATGGTGGGTGTTCCAGAATAAATCATCAGCAAAGTGATGGAAGGTGTCGTCAACAGTGCTATCAAGTGGCACTTACTCACCAATAACCTGCTCACCAATACTCAGTTTGGGTTCCGCCAGGACCACTTGGCTCCAGACCTCATTACAGCCTTGGTCCAAACATGGACAAAAGAGCTGAATTCCAGAGGTGAGGTGAAAGTGACTGTCCTTGACATCAAGGCATCATTTGACCGAGTGTGACACCAAGGAGCCCTTGTAAAATTGAAGTCAATAGGAATCAGGGGGAAAACTCTCCAGTGGCTGGAGTCATACCTAGCATAGGAAGATGGTAGTGGTTGTTGGAGGTCAATCATCTCATCCCTAGATCATTGCTGAAGGAGTTCCTCAGGGCAGTGTCCTTGGCCCAACCATCTTCAGCCATCATAAGGTCAGAAATGGGGATGTTCGCTGATGATTGCACAGTGTTCAGATCCATTCACAACCCCATAGATAATGAAGCAGTCCATGCCCACATGCAGCAAGACCTGGACAACATCCAGGCTTGGGCTGATGAGTGGCAAGTAACATTCGCACAAGACAAGTGCCAGGCAATGATCATCTCCAACAAGAGAGAGCCTAAACACCTCCCCTTGACATTCAACGGCATTACCATCACCGAATCCCCCACCATCAACATCCTGCGGGTCACCATTGACCAGAAACTTAACTGGACCAGCCACATAAATACTGTGGCTACAAGAGCAGGTCAGAGGCTGGGTATTCTGCGGCGAGTGACTCACCTCCTGACTCTCCAAAGCCTTTCCATCATCGACAAGGCACAAGTCAGGAGTGTGATGAAATACTCTCCACTTGCCTGGATGAGTGCAGCTCCAACAACACTCAAGAAGCTTGACACCATCCAGGACAAAACAGCCCGCTTGATTGGTACCCCATCCACCACCCTAAACATTCACTCCCTTCACCACCGGCGCACAGTGGCTGCAGTGTGTACCATCCACAGGATGCACTGCAGCAACTCGCCAAGGATTCTTCGACAGCGCCTTCCAAACTCGCGACCTCTACCACCTAGAAGGACAAGAGCAGCAGGCACATGGGAACAACACCATCTGCACGTTCCCCTCCAAGTCACACACCATCCCGACTTGGAAATATATCGCCGTTCCTTCATCATCGCTGGGTCAAAATCCTGGAACTCCCTTCCTAACAGCACTGTGGGAGAACCTTCACCACACAGACTGCAGCGGTTCAAGAAGGCGGCTCACCATCACTTTCTCAAGGGCAATTAGGGATGGGCAATAAATGCTGGCCTTGCCAGTGACGCCCACATCCCATGAACGAATAAAAAAAATACAGCAAAGAAGGCGGCCATTCGGCCCATCATGCCTGTGCCTCTCTTTGAAAGAGTTATCCAATTAGTCTCGCTCCCCTGCTCTTTCCCCATAGCCCTGCAATTTTTTTCCCTTCAAGTATTTATTCAATTCTCTTTTGAGAGTTACTATTGAATCTGTTTCCACCACCCTTTCAGGCAGTGCATTCCAGATCATAACAACTCGCTGAGTAAAAAAAAATTCTCATCTCCCCTCTGGTTCTTTTGCTAATTATGTTAAATCTGTGTCCTCTGGTTACCAACCCATCTGCCACTGGAAACAGTTTCTCCTTATTTCCTCTATCAAAACCCCCTATAATTTTGAACACTTCTATTAAATCTCCTCTTAACCTTCTCTGCTCTAATGAGAATAACCCCAGCTTCTCCAGTCTCTCCACATAACTGAAGTACCTCATCCCTGGTACCATTCTAGTAAATCTCCTCTGCACCCTCTCTAAGGCCTTGACATCATAGCAGAATTGGTGTGCTTATGTAAACTGTTGTCTAACTGTACATATGAGTAAAGATGCTAAGATAATCCAAAATGTAATGCAGTACTTACATCATCTGGACGTTTCTGATGATCATTTCTATATTTTACTGCATCTTCTTGCCTCTGTGGTTCTTGCCTCCTACTGTCACTCCTCACTTTGAAGACCTCCTCTCCTTGTTGCTCTAAGTTAGAGGCAGGAAATGTGAATAGGCTGACTCCTGACTCACCATCCTGGAGGAACTTGGAGGTAAGATCTGGCGAGTTCCTGTAAACATAAAAATGTCAACAGCATGAGTACATTACCAAGTAGGAACTTGGGGCTTTCACAATATAAAGAGGAACGTAGGTCAGTTTCTATCATTTTTGGCAAACTCATTGATCTGTTCACCAGCTCTGGTAGTTGATCTCCTGTTCAGATGATAAAATAGCTTTAGTAGCAGTGTTGGACTCCTGTACAGAGAATTTGGATGATCCACTAGCAGAGCATTGGACTGCTGTTTGGGGCATGAAATTGTTCAATGGCAAGAGCGCTAGATTCCCATTCAGAGGTCTTGTTACTTTTAAAGGTAGCTTGTTGGACTACAATTTAGAGTATCTAGTAGAACATTGGGCTACCATTCAAAGGGCCTGGAAGTCCAAGTTGGAGGCACTTGGCTCCTTTTCAGAGGACATGATAGCGCCTGCAGGTTAATAGTGGGCCCATATTCAACGAGTGCTGAAGTTCTAGCAGCATGCACTGGGCAACCCAGTCAAAGGGCTCAGTACTTCTACAATAGGGTGTTGGACGCTCACTTAGAGGGCTCAGTACTTCTACAGTGGGGTATTGACACTCACTTAGAGGGCCCTGTAGCTCTACAGTAGAGTGTTGGACTCTCAGTTAGAGGGCCCTGTAGCTTTACAGTTGAGTTTGGACACTCAGAGGGCCCTGTAGCTCTACATTAGGGTGTTGGACATTCAGTTAAATGTGTTGGACATTCACCTAGAGGGCCCTGTAGCTCTAAAGTAGAGTGTTGGACTCTCAGTTAGAGGGTCCTATAGCTCTATAGTAGTGTTGGATACTCACTTAAGAGGGTCCTGTAGCTCTACAGTAGGGAGTTTGACATTCACTTAGAGGGCCCTGTAGCTCTACAGTAGAATGTTGGACTCTCAGTTAGAGGGCTCGGTGGCTCTAGCTGTGTTCTTTGTTTGATGACTAGATAGATGTAACCTATAGACTCCCCTTCAGATGTTGGCAGGGAGTTCATTAGCACTAACGGTACTGCACTAGAGTCAACCAGCTGTCACATATTGAAAATTAAGTTCTTATGTGAAGTAGGAACAACAGTCCTTGGTTCTCTATAGTCTTGTTTTTCTTACTTACTGCAGACAGAATTTGATTTTACTAAATGCATAGTTTCTGTGACAGGAGAAATTATAACGGGGAATAAGGAAATGGCAGACACGTTTAACAAATGTTTTGTATCTGTCTTCACAATAGAAGACACAAAAAACATACCAGAAATAGTGGGGAACCAAGGATCGAATGAGAGTGAAGAACTTAAAGTAATGAATATTAGTAAAGAAAAAGTACTGGAGAAATTAATGGGACTGAAAGCCGACAAATCCCCTGGACCTGATGGCCTACATCCTAGGGTTCTAAAAAAGGTGGCTGCAGAGATGCATTGGTTGTGATCTTCCAAAATTCCCTAGATTCTAGAACGGTCTCAGCGGATTGGAAGGTAGCAAATGTTACCCCGCTATTCAAGAGAGAGAGAGACAAAACAGGGAACTATAGGCCAGTTAGCCTGACATCAGTCGTCGGGAAAATGCTGGAATCCATTATTAAGGACGTGGTTACAGGGCACTTAGAAAATCATAATATGATTAGGCAGAGTCAACATGGTTTTATGAAAGGGAAATCGTGCTTGACAAATCTACAGGAGTTTTTTGAGGATGTAACTAACAGGGTAGATAAAGGGTAGATAAAGGGGAACCAGTGGATGTAGTATATTTGGATTTTCAAAAGGCATTCGATAAAGTGCCATACAAAAGGTTGTTACATAAGATAAGGGCTTATGGGATTGGGGGTAATATATTAGCATGGATAGAGGATTGGTTAATGGACAGAAAACAGAGAGTAGGAATAAACGGGTTATTTTCAGGTTGGCAGGCTGTAACTAGTGGGGTGCCGCAAGGATCAGTGCTTGGGCCTCAGCTATTTATAATCTACTTAATGATTTAGATGCAGGGACGGAGTGTAATGTATCCAAGTTTGCTGATGATACAAAGCAAGGTGGGAAAGTAAGCTGTGAGGAGAACACAAAGAGTCTGCAAAGGGAGATAGACAGGTTAAGTGAGTGGGCAAGAAGGTGGCAGATGGAGTATAATGTGCGAAAATGTGAGGTTATTCACTTTGGTAGGAATAGAAAAACAGAATATTTTTTTAAATGGTGAGAAACTATTAAATGTTGGTGTTCAGATAGACTTGGGTGTCCTTGTACACGAAACACAGAAAGTTATCATGCAGGTACGGCGAGCAATTAGGAAGTTAAATGGTATGTTGGCCTTTAATGCAAGGGGGTTGGAGTACAAGAGTAAGGAAGTCTTGCTGCAATTGTACAGGGCTTTGGTGAGACCACATCTGGAGTACTGTGTGCAGTTTTGGTCTCCTTACCTAAGGAAAGATATAGTTGCCTTAGAGGCAGTGCAACAAATGTTCACTAGATTGATTCCTGGGATGAGAGAGTTGTCCATGAGGAGAGATTGAGTAGAATTGGCCTATACTCTCTGGAGTTTAGAAGAATGAGAGGTGATCTCATTGAAACATAAGATTCTGAGAGGGCTTGACAGGGTAGATGCCGAGAGGCTGTTTCCCCTGTCCGGAGAGTCTAGAACTAGGGGGCATAGTTCTAGTTATTTCAGGATAAGGGGTCGGCCAATTAGGATTGAGATGAGGAGCAATTTCTTCACTCAGAGAGTTGTGAATATTTGGAATTCTCTATCCCAGAGGGCTGTGGATACTCAGTCATTGTGTATATTCAAGACTGAGGTCGATAGATTTTTGGACTCTAAGGGAATCAAGGGATATGGGGATCAGGCAGGAAAGTGGAGTTGAGGTCGAAGATCAGCCATGATCTGATTGAATGGCGGAGCAGTCTCGAGGGGCCATATGGCCTACTCCTGCTCCTATTTCTTATGTTCTTATGTTCACTTTACAGCTTTTTAGTTTCATATTAACTGTGCTGCTGTTAATATCATCCTGTTCAGTGTCAGGAGACCATTCAGACAGATGGTTAGTGAATGATCATTAATACCAGTGACAACGCACATCTGACTTTAGCTGAACAAACATATGGTACTCGAGAACTACCACTTAAAAGCTCTGAGGAGTGATTCACTCTGGCCAATCTATAACTAGCTATTAGGAGAGGTCTGAGTGCCGTAAGTGAGGACTCTTCCTCCAAGTCCCTAATTTTTGCTCTTACTTTCTTTCACCTCTAACTTCACTTTAATTCCCCTTGCTCTCAATCCTCCAAGCTCATGTCTTTACTGAACCTCACCATTCACATGTTCAAGAAGGCGGCTCATCACCACCTTCTCAAGGGCAATTAGGGATGGGCAATAAATGCTGGCCTTGCCAGCGATGCCCACATCCCATGAACGAATAAAAAAAAACCATCACCTCCCCCATGCACACATGCAGATACCTCCTTAATTTGGATGTCTTACATGGCATGCCAGCTCTGAGCTCTCTGAGTGCTATGGCCAGCCCTAACTTCCACATCTCACTCTACATCTGGAAAATACTGCCACCCTTATCCCTCGTGAACTCACTTTATAACTACCAATCCCTTCCTCCGGCTCTCACCCATCACAACACTGCTGTTGAAGTTTGCCTTGGACACCCTCAAGTCAGTATCTCGCCCCACTGTTTCCCCTGGTAGAGTTACCATCCCTGCACTCTAGAGTCTGAGAGCTGTAGACAAGATCTCAACCAGGGCATGATTCATCTTATTGTCCGTTGCCAGATCAGGCTCAATCATGTAAAGCACTACACTGCCTCCTTCTCCATGTCAACTCCTCCTAGAATCTTAGAGAGTCATACAGCACAGAAGGAGGCCTTTTGGCCCATCATGTCTGTGCCAGCTCTTTGAAAGAGCTGTCCAATTAGTCCCACTCTCCCCTGCTCTTTCCCCATAGCCTGCAAATTTTTCCTTTTCAAGTTTATATTCAGTTCCCTTTTGAAAGCTGCTTCCACCACCCTTTCAGGCAGTGAATTCCAGATCATAACAACTCAAGAGTAAAAAAAGTTCTCCTCATCTCCCCCTGGCTTTTTTGCCAATTATCTTAAATCTGTGTCCTCTGGTTACTGACCCTCCTGCCACTGGAAACAGTTTCTCCATATCTACTCTATCAAAACCCCTCATAATTTTGAACACCTCTACTACCCGAGGATCATTCTGGAGTGTAAGGACAATCCACAACTCCTTTTCTCAAGGACAAACTGCCTCCTCAAACCCTCTTCCCCACTCCTTTCAGCCTCACTTCTAAGATCATAAGAAATAGGAGCAGGAGTAGACCGTACGGCCCCTTGAGCCTGCTCTGCCATTCAATAAGATCATGGCTGATCTTCAACCTCAACTCTAATTTCCCCATATCCCTTCGTTCCCTTAGTGTCCAAAAATCTATCGATCTCAGTCTTGAATATACTCAATGACTGAGCATCCACAGCCCTCTGGGGTAAAGAATCCCAGAGATTCACAACCCTCTGAGTAAAGAAATTTTTCTTCATCTTGGTCCTAAATGGCCGCCCCCTTATGCTGAGACTATGTCCCCCAGCTCTAGACTCCCAAGCCAGGAGAAACAGCCTCTCAGCATCTACCCTGTCAAGCCCTCATAAGCACTTCTAAAGCAAGTGCAAGGATTTCATGGATTTCTTCCTGGATTCTCCTTACCCTCCAGGTTGTTCTTGGAGTAGTAGGAGAATTTGGCTGTGGAAAAGGGAGCATGGTAGTGCTTGACATAGCCGAGCCAGATCTGGTGGTGGACAAGACCTCCAGGGTGGGCTCACAGATTGAGCATGCCTCAGTTGTGAACTCGCCGCCCCTCCCTCATTCAACCACCGTTCACTCACCCTAGCCCCGATCTCCATTCTCCCCTGACCTCTCCAAGCTCACCTCTTCCATTAGACCCACCTCCTTCTTCTTGATTCCCTTCCCATTCAACTCCTGACCACATAATTACTTTTCTTGGCCATCACACTCACCAATGTTGTTAATGCCTCTCTTTGATCTGTACTGTCCTCCCTTTCAAAATTGCCATTATCACAATCCTCCTCTATAACCTCATTCTTGATGTATCTGCTTTCTCCAAATATGGTTCTATCTCTAACCTCCATTTCTTTTCCAAGATTCTTCACCATGCCATTGCCTGTGCTCCAAGCTCTCCTCTCCCACAACACCTTGTGCAAATCCCTTCAGTTCAGGTTCTACCAAGCTCACAGCACGGAGATCTGGTCAGTCACCAATGATACCTTGTATAACAGCAACCAAAGCATCTTATCCCTCCTTCTCCTCTTCAACCTCTCCCTGGTATTTGACAGGGTCGACCACAGTATCCTCCTTCACTGATTGCCCTTATCCCCAGCTCCATGGGACTGCGGGCTTTCACTCCTGTAGGTCTCAACTCAGCCAGCACATCTCCAGTTTCTTCCCCCGTGCCCTCATAGTCACCTCTGGAATTCCCCAAGCCTCCAACTTTGGCCCTCTCCTCTACATGTTGCTCCTCAGTGACATTAACTGTGAGCACTGGGTTAACTTCCACAGATATGCTGACAACACAGAGGCACACGCTCCCTGTAACACAGGCACACGCTCCCTTTTGAACAGACACACTATTTAACATTATGGCTCTGTCGCTAATTGATTTTATTAATGAATGTTATATTATTCAATAAATACACGACAGGTTCCCTCTACTGACCTGAAACTCGACGTCAGCGATCGAGACAGGAATCTTGCTGAAATGCTCAGCCGTGGATTTAGCAGCTCTTCAGTCTCTCTCATAGTCAATGACTTCAGGCTGTCCAGTCGGTGGTCAGATTTCACTGTAGATGTAGTTTATAGTATATGTTATTAAAAATGTACAATTATGGGCATGGGGGGTGCTCAGTGCAACAAAGCAGGGTGGGCGCAGGTTTGAGTGCCAATGACTCAGTTCCCAATCTGAGCTGTGTCAAGAAAGATGACTATGAGCGGAGGCTTTAGAGTGTTCCAGAGGGGTGTAGGGAAGAGGACAATCGTACCCAGGCAGGCACTGTGGTCTCCTGACAGCCAACTACAGGGACAGCTTTTGTCCCTCAACAGTTATCGCCCGTCCTGCTCTCCTGAAGTCGCTGACTTCTTGCTAGGTCACAGTCGCATGCGTGCCATTTGCCCTCCAGTACCATGCCCATGTGCCCATTATTCACAAGTGAGCTTTGACAGTGATGTCAGCGAGATGTTTGACTGCGAGGGGCATCACAGCTGAACTCATTCCTTTACTTAACCGACTGGAGCATTTCCAGCACGGCAGTGATTAGGAGCAAGAACTTCAGGCGGTTTTATTTTTCCCTTTCCCGACACACAAGGAAATCGAGGTAGATTGTTATCGCCACAGTGCCATTCCCAGCTGAGAGCAGAGAACTCAGCGCAGTCGCTTTTATTTATTACTGATGAATCTTGGTGAAGGGCCACGGCCCAGAGTGTAACCTGGACAGAGTAAAAGGGAAGTAGATCAGGATGTAGTGATCAGGTTGTTTGAGTTTTGACAGTATCAGGCCAGGCAAAGAAAAGAGGATAAAGATACTAAACAAGGTTATGCAGCGGGTAGACGAGCTATAAGGCCCCAGGTTCATTTCCCGGTCTGTGCTGAGTTAGCTGATCTCAGTCAGGGCCGTAATGGTCGTTGTACAATTGTCAGCTGTGGCTCAGTGGGTAGCACTCTCGTCTCTGAGTCAGAAGGTCGTGGATTCTAAACCCCACACCAGAGACTTGAGCATTAAATCCAGGCTGACCCTTCAGTGCTGCACCGTTGGAGGTGCTGTCTTTCGGATGAGATGTTAAACCAAGGCCCTGTTTGCCCTCTCAGGGCAAAAAGGATCCCATGGCACTATTTCGAAGAAGACCAGGGGAGTTCTTCCCGGTGTCCTGGCCGATATTTATCCCTCAACCAACATCAATAAAACAGATTATCTGGTCATTATCTCATTGCTGTTTGTGGGAACTTGTGTGCAAATTGGCTGCCGCATTTCCTACATTACAACAGTGCCTACACTTCAAAAGTACTTCAATGGCTGTAAAGCACTTTAGGACATCCTCAGGTTATAAAGGCGCTATATAAATACAAGTTCTCTCTCAGTACACCAGGTCAGGGAGGTGAAAAGTGACCCCCGCTGGCAAGTAGGAACATGTGTGGCTGATGACTGAGGACAGGATTAGCACAGCTGGGACTGTCCCCCTCCTCCCTTGGTTAATAGTCTGCTGACCCTCACTGCTTCAATTCGTAGCTACCTCAGTGAAGAACTGGAGACCGACTGGGCACTCTATCCTGGCAAGGAGTTACTGTCTTCAGGAGAGGAGGGGAGAAGAACACAAAAATAAAATGGGGGCAAAAATTACTCAAAATACCCTAAAAAGTTAAAAACCACAGAATGTTGATAAATACTCGAAGATGTACCTTAGGGCTGCTAGTACGCAGAACACAACGAGGAACAATTAGTGTAAATCTCGGAGTACAGTTGTATCGAGTCAGTGGCTACCCTTAATTAGCCATCCAGGCACATTTCTTGAAGGACCAATAGCAGTTAGGGCCCGAGGAGCTGCCTTTCACCTCTCTCTGTGAATCGTCCCACACTACCCATGGTTTGGAGACAGTGACCATCTTATGCGTTTGCAACACTCACCACAGGGAAAAGTTCAAAGACGAAATGCTGGGAATCTCCTCCCTGACCCTGGAGCAAATGGGATGAAGACTCCAAGATATCTGACTCTGGATTCCACGGATGACACTGTATAACCTTACCATCCATTGAAAATCTAATGTATTCGCACATCCTCCTTACAGTGGAGGCAGTCTTACCTCCAACACTCTCATCAGCCAGGGTCCCAAAATGTTGCTTCAGGAACTTCTCCTGATCTGGGGTTCTCGGCACAGCAGTCTCCCGTGGGAAGCTTCTGCTGAGCTCCTCCTCTTCCTCCTCCATGTCTGAGGAGATCCCATCCACACTCAGAGGCTCCGTGCATTCGGAATCTGTCACGTTAACAGAAAGCAATGACTTCCTAGTTACATTTTTAACACAGATTTCTGTACAGGTTCTTGTTTCCGCACGGTCAGGGGGAGAGGCCACTGAGTATGCCCTCTTCACGTGGCCTCTTTGAAGGCACCTCTTCTAGAGCTGCTTCCAGGAGGACCAAACTGCATGCAACTGCCATCTGTTAAAGCATATGAATGAACCAATATCACAGCTTAATTTCCAGGCTCTGTTCTCTTTGGATTTAGGACCTGGTGTAAAATCCAGTCCAAACAGCCTCACCTGTCTGAGGGATCAGGTGGCGCAGTGAGTTAGAACAATGTCCTCGCACCTCTGGGATCTGGTTTCAAGTCCAACCCAGGCAGAAGTCTCTTCTGCCTGACTGCAAACCGGTCTAAATGTACATGCCCTATCTGAAATAGGGCAATATAGAGGGAGCTGCAACCTATATCTAAACCATCCAGGACTGGAACGAAGATTGCTCAGTGCTAATACTGGAAGAGAATTGTTCCATCACCAGCATCTATTGATAAAAAGCACTAAACGTACACAGATACCAAAACTCATTTCTTAGAGGGAGTAATCAGTATGGGTTGAAAACACGCTCTGGGTTCTAACCTTCGTGGGGATGTTCCGGACTGGAAAAGTGGCTGCTGGAGTAATCCACAGAGCAGGCGCTGTCCGGACTGTGTTTCTCCAGGAGGCCTTGGCTACGATAACCCTTTCCCTGCGTTCCCTTCTGTGACTCCTTCACCTGGTACTCGCTGGCAGACATGGAAGTACAGTATTAACATTACTAAAGTCTGTTCAAATTAAATATACATCTAGAAGACAGTGGAGCAACTTAAGGAATTTATCATATGTGAGCAGCTACCTCATTACGTGACAAAATGTTCAGGATAAAATATCCCCTTTGAAAGGGGCACTGTTTGGTTTTTTTTCCATTCATTCTCGGGATGTGGGCGTCACTGGCAAGATCAGCATTTATTGACCATTCCTAATTGCCCTTGAGAAGGTGGTGGTGAGCCGCCTTCTTGAACCGCTGCAGTCCGTGTGGTGAAGGTTCTCCCACAGTGCTGTTAGGAAGGGAGTTCCAGGATTTTAACCCAGCCATGATGAAGGAACGGAGATATATTTCCACATCAGGATGGTGTGTGACTTGAAGGGGTACTTGGAGGTGCAACTGCTGCCCTTGTCCTTCTAGGTGGTGGAGGGAGTGGGTTTGGGAGGTGCTGTCGAAGGAGCCTTGGCGAGTTGCTGCAGTGCATCCTGTAGATGGTACACACTGCAGCCACGATGCGCTGGTGGTTGCCATTGGTGTTCCTATGCTGCATTGCTTTTAAGGTTTTAATAATCCAGCAGGAAATTAATTCATTAAAGAAACAGCTCGATGCTGTAATGGGAGAATGGCAGGTTGGTAATCTGCATGGATGAGATAAAATGGACTGGTGGGCCTTGTTGATCCAAACATGTCTTGTGATAAAGGAATTTTATTATGGTTAAAAACAACTTTACATCACAACATCATTCAGCAGCTCACTGTTATCTCACAAGCTCCATCGTGCAGACTGACTGGCTCCAGTCTGGTTCCAACTGGTTGGCCAATTGCAATATTGATCGATCACTGATCGTAATTCAGGGGATGGCTCCAAATTCTCATTCTTATGTTGGTTTGTTACCACACCATGGTCATTGTAAAGCCGCTTGTCATCAACAATAACAGCTTGCATTTATATAGCGCCTTTAATGTAGTAAAACAATTCGATATGTAAATCTATTTGTGCTGTAAAATTTGTCAATATTTTATTTTGTTTAATGCATTCAATTATTGAGAAAAAATAGCAGACTAAAGGAGTTGGGAGTTTTCCATTAGTGATCTGACTGGTTTACTTAGCTAGTTTTCTATTTTTCCGAGAAATTAATATATGAGTGAATGCCAATGAATAAATTGGCATATTACCCAAATAGCTGGAAAAAACTTGCTTGAGACAGAATAATTTGCAACCCAATTAACTACAAGAAGTTTGGATAAGTTATAAATTGTTTAGGAACAAAGAACAAACAAACTTGTATTTAAAAACCTCCTTACCATGACCTCAGAACATGCTGAAACACTTTACAACTAATGAAGTACTTTTGAAGTGTAGTCACTGTGGTAATGTAGGAAACACGCACAGCAAGGTCCCACAAACAGCAATGAGATAGCGACCAGATAGTATGTTCTTGACGTTGCTGTTGGACAGGACACTGGGGAAAACTCTCCTGCTTTTCTTCAGAATAGTGTTGTGAGATCTTTTACGTTCAACTGACCAACATAAAACAAATTATCTGGTCATTATCTCTTTGCTGTTTGTGGGACCTTCCTGTGCGCAGATTGGCTTCCGCATTTCCTACATTACAACATGTTAAGCATTTTGGGATGTCCTGAGGTCATGAAAGACGCTTTATAAATGTAGTTCTTTCTTTCTTCTCTGAGGGTATGGTAGAACTGGGGATTTGCTGAGGCATTACCGAACTGGAGGGGGGGGGGGGGGGGGGAATGAGGGAAAGGTATTGCGGTCTAGCAACACTGGGTGGAGCGGGTGGGGGAAGTAACACGGGGCACGGGATGGCGTGGCAGGGAATTTGTTGGTGGTAGCAACAGAAAAGGGCTGGGATGGTAGTAAGACAGGTTGGAAACTCCAGGCACCTACTACCACCAGGGGTGGTGCCCAGTCCCTTCTTGGAGAGATGATTTTTAAGGGGGCCGATTATAACATTGAAAAAAAATTTGCTTATCTTCTCTTCGAGCATCTGGCCTGGACCTTCAGTGGGCCCCACTTGCTCTTTCAGGAGACTGGTATTATACCGGGGCCCTTTGACGCCAAGGAAGAGAGAGGCCCTGGGTAGGAAGTCCCCACCTCCCCTTTGTCTCAGTGCCCTTGTTTAAGGTGGGTGGAGGCTCTGCCCCCCACCCCCCCCAAGGAGGTCACTGGAAATTCCAATGTCAGTCTGGGACTAGGTGTGTTCCAGGTTACGGGCGAAGCTTGCAGCCGCAGTTATAGCAGGAGTCTGCCGAAACAGCTGAGCATTTTCACGGACACCATAACATACACACAAGGGCATGCCGATGGCCACTGTAATGCCTGACATTGATGTTAGGGCTATCCTGATCAGATTATGAGGATAGCCAGTGACACACGTGAATTGTGTCCAGCATGCATGTGTGCATTCAGTGATTGTTTACGCTTGTGTCTGTTAGTAATCGCTCGACATTGGCCAACTGGCTTCATTCTCATATATTTCATGTAAAGTCAAAAGAACGGAAGCCAATTTCCCAGCATGCAGAAGTAGCCATTTTGAGGATGGTATCTTTTAATGCAAACAAACACAGTACCGAGAAAGGATGGATAAACTATGAACAAAAGTTCTGGTTCGGCCCCATCTGGAGTACTGCATCTAGTTCTGGGCACTGCACATCAGGAAGGATATATTGGCCTTGGAGGGGGTGCAGTGCAGATTCTCTACCCCAGAGGGATGTGGATGCTGAGTCATTGAGTTTATTCAAGGCTGAGATTTCTGGACTCTAGGGGAATCAAGGGATATGGGGATCGGGCAGGAAAGTGGAGTTGAGGTCGAAGATCAGCCATGATCTGATTGAATGGCGGAGCAGGCTCGAGGGTCCATATGGCCTACTCCTGCTCCTATTTCTTATGTTCTTATTCACCTTAATGATACCGGAGCTAAAAGGGTTAAATTATGAGGACAGGTTGCATAGACTAGGCTTGTATTCCCTCGAGTATAGAAGATTAAGGGATGATCTAATTGAGGTGTTTAAGATGATTAAAGGATTTAAAGGGTGGATCGGGAGAAACTATTTCCTCTGGTGGGAGAGTCCAGAACAAGGGGGCATGACCTTAAAATTAGAGCTAGGCCATTCACGGGTGATGTCAGGAAGCACTTTATCACACAAAGGTTGGTGGAAATCTGGAACTCTCTCCCCCAAAAAGCCGCTGAGGCTGGGGGTCAATTGAACATTTCAAAACTGAGCTAGATAGAATTTTGTTAGGCAAGGGTATTAAGGGTTACGGAACCAAGGCAGGTGGATGGAGTTAAGATACCATGATCTAAGTGAATGGAGGAACAGGCCCGAGGGGCTGAATGGTCTCCTCCTGTTCCTAAAATACTCCATTTTTGTCATAAGTAGTTTGAGCCTATACGCAATGGCCTAAAGGTGCGGCATTTTTAACTTTGAGGTGATGGCAGGTATTTTCCAGTAAGCGATTTACCACGATTTGGGGATTAATTGCTAGCCCATAAATGGCAGAGAGTGAAGACACAGGTTTTGGCTCATAAGTGACTTGGCTTCCCTATAGAAACACTAATCAAGCCGTAAACACAAGAAAAAAAAGAGTCCCAAGAAAAGCTCAAATAAACCTGCTCAAAACAGCACTCCAAAACCCAATCCTCCAGCATGAACCCGAAACAGGCCTCAGCCTCAATTAGTATGAAGAATATATTTCCACAATCCATTTCTTGGGAGTCGGTGTTTGTGAGCATGAGAAAAATAACAATTTAAGAACTCGCCAGAAGAATGGCGCCTTCACAAATAAGGACCAATCACAACACACCGCCTTCACAAATAAGGACCAATCACAGCACACCGCCTTCACAAATAAGGACCAATCACAACACACCGCCTTCACAAATAAGGACCAATCACAACACACCGCCTTCACAAATAAGGACCAATCACAGCACACCGCCTTCACAAATAAGGACCAATCACAACACACCGCCTTCACAAATAAGGACCAATCACAACACACCGCCTTCACAAATAAGGACCAATCACAACACACCGCCTTCACAAATAAGGACCAATCACAACACACCGCCTTCACAAATAAGGACCAATCACAACACACCGCCTTCACAAATAAGGACCAATCACAACACACCGCCTTCACAAATAAGGACCAATCACAACACACCGCCTTCACAAATAAGGACCAATCACAACACACCGCCTTCACAAATAAGGACCAATCACAACACACCGCCTTCACAAATAAGGACCAATCACAGCACACCGCCTTCACAAATAAGGACCAATCACAACACCCCGCCTTCACAAATAAGGACCAATCACAACACACCGCCTTCACAAATAAGGACCAATCACAGCACACCGCCTTCACAAATAAGGACCAATCACAACACACCGCCTTCACAAATAAGGACCAATCACAACACACCGCCTTCACAAATAAGGACCAATCACAGCACACCGCCTTCACAAATAAGGACCAATCACAACACACCGCCTTCACAAATAAGGACCAATCACAACACACCGCCTTCACAAATAAGGACCAATCACAACACACCGCCTTCACAAATAAGGACCAATCACAACACACCGCCTTCACAAATAAGGACCAATCACAACACACCGCCTTCACAAATAAGGACCAATCACAACACACCGCCTTCACAAATAAGGACCAATCACAACACACCGCCTTCACAAATAAGGACCAATCACAGCACACCGCCTTCACAAATAAGGACCAATCACAACACACCGCCTTCACAAATAAGGACCAATCACAACACACCGCCTTCACAAATAAGGACCAATCACAGCACACCGCCTTCACAAATAAGGACCAATCACAACACACCGCCTTCACAAATAAGGACCAATCACAACACCCCGCCTTCACAAATAAGGACCAATCACAACACACCGCCTTCACAAATAAGGACCAATCACAACACCCCGCCTTCACAAATAAGGACCAATCACAACACACCGCCTTCACAAATAAGGACCAATCACAACACACCGCCTTCACAAATAAGGACCAATCACAACACACCGCCTTCACAAATAAGGACCAATCACAACACACCGCCTTCACAAATAAGGACCAATCACAGCACACCGCCTTCACAAATAAGGACCAATCACAACACACCGCCTTCACAAATAAGGACCAATCACAGCACACCGCCTTCACAAATAAGGACCAATCACAACACACCGCCTTCACAAATAAGGACCAATCACAACACACCGCCTTCACAAATAAGGACCAATCACAGCACACCGCCTTCACAAATAAGGACCAATCACAACACACCGCCTTCACAAATAAGGACCAATCACAACACACCGCCTTCACAAATAAGGACCAATCACAACACACCGCCTTCACAAATAAGGACCAATCACAACACACCGCCTTCACAAATAAGGACCAATCACAACACACCGCCTTCACAAATAAGGACCAATCACAACACACCGCCTTCACAAATAAGGACCAATCACAACACACCGCCTTCACAAATAAGGACCAATCACAACACACCGCCTTCACAAATAAGGACCAATCACAGCACACCGCCTTCACAAATAAGGACCAATCACAACACCCCGCCTTCACAAATAAGGACCAATCACAACACACCGCCTTCACAAATAAGGACCAATCACAGCACACCGCCTTCACAAATAAGGACCAATCACAGCACACCGCCTTCACAAATAAGGACCAATCACAACACACCGCCTTCACAAATAAGGACCAATCACAGCACACCGCCTTCACAAATAAGGACCAATCACAACACACCGCCTTCACAAATAAGGACCAATCACAACACACTGCCTTCACAAATAAGGACCAATCACAACACACCGCCTTCACAAATAAGGACCAATCACAACACACCGCCTTCACAAATAAGGACCAATCACAACACACCGCCTTCACAAATAAGGACCAATCACAACACATCACCTTCAAAAATAAGGACCAATCACAGCACACCGCCTTCACAAATAAGGACCAATCACAACACATCACCTTCAAAAATAAGGACCCATCATTTCACTGTATTTCCAAGCTGAGGCAGGAGAACATGCTCATTCGTCGGTTCCCCGAGTCCCCACCTTCTATTCTCGTGGCCTGTGCACGCACACAGATCTCGGATATCTATCACCACTCACCTCTCCATCTCGCCAGTACTCCCTGAGTGTACCGGGTAAATGACACGTTCTTCCACCTCTGGTGTCTCCAGCTCCTGGCTAAATATGCCCTCCTCACACATCGGTAGCCTGATGCTGCTGGGCCTGACAAAGGACGAGCTGTGTGTGTGCGCCGACTCCTGCTCCTCTATCTGGCGGGGAAAGAATGAGAACAAGGTCTCAGGCTAGGGTTGCCAACCCTCCAGGATTGCCCTGGAGTCTCCAGGTATTAAATCCTAAAGCAACCCAGAAGAAAAATCATAGGTGCATTAAAAAATGGAACTTCTGTTTATTAGTTAAATATATCTGAGACGGGAAAAAAGGCTGTTTGACAGTCAAGCATCATCCAATCGGGTAATTTAGCCGGGTCTGTTTGCTTTCTGATTGGCGTGAGAAGGCAGGGCACCACAAGTATGGGCATGTTGGGCGACCAATGGCGGGAGTGTGGGGTCGGGGTGGTTGGAGGCAGGAGGTCATGTGATGACAACTGCAGGAATACATCAAAATTACTCCCATTGGGTGAGTTCATTGAATTAATTCAACAATTTGCACTAATATTGTTCCTTTAACATAGAAAAACATAATAATGCACTTCACAGAGTCATAATCCAAAGAAAATGGTTGCCGAGCCAAACTAAGGAGGTATTAGGAGGGGTGACCAAAAGCTTGGTCAAAAAGGTAGGGTTTTAAGGAGAGTCTTAATCAGGAGGGAGGGAATTCTAGAGTGTGGGGTTCGGGCGACTGAAGGAACGGCCACCAATGGTGGGGTGCAGGGAGGGAGGATGCAAACAAGGCCAGAGTCAGAGGAACGGAGAGTTTTTTTGGGGGGGGGGGGGGGAAGAGTTGTGGGGCTGGAGGAGGTTGCAGAGATAGGGAGAAATGAGGTCATGAGGCTGGGTTTTTTCTGCTTGGCTCAACTGAGATTGTTGGAGAATCTCCCCGACTGTGATTGCTATTGTTATTGTTCTTGCTCCCCATTCCTGGTCATTGTCATTCTGTCTGCAATGAGCTTCAGTCCAACCTCCAGTACAGGCCCCAGCCTCAGTTCAAGTACCAGCCCAGGCTTAGTTCAGGGCCCAGCCCAAGCCTCAGCCTCAGCTCAAGCCCCAACTTCAGTTTCCATTAAAGCCCCAGGCCTGGCTTCAGTTCAAACCTCAAACTTAATTCAGGCTCTGGCCTCACTTAGGCCCCAGCACTGTTCACCTCTCATTCAATCTCCATCCAACCAAATTAGCAAGACACAAAGATAGAGAAACAAAAGCAATATTACACGTGGAAATGAGGCAACACCGCAATACTCTGGGGCAAGACTCTGCATTTGTAGCTGTTAACCGTATAGTAAAGTTCCACATTACTTCACTTTTTATGAAGCTAAGATGCGAACAGCACTCACATCACTCAGCAGAGTTTCTATGCTGACCCGAGCCCTATTCTCCTGATCAGTGGGGTCCTGGCACACACTGCCCCTGGACAGCGATGTTCCCACCTGGGAAATGGAGTCCATCGGCGGGGAGAAGGAGTCCAAATGTCGAAGGTCCAGCATCGACTTCACGCTCAGCTCAAGGTTGTTCACTCGATGGGACCATCGTCCACGGGGCCGGGGTGCGTGATCGTGCACCGAGTCCAATCTCATTGCCACGTCATCCATCTGTATAAGGGGGAACATAAGTTAACGTTACAACAGCCTTTGTGCCTGCAAATGGTAGTCATCACTCTGCGAGAATAAGTACCATCCTACAACAACTTGCATTTATAGAGCGTCTTTATTAAAACGTCCCCAAGGCGCTTCACAGGAGCGATTATCAAACAAAATTTGACACCAGGCCACAAAGGAGATATTAGGACAGGTGACCAAAAGCTTGGTCAAAGAGGTTTTAAGGAGCGTCTTAAAGGAGGAGAGAGAGGTGGAGAGGTGGAGGGGTTTAGGGAGGGAATTCCAGAGCTCAGGGCCTAGGCAAGCTGAAGGTACGGCTGCCAATGTTGGAGTGATTAAAATGGGGCTGTGCCAGAGGCCAGAATTGCAGGAATCTCGGAGGTTTGTAGGGTTACAGGAGGTTACAGAGACAGGAGGGGCGAGTCCGTGGAGGGATTTGAACACGAGGATGAGAACTTTAAATTCGAGGCATTGTAGGACCGGCAGTTTCCCGGAATTGGGGATTCCTCCCCCAAACGCTGCGCGGCCCGGGAGGTCGAAGATTTAAATTTCCTTCCGCAGTGTGACCCCCCTCCCCCCTCCCCCCAGCCACATTCCCAGTCTCCCCTGAGCCCCATTCCCCAGTCTCCCTCCCATTCCCCTCTCTCCCTGAGCCCCCTCTCCTCTCCCCCCCCCCCCCCGCCACTCTTGAGCCTCCCCCGATTTCACACAACCGCACCCCCTACAAACTCTGCAGGTGATGTCTCCAACTGGAGGCTTCTCACAGTAGCTGGTCTCATCGCAGAGCAGGGGGGTGAATGGGGGCTCGGGAGAAGACTGGGGAATGGGGCTGGGGGGGTGGGGAAGAGGGAGAAGACTGGGGAATGGGGCTGGGGGGGTGGGGAAGAGGGAGAAGATTGGGGAATGGGGCTGGTGGGGTGGGGAAGAGGGAGAAGACTGGGAATGGGGCTGGGGGGGTGGGGAAGAGGGAGAAGACTGGGGAATGGGGCTGGGGGGGTGGGGAAGAGGGAGAAGACTGGGGAATGGGGCTGGGGGGGGTGGGGAAGAGGGAGAAGACTGGGGAATGGGGCTGGGGGGGTGGGGAAGAGGGAGAAGACTGGGGAATGGGGCTGGGGGGGTGGGAAGAGGGAGAAGACTGGGAATGAGGCTGGGGGGGTGGGGAAGAGGGAGAAGACTGGGGAATGAGGCTGGGGGGTGGGGAAGAGGGAGAAGACTGGGGAATGGGGCTGGGGGGTAGGGAAGAGGGAGAAGACTGGGGAATGGGGCTGGGGGGGGTGGGGAAGAGGGAGAAGACTGGGAATGGGGCTGGGGGGGGTGGGGAAGAGGGAGGAGACTGGGAGTGGGGCGGGGGGAGGGAGGAGACTGGGGAGTGGAGGCGGGGGGAGGAGAGAGACTGGGGAGTGGGGGCGGGGGGAGGGAGGAGATTGGGAGAGTGGGGGCGGGGGGGAGGGAGGAGACTGGGGAATGGGGCTGGGGGGAGGGAGGGGACTGGGGAAATGAGGGCTCGGGGGAGAGAGGGAGACTGGGGAAATGGGGGCTCGGGGGGAGAGGAGACTGGGGAAATGGGAGCTCGGGGGGAGAGGGAGACTGGGGAATGAGGTGGGCATGGACCCAGCACTTCTGCAGAGCCGGGAGCAGCAGCAGCAACGTGGCGAGTGGGAGCAGCACCGAGAGAGCAGCAGCCAGTAAAGGGGCGCATGAAACTTGGGGACCTTACTGTGGGTGAATAATTTCCACTGGTGGGCGAATGGGGAACAAGGGGATGGAGACCGACCATTCTCACACGATGAACGAAGGGGGGAGGAAGAAAGGAAAGTTCTTGTACTGAGGGCTATTAGACCATGGGATGCTTCACTACGTTTGTATTGAAGTAGACACTAAAAACTTCATTACAAAGGGAAGGGGATAAATATTTGAAAATGAGGAGTATGAAAGGACCTGGGAGGGAATGGGGTTACAGGAGGGAGCGCCAGCACCAGGGGGCCCGAATGGCCTCATCCTGTGTTGTAATTTCTATTATTCCATGAAAACTCTCCTTTATTGAGTCCGAGCCCCGGGAATAATTTAGAAATGTTGCTGAGCTGAGTTTAGGACGATATGCCCTGTGAGAAGTGCCCCAAACACTGAGCCCAGTGCCCTTAGTGCGATCTCTTGGTTTGGTTCAGGTCGGTCGGTTTTGACGTGTGAAGTCCAAGTACAGATCGGCTCTGACTCAGGCTCCCAGTTGTGAGTTGTCACCTTCACACGGAACCTGAGTCCAAACCAGAGTCCAAGGATATAGGGAGAGAGATAGAGTCTATTAAAAGAGGCATTGACTGGGGAGCCTGACCGCACCTTGTGCAGTGCAGGGGGATTCTGGTTGTGGTTTCAGAGTGAATATCGGCATTACACCAGGTACATCTCTACAATCAGTGAGTTATTGGATTACATTAGGTCGGGCAATTTCAGTGAGTTCCATTAGTGTACTGGTGGTGATTTGGGAAGCAGGGGAAGGGGGAAGTTCCTCCCAACTCGGTCTCACCCTGCCCTCGGTGTTCCCCCCAGTCTCCTACCTCCTCTCTCCCCCGCCCCAGTCTCCAACCCCCTCTCTCCCCCTCCCCAGTCTCCATCCCCATCTCTACCCCCTATAATCTACCCCCAGCCCCCATCTCCTACTCCCCTCTCCCCCGCCCCAGTCTCCTACCCCTCTCCCTCTACCCCCCCCCCCCCTGTTCTCCTATCCCATCTCTCCCTCTCCCAGGTCTAATACCCATCCCCATCCTCATCCCTCCACCCAGTCTCCTACCCCCTCTCTTCTCCCCGCCCCCACCAGTCTCCCACTCGCTTCCCCTCTCACTCCCCTCCCCACGTCTCCCCCTCGCTTCTCCCCCACGTCTCCCCCCCCCACGTCTCCCCTCGCTCCCCACATCTCCCCCCCGCTTCCTCCCCATGTCTCCCCCCCACGTCTCCCCCCCCCGCGTCCCCCTCCCCGCATCTCCCCATCTCTTCCCCCCCCACAATCTTTCTAATAACATTTGTAGAAGTCACGTGATCGGATTTTACGTGATCAGATATCACATGGTCAGATGTCATGTGGTCAGAATGTCACACGATCAAACCTCCAGGACTGTGTCTAACCAGGGTTGCCAGCCGTAACTGGGAGCCATTGTATAGTCAGCTTGGACAGGGGCGATGACAGACATTAACCATACAATTCACTCCTAACAATACCACTGCACTGTGACCTGACATGATGACGCTGCCTAAGACTCCCTAATTATCCCCATCTCCCCTTCTTCTCTCCTCAGGACAGCGACTCTGCTAAGTCCTCTCCCACCTTTTATAGGCCGCTCGCCATGTTGAGGGGAGGGGGGAGGTAGGGGCAGGAATTCCCGTGGCTCCTCCGTGAAGCCGAGCCGGAAGTAGAGTGTTGGAGGAGGCAACAGGGATAAAAATCTCCATCAAGACTTACCGTTTTCCGAGCAGCATCAGTGGCTTGTTTCACGACCGCTGGGTTAGGTCGCTCAGCGGCTGGTACCAATGGGTGGAGCTTGTGCAGTGCACACTCCGCTGATTGGCACCTCAGAATTGCGCCAGGGTCCTATGTACATCATGGGACCCTGATTCGCACGTTACAAGTCGGCTTCTGCCTGAAGCAGGGTCCAGGCTGCTCATATGAAGGCCCTGCTAAAGATGCTGGCGGACACGTCGGGAGCAGGAATGTGGCAGTAAGTATTTTGTCACGGTTTTTAGGGGGCTGCTGTTCAATTCCCGCCTGCCGGATGCCCCCAATATCGGGGCCAATATGGGGTTAAAATGCTCAGGAGCTAAGCTGCGATGCTGTTTCTTCAGAGACTGTAAATAATATTCAATTCTTTCGCAATCAATAAACATCTCATACCCATTGGGGGAGATTTTGCAGGAAACCTGCGTGAAATTGTCGACACGCAAGCTCGAAGATACAGGCCCGAGGCTCGCCCCAAACTGGGCCTCGGACCTCGTCTCCACAACACTGGCGAGCCTGCGGAGGCCAATCGGTCCTCCCAAAGCAGCTCTCCCATCTGGACCTTCCGAAAGTTGTCCGGCTGTGACGCAGGTAAGTCCTGGGAGGGAGGTCAAGGCAAATGGGTGGGGGGAGGTAGCAGGCTGGCAGCGGCCCACAGGATTGCTGTCGAGCCAGGAGCTCCTCCTGGTTCTACATTGAGGCAAGTGGAAACTGGGAAACTTACCTCTCTTCGTTGACAGCATCTAGTGGTCCCTTTAAGGACATCTGGTTAGGCCGCTGTAGACCCATAAAAATTGAACATGCTCGGCGCCTGCTCCAACCAGTTTTTGCCCAATTTGGCATCAGATGTTAGGCCCCCGTTTACCATATTCAAGAGGCCTAATGCCTGTTTCAAGTGGGCCCAATATGGCGACCAATGATGAAGATGAGTGTAGATCGGGCACGCCAATTCCTGGCCCAATTTTGTGAACAGAAAAAACAGAGAGAGACACAGGCAGTCAGATATTTAAACAGAAGCTGCAAGGGCAAGCTGCAAAGGCCAGGCTCAGAAGGAGAATGCAGGAGTTGTAGCTAGGAGATATTTTGTTTTTGGTTCAAGCAAGAAGACCCACTGATGTAGGGAAGGGAAACATGTTCATTATTTTTATATTATTACACAAAGGCCAGTTGCACTGATTGAATTAACTAACTGTCGCTCAATGTGAAATAAAGCAGATTTGGATCTGACCCTGTCACACCAGGTGTTTTCTCAGTTCGAAGAGCTTGAAAAAGCATGAGAGAAAGACACAAATATCCCGTTCAGATCACAAGCGGATACTAATGCTACATCCCTGAGTTAGACTATCACAGTTAGATATCGGGCAGTATGGACATGCGCCTAAATGTTAGACATTCAGACCAGTGTATCCAAAAGAATGCCAATAGCAAGGCCCTAAATTTGAAACGGGGGGACTGGGTGGCACGGTTGGTTTACACGCCTGCATTTCTGGGTCAATCTAGTCCAGACTGATGAAATGAAAGCTTCTCTAGCTGCTGTCAAGGTCCTATGTGAAATGAGTTTGGACAATCTCAACCTCATCGCTAATGGATGTGGACCCAGGCACCCCACCCCTACACTGGCAATCTTACTCAAACAGCGCACAAGGATGGGTCGGGGTGGGAAATGGAAATGTCACACTGGCGGTGGTGGAGTGGCAATTTTAGAAATGGGCAGATTGTACATCATATATTGGGTTTATTTTTTAGGAGAATCTGGCAATTTATTAAGCATGGTATTAATACTTAAAAACATGGACTATATATCAATGAGGATTAAGCACCGTATGTAATGGGGACTGTATATGAATGTGGATTATATATGAGTTGGGATTAAACAGTTTGTATATGTCAGTGAAAGATATGTTGATGGTGACAAAGTAGAATGCACCACATTTAATCCTCATTCATACCGTAGCCTCCAAAAATTACGGCATAAACAATATGTCCAAATATACCCTCAATTAGCCACAGCCAAAATGTGGGCATTCTCTTGCTTCCAAAAATATCAGTATACCCTTCACTATATCCCTGCCCACTGGTACAATAAGAGGTTAAGGCACAAAGTTGGGTCAGTTTAAAGGGAGCTTAGTTCAGCAAATGGCTGTGCTCGCTATACACTGGGTGCCTGAAATGCAAAACATTGCTAAAATCCCTCATGTTGAGGAGCGCAAACATTCATTAAAACGCATGCACCGCTCATGATTGCTTCATCCAAGACTAGTGCCCATGAGAGGTGTGAAACAAGGCCCCAAGTCACTGCATCAGTCGACAATGTGCATGTGACGTGTCCAATTGTTTCCTGAGCTGAAGTTTGTGAGTGCATATTTAATGCGGATTTACCTTCCTATTCTCCCAGTGGTACAGGCTCTTCACACTCCCGGTGTACTGTATGGCTTTGGCGATATCTGCAATGAACACAAAGGATCAAACACTTTCCTCTGAAGCATTATCTGAGTCGTTTCATATCAAGTAGCACCATACCTCCCAGACGCAGTCAATATTGGCAAACTGGGACCCTGCTTTCCTTAAACAGCATGGTGCAGTAATCTCTACAGGTACACTTGAAACTATACAAATGATCATTTTATACTGAAGTTTATAACTTTACTGTAGGATTTCATACGGCATCATAGCTCTACCGGCAGGCAATGGACTCCCATTACCTGGTCATTCTGCAGGTGTTGGGACTCCCATTGCTCAGTATCACTATTGGCACAGAGTTGGTCTCCCTTTGCTCAGTGACACTAATGGTACAGCGTGGATTCCCTGTGCTCAGAGAAACTAATGGTACAATGTTGGACTCCCTTTGCTCAGAGACACTAATGGTACAATGTTGGACTCACTGTGCTCAGAGACACTAATGGTACAATGTTGGACTCCCTTTGCTCAGTGACACTAATGGTACAATGTTGGACTCCCTGTGCTCAGAGACACTAATGGTACAATGTTGGACTCCCTTTGCTCAGTGACACTAATGGTACAATGTTGGACTCCCTTTGCTCAGAGACACTAATGGTACAGTGTTGGACTCCCTTTGCTCAGTGACACTAATGGTACAATGTTGGATTCCCTTTGCTCAGAGACACTAATGGTACAGTGTTGGACTCCTATTGCTCAGTATCACTAATGGTACAGTGTTGGACTCCCATTGCTCAGTATCACTAATGGTACAGTGTTGGACTCCCATTGCTCAGTATCACTAATGGTACAGTGTTGGACTCCCATTGCTCAGTATCACTAATGGTACAGTGTTGCACTCCCATTGCTCAGTATCACTAATGGTACAGTGTTGGACGCCCTTTGCTCAGAGACACTAATGGTACAGTGTTGGACTCCCATTGCTCAGTATCACGAATGGTACAATGTTGGACTCCCATTGCTCAGTATCACTAATGGTACAATGTTGGATTCCCGTTGCTCAGTATCACTAATGGTACAGTGTTGCACTCCCATTGCTCAGTATCATTAATGGTACAGTGTTGGACTCCCATTGCTCAGTATCACTAATGGTACAGTGTTGGACTCCCATTGCTCAGTATCATTAATGGTACAGTGTTGGACTCCCATTGCTCAGTATCATTAATAGTACAGTGTTGGACTCCCATTGCTCAGTGACACTAATGGTACAGTGTTGGACTCCCATTGCTCAGTATCATTAATGGTACAGTGTTGGGTCTCCCATTGCTCTTTATCTGTAATAGTACAGTGTTGAACTCCCATTACCTGGTATCTATAGTTGTAGAACAGTGGACTCTGCTCCTTGCTATGCTAGGTGCAATGCTCAATGCTCTGCTGGTAGTGCTTTAAAACCTTGTTGTCTAATTGCTCTAGAGGTAGAGCACTAGGCCGTTGTTGCATGACATCTCTAGCATCAGTTGCAAGTAACCTTCTGTCCATGAAGAATGGATACTTGGGTGAGGGATTGGACGACAGCCAGTGTCCACAGAACTGTACCCCATGATTAGTCAAAGGATCTGGAGATGGACAGATCCCGTCAACAGATTGTCACACAGCTCCATCATTGTTTACATCTTGTACTATAATGCAAGCTTTTCAACAAACACAGAGCTGGTGAAAAGGCTCAAGTGCACTGGCTCTGTCCCCACGATTCCCCCTCCCATCTCCATTGGAGAACAGGCAACTAACTGTATGGACCTACCATTACCCCCATCTGTGATGCCTCGTTTTGGTGTGATGTGTGTGGAAGCATCACAGTGACATCCCTCCTCCTCATTTCCATCTTCCTCAGCTTCCTTCTCACTGTCTGAGGACATGGCAGCCTGAGCAGCAACATCAAATGTGTCCCGTCTGGGGGGAAAGAAACTTTGATGAATGTAATGATCTGGAATAAACAGCTTTAACATCACAAAGAAAAAGGGAGAGAAAGATAAAGGGGGAGAGTGAGATAGAGAGAGATAAAGGGGAGAGAGATAGAACGATAAAAAGAGAGATAAAAGATGGGAGAGAGACAGAGATAGCACTAGAGACAGATATAGTGAGATCAAAAGGAGTTATTAGTCCCATTTTTCAAAACATAACACATTATTCAGACTTTACAGCTCCCTGTGTAACACACTGTTCAGTAGATAATGTTCCCCCCGTGTAACACACTGTTCAGTAGATACAGCTCCCACTGTGTAACACACTGTTCAGTAGATACAGTTCCCCCTGTGTAACACACTGTTCAGTAGATACAGTTCCCCCCGTGTAACACACAGTTCAGTAGATAAAGTTCCCCTCGTGTAACACACTGTTCAGTAGATACAGTTCCCCCCATGTAACACACTGTTCAGTAGATACAGTTCCCCCTGTGTAACACACTGTTCAGTGGATACAGTTCCCCCTGTGTAACACACTGTTCAGTGGATACAGTTCCCCCCGTGTAACACACAGTTCAGTAGATAAAGTTCCCCTCGTGTAACACACTGTTCAGTAGATACAGTTCCCCCTGTGTAACACACTGTTCAGTAGATACAGTTCCCCCTGTGTAACACACTGTTCAGTGGATACAGTTCCCCCATGTAACACACTGTTCAGTGGATACAGTTCCCCCTGTGTAACACACTGTTCAGTAGATACAGTTCCCCCCCGTGTAACACACTGTTCAGTGGATACAGTTCCCCCGTGTAACACACTGTTCAGTGGATACAGTTCCCCCTGTGTAACACACTGTTCAGTAGATACAGTTCCCCCTGTGTAACACACTGTTCAGTAGATACAGTTCCCCCTGTGTAACACACTGTTCAGTAGATACAGTTCCCCCGTGTAACACACTGTTCAGTGGATACAGTTCCCCCTGTGTAACACACTGTTCAGTAGATACAGTTCCCCCTGTGTAACACACTGTTCAGTAGATACAGTTCCCCCTGTGTAACACACTGTTCAGTAGATACAGTTCCCCCTGTGTAACACACTGTTCAGTAGATACAGTTCCCCCCGTGTAACACACTGTTCAGTAGATACAGTTCCCCCTGTGTAACACACTGTTCAGTAGATACAGTTCCCCCTGTGTAACATACTGTTCAGTAGATACAGTTCCCCCCGTGTAACACACTGTTCAGTAGATACAGTTCCCCCCGTGTAACACACTGTTCAGTAGATACAGTTCCCCCTGTGTAACACACTGTTCAGTAGATACAGTTCCCCCTGTGTAACACACTGTTCAGTAGATACAGTTCCCCCCGTGTAACACACTGTTCAGTAGATACAGTTCCCCCTGTGTAACACACTGTTCAGTAGATACAGTTCCCCCCGTGTAACACACTGTTCAGTAGATACAGTTCCCCCCGTGTAACACACTGTTCAGTAGATACAGTTCCCCCTGTGTAACACACTGTTCAGTAGATACAGTTCCCCCTGTGTAACACACTGTTCAGTAGATACAGTTCCCCCCGTGTAACACACTGTTCAGTAGATACAGTTCCCCCCGTGTAACACACTGTTCAGTAGATACAGTTCCCCCTGTGTAACACACTGTTCAGTAGATACAGTTCCCCCTGTGTAACATACTGTTCAGTAGATACAGTTCCCCCTGTGTAACACACTGTTCAGTAGATACAGTTCCCCCTGTGTAACATACTGTTCAGTAGATACAGTTCCCCCTGTGTAACACACTGTTCAGTAGATACAGTTCCCCCTGTGTAACACACTGTTCAGTAGATACAGTTCCCCCCGTGTAACACACTGTTCAGTAGATACAGTTCCCCCTGTGTAACACACTGTTCAGTAGATACAGTTCCCCCTGTGTAACACACTGTTCAGTAGATACAGTTCCCCCCGTGTAACACACTGTTCAGTAGATACAGTTCCCCCTGTGTAACACACTGTTCAGTAGATACAGTTCCCCCTGTGTAACACACTGTTCAGTAGATACAGTTCCCCCTGTGTAACACACTGTTCAGTAGATACAGTTCCCCCCGTGTAACACACTGTTCAGTAGATACAGTTCCCCCTGTGTAACACACTGTTCAGTAGATACAGTTCCCCCTGTGTAACACACTGTTCAGTAGATACAGTTCCCCCCGTGTAACACACTGTTCAGTAGATACAGTTCCCCCTGTGTAACACACTGTTCAGTAGATACAGTTCCCCCTGTGTAACACACTGTTCAGTAGATACAGTTCCCCCTGTGTAACACACTGTTCAGTAGATACAGTTCCCCCTGTGTAACACACTGTTCAGTAGATACAGTTCCCCCTGTGTAACACACTGTTCAGTCGATACAGTTCCCCCTGTGTAACACACTGTTCAGTAGATACAGTTCCCCCTGTGTAACACACTGTTCAGTAGATACAGTTCCAGGTGAAACGGCTCTACCTCAACACCAGCTCTCCAAACTGCTCCCCTGCCTGTGTTTTCAGACTTCTTGTTCGACATCCAGTCCTGGATGAGCCGCACTTTCAGTTTTCCTCCAGTAAACAACGGGAAGTCCGAAGTTATTGTCTTCACCCCCCCCAATGAACTCAGTTCCCTCGCCACTGATTCCATCCCCCTTCCTGGCCACTGTCTCAGGTTTAAGTCCATCGGTTCACAAACTCGCCGTCCTGTTTGACCCCGAGCTGGCCTTTCGACCCCACATCCTCTCCAACACAAAGACCGCCTACTTCCACCTTCATAATATCTCATGTCTCCAGCCCTGCCTCAGCTCATCTGCTGTTGAAACCCTCATCCATGCGTTTGTCACCTCTAGACTCGACTATTCCAATGTTCTCCTGGCTAGCCTCTCATCTTCCACCCTCCATAAACTTGAACTCATCCAAAACTCTGCTGTCCGTATCCTAGCTTGCACCAAGTCCCATTCACCCATCACCCCCGTGTTCACTGACCTACATTGGCTCCCGGTCCAGCAATGCCTTCTATTTAAAATTCTCATCTCGTGTTCAAATCCTTCAATGGCTTCGCCCCTCCCTATCGCTGTAATCTCCTCCGGTCCCACAATCTTCAGGAACTCTGCATTCCTCCAACTCTGGCCCCTTGTGCATCCCCCACTCCCTTCTCCCCACCATTGGTGGCCATGCCTTCAGCTGCCTAAGCACGAAGCTCTGGAATTCCCTCCTTAAACCACTCCACCTCTCACTCCTCCTTTACAATCCTCCTTAAAACCATCTCTTTGACCAAGCTTTTAGTCACCTGTCCTCATACCTCCTTCTTTGGTTCGGTGTCAATTTTTGTCTGATTACGTTTCTGTGAAGCGTCTAGGGACATTTTTCTATGTTAAAGGCGCCATATAGAGTTCCCACCACTTATACCGCCCATGGTTATTGCAAGAACTGTTTATACCGGCCAACTAGTAGTAGCCATTGCCATTCCCATAGACGTCAATTACAAAGGCACCGCTTATACCGATTTAAAAGCTCCGGTTATTTCGGGCAAAGTCAGGTCTTCAAGCAGCGTTAGTTAGCTCTTCGATCTCATTAAAGTGTGATTACCTTGGCTACTTATGTTTGAGTCTGTTAATCGGCCCCCAGGGTTAAAGTGCCCTTTCTTAAACCTGAGGTTTTACTGCCCACCTCTTATAGCGGACAAACCACGTTAGCACCAATGTGCCCGCTGTAAGCGGTGGGAATCTTAATCTCCGTTAATAAGTTGCTGTTGCAGAAGGTTCATCAGAGGAGATAAAAGCTGCCCAACTGGTCTAAGTCAGTGTTTATGCTCCACACGAGCCTCCTCCCTCCCTACTTCATCTCACCCTATCAGCATAACCTTTTATTCCTTTCTCCCTCATGTGTTTATCTAGCTTCCCCTTAAATGCATCTATGCTATTCACCTCAACTACTCCTTGTGGGAGCGAGTTCCAAATTCTCACCACTCTCTGGGTAAAGAAGTTTCTCCTGAATTCCCCATTGGATTTAATGGTGATTATCTTATATTTATAGCTTCTAGTTTTGGTCTCCCCACAAGTGGAAACATCTTCTCCACATCTACCCTATCAAACCCTCTCATGATTTTAAAGACCTCTATCAGGTCACTCCTCAGTCTTCTCTTTTCTAGAGAAAAGAGCCCCAGCCTGTTTAGTCTTTCCTGATAAAACTGAGAGGTTATACCAATTTGATATTTGAGGTCAGTTGAAGGAACTGGATTTTACAAATTGGCCTTAGTCCTTGAATTCGTAGTTGCAAATTGCTGAAAGTTATCAGCGGTTAATAAATAGCTGCATCACCCTTCCACTCTATCTACCCTTCGGGTCCCGCCCCCCCCCGCCTTCCCCTGCACAGCACGGTTTGCTCTTCTTGCACCCACCTGTTCGGGGTGGAATGCATCCGCGGAGGTGTCTTCATTTGCTTTTTCTCCTTCTGCCTGGTCTCGGCCAGCCTCTGCCTCATGTTAATTGTCAGCTCTGAGCTTAGCCGCCAGATGAATATGCAGCTGTGAGGAACGGAGACAGATCGGACCACAGTCAAATCCAGAGCAGCACATGGGATAATACCACAAACCGAGAATTTCCACTTCATCCCTTACCCACTGGCAATGATAATGGGAATGGATTCAATTCTCTCATTATACAATCCACATCTTTCACACTATGAACACTAACATATATGTATAGTAGAGAGAGGGAGCGCGAGAGAGTGTGAGAGAGAGCGAGAGAGAGAGAGGCAAGAGAGGAGATGCGTTGTAATAGGAACAGAGGGAACTCCAAGCTGTGTATTGTAATGCAGATCGGAAAAACACATACCTGTCTCCCGACACAGAGATTAGATGTTTGCAGTCGTTGCTGAATTTCATTCCTGTAACAACCTCTGGGAAGAAAGACACAATCATTGTCGAACCAGTGTGAGTTAGTGAGAGTCATCCTGAGTCATGTGTAGGTGCTTTAACAATCTTTCTATTATGCAAATTACTTGGAACTGACTGGCTAAAAGTGGATGTTCATAAACCAGCAATGAATGGGAACTAAACAGATACAGGATGTGACTCGGGGACAGCAAGTAGAAAAGCTGCCAATGAGAAACTACTAACAACTCATGAAAACAATGAATCAAACATAAGTAGTCATCAAAAACAACCAATAAAAGAATGGAGGAACTGAACCAATCAAATCGCCCCAAAAATCTGGTAGTATTGGTTAGAACTGCCACCTTGATTATTTCCCTGACTGCAAATTTACTGTTAAAAGTAACACTTATGATTTAAGAATCCCATAATAATTGAACAATTTGAAATAAAATGCTTAGTCCTTGTGTGTCCTTGTGTTGCGAGTCTGGCTCAATTTGGAGTTTGAATCATTGCGTTGGGCTTTGCTCAACATTCTTTTGGTAACTGCCTTGGGTCCTTCTTATTAGCTGTTGTCAATTACGACAAGCCCTTGCCCTTTTCATTTTGGCTCCAGATCTTTCCCTTCTGACCCTGGTGAACACTCATTGAGCTTGCCAGGACTTGCTGCTTTCTGTGGGTGTGTTTAGCGGGTGAGTTGAGATGTAGACTGTTTGTTCCTCTGGTTACTCGTCTGTCAAGCCAATGAATTCTCTGCCGCTGCCTCACTCCCCAACGGGCCTTGGCCATTGCCCACTCCTCGCTGTGTGCCTTGCATGTCCATCATGCACTTCTCTCACTTCTAGAACTCAGGCTTGCTCTTGAGCTTCATACTTGCACTTCCTCCTCCTCCTCTGCTGCTGCCATTCAATTGCCCGACTCCTGCACTCTCTGTCTGTGGCGCACTACTTCAGAAATCTGCCTGCACAATGGCAGGGAGTGATGCTCGGACTATCCCTGCGAACAGCAGTGACAGCGCACGTAAGAACAGTGGAGTTGAGGTTGAAGATCAGCCATGATCTTATTGAATCTTATCAGCCATTCAATCAGATCATGGCTGATCTTCAACCTCAACTCCACTTTCCTGCCCAATCCCCATATCCCTTGATTCCCTTAGAGTCCAAAAATCTATTGATCTCAGCCCTGAATATATTCAACGACTCAGCATCCACAGCCCTCAGGGGTAGAGAATTCCAAATATTCACAACCCTTTGAGTAAAGAAATTCCTCCTCATCTCAGTCCTAAATGGCCGACCCCTTATCCTGAGACTCTGCCCCCTAGTTCTGGACTCTCCTGCCAGGGGCAACAGCCTCTCAGCATCTACCCTGTTAAGCCCTCTCAGAATCTTATATGTTTCAATGAGATCACCTCTCGTTCTTCTGAATTCCAGAGAGTATAGGCCAATTCTACTCAATGTCTCCTCATAGAACAACCCTCTCATCCCAGGAATCAATCTAGTGAACCTTCGTTGCACAATCTGTAAGGCAAGTATATCCTTCCTTAAGTAAGGAGACCAAAACTGTACACGGTACTCCAGGTATGGTCTCATCAAAGCCCTGTACAATTGCAGCAAGACTTCCTTACTCTTATGCTCCAACCTCCTTGCATTAAAGACCAACATACCATTTACCTTCCAAATTGCTTGCTGATCTTGCATGTCACGTTTTTGTGTTTCATGTACAAGGACACCTGAATCCCTCTCAATACCAACATTTAATAGTTTCTCACCATTTAAAAGATATTCTGTTTTTCTATTCTTCCGACCAAAGCGAATAACCTCACCTTTCCCCACTCACTTTAACCTGTCTATATCCCTTTGCTGACTCTGTGTCCTCCTCACAGCTTACTTTCCCACCTAGCTTTGTATCGTCAGCAAACTTGGATACACCACACTTGGTCCCTTCATCTATGTCATTAATATAGATTGTAAATAACTGAGGTCCAAGCACCGATCCTTGCGGCACCCCACTAGTTACAATCTGCCATTCTGAAAGTCCCTACTCTCTGTTTCTGTCCGTTATCCAATCCTTTATCCATGCTAATATATTACCCCCAACCCCAAGAGCCCTTATCTTGTGTAACAACCTTTTGTGTGGCACCTTACTGAATTCCTTTTGAAAATCCAAATATACGACATCCACTGGTTCCCCTTTATCTACCCTGCTAGTTACATCCTCAAACAACTCCTGTAGATTTGTCAAACATGATCTCCCTTTCATAAAACAATGTTGACTCTGCCTAATCACATTATGATTTTCTAAGTGCCCCATTACCACGTCCTTAATAATAGATTCCAGCATTTTCCTGATTACTGATGTCAAGTTAACTGGCCTGTAGGTCACTGTTTTTTCTCTCCCTCCTTTCTTGAATAGCGGGGTTACATTTGCTATCTTCCAATCCACGGGGACCGTTCTAGAATCTAGGGAATTTTGGAAGATCACAACCAATGTATCTACTATCTCTGCAGCCACCTCTTTTAGAACCCTAGGATGTAGGCCATCAGATCCAGGGGATTTGTCGGCTTTTAGTCCCATTAATTTTTCCAGTACTTTTTCTTTACTAATATTAATTACTTTAAGTTCTTCACTCTCATTAGACCCTTAGTTCCCCACTATTTCTGGTATTTTTTTGTGTCTTCCATTGTGAAGACAGATACAAAATATTTGTTTAACGTCTCTGCCATTTTCTCATTCCCCATTATAATTTCTCCTGTCTCAGCCTCTAAGGGACCCACGTTTACTTTTGCTACTCTCTTCCTTTTTACATACTTGTAGAAGTTCTCACAATCTGTTTTTCTATTTTTTGCTAGTTTACTCTCATATTCTATTTTCTCCCTCTTTATATCAATTTTTTGGTCATTCTTTGATGGTTTCTAAAACTCTCCCAATCCTCAGGCTTACTACTCTTCTTGGCAACATTATAAGCCTCTTCTTTTAATCTAATACTATCCTTAACTTCTTTAGTTTGTCATGGATGGATCACTTTTCCCCTGAGTTTTTATTCCTCAATGGAATGTATATTTGTTGAGAATTATGAAATATTTCTTTAAATGTTCGCCGTTGCTTATCTACTGTCATATCTTTTAATCTAATTTCCCAATCAACCTTAGCCAACTCGCCTCTCATACCTATGTAATTGGCTCTGTTTAAGTTTAAGACTAGTTTTGGACTTAAGTACATCACTCTTGAACTCAATATGAAATTCTATCATATTATGATCACTCTTCCCCAGAGGATCCCTTACTATTTACTAATTAACCCTGTCTCATTACACAAGACAAGATCTAAAATAGCCTGTTCCCTGGTTGGTCCCACGATGTAGTGTTTCAGGAAACTGTTTTGAAAACATTCCATGAACTTGTCCTTCAAACTACTTTTGCCAATTTGATTTGCCCAATCTCGATGAAGATTAAAGTCCCCCACGATTATTGCATTACCTTTGTTACAAGCTCCCATTATTTTCTGATTAATACTGTCCAATGGTATAACTACTGTTAGGGGGCCTATAAACTACTCCCACCAGTGTTTTCAGCCCCTTGTTATTTCTTATCTCCACCCATACTGATTCTACTTCCTGATCTTCCAAGCCAAGATCCTTTCTCAATACTGTCCTTATGTCATCCTTTATTATCAGGGCTACACCCACCCCCACCCTCCAACCCCCACCACCCCCCCTTTTTCCACTTTGCCTATCTTTTCGAAAAGTCAAGTACCCTGGAATATTTTGTTCCCAACCTCAGTCACCTTGCAACTACATCTCAGTAATGGCTACTAGATCAGACCATTTATCTCCAGTTGTGCTATTAATTCGACCATCTTGTTCCGAATGCTTCGTGCATTCAGATAAAGCACCTTTAATTTTACCTTTTTACTATTTTTCCCTGATTTGACCTTATTCACTGTTGCACTATTGCCGTTACACTCTCTGTCTCTTCCTGACACACTCTGCTTATCTTTACCCAAATCGCTACACTGCTCTACAGCCTTGACTTTTCTCTTTAGATTTATAAATTTACCCTTACCTGAACCCTCCGCCCATCTCTTTAGTTGAAAGCCCTATTTACCGCCCTAGTTATTCGTCAAGTGTCAAGCCCCAAACGTCGAGCGGCACCAATGCAGACATGGCAAACTGGCATTACTTTCTCTCCATTTGCTACACAGCCAGCCACTGTGATGTTCCTCTCAGCTCCGTGCTCCAAGCTCCACAAATAACGCTATAAGTATTTATAATAAACGCACACACTCTGTTTATTATATAACTCGTAGGTTTGGAGTTTGCTCCCCATTTGCGTCGTTACACATGGAACCTGGGCGCAAACAAGTTACGTGGCTTAAAAGATCGCGTAATTTAAGGCGTGAGTTACATTCGTAACTATGATACGCCCATGTCTCCTCGATCTTTTACGTCCATCCATCAAACATCTGCCTGAACGAATCTCCGCCCACCAAACTGGCCACGCCCCCCAACTCTCAAACGCGAGTTTCCTCCAATTGTGTTTCTTCAATGGGGTCTTCACAGTGCGACCAGAATTTCAGGTGCGACAGGAAAGAAAGTCATTCTTCTGATCTTTCAATTGCAATGTTTTTTAGTCTTTTTTAAAATTTATCCTCACTGAGACCGACTCTGTATTTTCTGTTTCTTTTAATGCATTTTTCTGGCAAAGTATAATGTCACATTAATGTTGAAAAGCTTCCCCGATTGTAGGATTTTTAATATGCTGTGCCTGATGTGCATGAATGATGGATAAATGAGTTGAAAATTTTAATTCAAAGAAGTATACTGGTGTGGGTTTGATGTTTCCTTGGGCCCCGATTGTTTACACTGACTTATGCCAATTTACGCCCATTTTGAGTTCGGGCGTATTGTAATGATATTTGGTCATTTTTCGACATTGGCAAAATGGGCGCAATTTCCAGGTTGTGTTCATGGAGGAAACTCCAGGCCAACATTGGTGTCCAATACTGTGTGGAGTTAAGATACACATCAGCCACTGCATGGCGGAATAGGCTCGAGGGGCTGAATGGCCTCCTCCTGTTCCGATGTGGTCCCTTATTGCTGCAGCACCCTATTCCTGCCTTCAGATGGCGACAAAGCAGTACGAAGCGGCCAGCAACAAAGAGGAGCGATGAGCTGCCTGCCCTCAGTAATGAGGCTCACAGAGCTCAGAAAGGGGCAATCAGGTCCTACGTCGAAGTTACATCACTACTTCGACCGAATAGGCGTAACAATGCCAGGTGTTTAGAAGGACCTTGAGCGTCAGGCAACCATCGCAGCCCTGTACAATTAAACAGTAAATTATCACGGACTGTTTCATCGATTCTGTGCAAATCAGTTTTCACGGTCAGATGCAAAGTTCTGTTCATTTGTGCAGCAGGGAATCAATCACCGTCACATGATGTTCACAGTACAGCAAGCCTGATTTATTAACCCAATGTCACACAAAGCTCCCTTTGCGACTTCCTCATTTTAAGTTCCATCTCATACTTGACCCCGGTGACTAACACATAGTTACTTCTCCTGCTGTTCAAGCTTCTAATTTGAGTTTTCTCCTCCCCTCCCAAAGGCGCCAATTTGCCACCGTTTGCTTCTGCAGATGCCGGCTGTTCTCCAGTACTCCTCCCAAGCAGCTAATCTTCACGTGTGACCCTCGGCAGGGGGTTTCAGCAGGCTCTCCAATCACAGGCAGCATCATAGTTAAGCTCAACCCTGTCCTTACCTAATGTTCAGGCGTCCCAGCAGGAGGCAGGGGATAGCGATCAGCAGCAGGAACCCAGGCTGACTTCTCTCATTGCCCTGCCCAGACCCGAGGCCCAATGCAGCGTCCTGTACCAACACTACAGCTAAGCGCGTGGATCAGGGATTGAACCTGCAGCCTTCATGGTCTGTGTGACTCATGAGAGAAAGTCATAGGAGGAGCAGGTCCTTCATCTAGAGGCATCTTAAATGAAACAAGCTGCATTGGGTGGGGGGGAGGAATTCCCTTGACGATTTAACTGAAGTCGGACAAAATCAATCTACATTTGCCGGCAACCTTCACGATATAGGATGGATGCAATAACATTCTTTTTATTCGTTCATGGGATGTGGGCGTCGCTGGCGAGGCCGGCATTTATTGCCCATCCCTAATTGCCCTTGAGAAGGTGGTGGTGAGCCGCCTTCTTGAACCGCTGCAGTCCGTGTGGTGAAGGTTCTCCCACAGCGCTGTTAGGAAGGGAGTTCCAGGATTTTGACCCAGCGACGATGAAGGAACGGCGATATATTTCCAAGTCGGGATGGTGTGTGACTTGGAGGGGAACGTGCAGGTGGTGTTGTTCCCATGCGCCTGCTGCTCTTGTCCTTCTAGGTGGTCGAGGTCGCAGGTTTGGGAGGTGCTGTCGAAGAAGCCTTGGCGAGTTGCTGCAGTGCATCCTGTGGATGGTACACACTGCAGCCACAGTGTGCCGGTGGTGAAGGGAGTGAATGTTTAGGGTGGTGGATGGGGTGCCAATCAAGCGGGCTGCTTTGTCCTGGATGGTGTCGAGCTTCTTGAGTGTTGTTGGAGCTGCACTCATCCAGGCAAGTGGAGAGTATTCCATCACACTCCTGACTTGTGCCTTGTAGATGGTGGAAAGGCTTTGGGGAGTCAGGAGGTGAGTCACTCACCGCAGAATACCCAGCCTCTGACCTGCTCTTGTAGCCACAGTATTTATGTGGCTGGTCCAGTTAAGTTTCTGGTCAATGATGACCCCCAGGATGTTGATGGTGGGGGATTCGGCGATGGTAATGCCGTTGAATGTCAAAGGGAGGTGGTTAGATTCTCTCTTGTTGGAGATGGTCATTGCCTGACACTTGTCTAGCGCCAATGTTACTTGCCACTTATCAGCCCAAGCCTGGATGTTGTCCAGGTCTTGCTGCATGCGGGCACGGACTGCTTCATTATCTGAGGGTGTTACGAATGCAACTGAACACTGTGCAATCATCAGCGAACATCCCCATTTCTGACCTTATGATGGAGGGAAGGTCATTGATGAAGCAGCTGAAGATGGTTGGGCCTAGGACACTGCCCTGAGGAACTCCTGCAGCAATGCCCTGGGGCTGAGATGATTGGCCTCCAACAACCACTACCATCTTCCTTTGTGCTAGGTATGACTCCAGCCACTGGAGAGTTTTCCCCCTGATTCCCATTGACTTCAACTTTACTAGGGCTCCTTGGTGCCACACTCGGTCAAATGCTGCCTTGATGTCAAGGGCAGTCACTCTCACCTCACCTCTGGAATTCAGCTCTTTTGTCCATGTTTGGACCAAGGATGTAATGAAGTCTGGAGCCAAGTGGTCCTGGCGGAACCCAAACTGAGCATCAGTGAGCAGGTTATTGGTGAGTAAGTGCCGCTTGATAGCACTGTCGACGACACCTTCCATCACTTTGCTGATGATTGAGAGTAGACTGATGGGGCTGTAATTGGCCGGATTGGATTTGTCCTGCTTTTTCTGGACAGGACATACCTGGGCAATGTCCTCCCAAGATCCCCTACAAGGTAAGCGAATCAACAGACCCTCCCCCAGCCCGGGAGGTAAGTGAATCAGTCAGTGTTGTCACTTGGTTTATTTAGAGTCTCGGTGCCAATGCACTACAAGACAATATTGCACTTAATCCAATGCACTCCAGTGTTATTCATGCTGCACCAGTACTGCAACCCTGCATTATACAACTCAAAATACCCTCACCAATTTGGAAGGGCTGAATCTATAACTGCACCAGTGGGTGTTCACAGTTTATCCTAACTCGCACCAAGTCCCGTTCACCCATCAGCCCTGTGCTCGCTGACCTACATTGACTCCCGTTCCAGCAACGCCTTGATTTTAAAATTCTCATCCTTGTTTCAAATCACTCCCTAGCCTCGCCCCTCCCTATCTCTGTAACCTTCTCCAGCCCTACAACGCTCTGCGCTCCTCCAATTCTGGCTTCTTGCACACCGCTGATTTTCATCGCTCCACCATTGGCGGCCGTGCCTTCAGCTGCCTAGGTCCTAAGCTCTGGAATTCCCTCCCTAAACCTCTCTACCTCTCTCTCCTCCCTTAAAACCTACCTCTTTGACCAAGTTTTGGTCACCTGTCCTAATATCTCTTAGTGGCTTGGTGTCAAATTTTGTTCGATAATCGCCCCTGTGAAGCACCTTGGGACGTTTTACAATGTTATAGGCGCTATATAAATGTAAGCTGGTGTTGTTTAACTGGAAGTAGGGGTAGGTTTTATGATTTTGTTCTCTCGACGCAGAGCTTCACGTGAAAGTATGGGGAAATGCTGTGAGTGTGAATCAGCCACGCTCTCCTTCATGCCCAAATTTCCGATTTGCACCCCAAGTGCACATAGGCCTGTCTCGGGACTGCCAAACCATGAGGTTTATCCCATGCGGTGGAAGTTTCACTGTACTTTACTCAAGTCACGGTGATGATGCTGCTCCATCTCCCTGCCTTTCCCTGGAGGTAGGTAAATGTTCTGGTCCCTCAGTCAACAAGGCATTGTTACACTGAGAGCTTAAGAATGATGGAAAGGAAAGTTCAGAGGCGGGGGATGGAGTGCAAACTCACGTCTCTTTTGAATACAGGAGGGTCTCCAGCCTTTTTGGACGCACCATTAATCAAGTGAGGACAGTTAAAGGCAGACCACCAACTAGTTGTGAGATTGAGTGCAACAACCTTACCTGCATGGCCAAACATGGTGGCAACACACTCTCCAGTGTAGAAATCGAAGATGGAGAGGATCTTATCAGAGCAGCTGGTTGCAATGTACAGCCCGGAGGGATCAATTTGAACCTGGAAAAGATACATGTGACACACCATCAATACTTTACTCAGCAGCCTGCATCACACAGAGCGAGAGCCGGTCAGCACAGAGAGAGAGAGTGTCGGTCAGGACAGAGAGAGAGAGAATGTCGGTCAGCACAGAGAGAGAGAGTGTCGGTCAGCACAGAGAGAGAGAGTGTCGGTCAGTACAGAGAGAGAGAGTGTCGGTCAGCACAGAGAGAGAGTCGGTCAGCACACAGAGAGAGAGTGTCGGTCAGCACAGAGAGAGAGTCGGTCAGCACAGAGAGAGAGAATGTCGGTCAGCACAGAGAGAGAGAGTGTCGGTCAGCACAGAGAGAGAGAGTGTCGGTCTGCACAGAGAGAGAGAGAGTGTAGGTCAGCACAGAGAGAGAGAGTGTCGGTCAGTCCGCACAGAGAGAGAGAGTGTCGGTCAGCACAGAGAGAGAGAGTGTCGGTCAGCACAGAGAGAGAGTGTCGGTCAGCACAGAGAGAGAGTGGCGGTCAGTCAGCACAGAGAGAGAGTGTCGGTCAGCACAGAGAGAGAGTGGCGGTCAGTCAGCACAGAGAGAGTGTGTCGGTCAGCACAGAGAGAGTGTCGGTCAGCACAGAGAGAGAGAAAGAGTGTCGGTCAGCACAGAGAGAGAGAGAGAGAGAGAGTGTCGGTCAGCACAGAGAGAGAGAGAGTGTCGGTCAGCACAGAGAGAGAGTGTCGGTCAGCACAGAGAGAGAGTGTCGGTCAGTAGAGAGAAAGTGTTGGTCAGTACAGAGAGAGAGTGTCGGTCAGCACAGAGAGAGAGACTGTCGGTCAGCACAGAGAGAGAGAGTGTCGGTCAGTACAGAGAAAGTGTTGGTCAGTACAGAGAGAGAGTGTCGGTCAGTACAGAGAGAGAGTGTCGGTCAGTACAGAGAGAGAGACTGTCGGTCAGCACAGAGAGAGAGAGTGTCGGTCAGCACAGAGAGAGAGAGTGTCGGTCAGCACAGAGAGAGTGTCGGTCAGTACAGAGAAAGTGTTGGTCAGCACAGAGAGAGAGTGTCGGTCAGCACAGAGAGAGAGAGAGTGTCGGTCAGCACAGAGAGAGAGAAAGAGTGTCAGTCAGCACAGAGAGAGAGTGTCGGTCAGCACAGAGAGAGAGTGTGTCGGTCAGCACAGAGAGAGAGAGTGTCGGTCAGCACAGAGAGAGAGTGTGTCGGTCAGCACAGAGAGAGAGAGTGTCGGTCAGCACAGAGAGAGAGAGTGTCGGTCAGCACAGAGAGAGAGAGTGTCGGTCAGCACAGAGAGAGAGAGAGTGTCGGTCAGCACAGAGAGAGAGTGTCGGTCAGCACAGAGAGAGAGAGTGTCGGTCAGCACAGAGAGAGAGAGTGTCGGTCAGTACAGAGAGAGAGAGTGTCGGTCAGCACAGAGAGAGAGTCGGTCAGCACAGAGAGAGAGAGTGTCGGTCAGCACAGAGAGAGAGTCGGTCAGCACAGAGAGAGAGAATGTCGGTCAGCACAGAGAGAGAGAGTGTCGGTCAGCACAGAGAGAGAGAGTGTCGGTCAGCACAGAGAGAGAGAGAGTGTAGGTCAGTACAGAGAGAGAGAGTGTCGGTCAGCACAGAGAGAGAGTGTCGGTCAGCACAGAGAGAGAGTGGCGGTCAGTCAGCACAGAGAGAGAGTGTCGGTCAGCACAGAGAGAGAGTGGCGGTCAGTCAGCACAGAGAGAAAGTGTTGGTCAGTACAGAGAGAGAGTGTCGGTCAGCACAGAGAGAGAGACTGTCGGTCAGCACAGAGAGAGAGAGTGTCGGTCAGTACAGAGAAAGTGTTGGTCAGTACAGAGAGAGAGTGTCGGTCAGTACAGAGAGAGAGTGTCGGTCAGTACAGAGAGAGAGACTGTCGGTCAGCACAGAGAGAGAGAGTGTCGGTCAGCACAGAGAGAGAGAGTGTCGGTCAGCACAGAGAGAGTGTCGGTCAGTACAGAGAAAGTGTTGGTCAGCACAGAGAGAGAGTGTCGGTCAGCACAGAGAGAGAGAGAGTGTCGGTCAGCACAGAGAGAGAGAAAGAGTGTCGGTCAGCACAGAGAGAGAGTGTCGGTCAGCACAGAGAGAGAGTGTGTCGGTCAGCACAGAGAGAGAGAGTGTCGGTCAGCACAGAGAGAGAGTGTGTCGGTCAGCACAGAGAGAGAGAGTGTCGGTCAGCACAGAGAGAGAGAGTGTCGGTCAGCACAGAGAGAGAGAGTGTCGGTCAGCACAGAGAGAGAGAGAGTGTCGGTCAGCACAGAGAGAGAGTGTCGGTCAGCACAGAGAGAGAGAGTGTCGGTCAGCACAGAGAGAGAGAGTGTCGGTCAGTACAGAGAGAGAGAGTGTCGGTCAGCACAGAGAGAGAGTCGGTCAGCACAGAGAGAGAGAGTGTCGGTCAGCACAGAGAGAGAGTCGGTCAGCACAGAGAGAGAGAATGTCGGTCAGCACAGAGAGAGAGAGTGTCGGTCAGCACAGAGAGAGAGAGTGTCGGTCAGCACAGAGAGAGAGAGAGTGTAGGTCAGTACAGAGAGAGAGAGTGTCGGTCAGTCCGCACAGAGAGAGAGAGTGTCGGTCAGCACAGAGAGAGAGAGTGTCGGTCAGCACAGAGAGAGAGTGTCGGTCAGCACAGAGAGAGAGTGGCGGTCAGTCAGCACAGAGAGAGAGTGTCGGTCAGCACAGAGAGAGAGTGGCGGTCAGTCAGCACAGAGAGAGTGTGTCGGTCAGCACAGAGAGAGTGTCGGTCAGCACAGAGAGAGAGAAAGAGTGTCGGTCAGCACAGAGAGAGAGAGAGAGAGAGTGTCGGTCAGCACAGAGAGAGAGAGAGAGTGTCGGTCAGCACAGAGAGAGAGTGTCGGTCAGCACAGAGAGAGAGTGTCGGTCAGTAGAGAGAAAGTGTTGGTCAGTACAGAGAGAGAGTGTCAGTCAGCACAGAGAGAGAGACTGTCGGTCAGCACAGAGAGAGAGAGTGTCGGTCAGTACAGAGAAAGTGTTGGTCAGTACAGAGAGAGAGTGTCGGTCAGTACAGAGAGAGAGTGTCGGTCAGTACAGAGAGAGAGACTGTCGGTCAGCACAGAGAGAGAGAGTGTCGGTCAGCACAGAGAGAGAGAGTGTCGGTCAGCACAGAGAGAGTGTCGGTCAGTACAGAGAAAGTGTTGGTCAGCACAGAGAGAGAGTGTCGGTCAGCACAGAGAGAGAGAGAGTGTCGGTCAGCACAGAGAGAGAGAAAGAGTGTCGGTCAGCACAGAGAGAGAGTGTGTCGGTCAGCACAGAGAGAGAGAGTGTCGGTCAGCACAGAGAGAGAGTGTGTCGGTCAGCACAGAGAGAGAGAGTGTCGGTCAGCACAGAGAGAGAGAGAGTGTAGGTCAGCATAGAGAGAGAATGTCGGTCAGCACAGAGAGAGAGAGTGTCGGTCAGCACGGAGAGAGAGAGAGTGTCGGTCAGCACAGAGAGAGAGTGTCGGTCAGCACAGAGAGAGAGAGTGTCGGTCAGCACAGAGAGAGAGAGTGTCGGTCAGCACAGAGAGAGAGAGAGTGTCGGTCAGCACAGAGAGAGAGTGTCGGTCAGCACAGAGAGAGAGAGTGTCGGTCAGCACAGAGAGAGAGAGTGTCGGTCAGCACAGAGAGAGAGTGTCGGTCAGCACAGAGAGAGAGAGTGTCGGTCAGCACAGAGAGAGTGAGTGTCGGTCAGCACAGAGAGAGAGTGTCGGTCAGCACAGAGAGAGAGAGTGTCGGTCAGCATAGAGAGAGAGAATGTCGGTCAGCACAGAGAGAGAGAATGTTGGTCAGCACAGAGAGAGTGAGTGTCGGTCAGCACAGAGAGAGAGTGTCGGTCAGCACAGAGAGAGAGAGTGTCGGTCAGCACAGAGAGAGAGAGTGTCGGTCAGCACAGAGAGAGAGAGAGTGTCGGTCAGCACAGATAGAGAGAGAGTGTCGGTCAGCACAGAGAGAGAGAGTGTCGGTCAGCACAGAGAGAGAGAGTGTCGGTCAGCACAGAGAGAGAGAGTGTCGGTCAGCACAGAGAGAGAGAGTGTCGGTCAGCACAGAGAGAGAGTGTCGGTCAGCACAGAGAGAGAGTGTCGGTCAGCACAGAGAGAGAGTGTCGGTCAGCACAGAGAGAGAGAGTGTCGGTCAGCACAGAGAGAGAGTGTGTCGCTCAGCACAGAGAGAGAGAGAGTGTCGGTCAGTACAGAGAGAATGTCGGTCAGCACAGAGAGAGAGAGTGTCGGTCAGCACAGAGAGAGAGTGTCGGTCAGCACAGAGAGAGAGTGTGTCGGTCAGCACAGAGAGAGAGAGTGTCGGTCAGCACAGAGAGAGAGTGTGTCGGTCAGCACAGAGAGAGAGAGTGTCGGTCAGCACAGAGAGAGAGAGTGTCGGTCAGCACAGAGAGAGAGTGTCGGTCAGCACAGAGGGAGAGAGTGTCAGAGAGAGAGAGAGAGAGTCAGTCAGCACAGAGAGAGAGAGTGTCGGAGAGAGAGAGCGCGAGTGTCGGTCAGCACAGAGAGAGAGAGAGGTACTGGTCAGTCAGCATACCGGTTGAGTGTCGGTCAGTCAGCATAGGGAGGGGATTCTCAGGTTCGATCATTTCAGAGAATCGGATGGCAGTCACAACCTAAGGTTCTGCTCTAAAGCTGATCTTGTTTTTAATCAAAAAGTCGTAAGGTGAATGATTCAGCCCTTCAAAATGCTAACATGCATGGACATTGAGCAGGTGATTTAATGTGGATTCTCAGCATAAAACTAGAGGGCACGAGGAGACAATCAACGAACCTCAAACAAAACCAGGAGAACAGGAATTTTTCCTCATCGATGGAACTGCCTCCCAGCAAAAGTAATTCCTTCAAATAGGAGCAGGGTAATAACTGGTTAAGAGTGAGGTTAAAAGTCCGAAGGGCAGCTACAGATAGAGATGATTAAATGCTGTGTGGAACATAAATGGACAATGGAAATTCCACAGTAAGGAATCCAATTAATCCAGGGTGTCTATTACAGGAAGTAAAGTTAGATACTGTTATTCTAGAGTATTGCTCAATTTATCTTTAAAAAGTGGAAGGCACTTATCAAACTTTTACTCAAGGGACCAAATGAGTTGGGTCTTGTTCATGAGACTTGCCCAGAACCAATCGCTCTCTCTGACTATCCGGCGCCCGGCCTCCACACCCGCCCGGCCTCCACACCCGCCCGGCGCCCGGCCTCCACACCCGCCCAGCCTCCACACCCGCCCGGCGCCCGGCCTCCACACCCGCCCGGCCTCCACACCCGCCCGGCGCCCGGCCTCCACACCCGCCCGGCGCCCGGCCTCCACACCCGCCCGGCGCCCGGCCTCTAACCCGCCCGGCCTCCACACATGCCCGGCGCCCGGCCTCCAACCCGCCCGGCGCCCGGCCTCCACACCCACCCAGCGCCCGGCCTCCACACCCACCCAGCGCCCGGCCTCCACACCCGCCCGGCGCCCGGCCTCCACACCCACCCAGCGCCCGGCCTCCACACCCGCCCAGCCTCCAACCCACCCAGCGCCTGGCCTCCACACCCGCCCGGCGCCCGGCCTCCCATTCATCAGCCCACACTCTTGCACTGGTCTCTCTCCCTGCTCCTGTGCTCAGTTCCCCATCCTTCAGTACCCAGCCTGTGCTACTGTACACAGACCCATTCAGTGTCTCATTGAAACATCTAAAATTCTTAGAGGGCTTGACATGGTAGATTCTGAGAGGCTGTTTCCCCTGACTGGAGAGTCTAGAACTAGGGGCATAGTCGTAGGATAAGAGGTTGGCCATTTAGTACAGAGATGAGGAAAAATTTCTTCACTCAGAGGGCTGTGAATATTTGGAATTCTCTACCCCAGAGGGCTGTGTCGTTGAGTATATTCAAGTCTGAGATCGATAGATTTTTGGACTCGAGGGAATCAAGGGATATGGGGATCGGGCGGGGAAGTGGAGTTGAGGTCGAAGATCAGTCATGATCTGATTGAATGGCGGAGCAGGCTCGAGGGGCCCTATGGCCTACTCCTGTTCTTATTTCTTATGTTCTCAGTCCTGTGCCCAGGCCCCTCCCCCACTCATACACCAAGTCCCCTCCCCCATTCATACACCCAGGCCCCTCCCTCGCTGAGTGCCTGGTTTTACCTCACGGTCAGCAGCTAACCCCATTTGCCCCTCCTCGGGACAGAATGTGGAGCCAAACCCCAGTTCTAGCACCGTGTGATGCAGTAATTTCCCATCTCACCCATTCACTAAAGTTATTTGATCCCCTCTTTTATACTCTTCGCTACCCAAGGCAGGGAGGAGGTGAGCTCCTCCTGGTCCATTGCCGTTTCTCTTCCCGTGGAGTGAGTGCTCGGCCTCGGCCTTGCTCCCCAGAGCCCAGCGTGAGAGGGTGAGGCTGCACATCTGATAAGAATGATCTCTGCACCCAACATGGTCCAAACCTCTGTCCCTCAGCAGCCTGGCTGAGTCTGAGAATTCACCAACAGGGGAATCAAGGACACAAAATGTTTCATCCCAATCGATTGGCCCGACACCTCGGCCTTTGGTATCTGGACACCCCACAGTTACCGTTAGCGCTCACTTTGATCAGGGTCCCGTCTTCTCCCTGCGATCCTTTATACAGCTTCTTCTGTTTCCCGTTGCTAATGTTAAATATCCTGTAGGGAGGAAGGCACTTATTGTCAGGTGACAATCCAGAAATTTCAGAAAATGTAAACACATTCCACCTTCAAACCCACAGGATCACACAGTGAGACCAATTCACATCCGGTTTCCATAACACACTGGTCAGTCTGTGCAGTTCCTCTGTGTGTGAAACTATTTAGTTTATTCAGTCAGGGCTACGGTGAGGGCTGCGAGGTATATCAGAGTGTTACAGTGAGGGGTGTGGGGGTATATCAGTGTTACAGTGAGGGGTGTGGGGTATATCAGTGTTAGTGAGGGGTGTGGGGTATATCAGTGTTACAGTGAGGGGTGTGGGTTATATCAGTGTTAGTGAGGGGTGTGGGGTATATCAGTGTTAGTGAGGGGTGTGGGGTATATCAGTGTCAGTGAGGAGTGTGGGGTATATCAGTGTCAGTGAGGAGTGTGGGTATATCAGTGTTAGTGAGGAGTGTGGGGGATATCAGTGTTAGTGAGGAGGGTGGGGTATATCAGTGTTAGTGAGGGGTGTGGGGTATATCAGTGTTACAGTGAGGGGTGTGGGTATATCAGTGTTAGTGAGGAGTGTGGGTATATCAGTGTTAGTGAGGAGTGTGGGGTATATCAGTGTTAGTGAGGAGGGTGGGGTATATCAGTGTTTGTGAGGAGTGTGGGGTATATCAGTGTTAGTGAGGGGTGTGGGGTATATCAGTGTTACAGTGAGAGGTGTGGGGTATATCAGTGTTACAGTGAGGGGTGTGGGGTATATCAGTGTTACAGTGAGAGGTGTGGGGTATATCAGTGTTACAGTGAGGGGTGTGGGGTATATCAGTGTTACAGTGAGGGGTGTGGGGTATATCAGTGTTAGTGAGGGGTGTGTGGTATATCAGTGTTACAGTGATGGGTATGGGTATATCAGTGTTACAGTGAGGGGTGTGGGGTATATCAGAGTGTTACAGTGAGGGGTGTGGGGTATATCAGTGTTACAGTGAGGGGTGTGGGTTATATCAGCGTTAGTGAGGGGTGTGGGGTATATCAGTGTTAGTGAGGGGTGTGGGGTATATCAGTGTCAGTGAGGAGTGTGGGTATATCAGTGTTAGTGAGGAGTGTGGGGGATATCAGTGTTAGTGAGGAGGGTGGGGTATATCAGTGTTAGTGAGGAGTGTGGGGTATATCAGTGTTAGTGAGGGGTGTGGGGTATATCAGTGTTACAGTGAGGGGTGTGGGTATATCAGTGTTAGTGAGGAGTGTGGGTATATCAGTGTTAGTGAGGAGTGTGGGGTATATCAGTGTTAGTGAGGAGGGTGGGGTATATCAGTGTTTGTGAGGAGAGTGGGGGAAATCAGTGTTAAAGTGAGGGGTGTGGGGTATATCAGTGTTACAGTGAGGAGTGTGGGGTATATCAGTGTTACAGTGAGGGGTGTGGGGTATATCAGTGTTACAGTGAGGGGTGTGGGGTATATCAGTGTTAAAGTGAGAGGTGTGGGGTATATCAGTGTTACAGTGAGGGGTGTGGGGTATATCAGTGTTACAGTGAGGGGTGTGGGGTATATCAGTGTTAGTGAGGGGTGTGTGGTATATCAGTGTTACAGTGATGGGTATGGGTATATCAGTGTTAAAGTGAGGGGTGTGGGGTATATCAGTGTTACAGTGAGGAGTGTGGGGTATATCAGTGTTACAGTGAGGGGTGTGGGGTATATCAGTGTTACAGTGAGGGGTGTGGGGTATATCAGTGTTCCAGTGAGTGGTGTGGGGTATATCAGTGTTACAGTGAGGGGTGTGGGGTATATCAGTGTTAGTGAGGAGTGTGGGGTATATCAGTGTTAGTGAGGGGTGTGGGGTATATCAGTGTTACAGTGAGGGGTGTGGGGTATATCAGTGTTACAGTGAGGGGTGTGGGGTATATCAGTGTTACAGTGAGAGGTGTGGGGTATATCAGTGTTACAGTGAGGGGTGTGGGGTATATCAGTGTTACAGTAAGGGGTGTGGGTATATCAGTGTTACAGTGAGGGGTGTGGGGTATATCAGTGTTACAGTGAGGGGTGTGGGGTACATCAGTGTTACAGTAAGGGGTGTGGGTATATCAGTGTTACAGTGAGGGGTGTGGGGTATATCAGTGTTAGTGAGGAGTGTGGGGTATATCAGTGTTAGTGAGGGGTGTGGGTATATCAGTGTTACAGTGAGGGGTGTGGGTATATCAGTGTTAGTGAGGAGTGTGGGTATATCAGTGTTAGTGAGGAGTGTGGGGTATATCAGTGTTACAGTGAGGGGTGTGGGGTATATCAGTGTTAGTGAGGGGTGTGGGGTATATCAGTGTTAGTGAGGAGTGTGGGGTATATCAGTGTTAGTGAGGGGTGTGGGTATATCAGTGTTACAGTGAGGGGTGTGGGGTATATCAGTGTTAGTGAGGAGTGTGGGGTATATCAGCGTTAGTGAGGGGTGTGGGGTATATCAGTGTTAGTGAGGGGTGTGGGGTATATCAGTGTCAGTGAGGAGTGTGGGTATATCAGTGTCAGTGAGGAGTGTGGGGTATATCAGTGTGAGTGAGGAGGGTGGGGTATATCAGTGTTAGTGAGGAGTGTGGGGTATATCAGTGTTAGTGAGGGGTGTGGGGTATATCAGTGTTACAGTGAGGGGTGTGGGTATATCAGTGTTAGTGAGGAGTGTGGGTATATCAGTGTTAGTGAGGAGTGTGGGGTATATCAGTGTTAGTGAGGAGGGTGGGGTATATCAGTGTTTGTGAGGAGTGTGGGGTATATCAGTGTTAGTGAGGGGTGTGGGGTATATCAGTGTTACAGTGAGAGGTGTGGGGTATATCAGTGTTACAGTGAGGGGTGTGGGGTATATCAGTGTTACAGTGAGGGGTGTGGGGTATATCAGTGTTAGTGAGGGGTGTGTGGTATATCAGTGTTACAGTGATGGGTATGGGTATATCAGTGTTAAAGTGAGGGGTGTGGGGTATATCAGTGTTACAGTGAGGAGTTGGGTATATCAGTGTTACAGTGAGGGGTGTGGGGTATATCAGTGTTACAGTGAGGGGTGTGGGGTATATCAGTGTTAGTGAGGAGTGTGGGGTATATCAGTGTTAGTGAGGGGTGTGGGGTATATCAGTGTTCCAGTGAGAGGTGTGGGTATATCAGTGTTACAGTGAGGGGTGTGGGGTATATCAGTGTTAGTGAGGAGTGTGGGGTATATCAGTGTGAGTGAGGAGTGTGGGGTATATCAGTGTTAGTGAGGGGTGTGGGGTATATCAGTGTTACAGTGAGGGGTGTGGGGTATATCAGTGTTACAGTGAGGGGTGTGGGGTATATCAGTGTTACAGTGAGAGGTGTGGGGTATATCAGTGTTACAGTGAGGGGTGTGGGGTATATCAGTGTTACAGTGAGGGGTGTGGGGTATATCAGTGTTACAGTGAGGGGTGTGGGGTACATCAGTGTTACAGTAAGGGGTGTGGGTATATCAGTGTTACAGTGAGGGGTGTGGGGTATATCAGTGTTACAGTGAGGGGTGTGGGGTACATCAGTGTTTCAGTGAGGGGTGTGGGTATATCAGTGTTACAGTGAGGGGTGTGGGGTATATCAGTGTTAGTGAGGAGTGTGGGGTATATCAGTGTTGCAGTGAGGGGTGTGGGGTATATCGGTGTTAGTGAGGGGTGTGGGGTATATCAGTGTTAGTGAGGGGTGTGGGGCACATCAGTGTTGCAGTGAGGGGTGTGGGGTATATCAGTGTTAGTGAGGGGTGTGGGGTATATCAGTGTTGCAGTGAGAGGTGTGGGGTATATCAGTGTTACAGTGAGGGGTCTGGGGTTTATCAGTATTACAGTGAGGGGTGTGGGGTATATCAGTGTTACAGTGAGGGGTGTGGGGTATATCAGTGTTAGTGAGGGGTGCGGGGTATATCAGTGTTACAGTGAGGGGTGTGGGGTATATCAGTGTTACAGTGAGGGATGTGGGGTATATCAGTGTTAGTGAGGAGTGTGGGGTATATCAGTGTTAGTGAGGGGTGTGGGGTATATCAGTGTTACAGTGAGGGGTGTGGGGTATATCAGTGTTACAGTGAGGGGTGTGGGGTATATCAGTGTTACAGTGAGAGGTGTGGGGTATATCAGTGTTAGTGAGGGGTGTGGGGTATATCAATGTTACAGTGAGGGGTGTGGGGTATATCAGTGTTAGTGAGGGGTGTGGGGTATATCAGTGTTACAGTGAGGGGTGTGGGGTATATCAGTGTTAGTGAGGGGTGTGGGGTATATCAGTGTTACAGTGAGGGGTGTGGGGTATATCAGTGTTAGTGAGGGGTGTGGGGTATATCAGTGTTAGTGAGGGGTGTGAGGTATATCAGTGTTAGTGAGGGGTGTGGGGTATATCAGTGTTAGTGAGGGGTGTGGGGTATATCAGTGTTACAGTGAGGGGTGTGGGGTATATCAGTGTTACAGTGAGGGGTGTGGGGTATATCAGTGTTACAGTGAGGGGTGTGGGGTATATCAGTGTTACAGTGAGAGGTGTGGGGTATATCAGTGTTACAGTGAGGGGTGTGGGGTATATCAGTGTTACAGTGAGGGGTGTGGGGTATATCAGTGTTAGTGAGGGGTGTGGGGTATATCAGTGTTACAGTGAGGGGTGTGGGGTATATCAGTGTTAGTGAGGGGTGTGGGGTATATCAGTGTTAGTGAGGGGTGTGGGGTATATCAGTGTTACAGTGAGGGGTGTGGGTATATCAGTGTTAGTGAGGAGTGTGGGTATATCAGTGTTAGTGAGGAGTGTGGGGTATATCAGTGTTACAGTGAGGGGTGTGGGGTATATCAGCGTTAGAGAGGGGTGTGGGGTATATCAGCGTTAGTGAGGGGTGTGGGGTATATCAGTGTCAGTGAGGAGTGTGGGAATATCAGTGTCAGTGAGGAGTGTGGGGTATATCAGTGTTAGTGAGGAGGGTGGGGTATATCAGTGTTAGTGAGGAGTGTGGGGTATATCAGTGTTAGTGAGGGGTGTGGGGTATATCAGTGTTACAGTGAGGGGTGTGGGTATATCAGTGTTAGTGAGGAGTGTGGGGTATATCAGTGTTAGTGAGGAGGGTGGGGTATATCAGTGTTTGTGAGGAGTGTGGGGTATATCAGTGTTAGTGAGGGGTGTGGGGTATATCAGTGTTACAGTGAGAGGTGTGGGGTATATCAGTGTTACAGTGAGGGGTGTGGGGTATATCAGTGTTACAGTGAGGGGTGTGGGGTATATCAGTGTTAGTGAGGGGTGTGTGGTATATCAGTGTTACAGTGATGGGTATGGGTATATCAGTGTTAAAGTGAGGGGTGTGGGGTATATCAGTGTTACAGTGAGGAGTGTGGGGTATATCAGTGTTACAGTGAGGGGTGTGGGGTATATCAGTGTTACAGTGAGGGGTGTGGGGTATATCAGTGTTAGTGAGGAGTGTGGGGTATATCAGTGTTAGTGAGGGGTGTGGGGTATATCAGTGTTACAGTGAGGGGTGTGGGGTATATCAGTGTTACAGTGAGGGGTGTGGGGTATATCAGTGTTACAGTGAGAGGTGTGGGGTATATCAGTGTTACAGTGAGGGGTGTGGGGTATATCAGTGTTACAGTGAGGGGTGTGGGGTATATCAGTGTTAGTGAGGGGTGTGGGGTACATCAGTGTTAAAGTAAGGGGTGTGGGTATATCAGTGTTACAGTGAGGGGTGTGGGGTATATCAGTGTTCCAGTGAGGGGTGTGGGGTACATCAGTGTTTCAGTGAGGGGTGTGGGTATATCAGTGTTACAGTGAGGGGTGTGGGGTATATCAGTGTTAGTGAGGAGTGTGGGGTATATAAGTGTTGCAGTGAGGGGTGTGGGGTATATCGGTGTTAGTGAGGGGTGTGGGGTATATCAGTGTTAGTGAGGGGTGTGGGGCACATCAGTGTTGCAGTGAGGGGTGTGGGGTATATCAGTGTTAGTGAGGGGTGTGGGGTATATCAGTGTTGCAGTGAGAGGTGTGGGGTATATCAGTGTTACAGTGAGGGGTCTGGGGTTTATCAGTATTACAGTGAGGGGTGTGGGGTATATCAGTGTTACAGTGAGGGGTGTGGGGTATATCAGTGTTAGTGAGGGGTGTGGGGTATATCAGTGTTACAGTGAGGGGTGTGGGGTATATCAGTGTTACAGTGAGGGGTGTGGGGTACATCAGTGTTAGTGAGGAGTGTGGGGTATATCAGTGTTAGTGAGGGGTGTGGGGTATATCAGTGTTACAGTGAGGGGTGTGGGGTATATCAGTGTTACAGTGAGGGGTGTGGGGTATATCAGTGTTACAGTGAGAGGTGTGGGGTATATCAGTGTTAGTGAGGGGTGTGGGGTATATCAGTGTTACAGTGAGGGGTGTGGGGTATATCAGTGTTAGTGAGGGGTGTGGGGTATATCAGTGTTACAGTGAGGGGTGTGGGGTATATCAGTGTTAGTGAGGGGTGTGGGGTATATCAGTGTTACAGTGAGGGGTGTGGGGTATATCAGTGTTAGTGAGGGGTGTGGGGTATATCAGTGTTAGTGAGGGGTGTGGGGTATATCAGTGTTAGTGAGGGGTGTGGGGTATATCAGTGTTAGTGAGGGGTGTGGGGTATATCAGTGTTACAGTGAGGGGTGTGGGGTATATCAGTGTTACAGTGAGGGGTGTGGGGTATATCAGTGTTAGTGAGGGGTGTGGGGTATATCAGTGTTAGTGAGGGGTGTGGGGTATATCAGTGTTAGTGAGGGGTGTGGGGTATATCAGTGTTAGTGAGGGGTGTGGGGTATATCAGTGTTACAGTGAGGGGTGTGGGGTATATCAGTGTTAGTGAGGGGTGTGGGGTATATCAGTGTTAGTGAGGGGTGTGGGGTATATCAGTGTTACAGTGAGGGGTATGGGTATATCAGTCTAACAGTGAGGGGTGTGGGGTATATCAGTGTCACAGAGAGGAGTGTGGGGTATATCAGTGTTACAGTGAGGGGTGTGGGGTATATCAGTGTTACAGTGAGGGGTGTGGGGTATATCAGTGTTACAGTGAGGGGTTTGGGGTATATCAGTGTTACAGTGAGGGGTGTGGGTTTATCAGTGTTACAGTGAGGGGTGTGGGTATATCAGCGTTAGTGAGGGGTGTGGGGTATATCAGTGTTACAGTGAGGGGTGTGGGGTATATCAGTGTTAGAGTGAGAGGTGTGGGTGTATCAGTGTTAGTGAGGGGAGTGGGGTATATCAGTGTTACAGTGAGGGGTGTGGGGTATATCAGTGTTACAGTGAGGGGTGTGGGGTATATCAGTGTTACAGTGAGGGGTGTAGGGTATATCAGTGTTAGTGAGGGGTGTGGGGTATATCAGTGTTAGTGAGGGGTGTGGGGTATATCAGTGTTACAGTGAGGGGTATGGGTATATCAGTGTTACAGTGAGTGGTGTGGGGTATATCAGTGTTACAGTGAGGAGTGTGGGGTATATCAGTGTTACAGTGAGGGGTGTGGGGTATATCAGTGTTACAGTGAGGGGTGTGGGGTACATCAGTGTTACAGTGAGGGGTGTGGGGTATATCAGTGTTACCGTGAGGGGTTTGGGGTATATCAGTGTTACAGTGAGGGGTGTGGGTATATCAGTGTTACAGTGAGGGGTGTGGGTATATCAGCGTTAGTGAGGGGTGTGGGGTATATCAGTGTTACAGTGAGGGGTGTGGGGTATATCAGTGTTAGAGTGAGAGGTGTGGGTATATCAGTGTTAGTGAGGGGAGTGGGGTATATCAGTGTTACAGTGAGGGGTGTGGGTATATCAGTGTTAGTGAGGGGTGTGGGGTATATCAGTGTTACAGTGAGGGGTGTGGGGTATATCAGCGTTAGTGAGGGGTGTGGGGTATATCAGTGTTAGTGAGGGGTGTGGGGTATATCATTGTTAGAGTGGGAGGTGTGGGTATATCAGTGTTAGTGAGGGGTGTGGGGTATATCAGTGTTACAGTGAGGGGTGTGGGTATATCAGTGTTAGTGAGAGGTGTGGGGTATATCAGTGTTACAGTGAGGGGTGTGGGTATATCAGTGTTAGTGAGGGATGTGGGGTATATCAGTGTTACAGTGAGGGGTGTGGGGTATATCAGCGTTAGTGAGGGGTGTGGGGTATATCAGTGTTACAGTGAGGAGTGTGGGGTATATCAGTGTTAGTGAGGAGTGTGGGGTATATCAGTGTTAGTGAGGGGTGTGGGGTATATCAGTGTTACAGTGAGGGGTGTGGGGTATACCAGTGTTAGTGAGGGGTGTGGGGTATATCAGTGTTACAGTGAGGAGTGTGGGGTATATCAGTGTTAGTGAGGGGTGTGGGGTATATCAGTGTTAGTGAGGGGTGTGGGTATATCAGTGTTAGTGAGGAGTGTGGGTTATATCAGTGTTAGTGAGGAAGGTGGGGTATATCAGTGTTAGTGAGGAGTGTGGGTATATCAGTGTTACAGTGAGGGGTGTGGGTATATCAGTGTTAGTGAGGAGTGTGGGGTATATCAGTGTTAGTGAGGAGTGTGGGGTATATCAGTGTTAGTGAGGGGTGTGGGGTACATCAGTGTTAGAGTGAGAGGTGTGGGTATATCAGTGTTAGTGAGGGGAGTGGGGTATATCAGTGTTACAGTGAGGGGTGTGGGTATATCAGTGTTAGTGAGGGGTGTGGGGTATATCAGTGTTACAGTGAGGGGTGTGGGGTATATCAGCGTTAGTGAGGGGTGTGGGGTATATCAGTGTTAGTGAGGGGTGTGGGGTATATCAGTGTGAGAGTGGGAGGTGTGGGTATATCAGTGTTAGTGAGGGGTGTGGGGTATATCAGTGTTACAGTGAGGGGTGTGGGTATATCAGTGTTAGTGAGGGGTGTGTGGTATATCAGTGTTACAGTGAGGGGTGTGGGTATATCAGTGTTAGTGAGGGATGTGGGGTATATCAGTGTTACAGTGAGGGGTGTGGGGTATATCAGCGTTAGTGAGGGGTGTGGGGTATATCAGTGTTACAGTGAGGAGTGTGGGGTATATCAGTGTCAGTGAGGAGTGTGGGGTATATCAGTGTTACAGTGAGGGGTGTGGGGTATATCAGTGTTAGTGAGCGGTGTGGGGTATATCAGTGTTACAGTGAGGAGTGTGGGGTATATCAGTGTTAGTGAGGGGTGTGGGGTATATCAGTGTTAGTGAGGGGTGTGGGGTATATCAGTGTTAGTGAGGGGTGTGGAGTATATCAGTGTTAGTGAGGGGTGTGGGTATCTCAGTGTTAGTGAGGAGTGTGGGGTATATCAGTGTTAGTGAGGAGTGTGGGTATCTCAGTGTTAGTGAGGAGTGTGGGGTATATCAGTGTTAGTGAGGAGTGTGGGTATCTCAGTGTTAGTGAGGAGTGTGGGGTATATCAGTGTTAGTGAGGGGTGTGGGGTATATCAGTGTTAGTGAGGAGTGTGGGGTATATCAGTGTTAGTGAGGAAGGTGGGGTATATCAGTGTTAGTGAGGAGTGTGGGTATATCAGTGTTAGTGAGGAGTGTGGGTATCTCAGTGTTAGTGAGGAGTGTGGGGTATATCAGTGTTAGTGAGGGGTGTGGGTATATCAGTGTTAGTGAGGAGTGTGGGTATCTCAGTGTTAGTGAGGAGTGTGGGGTATATCAGTGTTAGTGAGGGGTGTGGGGTATATCAGTGTTAGTGAGGGGTGTGGGTATCTCAGTGTTAGTGAGGAGTGTGGGGTATATCAGTGTTAGTGAGGAGTGTGGGGTATATCAGTGTTAGTGAGGGGTGTGGGGTATATCAGTGTTAGTGAGGGGTGTGGGTATCTCAGTGTTAGTGAGGAGTGTGGGGTATATCAGTGTTAGTGAGGAAGGTGGGGTATATCAGTGTTAGTGAGGAGTGTGGGTATATCAGTGTTAGTGAGGAGTGTGGGGTATATCAGTGTTACAGTGAGGGTTGTGGGGTATATCAGTGTTACAGTGAGGGGTGTGGGGTATATCAGTGTTAGTGAGGAGTGTGGGTATATCAGTGTTGTTGAGGAGTGTGGGGTCTATCAGTGTTAGTGAGGAGGGTGGGGTATATCAGTGTTAGTGAGGAGTGTGGGGTATATCAGTGTTAGTGAGGGGTGTGGGGTATATCAGTGTTACAGTGAGAGGTGTGGGGTATATCAGTGTTACAGTGAGGGGTGTGGGTATATCAGTGTTACAGTGAGGGGTGTGGGTATAACAGCGTTAGTGAGGGGTGTGGGGTATATCAGTGTTAGTGAGGGGTGTGGGGTATATCAGTGTTACAGTGAGGGGTGTGGGTATATCAGTGTTACAGTGAGGGGTGTGGGGTATATCAGTGTTAGTGAGGAGTGTGGGGTATATCAGTGTTAGTGAGGGGTGTGGGTATATCAGTGTTACAGTGAGGGGTGTGGGTATATCAGTGTTAGTGAGGAGTGTGGGTATATCAGTGTTAGTGAGGAGTGTGGGGTATATCAGTGTTACAGTGAGGGGTGTGGGGTATATCAGTGTTAGTGAGGGGTGTGGGGTATATCAGTGTTAGTGAGGAGTGTGGGGTATATCAGTGTTAGTGAGGGGTGTGGGTATATCAGTGTTACAGTGAGGGGTGTGGGGTATATCAGTGTTAGTGAGGAGTGTGGGGTATATCAGCGTTAGTGAGGGGTGTGGGGTATATCAGTGTTAGTGAGGGGTGTGGGGTATATCAGTGTCAGTGAGGAGTGTGGGTATATCAGTGTCAGTGAGGAGTGTGGGGTATATCAGTGTGAGTGAGGAGGGTGGGGTATATCAGTGTTAGTGAGGAGTGTGGGGTATATCAGTGTTAGTGAGGGGTGTGGGGTATATCAGTGTTACAGTGAGGGGTGTGGGTATATCAGTGTTAGTGAGGAGTGTGGGTATATCAGTGTTAGTGAGGAGTGTGGGGTATATCAGTGTTAGTGAGGAGGGTGGGGTATATCAGTGTTTGTGAGGAGTGTGGGGTATATCAGTGTTAGTGAGGGGTGTGGGGTATATCAGTGTTACAGTGAGAGGTGTGGGGTATATCAGTGTTACAGTGAGGGGTGTGGGGTATATCAGTGTTACAGTGAGGGGTGTGGGGTATATCAGTGTTAGTGAGGGGTGTGTGGTATATCAGTGTTACAGTGATGGGTATGGGTATATCAGTGTTAAAGTGAGGGGTGTGGGGTATATCAGTGTTACAGTGAGGAGTGTGGGGTATATCAGTGTTACAGTGAGGGGTGTGGGGTATATCAGTGTTACAGTGAGGGGTGTGGGGTATATCAGTGTTAGTGAGGAGTGTGGGGTATATCAGTGTTAGTGAGGGGTGTGGGGTATATCAGTGTTCCAGTGAGAGGTGTGGGTATATCAGTGTTACAGTGAGGGGTGTGGGGTATATCAGTGTTAGTGAGGAGTGTGGGGTATATCAGTGTGAGTGAGGAGTGTGGGGTATATCAGTGTTAGTGAGGGGTGTGGGGTATATCAGTGTTACAGTGAGGGGTGTGGGGTATATCAGTGTTACAGTGAGGGGTGTGGGGTATATCAGTGTTACAGTGAGAGGTGTGGGGTATATCAGTGTTACAGTGAGGGGTGTGGGGTATATCAGTGTTACAGTGAGGGGTGTGGGGTATATCAGTGTTACAGTGAGGGGTGTGGGGTACATCAGTGTTACAGTAAGGGGTGTGGGTATATCAGTGTTACAGTGAGGGGTGTGGGGTATATCAGTGTTACAGTGAGGGGTGTGGGGTACATCAGTGTTTCAGTGAGGGGTGTGGGTATATCAGTGTTACAGTGAGGGGTGTGGGGTATATCAGTGTTCGTGAGGAGTGTGGGGTATATCAGTGTTGCAGTGAGGGGTGTGGGGTATATCGGTGTTAGTGAGGGGTGTGGGGTATATCAGTGTTAGTGAGGGGTGTGGGGCACATCAGTGTTGCAGTGAGGGGTGTGGGGTATATCAGTGTTAGTGAGGGGTGTGGGGTATATCAGTGTTGCAGTGAGAGGTGTGGGGTATATCAGTGTTACAGTGAGGGGTCTGGGGTTTATCAGTATTACAGTGAGGGGTGTGGGGTATATCAGTGTTACAGTGAGGGGTGTGGGGTATATCAGTGTTAGTGAGGGGTGTGGGGTATATCAGTGTTACAGTGAGGGGTGTGGGGTATATCAGTGTTACAGTGAGGGATGTGGGGTATATCAGTGTTAGTGAGGAGTGTGGGGTATATCAGTGTTAGTGAGGGGTGTGGGGTATATCAGTGTTACAGTGAGGGGTGTGGGGTATATCAGTGTTACAGTGAGGGGTGTGGGGTATATCAGTGTTACAGTGAGAGGTGTGGGGTATATCAGTGTTAGTGAGGGGTGTGGGGTATATCAGTGTTACAGTGAGGGGTGTGGGGTATATCAGTGTTAGTGAGGGGTGTGGGGTATATCAGTGTTACAGTGAGGGGTGTGGGGTATATCAGTGTTAGTGAGGGGTGTGGGGTATATCAGTGTTACAGTGAGGGGTGTGGGGTATATCAGTGTTAGTGAGGGGTGTGGGGTATATCAGTGTTAGTGAGGGGTGTGGGGTATATCAGTGTTAGTGAGGGGTGTGGGGTATATCAGTGTTAGTGAGGGGTGTGGGGTATATCAGTGTTACAGTGAGGGGTGTGGGGTATATCAGTGTTACAGTGAGGGGTGTGGGGTATATCAGTGTTACAGTGAGGGGTGTGGGGTATATCAGTGTTAGTGAGGGGTGTGGGGTATATCAGTGTTAGTGAGGGGTGTGGGGTATATCAGTGTTACAGTGAGGGGTGTGGGTATATCAGTGTTAGTGAGGAGTGTGGGTATATCAGTGTTAGTGAGGAGTGTGGGGTATATCAGTGTTACAGTGAGGGGTGTGGGGTATATCAGCGTTAGTGAGGGGTGTGGGGTATATCAGTGTTAGTGAGGGGTGTGGGGTATATCAGTGTCAGTGAGGAGTGTGGGTATATCAGTGTCAGTGAGGAGTGTGGGGTATATCAGTGTTAGTGAGGAGGGTGGGGTATATCAGTGTTAGTGAGGAGTGTGGGGTATATCAGTGTTAGTGAGGGGTGTGGGGTATATCAGTGTTACAGTGAGGGGTGTGGGTATATCAGTGTTAGTGAGGAGTGTGGGGTATATCAGTGTTAGTGAGGAGGGTGGGGTATATCAGTGTTTGTGAGGAGTGTGGGGTATATCAGTGTTAGTGAGGGGTGTGGGGTATATCAGTGTTACAGTGAGAGGTGTGGGGTATATCAGTGTTACAGTGAGGGGTGTGGGGTATATCAGTGTTACAGTGAGGGGTGTGGGGTATATCAGCGTTAGTGAGGGGTGTGTGGTATATCAGTGTTACAGTGATGGGTATGGGTATATCAGTGTTAAAGTGAGGGGTGTGGGGTATATCAGTGTTACAGTGAGGAGTGTGGGGTATATCAGTGTTACAGTGAGGGGTGTGGGGTGTATCAGTGTTACAGTGAGGGGTGTGGGGTATATCAGTGTTAGTGAGGAGTGTGGGGTATATCAGTGTTAGTGAGGGGTGTGGGGTATATCAGTGTTACAGTGAGGGGTGTGGGGTATATCAGTGTTACAGTGAGGGGTGTGGGGTATATCAGTGTTACAGTGAGAGGTGTGGGGTATATCAGTGTTACAGTGAGGGGTGTGGGGTATATCAGTGTTACAGTGAGGGGTGTGGGGTATATCAGTGTTACAGTGAGGGGTGTGGGGTACATCAGTGTTAAAGTAAGGGGTGTGGGTATATCAGTGTTACAGTGAGGGGTGTGGGGGATATCAGTGTTACAGTGAGGGGTGTGGGGTACATCAGTGTTTCAGTGAGGGGTGTGGGTATATCAGTGTTACAGTGAGGGGTGTGGGGTATATCAGTGTTAGTGAGGAGTGTGGGGTATATCAGTGTTGCAGTGAGGGGTGTGGGGTATATCGGTGTTAGTGAGGGGTGTGGGGTATATCAGTGTTAGTGAGGGGTGTGGGGCACATCAGTGTTGCAGTGAGGGGTGTGGGGTATATCAGTGTTAGTGAGGGGTGTGGGGTATATCAGTGTTGCAGTGAGAGGTGTGGGGTATATCAGTGTTACAGTGAGGGGTCTGGGGTTTATCAGTATTACAGTGAGGGGTGTGGGGTATATCAGTGTTACAGTGAGGGGTGTGGGGTATATCAGTGTTGGTGAGGGGTGTGGGGTATATCAGTGTTACAGTGAGGGGTGTGGGGTATATCAGTGTTACAGTGAGGGGTGTGGGGTACATCAGTGTTAGTGAGGAGTGTGGGGTATATCAGTGTTAGTGAGGGGTGTGGGGTATATCAGTGTTACAGTGAGGGGTGTGGGGTATATATCAGTGTTACAGTGAGGGGTGTGGGGTATATCAGTGTTACAGTGAGAGGTGTGGGGTATATCAGTGTTAGTGAGGGGTGTGGGGTATATCAGTGTTACAGTGAGGGGTGTGGGGTATATCAGTGTTAGTGAGGGGTGTGGGGTATATCAGTGTTACAGTGAGGGGTTCGGGGTATATCAGTGTTAGTGAGGGGTGTGGGGTATATCAGTGTTACAGTGAGGGGTGTGGGGTATATCAGTGTTAGTGAGGGGTGTGGGGTATATCAGTGTTTGTGAGGGGTGTGGGGTATATCAGTGTTAGTGAGGGGTGTGGGGTATATCAGTGTTAGTGAGGGGTGTGGGGTATATCAGTGTTACAGTGAGGGGTGTGGGGTATATCAGTGTTACAGTGAGGGGTGTGGGGTATATCAGTGTTAGTGAGGGGTGTGGGGTATATCAGTGTTAGTGAGGGGTGTGGGGTATATCAGTGTTAGTGAGGGGTGTGGGGTATATCAGTGTTAGTGAGGGGTGTGGGGTATATCAGTGTTACAGTGAGGGGTGTGGGGTATATCAGTGTTAGTGAGGGGTGTGGGGTATATCAGTGTTAGTGAGGGGTGTGGGGTATATCAGTGTTACAGTGAGGGGTATGGGTATATCAGTGTAACAGTGAGGGGTGTGGGGTATATCAGTGTCACAGAGAGGAGTGTGGGGTATATCAGTGTTACAGTGAGGGGTGTGGGGTATATCAGTGTTACAGTGAGGGGTGTGGGGTATATCAGTGTTACAGAGAGGGGTTTGGGGTATATTAGTGTTACAGTGAGGGGTGTGGGTTTATCAGTGTTACAGTGAGGGGTGTGGGTATATCAGCGTTAGTGAGGGGTGTGGGGTATATCAGTGTTACAGTGAGGGGTGTGGGGTATATCAGTGTTAGAGTGAGAGGTGTGGGTGTATCAGTGTTAGTGAGGGGAGTGGGGTATATCAGTGTTACAGTGAGGGGTGTGGGGTATATCAGTGTTACAGTGAGGGGTGTGGGGTATATCAGTGTTACAGTGAGGGGTGTGGGGTATATCAGTGTTAGTGAGGGGTGTGGGGTATATCAGTGTTAGTGAGGGGTGTGGGGTATATCAGTGTTACAGTGAGGGGTATGGGTATATCAGTGTTACAGTGAGGGGTGTGGGGTATATCAGTGTTACAGTGAGGAGTGTGGGGTATATCAGTGTTACAGTGAGGGGTGTGGGGTATATCAGTGTTACAGTGAGGGGTGTGGGGTACATCAGTGTTACAGTGAGGGGTGTGGGGTATATCAGTGTTACAGTGAGGGGTTTGGGGTATATCAGTGTTACAGTGAGGGGTGTGGGTATATCAGTGTTACAGTGAGGGGTGTGGGTATATCAGCGTTAGTGAGGGGTGTGGGGTATATCAGTGTTACAGTGAGGGGTGTGGGGTATATCAGTGTTAGAGTGAGAGGTGTGGGTATATCAGTGTTAGTGAGGGGAGTGGGGTATATCAGTGTTACAGTGAGGGGTGTGGGTATATCAGTGTTAGTGAGGGGTGTGGGGTATATCAGTGTTACAGTGAGGGGTGTGGGGTATATCAGCGTTAGTGAGGGGTGTGGGGTATATCAGTGTTAGTGAGGGGTGTGGGGTATATCATTGTTAGAGTGGGAGGTGTGGGTATATCAGTGTTAGTGAGGGGTGTGGGGTATATCAGTGTTACAGTGAGGGGTGTGGGTATATCAGTGTTAGTGAGAGGTGTGGGGTATATCAGTGTTACAGTGAGGGGTGTGGGTATATCAGTGTTAGTGAGGGATGTGGGGTATATCAGTGTTACAGTGAGGGGTGTGGGGTATATCAGCGTTAGTGAGGGGTGTGGGGTATATCAGTGTTACAGTGAGGAGTGTGGGGTATATCAGTGTTAGTGAGGAGTGTGGGGTATATCAGTGTTAGTGAGGGGTGTGGGGTATATCAGTGTTACAGTGAGGGGTGTGGCGTATATCAGTGTTAGTGAGGGGTGTGGGGTATATCAGTGTTAGTGAGGGGTGTGGGAAAATCAGTGTTAGTGAGGAGTGTGGGTTATATCAGTGTTAGTGAGGAAGGTGGGGTATATCAGTGTTAGTGAGGAGTGTGGGTATATCAGTGTTACAGTGAGGGGTGTGGGTATATCAGTGTTAGTGAGGAGTGTGGGGTATATCAGTGTTAGTGAGAAGTGTGGGGTATATCAGTGTTAGTGAGGGGTGTGGGGTACATCAGTGTTAGAGTGAGAGGTGTGGGTATATCAGTGTTAGTGAGGGGAGTGGGGTATATCAGTGTTACAGTGAGGGGTTTGGGTATATCAGTGTTAGTGAGGGGTGTGGGGTATATCAGTGTTACAGTGAGGGGTGTGGGGTATATCAGCGTTAGTGAGGGGTGTGGGGTATATCAGTGTTAGTGAGGGGTGTGGGGTATATCAGTGTTAGAGTGGGAGGTGTGGGTATATCAGTGTTAGTGAGGGGTGTGGGGTATATCAGTGTTACAGTGAGGGGTGTGGGTATATCAGTGTTAGTGAGGGGTGTGGGGTATATCAGTGTTACAGTGAGGGGTGTGGGTATATCAGTGTTAGTGAGGGATGTGGGGTATATCAGTGTTACAGTGAGGGGTGTGGGGTATATCAGCGTTAGTGAGGGGTGTGGGGTATATCAGTGTTACAGTGAGGAGTGTGGGGTATATCAGTGTTAGTGAGGAGTGTGGGGTATATCAGTGTTAGTGAGGGGTGTGGGGTATATCAGTGTTACAGTGAGGGGTGTGGGGTATATCAGTGTTAGTGAGGGGTGTGGGGTATATCAGTGTTACAGTGAGGAGTGTGGGGTATATCAGTGTTAGTGAGGGGTGTGGGGTATATCAGTGTTAGTGAGGGGTGTGGGTATATCAGTGTTAGTGAGGAGTGTGGGGTATATCAGTGTTAGTGAGGAAGGTGGGGTATATCAGTGTTAGTGAGGAGTGTGGGTATATCAGTGTTAGTGAGGAGTGTGGGTATCTCAGTGTTAGTGAGGAGTGTGGGGTATATCAGTGTTAGTGAGGGGTGTGGGTATCTCAGTGTTAGTGAGGAGTGTGGGTATCTCAGTGTTAGTGAGGAGTGTGGGGTATATCAGTGTTAGTGAGGGGTGTGGGGTATATCAGTGTTAGTGAGGAGTGTGGGTATATCAGTGTTGTTGAGGAGTGTGGGGTCTATCAGTGTTAGTGAGGAGGGTGGGGTATATCAGTGTTAGTGAGGAGTGTGGGGTATATCAGTGTTAGTGAGGGGTGTGGGGTATATCAGTGTTAGTGAGGAGTGTGGGGTCTATCAGTGTTAGTGAGGGGTGTGGGTATCTCAGTGTTAGTGAGGAGTGTGGGGTATATCAGTGTTAGTGAGGGGTGTGGGTATCTCAGTGTTAGTGAGGAGTGTGGGTTATATCAGTGTTAGTGAGGAGTGTGGGGTATATCAGTGTTAGTGAGGGGTGTGGGGTATATCAGTGTTAGTGAGGAGTGTGGGGTCTATCAGTGTTAGTGAGGGGTGTGGGTATCTCAGTGTTAGTGAGGAGTGTGGGGTATATCAGTGTTAGTGAGGGGTGTGGGTATCTCAGTGTTAGTGAGGAGTGTGGGGTCTATCAGTGTTAGTGAGGAAGGTGGGGTATATCAGTGTTAGTGAGGAGTGTGGGAATATCAGTGTTAGTGAGGAGTGTGGGGTATATCAGTGTTACAGTGAGGGTTGTGGGGTATATCAGTGTTACAGTGAGGGGTGTGGGGTATATCAGTGTTAGTGAGGAGTGTGGGTATATCAGTGTTGTTGAGGAGTGTGGGGTCTATCAGTGTTAGTGAGGAGGGTGGGGTATATCAGTGTTAGTGAGGAGTGTGGGGTATATCAGTGTTAGTGAGGGGTGTGGGGTATATCAGTGTTACAGTGAGAGGTGTGGGGTATATCAGTGTTACAGTGAGGGGTGTGGGTATATCAGTGTTACAGTGAGGGGTGTGGGTATAACAGCGTTAGTGAGGGGTGTGGGGTATATCAGTGTTAGTGAGGGGTGTGGGGTATATCAGTGTTACAGTGAGGGGTACGGGAATATCAGTGTTACAGTGAGGGGTGTGGGGTATATCAGTGTTACAGTGAGGAGTGTGGGGTATATCAGTGTTACAGTGAGGGGTGTGGGGTATATCAGTGTTACAGTGAGGGGTGTGGGGTATATCAGTGTTACAGTGAGGGGTGTGGGGTATATCAGTGTTACAGTGAGGGGTGTGGGGTATATCAGTGTTACAGTGAGAGGTGTGGGGTATATCAGTGTTACAGTGAGGGGTGTGGGGTATATCAGTGTTACAGTGAGGGGTGTGGGGTATATCAGTGTTACAGTGAGGGGTGTGGGGTACATCAGTGTTACAGTAAGGGGTGTGGGTATATCAGTGTTACAGTGAGGGGTGTGGGGTACATCAGTGTTTCAGTGAGGGGTGTGGGTATATCAGTGTTACAGTGAGGGGTGTGGGGTATATCAGTGTTAGTGAGGAGTGTGGGGTATATCAGTGTTGCAGTGAGGGGTGTGGGGTATATCGGTGTTTGTGAGGGGTGTGGGGTATATCAGTGTTAGTGAGGGGTGTGGGGCACATCAGTGTTGCAGTGAGGGGTGTGGGGTATATCAGTGTTAGTGAGGGGTGTGGGGTATATCAGTGTTGCAGTGAGAGGTGTGGGGTATATCAGTGTTACAGTGAGGGGTCTGGGGTTTATCAGTATTACAGTGAGGGGTGTGGGGTATATCAGTGTTACAGTGAGGGGTGTGGGGTATATCAGTGTTAGTGAGGGGTGTGGGGTATATCAGTGTTACAGTGAGGGGTGTGGGGTATATCAGTGTTACAGTGAGGGATGTGGGGTATATCAGTGTTAGTGAGGAGTGTGGGGTATATCAGTGTTAGTGAGGGGTGTGGGGTATATCAGTGTTACAGTGAGGGGTGTGGGGTATATCAGTATTACAGTGAGGGGTGTGGGGTATATCAGTGTTACAGTGAGAGGTGTGGGGTATATCAGTGTTAGTGAGGGGTGTGGGGTATATCAGTGTTACAGTGAGGGGTGTGGGGTATATCAGTGTTAGTGAGGGGTGTGGGGTATATCAGTGTTACAGTGAGGGGTGTGAGGTATATCAGTGTTAGTGAGGGGTGTGGGGTATATCAGTGTTAGTGAGGGGTGTGGGGTATATCAGTGTTAGTGAGGGGTGTGGGGTATATCAGTGTTAGTGAGGGGTGTGGGGTATATCAGTGTTACAGTGAGGGGTGTGGGGTATATCAGTGTTACAGTGAGGGGTGTGGGGTATATCAGTGTTACAGTGAGGGGTGTGGGGTATATCAGTGTTACAGTGAGGGGTGTGGGGTATATCAGTGTTAGTGAGGGGTGTGGGGTATATCAGTGTTACAGTGAGGGGTATGGGTATATCAGTGTTACAGTGAGGGGTGTGGGGTATATCAGTGTCACAGTGAGGAGTGTGGGGTATATCAGTGTTACAGTGAGGGGTGTGGGGTATATCAGTGTTACAGTGAGGGGTGTGGGGTATATCAGTGTTACAGTGAGGGGTTTGGGGTATATCAGTGTTACAGTGAGGGGTGTGGGTTTATCAGTGTTACAGTGAGGGGTGTGGGTATATCAGCGTTAGTGAGGGGTGTGGGGTATATCAGTGTTACAGTGAGGGGAGTGGGGTATATCAGTGTTACAGTGAGGGGTGTGGGGTATATCAGTGTTACAGTGAGGGGTGTGGGGTATATCAGTGTTACAGTGAGGGGTGTGGGGTATATCAGTGTTAGTGAGGGGTGTGGGGTATATCAGTGTTAGTGAGGGGTGTGGGGTATATCAGTGTTACAGTGAGGGGTATGGGTATATCAGTGTTACAGTGAGGGGTGTGGGGTATATCAGTGTCCCAGTGAGGAGTGTGGGGTATATCAGTGTTACAGTGAGGGGTGTGGGGTATATCAGTGTTACAGTGAGGGGTGTGGGGTACATCAGTGTTACAGTGAGGGGTGTGGGGTATATCAGTGTTACAGTGAGGGGTTTGGGGTATATCAGTGTTACAGTGAGGGGTGTGGGTATATCAGTGTTACAGTGAGGGGTGTGGGTATATCAGCGTTAGTGAGGGGTGTGGGGTATATCAGTGTTACAGTGAGGGGTGTGGGGTATATCAGTGTTAGAGTGAGAGGTGTGGGTATATCAGTGTTAGTGAGGGGAGTGGGGTATATCAGTGTTACAGTGAGGGGTGTGGGTATATCAGTGTTAGTGAGGGGTGTGGGGTATATCAGTGTTACAGTGAGGGGTGTGGGGTATATCAGCGTTAGTGAGGGGTGTGGGGTATATCAGTGTTAGTGAGGGGTGTGGGGTATATCAGTGTTAGAGTGGGAGGTGTGGGTATATCAGTGTTAGTGAGGGGTGTGGGGTATATCAGTGTTACAGTGAGGGGTGTGGGTATATCAGTGTTAGTGAGGGGTGTGGGGTATATCAGTGTTACAGTGAGGGGTGTGGGTATATCAGTGTTAGTGAGGGGTGTGGGGTATATCAGTGTTACAGTGAGGGGTGTGGGGTACATCAGCGTTAGTGAGGGGTGTGGGGTATATCGGTGTTACAGTGAGGAGTGTGGGGTATATCAGTGTTAGTGAGGAGTGTGGGGTATATCAGTGTTAGTGAGGGGTGTGGGGTATATCAGTGTTACAGTGAGGAGTGTGGGGTATATCAGTGTTAGTGAGGGGTGTGGGGTATATCAGTGTTAGTGAGGGGTGTGGGTATCTCAGTGTTAGTGAGGAGTGTGGGTATATCAGTGTTGGTGAGGAGTGTGGGGTATATCAGTGTTAGTGAGGAAGGTGGGGTACATCAGTGTTAGTGAGGAGTGTGGGTATATCAGTGTTAGTGAGGAGTGTGGGGTATATCAGTGTTACAGTGAGGGGTGTGGGGTATATCAGTGTTACAGTGAGGGGTGTGGGGTATATCAGTGTTAGTGAGGAGTGTGGGTATATCAGTGTTGTTGAGGAGTGTGGGGTCTATCAGTGTTAGTGAGGAGGGTGGGGTATATCAGTGTTAGTGAGGAGTGTGGGGTATATCAGTGTTAGTGAGGGGTGTGGGGTATATCAGTGTTACAGTGAGAGGTGTGGGGTATATCAGTGTTACAGTGAGGGGTGTGGGTATATCAGTGTTACAGTGAGGGGTGTGGGTATATCAGCGTTAGTGAGGGGTGTGGGGTATATCAGTGTTAGTGAGGGGTGTGGGGTATATCAGTGTTACAGTGAGGGGTATGGGTATATCAGTGTTACAGTGAGGGGTGTGGGGTATATCAGTGTCACAGTGAGGAGTGTGGGGTATATCAGTGTTACAGTGAGGGGTGTGGGGTATATCAGTGTTACAGTGAGGGGTGTGGGGTATATCAGTGTTACAGTGAGGGGTTTGGGGTATATCAGTGTTACAGTGAGGGGTGTGGGTATATCAGTGTTACAGTGAGGGGTGTGGGTATATCAGCGTTCGTGAGGGGTGTGGGGTATATCAGTGTTACAGTGAGGGGTGTTGGGTATATCAGTGTTAGAGTGAGAGGTGTGGGTATATCAGTGTTAGTGAGGGGAGTGGGGTATATCAGTGTTACAGTGAGGGGTGTGGGGTATATCAGTGTTACAGTGAGGGGTATGGGTATATCAGTGTTACAGTGAGGGGTGTGGGGTATATCAGTGTCACAGTGAGGAGTGTGGGGTATATCAATGTTACAGTGAGGGGTGTGGGGTACATCAGTGTTACAGTGAGGGGTGTGGGGTACATCAGTGTTACAGTGAGGGGTGTGGGTATATCAGCGTTAGTGAGGGGTGTGGGGTATATCAGTGTTACAGTGAGGGGTGTGGGGTATATCAGTGTTAGAGTGAGAGGTGTGGGTATATCAGTGTTAGTGAGGGGAGTGGGGTATATCAGTGTTACAGTGAGGGGTGTGGGTATATCAGTGTTAGTGAGGGGTGTGGGGTATATCAGTGTTACAGTGAGGGGTGTGGGGTATATCAGCGTTAGTGAGGGGTGTGGGGTATATCAGTGTTAGTGAGGGGTGTGGGGTATATCAGTGTTAGAGTGGGAGGTGTGGGTATATCAGTGTTAGTGAGGGGTGTGGGGTATATCAGTGTTACAGTGAGGGGTGTGGGTATATCAGTGTTAGTGAGGGGTGTGGGGTATATCAGTGTTATAGTGAGGGGTGTGGGTATATCAGTGTTAGTGAGGGGTGTGGGGTATATCAGTGTTACAGTGAGGGGTGTGGGGTATATCAGCGTTAGTGAGGGGTGTGGGGTATATCAGTGTTACAGTGAGGAGTGTGGGGTATATCAGTGTTAGTGAGGGGTGTGGGGTATATCAGTGTTAGTGAGGGGTGTGGGTATCTCAGTGTTAGTGAGGAGGGTGGGGTATATCAGTGTTGGTGAGGAGTGTGGGTATATCAGTGTTGGTGAGGAGTGTGGGTATATCAGTGTTAGTGAGGAGGGTGGGGTGTATCAGTGTTGGTGAGGAGTGTGGGGTATATCAGTGTTAGTGAGGAGGGTGGGGTATATCAGTGTTAGTGAGGAGTGTGGGGTATATCAGTGTTAGTGAGGGGTGTGGGGTATATCAGTGTTGCAGTGAGAGGTGTGGGGTATATCAGTGTTACAGTGAGGGGTGTGGGGTATATCAATGTTACAGTGAGGGGTGTGGGGTATATCAGTGTTAGTAAGGGGTGCGGGGTATATCAGTGTTACAGTGATGGGTATGGGTATATCAGTGTTACAGTGAGGGGTGTGGGGTATATCAGTGTTACAGTGAGGAGTGTGGGGTATATCAGTGTTACAGTGAGGCGTGTGGGGTATATCAGAGTTACAGTGAGGGGTGTGGGGCATATCAGAGTTACAGTGAGGGGTGTGGGGTATATCAGTGTTACAGTGAGGCGTGTGGGGTATATCAGTGTTACAGTGAGGGGTGTGGGGTATATCAGTGTTACAGTGAGGGGTGTGGGGCATATCAGAGTTACAGTGAGGGGTGTGGGATATATCAGTGTTAGTGAGGAGTGTGAGGTATATCAGTGTTAGTGAGGGGTGTGGGGTATATCAGTGTTACAGTGAGGGGTGTGGGTATATCAGTGTTACAGTGAGGGGTGTGGGGTATATCAGTGTCACAGTGAGGGGTATGGGTATATCAGTGTTACAGTGAGGGGTGTGGGGTATATCAGTGTTACAGTGAGGAGTGTGGGGTATATCAGTGTTACAGTGAGGGGTGTGGGGTATATCAGTGTTACAGTGAGGGGTGTGGGGTATATCAGTGTTACAGTGAGGGGTGTGGGTATGTCAGTGTTACAGTGAGGGGTGTGGGGTATATCAGTGTCACAGTGAGGGGTGTGGGGTACATCAGTGTTACAGTGAGGGGTGTGGGTATATCAGTGTTACAGTGAGGGGTGTGGGGTATATCAGTGTTACAGTGAGGGGTGTGGGGTACATCAGTGTTACAGTGAGGGGTGTGGGTATATCAGTGTTACAGTGAGGGGTGTGGGGTATATCAGTGTTAGTGAGGAGTGTGGGGTATATCAGTGTTGCAGTGAGGGGTGTGGGGTATATCAGTGTTAGTGAGGGGTGTGGGGTATATCAGTGTTAGTGAGGGGTGTGGGGCACATCAGTGTTGCAGTGAGGGGTGTGGGGTATATCAGTGTTAGTGAGGGGTGTGGGGTATATCAGTGTTGCAGTGAGAGGTGTGGGGCATATCAGTGTTACAGTGAGGGGTCTGGGGTTTATCAGTATTAGTGAGGAGTGTGGGGTATATCAGTGTTGCAGTGAGGGGTGTGGGGTATATCAGTGTTAGTGAGGGGTGTGGGGTATATCAGTGTTACAGTGAGGGGTGTGGGGCACATCAGTGTTGCAGTGAGGGGTGTGGGGTATATCAGTGTTAGTGAGGGGTGTGGGGTATATCAGTGTTGCAGTGAGAGGTGTGGGGTATATCAGTGTTACAGTGAGGGGTCTGGGGTTTATCAGCATTAGTGAGGAGTGTGGGGCATATCAGTGTTGCAGTGAGGGGTGTGGGGTATATCAGTGTTAGTGAGGGGTGTGGGGTATATCAGTGTTAGTGAGGAGTGTGGGGTATATCAGTGTTACAGTGAGGAGTGTGGGGTATATCAGTGTTACAGTGAGGGGTGTGGGGTATATCAGTGTTACAGTGAGGGGTGTGGCCTATATCAGTGTTACAGTGAGGGGTGTGGGTATATCAGTGTTAGTGAGGGGTGTGGGGTTTATCAGTGTTACAGTGAGGGGTGTGGATATATCAGTGTTAGTGAGGGGTGTGGGCTATATCAGTGTTACAGTGAGGGGTGTGGGTAAATCAGTGTTACAGTGAGGGGTGTGGGGTATATCACTGTTGCAGTGAGGGGTGTGGGGTATATCAGTGTTAGTGAGGGGTGTGGGGTATATCAGTGTTAGTGAGGGGTGTGGGGCACATCAGTGTTGCAGTGAGGGATGTGGGGTATATCAGTGTTAGTGAGGGGTGTGGGGTATATCAGTGTTGCAGTGAGAGGTGTGGGGTATATCAGTGTTACAGTGAGGGGTGTGGGGGATATCAGTGTTACAGTGAGAGGTGTGGGGTATATCAGTGTTACAGTGAGGGGTGTGGGGTATATCAGTGTTACAGTGAGGGGTGTGGGGTATATCAGTGTTACAGTGAGGGGTGTGGGGTATATCAGTGTTAGTGAGGGGTGTGGGGTATATCAGTGTTAGTGAGGGGTGTGGGGTATATCAGTGTTAGTGAGGGGTGTGGGGTATATCAGTGTTACAGTGAGGGGTGTGGGGTATATCAGTGTTACAGTGAGGGGTGTGGGGTATATCAGTGTTACAGTGAGGGGTGTGGGGTATATCAGTGTTAGTGAGGGGTGTGGGGTATATCAGTGTTAGTGAGGGGTGTGGGGTATATCAGTGTTACAGTGAGGGGTATGGGTATATCAGTGTTACAGTGAGGGGTGTGGGGTATATCAGTGTCACAGTGAGGAGTGTGGGGTATATCAGTGTTACAGTGAGGGGTGTGGGGTACATCAGTGTTACAGTGAGGGGTGTGGGGTATATCAGTGTTACAGTGAGGGGTGTGGGGTATATCAGTGTTAGTGAGGGGTGTGGGGTATATCAGTGTTAGTGAGGGGTGTGGGGTATATCAGTGTTACAGTGAGGGGTGTGGGGTATATCAGTGTTACAGTGAGGGGTGTGGGGTATATCAGTGTTACAGTGAGGGGTGTGGGGTATATCAGTGTTAGTGAGGGGTGTGGGGTATATCAGTGTTAGTGAGGGGTGTGGGGTATATCAGTGTTACAGTGAGGGGTGTGGGGTATATCAGTGTCACAGTGAGGAGTGTGGGGTATATCAGTGTTACAGTGAGGGGTGTGGGGTACATCAGTGTTACAGTGAGGGGTGTGGGGTATATCAGTGTTACAGTGAGAGTTGTGGGGTATATCAGTGTTACAGTGAGGGGTGTGGGGTATATCAGTGTTACAGTGAGGGGTGTGGGGTACATCAGTGTTACAGTGAGGGGTGTGGGGTATATCAGTGTTACAGTGAGAGGTGTGGGGTATATCAGTGTTACAGTGAGGGGTTTGGGGTATATCAGTGTTACAGTGAGGGGTGTGGGTACATCAGTGTTACAGTGAGGGGTGTGGGTATATCAGCGTTCGTGAGGGGTGTGGGGTATATCAGTGTTACAGTGAGGGGTGTCGGGTATATCAGTGTTAGAGTGAGAGGTGTGGGTATATCAGTGTTAGTGAGGGGTGTGGGGTATATCAGTGTTACAGTGAGGGGTGTGGGGTATATCAGCGTGAGTGAGGGGTGTGGGGTATATCAGTGTTAGTGAGGGGTGTGGGGTATATCAGTGTTAGAGTGAGAGGTGTGGGTATATCAGTGTTAGTGAGGGGTGTGGGGTATATCAGTGTTACAGTGAGGGGTGTGGGTATATCAGTGTTAGTGAGGGGTGTGGGGTATATCAGTGTTACAGTGAGGGGTGTGGGTATATCAGTGTTAGTGAGGGGTGTGGGGTATATCAGTGTTACAGTGAGGGGTGTGGGCTATATCAGTGTTACAGTGAGGGGTGTTGGGTATATCAGTGTTAGAGTGAGAGGTGTGGGTATATCAGTGTTAGTGAGGGGAGTGGGGTATATCAGTGTTACAGTGAGGGGTGTGGGGTATATCAGTGTTACAGTGAGGGGTGTGGGGTATATCAGTGTTACAGTGAGGGGTGTGGGGTATATCAGTGTTAGTGAGGGGTGTGGGGTATATCAGTGTTAGTGAGGGGTGTGGGGTATATCAGTGTTACAGTGAGGGGTATGGGTATATCAGTGTTACAGTGAGGGGTGTGGGGTATATCAGTGTCACAGTGAGGAGTGTGGGGTATATCAATGTTACAGTGAGGGGTGTGGGGTACATCAGTGTTACAGTGAGGGGTGTGGGGTACATCAGTGTTACAGTGAGGGGTGTGGGTATATCAGCGTTAGTGAGGGGTGTGGGGTATATCAGTGTTACAGTGAGGGGTGTGGGGTATATCAGTGTTAGAGTGAGAGGTGTGGGTATATCAGTGTTAGTGAGGGGAGTGGGGTATATCAGTGTTACAGTGAGGGGTGTGGGTATATCAGTGTTAGTGAGGGGTGTGGGGTATATCAGTGTTACAGTGAGGGGTGTGGGGTATATCAGCGTTAGTGAGGGGTGTGGGGTATATCAGTGTTAGTGAGGGGTGTGGGGTATATCAGTGTTAGAGTGGGAGGTGTGGGTATATCAGTGTTAGTGAGGGGTGTGGGGTATATCAGTGTTACAGTGAGGGGTGTGGGTATATCAGTGTTAGTGAGGGGTGTGGGGTATATCAGTGTTATAGTGAGGGGTGTGGGTATATCAGTGTTAGTGAGGGGTGTGGGGTATATCAGTGTTACAGTGAGGGGTGTGGGGTATATCAGCGTTAGTGAGGGGTGTGGGGTATATCAGTGTTACAGTGAGGAGTGTGGGGTATATCAGTGTTAGTGAGGGGTGTGGGGTATATCAGTGTTAGTGAGGGGTGTGGGTATCTCAGTGTTAGTGAGGAGGGTGGGGTATATCAGTGTTGGTGAGGAGTGTGGGTATATCAGTGTTGGTGAGGAGTGTGGGTATATCAGTGTTAGTGAGGAGGGTGGGGTGTATCAGTGTTGGTGAGGAGTGTGGGGTATATCAGTGTTAGTGAGGAGGGTGGGGTATATCAGTGTTAGTGAGGAGTGTGGGGTATATCAGTGTTAGTGAGGGGTGTGGGGTATATCAGTGTTGCAGTGAGAGGTGTGGGGTATATCAGTGTTACAGTGAGGGGTGTGGGGTATATCAATGTTACAGTGAGGGGTGTGGGGTATATCAGTGTTAGTGAGGGGTGCGGGGTATATCAGTGTTACAGTGATGGGTATGGGTATATCAGTGTTACAGTGAGGGGTGTGGGGTATATCAGTGTTACAGTGAGGCGTGTGGGGTATATCAGAGTTACAGTGAGGGGTGTGGGGCATATCAGAGTTACAGTGAGGGGTGTGGGGTATATCAGTGTTACAGTGAGGCGTGTGGGGTATATCAGTGTTACAGTGAGGGGTGTGGGGTATATCAGTGTTACAGTGAGGGGTGTGGGGCATATCAGAGTTACAGTGAGGGGTGTGGGATATATCAGTGTTAGTGAGGAGTGTGAGGTATATCAGTGTTAGTGAGGGGTGTGGGGTATATCAGTGTTACAGTGAGGGGTGTGGGTATATCAGTGTTACAGTGAGGGGTGTGGGGTATATCAGTGTCACAGTGAGGGGTATGGGTATATCAGTGTTACAGTGAGGGGTGTGGGGTATATCAGTGTTACAGTGAGGAGTGTGGGGTATATCAGTGTTACAGTGAGGGGTGTGGGGTATATCAGTGTTACAGTGAGGGGTGTGGGGTATATCAGTGTTACAGTGAGGGGTGTGGGTATGTCAGTGTTACAGTGAGGGGTGTGGGGTATATCAGTGTCACAGTGAGGGGTGTGGGGTACATCAGTGTTACAGTGAGGGGTGTGGGTATATCAGTGTTACAGTGAGGGGTGTGGGGTATATCAGTGTTACAGTGAGGGGTGTGGGGTACATCAGTGTTACAGTGAGGGGTGTGGGTATATCAGTGTTACAGTGAGGGGTGTGGGGTATATCAGTGTTAGTGAGGAGTGTGGGGTATATCAGTGTTGCAGTGAGGGGTGTGGGGTATATCAGTGTTAGTGAGGGGTGTGGGGTATATCAGTGTTAGTGAGGGGTGTGGGGCACATCAGTGTTGCAGTGAGGGGTGTGGGGTATATCAGTGTTAGTGAGGGGTGTGGGGTATATCAGTGTTGCAGTGAGAGGTGTGGGGCATATCAGTGTTACAGTGAGGGGTCTGGGGTTTATCAGTATTAGTGAGGAGTGTGGGGTATATCAGTGTTGCAGTGAGGGGTGTGGGGTATATCAGTGTTAGTGAGGGGTGTGGGGTATATCAGTGTTACAGTGAGGGGTGTGGGGCACATCAGTGTTGCAGTGAGGGGTGTGGGGTATATCAGTGTTAGTGAGGGGTGTGGGGTATATCAGTGTTGCAGTGAGAGGTGTGGGGTATATCAGTGTTACAGTGAGGGGTCTGGGGTTTATCAGCATTAGTGAGGAGTGTGGGGCATATCAGTGTTGCAGTGAGGGGTGTGGGGTATATCAGTGTTAGTGAGGGGTGTGGGGTATATCAGTGTTAGTGAGGAGTGTGGGGTATATCAGTGTTACAGTGAGGAGTGTGGGGTATATCAGTGTTACAGTGAGGGGTGTGGGGTATATCAGTGTTACAGTGAGGGGTGTGGCCTATATCAGTGTTACAGTGAGGGGTGTGGGTATATCAGTGTTAGTGAGGGGTGTGGGGTTTATCAGTGTTACAGTGAGGGGTGTGGATATATCAGTGTTAGTGAGGGGTGTGGGCTATATCAGTGTTGCAGTGAGGGGTGTGGGGTATATCAGTGTTAGTGAGGGGTGTGGGGTATATCAGTGTTAGTGAGGGGTGTGGGGCACATCAGTGTTGCAGTGAGGGATGTGGGGTATATCAGTGTTAGTGAGGGGTGTGGGGTATATCAGTGTTGCAGTGAGAGGTGTGGGGTATATCAGTGTTACAGTGAGGGGTGTGGGGGATATCAGTGTTACAGTGAGAGGTGTGGGGTATATCAGTGTTACAGTGAGGGGTGTGGGGTATATCAGTGTTACAGTGAGGGGTGTGGGGGATATCAGTGTTACAGTGAGAGGTGTGGGGTATATCAGTGTTACAGTGAGGGGTGTGGGGTATATCAGTGTTACAGTGAGGGGTGTGGGGGATATCAGTGTTACAGTGAGAGGTGTGGGGTATATCAGTGTTACAGTGAGGGGTGTGGGGTATATCAGTGTTACAGTGAGGGGTGTGGGGTATATCAGTGTTACAGTGAGGGGTGTGGGGTATATCAGTGTTAGTGAGGGGTGTGGGGTATATCAGTGTTAGTGAGGGGTGTGGGGTATATCAGTGTTAGTGAGGGGTGTGGGGTATATCAGTGTTACAGTGAGGGGTGTGGGGTATATCAGTGTTACAGTGAGGGGTGTGGGGTATATCAGTGTTACAGTGAGGGGTGTGGGGTATATCAGTGTTAGTGAGGGGTGTGGGGTATATCAGTGTTAGTGAGGGGTGTGGGGTATATCAGTGTTACAGTGAGGGGTATGGGTATATCAGTGTTACAGTGAGGGGTGTGGGGTATATCAGTGTCACAGTGAGGAGTGTGGGGTATATCAGTGTTACAGTGAGGTGTGTGGGGGATATCAGTGTTACAGTGAGAGGTGTGGGGTATATCAGTGTTACAGTGAGGGGTGTGGGGTATATCAGTGTTACAGTGAGGGGTGTGGGGGATATCAGTGTTACAGTGAGAGGTGTGGGGTATATCAGTGTTACAGTGAGGGGTGTGGGGTATATCAGTGTTACAGTGAGGGGTGTGGGGTATATCAGTGTTACAGTGAGGGGTGTGGGGTATATCAGTGTTAGTGAGGGGTGTGGGGTATATCAGTGTTAGTGAGGGGTGTGGGGTATATCAGTGTTAGTGAGGGGTGTGGGGTATATCAGTGTTACAGTGAGGGGTGTGGGGTATATCAGTGTTACAGTGAGGGGTGTGGGGTATATCAGTGTTACAGTGAGGGGTGTGGGGTATATCAGTGTTAGTGAGGGGTGTGGGGTATATCAGTGTTAGTGAGGGGTGTGGGGTATATCAGTGTTACAGTGAGGGGTATGGGTATATCAGTGTTACAGTGAGGGGTGTGGGGTATATCAGTGTCACAGTGAGGAGTGTGGGGTATATCAGTGTTACAGTGAGGGGTGTGGGGTACATCAGTGTTACAGTGAGGGGTGTGGGGTATATCAGTGTTACAGTGAGGGGTGTGGGGTATATCAGTGTTAGTGAGGGTTGTGGGGTATATCAGTGTTAGTGAGGGGTGTGGGGTATATCAGTGTTACAGTGAGGGGTGTGGGGTATATCAGTGTTACAGTGAGGGGTGTGGGGTATATCAGTGTTACAGTGAGGGGTGTGGGGTATATCAGTGTTAGTGAGGGTTGTGGGGTATATCAGTGTTAGTGAGGGGTGTGGGGTATATCAGTGTTACAGTGAGGGGTGTGGGGTATATCAGTGTTACAGTGAGGGGTGTGGGGTATATCAGTGTTACAGTGAGGGGTGTGGGGTATATCAGTGTTAGTGAGGGGTGTGGGGTATATCAGTGTTAGTGAGGGGTGTGGGGTATATCAGTGTTACAGTGAGGGGTGTGGGGTATATCAGTGTCACAGTGAGGAGTGTGGGGTATATCAGTGTTACAGTGAGGGGTGTGGGGTACATCAGTGTTACAGTGAGGGGTGTGGGGTATATCAGTGTTACAGTGAGAGTTGTGGGGTATATCAGTGTTACAGTGAGGGGTGTGGGGTATATCAGTGTTACAGTGAGGGGTGTGGGGTACATCAGTGTTACAGTGAGGGGTGTGGGGTATATCAGTGTTACAGTGAGAGGTGTGGGGTATATCAGTGTTACAGTGAGGGGTTTGGGGTATATCAGTGTTACAGTGAGGGGTGTGGGTACATCAGTGTTACAGTGAGGGGTGTGGGTATATCAGCGTTCGTGAGGGGTGTGGGGTATATCAGTGTTACAGTGAGGGGTGTCGGGTATATCAGTGTTAGAGTGAGAGGTGTGGGTATATCAGTGTTAGTGAGGGGTGTGGGGTATATCAGTGTTACAGTGAGGGGTGTGGGGTATATCAGCGTGAGTGAGGGGTGTGGGGTATATCAGTGTTAGTGAGGGGTGTGGGGTATATCAGTGTTAGAGTGAGAGGTGTGGGTATATCAGTGTTAGTGAGGGGTGTGGGGTATATCAGTGTTACAGTGAGGGGTGTGGGTATATCAGTGTTAGTGAGGGGTGTGGGGTATATCAGTGTTACAGTGAGAGGTGTGGGGTATATCAGTGTTACAGTGAGGGGTGTGGGGTATATCAGTGTTACAGTGAGGGGTGTGGGGTATATCAGTGTTAGTGAGGGGTGTGGGGTATATCAGTGTTAGTGAGGGGTGTGGGGTATATCAGTTTTACAGTGAGGGGTGTGGGGTATATCAGTGTTACAGTGAGGGGTGTGGGGTATATCAGTGTTACAGTGAGGGGTGTGGGGTATATCAGTGTTAGTGAGGGGTGTGGGGTATATCAGTGTTAGTGAGGGGTGTGGGGTATATCAGTGTTACAGTGAGGGGTATGGGTATATCAGTGTTACAGTGAGGGGTGTGGGGTATATCAGTGTCACAGTGAGGAGTGTGGGGTATATCAGTGTTACAGTGAGGGGTGTGGGGTACATCAGTGTTACAGTGAGGGGTGTGGGGTATATCAGTGTTACAGTGAGAGGTGTGGGGTATATCAGTGTTACAGTGAGGGGTGTGGGGTATATCAGTGTTACAGTGAGGGGTGTGGGGTACATCAGTGTTACAGTGAGGGGTGTGGGGTATATCAGTGTTACAGTGAGAGGTGTGGGGTATATCAGTGTTACAGTGAGGGGTTTGGGGTATATCAGTGTTACAGTGAGGGGTGTGGGTACATCAGTGTTACAGTGAGGGGTGTGGGTATATCAGCGTTAGTGAGGGGTGTGGGGTATATCAGTGTTACAGTGAGGGGTGTGGGGTATATCAGTGTTAGAGTGAGAGGTGTGGGTATATCAGTGTTAGTGAGGGGTGTGGGGTATATCAGTGTTACAGTGAGGGGTGTGGGGTATATCAGCGTTAGTGAGGGGTGTGGGGTATATCAGTGTTAGTGAGGGGTGTGGGGTATATCAGTGTTAGAGTGAGAGGTGTGGGTATATCAGTGTTAGTGAGGGGTGTGGGGTATATCAGTGTTACAGTGAGGGGTGTGGGTATATCAGTGTTAGTGAGGGGTGTGGGGTATATCAGTGTTACAGTGAGGGGTGTGGGTATATCAGTGTTAGTGAGGGGTGTGGGGTATATTAGTGTTACAGTGAGGGGTGTGGGCTATATCAGTGTTACAGTGAGGGGTGTGGGGTATATCACTGTTGCAGTGAGGGGTGTGGGGTATATCAGTGTTAGTGAGGGGTGTGGGGTATATCAGTGTTAGTGAGGGGTGTGGGGCACATCAGTGTTGCAGTGAGGGGTGTGGGGTATATCAGTGTTAGTGAGGGGTGTGGGGTATATCAGTGTTGCAGTGAGAGGTGTGGGGTATATCAGTGTTACAGTGAGAGGTCTGGGGTTTATCAGTATTAGTGAGGAGTGTGGGGTATATCAGTGTTAGTGAGGGGTGTGGGGTATATCAGTGTTAGTGAGGAGTGTGGGGTATATCAGTGTTACAGTGAGGGATGTGGGGTATATCAGTGTTCGTGAGGAGTGTGGGGTATATCAGTGTTAGTGAGGGGTGTGGGGTATATCAGTGTTACAGTGAGGGGTGTGGGGTATATCAGTGTTACAGTGAGGGGTGTGGGGTATATCAGTGTTACAGTGAGGGGTGTGGGGTATATCAGTGTTACAGTGAGGGGTGTGGGGTATATCAGTGTTAGTGAGGGGTGTGGGGTATATCAGTGTTAGTGAGGGGTGTGGGGTATATCAGTTTTACAGTGAGGGGTGTGGGGTATATCAGTGTTACAGTGAGGGGTGTGGGGTATATCAGTGTTACAGTGAGGGGTGTGGGGTATATCAGTGTTAGTGAGGGGTGTGGGGTATATCAGTGTTAGTGAGGGGTGTGGGGTATATCAGTGTTACAGTGAGGGGTATGGGTATATCAGTGTTACAGTGAGGGGTGTGGGGTATATCAGTGTCACAGTGAGGAGTGTGGGGTATATCAGTGTTACAGTGAGGGGTGTGGGGTACATCAGTGTTACAGTGAGGGGTGTGGGGTATATCAGTGTTACAGTGAGAGGTGTGGGGTATATCAGTGTTACAGTGAGGGGTGTGGGGTATATCAGTGTTACAGTGAGGGGTGTGGGGTATATCAGTGTTACAGTTAGAGGTGTGGGGTACATCAGTGTTACAGTGAGGGGTGTGGGTATATCAGCGTTAGTGAGGGGTGTGGGGTATATCAGTGTTACAGTGAGGGGTGTGGGGTATATCAGTGTTACAGTGAGGGTTGTGGGTATATCAGTGTTAGTGAGGGGTGTGGGGTATATCAGTGTTAGTGAGGGGTGTGGGGTATATCAGTGTTAGTGAGGGGTGTGGGGTATATCAGTGTTACAGTGAGGGGTGTGGGTATATCAGTGTTAGTGAGGGGTGTGGGGTATATCAGTGTTACAGTGAGGGGTGTGGGTATATCAGTGTTAGTGAGGGGTGTGGGGTATATCAGTGTTACAGTGAGGGGTGTGGGGTATATCAGCGTTAGTGAGGGGTGTGGGGTATATCAGTGTTAGTGAGGGGTGTGGGGTATATCAGTGTTACAGTGAGGAGTGTGGGGTATATCAGTGTTAGTGAGGGGTGTGGGGTATATCAGTGTTAGTGAGGGGTGTGGGTATATCAGTGTTAGTGAGGAGTGTGGGTATATCAGTGTTAGTGAGGAGTGTGGGGTATATCAGTGTTAATGAGGAGGGTGTGGTATATCAGTGTTAGTGAGGAGTGTGGGTATATCAGTGTTAGTGAGGAGTGTGGGGTATATCAGTGTTAGTGAGGAGGGTGGGGTATATCAGTGTTAGTGAGGAGTGTGGGGTATATCAGTGTTAGTGAGGGGTGTGGGGCACATCAGTGTTGCAGTGAGGTGTGTGGGGTATATCAGTGTTAGTGAGGGGTGTGGGGTTTATCAGTGTTGCAGTGGGAGGTGTGGGGTATATCAGTGTTACAGTGAGGGGTCTGGGGTTTATCAGTATTAGTGAGGAGTGTGGGGTATATCAGTGTTGCAGTGAGGGGTGTGGGGTATATCAGTGTTAGTGAGGGGTGTGGGGTATATCAGTGTTACAGTGAGGGGTGTGGGGTATATCAGTGTTAGTGAGGAGTGTGGGGTATATCAGTGTTAGTGAGGGGTGTGGGGTATATCAGTGTTACAGTGAGGGGTGTGGGGTATATCAGTGTTACAGTGAGGGGTGTGGGGTATATCAGTGTTACAGTGAGAGGTGTGGGGTATATCAGTGTTACAGTGAGGAGTGTGGGTATATCAGTGTTACAGTGAGGGGTGTGGGGTATATCAGTGTTACAGTGAGGGGTGTGGGGTATATCAGTGTTACAGTGAGGGGTGTGGGGTATATCAGTGTTACAGTGAGGAGTGTGGGGTATATCAGTGTTACAGTGAGAGGTGTGGGGCATATCAGATTTACAGTGAGGGGTGTGGGATATATCAGTGTTAGTGAGGAGTGTGGGGTATATCAGTGTTAGTGAGGGGTGTGGGGTATATCAGTGTTACAGTGAGGGGTGTGGGTATATCAGTGTTACAGTGAGGGGTGTGGGGTATATCAGTGTTACAGTGAGGGGTATGGGTATATCAGTGTTACAGTGAGGGGTGTGGGGTATATCAGTGTTACAGTGAGGAGTGTGGGTATATCAGTGTTACAGTGAGGGGTGTGGGGTATATCAGTGTTACAGTGAGGGGTGTGGGGTATATCAGTGTTACAGTGAGGGGTGTGGGTATATCAGTGTTACAGTGAGGGGTGTGGGGTATATCAGTGTTATAGTGAGGGGTGTGGGGTACATCAGTGTTACAGTAAGGGGTGTGGGTATATCAGTGTTACAGTGAGGGGTGTGGGGTACATCAGTGTTACAGTGAGGGGTGTGGGTATATCAGTGTTACAGTGAGGGGTGTGGGGTATATCAGTGTTAGTGAGGAGTGTGGGGTATATCAGTGTTGCAGTGAGGGGTGTGGGGTATATCAGTGTTAGTGAGGGGTGTGGGGTATATCAGTGTTAGTGAGGGGTGTGGGGCACATCAGTGTTGCAGTGAGGGGTGTGAGGTATATCAGTGTTAGTGAGGGGTGTGGGGTATATCAGTGTTGCAGTGAGTGGTGTGGGGTATATCAGTGTTACAGTGAGGGGTCTGGGGTTTATCAGTATTAGTGAGGAGTGTGGGGTATATCAGTGTTGCAGTGAGGGGTGTGGGGTATATCAGTGTTAGTGAGGGATGTGCGGTATATCAGTGTTCGTGAGGGGTGTGGGGCACATCAGTGTTGCAGTGAGGGGTGTGGGGTATATCAGTGTTAGTGAGGGGTGTGGGGTATATCAGTGTTGCAGTGAGAGGTGTGGGGTATATCAGTGTTACAGTGAGGGGTCTGGGGTTTATCAGTATTCGTGAGGAGTGTGGGGTATATCAGTGTTGCAGTGAGGGGTGTGGGGTATATCAGTGTTAGTGAGGAGTGTGGGGTATATCAGTGTTAGTGAGGGGTGTGGGGTATATCAGTGTTAGTGAGGGGTGTGGGGTATATCAGTGTTACAGTGAGGGGTGTGGGGTATATCAGTGTTACAGTGAGGGGTGTGGGGTATATCAGTGTTACAGTGAGAGGTGTGGGGTATATCAGTGTTACAGTGAGGGGTGTGGGGTATATCAGTGTTACAGTGAGAGGTGTGGGGTATATCAGTGTTACAGTGAGGGGTGTGGGGTATATCAGTGTTACAGTGAGGGGTGTGGGGTATATCAGTGTTAGTGAGGGGTGTGGGTATATCAGTGTTAGTGAGGGGTGTGGGGTATATCAGTGTTGCAGTGAGAGGTGTGGGGTATATCAGTGTTAGTGAGGAGTGTGGGGTATATCAGTGTTACAGTGAGGGGTGTGGGGTATATCAGTGTTACAGTGAGGGGTCTGGGGTTTATCAGTATTCGTGAGGAGTGTGGGGTTTTTCAGTGTTGCAGTGAGGGGTGTGGGTATATCAGTGTTAGTGAGGAGTGTGGGGTATATCAGTGTTAGTGAGGGGTGTGGGGTATATCAGTGTTAGTGAGGAGTGTGGGGTATATCAGTGTTACAGTGAGGGGTGTGGGGTATATCAGTGTTACAGTGAGGGGTGTGGGGTATATCAGTGTTGCAGTGAGAGGTGTGGGGTATATCAGTGTTACAGTGAGGGGTGTGGGGTATATCAGTGTTACAGTGAGGGGTGTGGGGTATATCAGTGTTACAGTGAGGGGTGTGGGGTATATCAGTGTTACAGTGAGGGGTGTGGGGTATATCAGTGTTACAGTGAGGGGTGTGGGGTACATCAGTGTTACAGTGAGGGGTGTGGGGTATATCAGTGTTACAGTGAGGGGTGTGGGGTATATCAGTGTTACAGTGAGGGGTGTGGGGTACATCAGTGTTACAGTGAGGGGTGTGGGTATATCAGTGTTACAGTGAGGGGTGTGGGGTATATCAGTGTTAGTGAGGAGTGTGGGGTATATCAGTGTTGCAGTGAGGGGTGTGGGGTATATCAGTGTTAGTGAGGGGTGTGGGGTATATCAGTGTTAGTGAGGGGTGTGGGGCACATCAGTGTTGCAGTGAGGGGTGTGGGGTATATCAGTGTTAGTGAGGGGTGTGGGGTATATCAGTGTTACAGTGAGGGGTGTGGGGTATATCAGTGTTACAGTGAGGGGTGTGGGGTATATCAGTGTTACAGTGAGAGGTGTGGGGTATATCAGTGTTACAGTGAGGGGTGTGGGGTATATCAGTGTTACAGTGAGGGGTGTGGGGTATATCAGTGTTACAGTGAGGGGTGTGGGGTACATCAGTGTTACAGTGAGGGGTGTGGGTATATCAGTGTTACAGTGAGGGGTGTGGGGTATATCAGTGTTAGTGAGGAGTGTGGGGTATATCAGTGTTGCAGTGAGGGGTGTGGGGTATATCAGTGTTAGTGAGGGGTGTGGGGTATATCAGTGTTAGTGAGGGGTGTGGGGCACATCAGTGTTGCAGTGAGGGGTGTGGGGTATATCAGTGTTAGTGAGGGGTGTGGGGTATATCAGTGTTGCAGTGAGAGGTGTGGGGTATATCAGTGTTAGTGAGGAGTGTGGGGTATATCAGTGTTAGTGAGGGGTGTGGGGTATATCAGTGTTACAGTGAGGGGTGTGGGGTATATCAGTGTTAGTGAGGGGTGTGGGGTATATCAGTGTTAGTGAGGGGTGTGGGGTATATCAGTGTTTCTGAGGGGTTTGGGGTTTATCAGTGTTACAGTGAGGGGTGTGGGGTATATCAGTGTTACAGTGAAGGGTGTGGGGTATATCAGTGTTACAGTGAGGGGTGTGGGGTATATCAGTGTTGCAGTGAGGGGTGTGGGGTATATCAGTGTTACAGTGAGGAGTGTGGGGTATATCAGTGTGACAGTGAGGGGTGTGGGGTATATCAGTGTTACAGTGAGGGGTGTGGCGTATATCAGTGTTACAGTGAGGGGTGTGGGTATATCAGTGTTAGTGAGGGGTGTGGGGTTTATCAGTGTTACAGTGAGGGGTGTGGATATATCAGTGTTCGTGAGGGGTGTGGGCTATATCAGTGTTACAGTGAGGGGTGTGGGCTATATGAGTGTTACAGTGAGGGGTGTGGGTATATCAGTGTTACAGTGAGGGGTGTGGGGTTTATCAGTGTTACAGTGAGGGGTGCGGGGTATATCGGTGTTACAGTGAGGGGTGTGGGTATATCAGTGTTAGTGAGGGTTGTGGGGTTTATCAGTGTTACAGTGAGGGGTGTGGAATATATCAGTGTTACAGTGAGGGGTGTGGGGTATATCAGTGTTTGTGAGGGGTGTGGGTTATATCAGTGTTAGTGAGGGGTGTGGGCTATATCAGTGTTACAGTGAGGGGTGTGGGTATATCAGTGTTGCAGTGAGGGTTGTGGGGTATATCAGTGTTACAGTGAGGGGTGTGGGTATATCAGTGTTAGTGAGGGGTGTTGGGTATATCAGTGTTACAGTGAGGGGTGTAGGGTTTATCAGTGTTACAGTGAGGGGTGCGGGGTATATCAGTGTTACAGTGAGGGGTGTGGGTATATCAGTGTTGGTGAGGTGTGTGGGGTATATCAGTGTTACAGTGAGGAGTGTGGGGTATATCAGTGTTACAGTGAGGGGTGTGGGGTATATCAGTGTTACAGTGAGGGGTGTGGGGTATATCAGTGTTACAGTGAGGGGTGTGGGGTCTATCAGTGTTCGTGAGGGATGTGAGTCTCCGAGAAGTTTACACCCTGTTAAAAAGTATAGCACGGTGTATCATTGCCCCTGTCGCGGGACTTGCACTGGTTTTCTCTTGCACTCCCTTTGCTTGCATGAGCACGAGGCCAGTCACAGCACGTCCAGCTCACACTCACTGAATGCTTCTGTCCTGGCACCCGATGGCAGCGTACTTGTGTGTCGAGTCCACATCCATGTCGTACAGAGTTGTCTTTCGAACCACGTGGTGGGTTCGGGTGAACTGAGTGCCTTCAGCAGACTGTAGGGAATGAAAGCAGAACAATTAGCACCAACACCCAGACTCCTACAGCGCTACTTGACGTTTCCAGAGAGAACGCCACGGGGCTGGGAGGACGTGTAAACTTTGTCTGGGAGAACCCTTTCAGATGTTAACACACTCCGGGGGCTCCCAACAAGGATCTGCACACCCTGTGAGATCCAACCAAATCCTGACATGGTCTGGGCTTCCCCTGCTCTGATTTCAGGAGGACTGGGTTAGCTACCCAAAGGAAACAGTGGTGTAAATGTAGAAACTGTACAGCAACGGAAGCAATGTGCGAGTAAGTCAAACAATATAGAGTGCAGGATTCGCAAGAATGATATTAGCCCTACAGTGTGCTTTTATCACTTGTTTACAGCAGTATTTTTATATAGTTCCTCCAATTCTGGCCTCTTATACATCACTGATTTTCTTCGCTCCACCACTGGTGGCCGTGCCTTCAGCTGCCTGGGCCCTAAACTCTCAAATTCCCTCCCTAAACCTCTCCCCCTCTCTCTCCTCCTTTCAGACGCTCCATAAAACCTACCTCTTTGACCAAGCTTTTGGTCAGCTGTCTTAACATCTTCTTATGTGGCTCGGTGCCAAATTTTGTCTGATAATCGTTCCAGTGAAGCGCCTTGGGACATTATGTTACGTTATAAGTGCAAGTTGTTTTTGTTTTGTCTTTAATATAATTTATATGGTGTATTTTATGTGGACATTATGAGAATATTTATCTGGTATTATATTTTTGTGAGGGTCAGTTTGTGGTGGAAGATGGTTGTGGTCACATTACAGAGCAGCTAACAGTGGGTGTGTCATGAGCAGAAAGTTGGAGCATATTGTGGTTGATTTTTAACCCTACCCTGCCTGGCACAAACCAGGCAGGTGGGCAGTAAAACCCGAGCAGGCTAGTGGCCCGCTTGGAACTCGACCCTTCCACGCCACCTGCGATCTTGCCTTGCAGGCGACTGCCTCAAGCAAGCGGGGTCCTCGAGACTATTCGCCAATCGGGGTTCTATTATGTCAATAGGATCCCGATTGCATTTTAACCGGGGCCCGAGCGGAGAAGCCACTTTATGGGAGTGTGTGAGCATGCAGAGAGCTTCCATGGGCAGTGTGCTTGGTACTTGTTGCTTACCCCACCATTCAAAGGCCATCGGGAAACAGACTGTGACGGCAGCGATAGTGCGCCCTGGTAATTCACAGGCATGCCTGTGGGTTTGGACTGGAGATGAACAGTTCCTAAGTGCTGTGCCTGTCTCTCTGTGCTCCTGCACCGTGCTTACACTAAAACGCTTGGCAATGCAATGCTGACTAAGTGGGGCGACCTGACTAACGCTGGGGCCGGTTAATTCGCCAGGGGGGCCTTTTAAGCCGTGTGGGTGACAGTTCAGCTCCCTTGCACCATCTGGTTCGCTAACTCCTCCCAATCAGTTCCTGAAGTCATCAGCACTCACAATCTAAACAACAAATGTTTCAAGTGACAACAGACAGGCAGAAAACAGAGGTGTACAGACTAATGTTTAAAGGTTTGATTTCTGAACACATGGAGGAAGATCCGTGTTATTCATCAGAGGTGAGTGTGATTCTGTGGTCAATGAATTGAAGGACAGTGGGTTACAGATGTAACCAGTGCCCATTAGTGTCTAATTATGTGTGGATCGATGCCCACTTGGAAATGGGTTGAGAATGAACCAGTCTTGTTTCCGTTTGAATCCTTACAGCTGACAAAGGAGACTTTCATCCCAACAGACTGGGCTGGAGTTAATCCATCAATGAAATGAATGTTCCTCAGACACGATGTGCCACTCAATCAATCGTTCCCTTCATGACATAACCTTTGCTCTTCTCCCAAACACAGAGGTACATTCCGTAATCAATTATATGAATCGAAACTACAATTTTTGCTGAACTTTGTGCTCAAGTTGAAGCACATTAGTGTTCCATTCCAAGGAATTCCCAGGTCAAATATAACTTGGCTTTACGCAAAGTGAAGCTCCCTCCAATCTACTCTGAAAATGTGAGTTTACCCTAATTATACTACACATCAACCATCTGAACCCCTCGATTAGATTCCAGCCTGAAACTCACTCCCAGGTATCCATTATTCTATATATAAACCATCTGAACCTCTCGATTAGATTCCAGTCTGTAACTCACTCCCGGGTATCCATTATTCTATATATAAACCATCTGAACCCCTCGATTAGATTCCAGTCTGTAACTCACTCCCGGGTATCCATTATTCTATATATAAACCATCTGAACCCCTCGATTAGATTCCAGTCTGTAACTCACTCCCGGGTATCCATTATTCGAAATATAAACCATCTGTTCCCCTCGATTAGATTCCGGTCTGTAACTCACTCCCAGGTATCCATTATTCGAAATATAAACCATCTGTTCCCCTCGATTAGATTCCGGTCTGTAACTCACTCCCAGGTATCCATTATTCTATCTATAAACCATCTGTTCCCCTCGATTAGATTCCGGTCTGTAACTCACTCCCAGGTATCCATTATTCGAAATATAAACCATCTGTTCCCCTCGATTAGATTCCAGTCTGTAATTTACTCCCGGGTATCCATTATTCTATATATAAACCATCTGAACCCCTCGATTAGATTCCAGTCTGTAATTCACTCCCGGGTATCCATTATTCTATATATAAATCATCTGAACCCCTCGATTAGATTCCAGCCTGTAACTCACTCCCGGGTATCCATTATTCTATATATAAACCATCTGAACCCCTTGATTAGTTTCCAGTCTGTAACTCACTCCCAGGTATCCATTATTCTATATATAAACCATCTGAACCCCTCGATTAGATTCCAGTCTGTAACTCACTCCCAGGTATCCATTATTCTATATATAAACCACCTGAACCCCTCGATTAGATTCCAGCCTGTAACTCACTCCTGGGTATCCATTATTCTTTATATAAACCATCTGAACCCCTCAATTAGATTCCAGCCTGCAATTCACTCCCGGGTATCCATTATTCTATATATAAACCATCTGATCTCCTCGATTAGATTCCAGTCTGTAACTCACTCCTGGGTAACCATTATTCTATATATAAACCATCTGAACCCCTCGATTAGATTCCAGTCTGTAACTCACTCCCAGGTATCCATTATTCTATATATAAACCATCTGAACCCCTCGATTAGATTCCAGCCTGTAACTCACTCCCAGGTATCCATTATTCTATATATAAACCATCTGAACCTCTCGATTGGATTCCAGCCTGTAACTCAATCCCAGGTATCCATTATTCTATATATAAACCATCTGAACCCCTCGATTAGATTCCAGCCTGTAATTCACTCCCAGGTATCCATTATTCTATATATAAACCATCTGATCTCCTCGATTAGATTCCAGCCTGTAATTCACTCCCAGGTATCCATTATTCTATATATAAACCATCTGAACCTCTCGATTAGATTCCAGCCTGTAACTCACTCCCGGGTATCCATTATTCTATAAAAAAACATCTGAACCCCTCGATTAGATTCCGGTCTGTAACTCACTCCCGGGTATCCATTATTCAATATATAAACCATCTGATCTCCTCGATTAGATTCCAGTCTGTAACTCACTCCTGCGTAACCATTATTCTATATATAAACCATCTGAACCCCTCGATTAGATTCCAGTCTGTAATTCACTCCCGGATATCCATTATTCTATATATAAACCATCTGAACCCCTTGATTAGTTTCCAGTCTGTAACTCACTCCCAGGTATCCATTATTCTATATATAAACCATCTGAACCCCTCGATTAGATTCCAGTCTGTAACTCACTCCCAGGTATCCATTATTCTATATATAAACCACCTGAACCCCTCGATTAGATTCCAGCCTGTAACTCACTCCTGGGTATCCATTATTCTTTATATAAACCATCTGAACCCCTCGATTAGATTCCAGTCTGTAACTCACTCCTGGGTATCCATTATTCTTTATATAAACCATCTGAACCCCTCGATTAGATTCCAGCCTGCAATTCACTCCCGGGTATCCATTATTCTATATATAAACCATCTGATCTCCTCGATTAGATTCCAGTCTGTAACTCACTCCTGGGTAACCATTATTCTATATATAAACCATCTGAACCCCTCGATTAGATTCCAGTCTGTAACTCACTCCTGGGTATCCATTATTCTTTATATAAACCATCTGAACCCCTCGATTAGATTCCAGCCTGCAATTCACTCCCGGGTATCCATTATTCTATATATAAACCATCTGATCTCCTCGATTAGATTCCAGTCTGTAACTCACTCCCAGGTATCCATTATTCTATATATAAACCATCTGAACCCCTCGATTAGATTCCAGCCTGTAACTCACTCCCAGGTATCCATTATTCTATATATAAACCATCTGAACCTCTCGATTGGATTCCAGCCTGTAACTCAATCCCAGGTATCCATTATTCTATATATAAACCATCTGAACCCCTCGATTAGATTCCAGCCTGTAATTCACTCCCAGGTATCCATTATTCTATATATAAACCATCTGATCTCCTCGATTAGATTCCAGCCTGTAATTCACTCCCAGGTATCCATTATTCTATATATAAACCATCTGAACCTCTCGATTAGATTCCAGCCTGTAACTCACTCCCAGGTATCCATTATTCTATATATAAACCATCTGAACCTCTCGATTAGATTCCAGTCTGTAACTCACTCCCAGGTATCCATTATTCTTTATATAAACCATCTGAACCCCTTGATTAGATTCCAGCCTGTAACTCACTCCCGGGTATCCATTATTCTATAAAAAAACATCTGAACCCCTCGATTAGATTCCGGTCTGTAACTCACTCCCGGGTATCCATTATTCTATATATAAACCATCTGATCTCCTCGATTAGATTCCAGTCTGTAACTCACTCCTGCGTAACCATTATTCTATATATAAACCATCTGAACCCCTCGATTAGATTCCAGCCTGTAACTCACTCCCGGGTATCCATTATTCTATAAAAAACCATCTGAACCCCTCGATTAGATTCCGGTCTGTAACTCACTCCCAGGTATCCATTATTCTTTATATAAACCATCTGAACCCCTTGATTAGATTCCAGCCTGTAACTCACTCCCGGGTATCCATTATTCTATATATAAACCATCTGAACCCCTCGATTAGATTCCAGCCTGTAACTCACTCCCAGGTATCCATTATTCTATATATAAACCATCTGAACCTCTCGATTAGATTCCAGCCTGTAACTCACTCCCGGGTATCCATTATTCTATATATAAACCACCTGAACCCCTCGATTAGATTCCAGCCTGTAACTCACTCCCGGGTATCCATTATTCTATATATAAACCATCTGAACCCCTCGATTAGATTCCAGCCTGTAACTCACTCCCGGGTATCCATTATTCTATATATAAACCACCTGAACCCCTCGATTAGATTCCATCCTGTAACTCACTCCCGGGTATCCATTATTCTGTATATAAACCATCTGAACCCCTCGATTAGATTCCAGCCTGTAACTCACTCCCAGGTATCCATTATTCTATATATAAACCATCTGAACCCCTCGATTAGATTCCAGTCTGTAACTCACTCCCGGGTATCCATTATTCTATATAAAAACTATCTGAACCCCTCGATTAGATTCCGGTCTGTCACTCACTCCCGGGTATGTGTAAGTACAGCGTCACTATCTATTACCTTCTGTGCTGTCCGGAAGTAAATGCTCTTGTCTGCACCACAGGTGATCATCCTGACGCTCCCATGATTTGCTGCAAAGACAAAAGGAAGGTGAGTGAGTTCCCATGGCATTGGCTTAGTATCTAATTGTGTTCCAGTTTCACTGAACAGGAATGAAAACAGCAGATTCTTGGGTCCCGGGGAGGCCTGCTGCAATGACAGCAATGAATCATTTCACCATGGACTTAGCAGCCTTCGGCCAACTCACCCGTCAGCCTGTTTGTTCAGGAAGGACACAGCATGCAAAGCAAATTAAACTGCTGGGACAATTCCGCACTGTTCTGTCTGTACCCAGAGTAAGGCACTGCCTCACAGTACAACCAGCAAATGCTGGGAACACACACACACACCACGTCAATTCAGATGTGAAAATGCATATGGTTATATATGGACATCTCACCCCTGTCTGGTTGTGCCTCAGGTGTGCCTCAGTGTGAGCTCCTATACATGTACAATACACACCACGGTAAAAGGGAACGATTCACTCTCGTTTTGCCTCTTCTGTATCCCCCACTCACTTCACCCCACCATTGGCAGCCATGTCTTCAGCTCTGGAACTTCCTCCCTAGACCTCTCCACCTTCCTGTGCTCCTTTAAGACGCTCCTTAAACCGTCTCTATAATGAAGCTTTTAGTCACCAGTCCTAATACCTCCTTCTAGGGCTCGGAGTTGATTATTGTCTGATAACGCTCCTATGAAGCACCTTGGGATGCTCTTCTACATTAAAGGCCCTATATAAATGCAAATTTTTTTTTTTTTTTTTATTCGTTCATGGGATGTGGGCGTCACTGACGAGGCCAGCATTTATTGCCCATCCCTAATTGCCCTTGAGAAGGTGGTGGTGAGCCGCCTTCTTGAACCGCTGCAGTCCGTGTGGTGACGGTTCACCCACAGTGCTGTTAGGAAGGGAGTTCCAGGATTTTGACCCAGCGACGATGAAGGAACGGCGATATATTTCCAAGTCGGGATGGTGTGTGACTTGGAGGGGAACGTGCAGGTGGTGTTGCTCCCATGCGCCTGCTGCTCTTGTCCTTCTAGGTGGTAGAGGTCGCGGGTTTGGGAGGTGCTGTCGAAGAAGCCTTGGCGAGTTGCTGCAGTGCATCCTGTGGATGGTGTACACTGCAGCCACAGTGCGCCGGTGGTGAAGGGAGTGAATGTTTAGGGTGGTGGATGGGGTGCCAATCAAGTGGGCTGCTTTATCTTGGATGGTGTCGAGCTTCTTGAGTGTTGTTGGAGCTGCACTCATCCAGGCAAGTGGAGAGTATTCCATCACACTCCTGACTTGTGCCTTGTAGATGGTGGAAAGGCTTTGGGGAGTCAGGAGGCGAGTCACTCGCCGCAGAATACCCAGCCTCTGACCTGCTCTTGTAGCCACAGTATTTATATGGCTGGTCCAGTTCAGTTTCTGGTCAATGGTGACCCCCAGGATGTTGATGGTGGGGGATTCGGCGATGGTAATGCCGTTGAATGTCAAGGGGAGGTGGTTAGACTCTCTCTTGTTGGAGATGGTCATTGCCTGGCATTTATCTGGCGCGAATGTTACTTGCCACTTATGAGCCCAAGCCTGGATGTTGTCCAGGTCTTGCTGCATGCGGGCTCGGACTGCTTCATTATCTGAGGGGTTGCGAATGGAACTGAACACTGTGCAGTCATCAGCGAACATCGCCATTTCTGACCTTATGATGGAGGGAAGGTCATTGATGAAGCAGCTGAAGATGGTTGGGCCTAGGACACTGCCCTGAGGAACTCCTGCAGCAATGCCCTGGGGCTGAGATGATTGGCCTCCAACAACCACTACCATCTTCCTTTGTGCTAGGTATGACTCCAGCCACTGGAGAGTTTTCCCCCTGATTCCCATGGACTTCAATTTTACTAGGGCTCCTTGGTGCCACACTCGGTCAAATGCTGCCTTGATGTCAAGGGCAGTCACTCTCACCTCACCTCTGGAATTCAGCTCTTTTGTCCATGTTTGGACCAAGGCTGTAATGAGGTCTGGAGCCGAGTGGTCCTGGCGGAACCCAAACTGAGCATCGGTGAGCAGGTTATTGGTGCGTAAGTGCCGCTTGATAGCACTGTCGACGACACCTTCCATCACTTTGCTGATGATTGAGAGTAGACTGATGGGGCTGTAATTGGCCGGATTGGATTTGTCCTGCTTTTTGTGGACAGGACATACCTGGGCAATTTTCTACATTGTCGGGTAGATGCCAGTGTTGTAGCTGTACTGGAACAGCTTGGCTAGAGGCGCAGCTAGTTCTGGAGCACAAGTCTTCAGCACTACAGCCGGGATGTTGTCGGGGCCCATAGCCTTTGCTGTATCCAGTGCACTCAGCCGTTTCTTGATATCACGTGGAGTGAATCGAATTGGCTGAAGACTGGCTTCCGTGATGGTGGGGATATCGGGAGGAGGCTGAGATGGATCATCCACTCGGCACTTCTGGCTGAAGATGGTTGCAAACGCTTCAGCCTTGTCTTTTGCACTCACGTGCTGGACTCCGCCATCATTGAGAATGGGGATGTTTGCAGAGCCTCCTCCTCCCGTTAGTTGTTTAATTGTCCACCACCATTCACGACTGGATGTGGCAGGACTGCAGAGCTTTGATCTGATCCGTTGGTTGTGGAATCGCTTAGCTCTGTCTATAGCATGTTGCTTCCGCTGTTTAGCATGTATGTAGTCCTGAGTTGTAGCTTCACCAGGTTGGTACCTCATTTTGAGGTACACCTGGTGCTGCTCCTGGCATGCTCTTCTGCACTCCTCATTGAACCAGGGTTGATCCCCTGGCTTGTTGGTAATGGTCGAGTGAGGAATATGCCGGGCCATGAGGTTACAGATTGTGGTGGAATACAATTCTGCTGCTGCTGATGGCCCACAGCACCTCATGGATGCCCAGTTTTGAGCTGCTAGATCTGTTCTGAATCTATCCCATTTAGCACGGTGGTAGTGCCACACAACACGTTGGATGGTGTCCTCAGTGCGAAGACGGGACTTCATCTCCACAAGAACTGTGCGGTGGTCACTCCTACCAATACCGTCATGGACAGATGCATCTACGACAGGTAGATTGGTGAGGACGAGGTCAAGTAAGTTTTTCCCTCGTGTTGGTTCGCTCACCACCTGCCGCAGGCCCAGTCTAGCAGCTATGTCCTTCAGGACTCGGCCAGCTCGGTCAGTAGTGGTGCTCCCGAGCCACTCTTGGTGATGGACATTGAAGTCCCCCACCCAGAGTACATTTTGTGCTCTTGCTACCCTCAATGCTTCCTCCAAGTGGTGCTCAACATGGAGGAGGACTGATTCATCAGCTGAGGGAGGGTGGTAGGTGGTAATCAGCAGGAGGTTTCCTTGCCCATGTTTGACCTGATGCCATGAGATTTCATGGGGTCCAGAGTCAATGTTGAGGACTCCCAGGGCCACTCCCTCCTGACTGTATATCACTGTACCGCCACCTCTGGTGGGTCTGTCGTGCCGGTGGGACAGGACATACCCAGGGATGGTGATGGAAGAGTCTGGGACGTTGGCTGAAAGGTATGATTCTGTGAGTATGGCTATGTCAGGCTGTTGCTTGACTCGTCTGTGGGACAGCTCTCCCAATTTTGGCACAAGTCCCCAGATGTTAGTAAGGAGGACCTTGCAGGGTCGACTGGGCTTGGTGTTTTTTTGCCGTTGTCGTGTCCGGTGCCTAGTGGTCCGATGCCGGGTGGTCCGTCCGGTTTTATTCTTATTCTGACTTTTCGTAGCGAGATTTTACAACTGAGTGGCTTGCTCGGCCATTTCAGAGGGCAATTAAGAATCAACCACATTGCTGTGGGTCTGGAGTCACATATCGGCCAGACCGGGTAAGGACGGCAGGTTTCCTTCCCTGAAGGACATTAGTGAACCAGATGGGTTTTTACGACAATCCGGTAGTTTCATGGCCACCGTTACTGATACTGATACTCGTATTTTAATTCCAGATTTTTATTTAATTAATTGAATTTAATTCGCCAGCTGCCGTGGCAGGATTTGAACTCATGACTCTGGATTTTAGTCCAGGCCTCTGGATTACTAGTCCAGTAACATAACCACTATGCTACCGTACCCGTAGCTGTTGCTTTATTATATTAGAATATTCTGCTTGCACTTTTCACTGTTTCTTCACCAACACTGTCATCTCTTCAAGAGTGGTATGGAATCTTTATTATTTTAAAAATAAACCAATTAAACCCCTTGATTGTCACATGTCAATTGTGATTTGTCAGGCTGGGGCTCTTTGCTCCAGAAAAGAGAGGACTGAGAGGTGAACTAATAGAGTTCTGTCAAATCATGAAGGGGTTTGATAGGGTTGACAGAGAAAATATTTTCACTTGTGGGGGAGACCAGAACTAGAGGTCATAAATATAAGATAATCACTAATAAATCCAATCGGGAATTCAGGAGAAACTTCTTTACCCAGAGAGTGATTAGAATGTGGAACTCGCTACCACAAGGAGTAATTGAGGCAAATAGTGTAGATGCATTTAAGAGGAAGCTAGATAAACACATGAGAGAGAAAGGAATAGAAGGATATGTTGATAGGGTTAGATGAAGTAGGGAGGGAGGAGGCTCATGTGGAGCATAACGGTATTAACCAGTTGTGCCAAATGGCCTGTCTCTGTGCTGTACATTCTCTGCAATGACCAATTGTGGTAACGGGAACGGAGGGGGTGAGCTTCAGTGAGGATCCACCTTCCAGCTTGACTCCACATTTGGCACCGCCTGCTCTCAGCATCCTACCCCTCCCCAAAACCGATGAGCAAACGCCTGCGGGGGAGGAGGAAGCACACAGCACCGCAGTACGAGGTGGCGAAGTTGCGCGGCTGGTAATAGGGCCGGGCGTCGTTCTGTAATTGGCGGTTCCCAGACAACATCGAGCGTGACGTGTACACACACGCGGGTACCTGTAAACTTGATGGCAGTGATGGAGGAGGAATGCTCGTCCAGGGTTTGGAGCAGGCTGTAATCGTTCTCCGCGTCTAACACGTGGATCAGACGGTCCCGACTGGCAGATGCCAGCAACTTCATGCCTGGTAATGGACAAGGAAAGAGTTAAAAGTTGGGCAAAAACAGGCCCAACAACAACAACTTGCATTTATATAGAACCTTTAACGTATTAAAACGTCCCAAGGCACTTCACAGGAGCGATTATCAGACATCATTTGACACTGAGCCACATAAAGATATATTAGGACAGGAAAGAGGTAGGTTTTAAGGAGCATCTTAAAGGAGGAGAGAGAAGTAGAGAGGCGGAGAGGTTTAGGGAGGAAGTTCCAGAGCTTAGGGCCGAGGCAGCTGAAGGCACGGCCGCCAATGATGGGACAATGTAAATTGAGGATGCGCAAGAGACAGAATTGGAGGAATGGAGAGATCTCGGAGGGTTATAGGGCCAGAGGAGGTTAGAGATAGGGAGGTCCGAACACAAGGATGAGAATTTTAAAAATCAAGGTGTTGCTGGACCGGGAGCTAACGTAGGTCAGCGAGCACAGGGGCAATGGGTGAACGGGACTTGGTGCGAGTTAGGACACGGGGCAGCAGAGTTTTGGATGAGCTCAAGTTTACGGAGCCCAAAGAGCTGACACCATAGTCGTATGCAAAATACACGGAGGATACAGGAACCCTGGCCATGGATTGCAAGGTAGCCATCCTCGAGGGGGCAATGTCGCACAACTTAGGTTATATTCCACCTTTGCATCCTGGGACTGGATCGGTGCCGCAAACCTGTATCCGTTGTAGCTTAATACATACAGGATAGCTCTGTTTTTAAGGAAAGTATGTAGGGGGGAAATTTGCAAGGCTCGATTCTTGACATGGAGACTTGCTAGTGGAGAACACGGTTGGAAATCAGGGCTTTAGCCCTGTCTCTGCTGAAGCTGTATGCCTGACACAGAATCATGCACCATTATCCCATTGTGCTTTTTTAAAAAAATATTTTAACATTTTTGGGGGGGGCTCATTGAGGGATGTTAGTGTTGGCGGGGAAGGGAAGGGGAAGCAGAGGGAAGCGAATGGAACTCTTCCCTGCTTTGGCACACAGTATGAGCAAACACTCCCAGCTCAGGCATTGCACAGCCAAATGCAGAGTAAAGCTGCCTCTACTCTGCACCAACAACATGCCTCAGCCCCAACCTCAGAAGAGGACTCCCTACTACACCAGTCTACCATTTCTTCGCTTTCCCACACCAACCATCCTGTGGCATCTGAGTTAGGTTGCCAATTAGTGCCAAATTAGGGACTGTTTTGTGTTTGTCGGCCCAAGCCCAATAGGAAACGCCCATCCATTCCACCAAGTATGCCAAAATCCTAAATGTTATAATGGTAGATACTTGTATAGAATGTCCTCTTTGCTGCTCCATTCCATGCTTTGAAACTATTTGTGAGAAGCAACCTGGGAGCAGCCATTTTGTGTAGGACTTCCTCCTCCTGTGACATCATCAAGTTCCGCTCCAGTGACATCACCGATAGAGACTCCTGCTCACAATCCACTGCCCCCCATTCATGATGTCACAAGAGGGAACGCTCCACCCAAAATGGCTGCTCCCAGCCTACCTCTATCCAAAACTTTTAAACATATAAAACAGGCTAAGTAGGAGTAATTAAGAAAACCAGAAAGTGTGAAAATATCTCCCTTTATAACATTTACAGTTATGTGGTAATTCAGTATTCGCTATGGAGCAAATCTTCATGACAGGAGTGGAAGTTAAATGTGCTGGTTAACAAAGCTTGTGTCGGTTACTGTTAGCGTCTGGCAACGTCACGGGGGCGCTGACCGGCGACGTCACGGGGGCGCCGACCGGCGACGTCACGGGGGGGAACGACGTCACGGGGGCGCCGACCGGCGACGTCACGGGGGGGAACGACGTCACGGGGGCGCCGACCGGCGACGTCACGGGGGGAACGACGTCACGGGGGCGCCGACCGGCGACGTCACGGGGGGGAACGACGTCACGGGGGCGCCGACCGGCGACGTCACGGGGGGGGAACGACGTCACGGGGGCGCCGACCGGCGACGTCACGGGGGGGAACGACGTCACGGGGGCGCCGACCGGCGACGTCACGGGGGGGAACGACGTCACGGGGGCGCCGACCGGCGACGTCACGGGGGGGGGAACGACGTCACGGGGGCGCCGACCGGCGACGTCACGGGGGGGAACGACGTCACGGGGGCGCCGACCGGCGACGTCACGGGGGGGAACGACGTCACGGGGGCGCCGACCGGCGACGTCACGGGGGTGCGACCGGCGACGTCACGGGGGCAGGGTATAGTCACTGAGGTTCATGGACTTAGCCTGAAATCTCCAACTCTGTCAGTGTGGTTTTTTCTCCAAATGTCTCCCCTCTTCTGCTGACCTCCTGGGCTAAGGTGCGGCAGGGGTCGGCAGCCCGACAATTCCTCACCCAGGTGGCCATTCTTCATGTGTGAGCCTCGACAATGAGCGCCAGAAGGCTATTTGATCAAGGGAAGAGGGGAATATCATAGCTGAGGCAGATTAAGTAGCATCTCGGCTCGGTTAGTAGCACTCTATCCTCTGAATTGGAGGATCATGGGTTCAAGTCCCACTCCAGGATTTAAGTACAAAATCTCAGATAATGTTTCAGTGCGGTACTGAAGGAGTGTTGCATTGAGGTGCCGTCTTTCAGATGAACATTAAACCGAGGCCATGCCTGCTCTCTCAGGTAAATTCATGGTACTTTTCGAAGGAGAGCAGGGGCGTTCTCCCCGGTGTCCTGGCCAAAGGTCATTCCTCAACCAACATCACGTAAACAGATCAACTGGTCATTTATCTCATTGCTGTTGTGGGATCTTGCAATTCACAAATTGGCCAGCCTGTTTGCCTAGAAAACAACTGTGACCACACTTCGAAGGTAACCTGTGGGCTGTAAAGTTCTTTGTGACGTCCTGAGGACGTGAAAGTGGCTATATAAATGCAAATTTGTTCTTTCTTTTCATCTTCACCCTTTGTCCGCACCCACACAATTCTCACTGGACAACAATCAGGAGTGGGAACCTTGGCTGATTGTAACTCTCCCGAGCCCAGGAGCGCTGAGGTGAAATGTAGTGTCTCTATTAGCAGCCTGGTTGACGTCAATTGACCATGAGCAGCCTGAACCTGGCATCTTCCTCTTTTTACATGGTTCAGTCGCTGGGTATCTGAGGCAAATTAAGATGTCAGTATAGAACAGTACTACATGTGGCTAATTGGGAATCCAGATGTGGCTAATTGGGAATCCAGATGTGGCTAATTGGGAATTCAGATGTGGCTAATTGTATTTCTGATTAGTAAATAAAAAATGAGTATGTTATTGGGCATGTGATCTTAATACTCATTCGCACGGTGTATACATGTGAACTTTAACCTTCATGTACGTTTGTTGGTAAAACAGTAAGATGAAAAGTAGAGTATGCAAGTGTTTTACTTCCTTAGTTACTGAATGGTGGTAGGTGTTTGTTAATTAAATATACGCATGTGAAGTGCATTTACCTGTACTGTGTGAGTGGATGTGAGGCATTTTCTACTAAAATCAGTGCTTGTGGTTAAAACGGTGTCGCCATAGCTACACCTGTAGCTAGTCAGCGATTTTTAGTGGGCAACACTGGTATAGAAAGCAGTGGTTCCATACAGGTACTTACCAGTTTCCGGTTTGGAGTATTCGAGACACAGGATCTCTGAGTCATGGGCCTCAACTTGAAGGAGCTCTCCCAGCAGCTGTAGTTCATGGACCCTGTCAGACACAATGCAACACAGGTCGGTCAGTCTATTCCAGGCTGTGCCATTGACCTAGGCCAGGATGGCTGGATAACTGAGTGCAGACAACTGACCTAACTGTGATAGTCACCCATTACCCTGTCTTTGCTGACATTAGCGCTGGGCCCTCATGGCAATATATTTAAAATTATTGCTCTAGTTTTCAATCCCTCCATGGCCTTGCCACTCCTTGGGGATGATTTTAAGCTCTGAGCCGGGAACCCAGTGCCTCTGTAGATATTCACGTGGGGAACCCAGAAGCCAAATGATAGCGTCGCAATCTGCGGTCGCGACTCTATCGAAGGTAAGTATTTGGGCTTCTGTGTTTCCCATGCGCCAGGCTGACAGATTGACAGCTGGCTGCCTGTCGGGAGGGAAAGGAGCTGCAAATCGGAGGGGGGGCGGGGGGAAGAAATCGGAGGGGTGGGAGGACGTGGACGACTTCAGGTAGGTCTTGAAGATGATCGGAGAGTCCACTGTCAGGGGGGAGAGGGCACCAGTCCTCCAATGGCGGGGAGGGGGAGGTCGTCCTCCATCAGAAGTGGGGAGGGGGGGGGGTCGTCCTGTTGACCAGGTGAGCTTGTTGGGCCTGGATGAAGCACTCCTGCTCCTCTGGGTCCACAAGCAGTGCAATAAAGGCCCTCACCTCATAGATCCGGCCCTTCCCGCCTGCGTTCACCTGGCGTTAATTGGAAGCGATGGGAAACCCAAACAGGCAAGGTTAAATTTGTTTGACATTTCTAATACACAAAAAATTAAGTGCCTCAATTATCGTGATGAGGTACACTGTCCCTTTAAGTGACGGCTTTAAGTGGGGACAGGACCTCCGGGTGTCTGTTGTCCGCATGCCTGGGTTAAACCCGGAAGCTGGAGTGTTGGAGCTGAGATGTGGTCCCGCTCCAAAAATCAACTATTTTTACAGTCCACCTGCCCCCAACCGACCCCATGTCTCCAACCACCCCCCAACCCACCCCATGTCTCCACCCCCCCACCACCCCCCCATCTCCCTCAACTTTCCGTTCCTCTGACTCCGGCCCTCCCCTATGCCCACTGGCTGTTATACCTTCACACTGAGGCCCCGCTCTCTGGAATTCCCTCTCTAAACTTCTCCACCTCCCTCTCTTCATTTAAGACCCTCCTTAAAACCGCTTCTTTGACCAATCTTTAGGTCACCCCTCCCTCCCTAATCTCTCCCTCGTTGGCTTGGCTTCCATTTCCTCACTCTTGGCGTGTTTTACTACGTTAAAGGCGCTGTATAAGTTGTTGTCATGGTTACAGAGGGATCGCTGCCGAATGCCAGACCTATTCAAAAATGATGGGAATTTCAGAGTGTCCTGGACTCTAAACTTTGCAATCGTTCCTCCTGAGCTTCCTGTAATTATGTCGTCCGATACGTTCAAACTCCACCTGACATCCTCACGGTGTTAAAGTCAAGACTGATCACATAGTCTGAGACTCGATCTCATTAATTCCCAGTTTCTGCAAATTACGAAACCCCTTACGTCTTAGAGTTCTCTGTTTTGAATTACAAGTTTGGTGCCACCGAACCTGTATTCCCCTGCTCTCCTCTTTTCAAACTTAGAGACATCGTGCACTATTGACCTTTGTCAATCACGTAGGTGTCTCAATAAAAACATGCAAGGTGTAGAGTATAGACAACTCCTGCTAATTCAAAGTCACTTCATTCAGGTCATTTACATTTTTAACACAAAAAATAACTTTGAATTACCGAGGGGTGTACAGTACACACAGCACTGGACTGATTACAGTCAGGAGTATCCCACTGTCCCAGTGTTAGGGTGTACAGTACACACAGCGCTGGACTGATTACAGTCAGGAGTATCCCACTGTCCCAGTGTTAGGGTGTACAGTACACACACAGCGCTGGACTGATTACAGTCAGGAGTATCCCACTGTCCCAGTGTTAGGGTGTACAGTACAAACACAGCGCTGGACTGATTACAGTCAGGAGTATCCCACTGTCCCAGTGTTAGGGTGTACAGTACACACACAGCACTGGACTGATTACAGTCAGGAGTATCCCACTGTCCCGGTGTTAGGGTGTACAGTACACACAGCGCTGGACTGATTACAGTCAGGAGTATCCCACTGTCCCGGTGTTAGGGTGTACAGTACACACAGCGCTGGACTGATTACAGTCAGGAGTATCCCACTGTCCCAGTGTTGGGGTGTACAGTACACACAGCGCTGGACTGATTACAGTCAGGAGTATCCCACTGTCCCGGTGTTAGGGTGTACAGTACACACAGCGCTGGACTGATTACAGTCAGGAGTATCCCACTGTCCCAGTGTTGGGGTGTACAGTACACACAGCGCTGGACTGATTACAGTCAGGAGTATCCCACTGTCCCGGTGTTGGGGTGTACAGTACAAACACAGCACTGGACTGATTACAGTCAGGAGTATCCCACTGTCCCGGTGTTAGGGTGTACAGTACACACAGCACTGGACTGATTACAGTCAGGAGTATCCCACTGTCCCGGTGTTGGGGTGTACAGTACAAACACAGCACTGGACTGATTACAGTCAGGAGTATCCCACTGTCCCGGTGTTAGGGTGTACAGTACACACAGCGCTGGACTGATTACAGTCAGGAGTATCCCACTGTCCCGGTGTTGGGGTGTACAGTACAAACACAGCGCTGGACTGATTACAGTCAGGAGTATCCCACTGTCCCAGTGTTAGGGTGTACAGTACACACACAGCACTGGACTGATTACAGTCAGGAGTATCCCACTGTCCCAGTGTTGGGGTGTACAGTACACACATAGCACTGGACTGATTACAGTCAGGAGTATCCCACTGTCCCAGTGTTAGGGTGTACAGTACACACAGCGCTGGACTGATTACAGTCAGGAGTATCCCACTGTCCCAGTGTTGGGGTGTACAGTACACACACAGCACTGGACTGATTACAGTCAGGAGTATCCCACTGTCCCAGTGTTAGGGTGTACAGTACACACATAGCACTGGACTGATTACAGTCAGGAGTATCCCACTGTCCCAGTGTTAGGGTGTACAGTACACACACAGCGCTGGACTGATTACAGTCAGGAGTATCCCACTGTCCCGGTGTTAGGGTGTACAGTACACACAGCGCTGGACTGATTACAGTCAGGAGTATCCCACTGTCCCAGTGTTGGGGTGTACAGTACACACAGCGCTGGACTGATTTAAATTAGCGGGAGCTGCGCTTCCCAGATGTGACATACCTAAGAGTTCCAGCCCGGTCGCCAGATGCAATATGTTGTCCATCGGGGCTCACGCACAACGTTCTGATTCCAGTTTTCATTTCAGCTGGTTGGCAATCTGGTTTGTCGGTGCCACCCGCTGAACTATTCTCCATATCGAGCAATGTCGACGTGTTGGAGTCCATGTAGAGAATCTTCAGTAAATCCTGGGTTTTGGGGAAGAAGAAATTAAATACATATTCAGGTCTCAACCTTGTGTGCAAATCTGTACAAAAACAAGTGTGTGCAAGTCTGTACAAAAACAAGTGTGTGCAAGTCTGTACAAAAACAAGTGTGTGCAAGTCTGTACTTATACAAGCGTGTGCAAGTCTGTACAAAAACAAGTGTGTGCAAGTCTGTACTTATCCAAGTGTGTGCAAGTCTGTACTGTCACAGGGTCCTACCGTCTTGTAATCTTCTTCGTAATACAAACAATAGCCCTTGACCAATTCATACTTCAAAACATTTTTCTCTGAATTCACTCCACACAAAGTCACACTATAGTAACCTTTGGCAACGTCTAGTACACATTCCCGGTATGCAGTACCTTTGGCAACGTCTAGTACACGTTCCCAGTACACAGTACCTTTGGCAACGCCCAGCCCCAGCTGCCTTCCAGCATCCTCTTCGGGGGCTGTGTTCAGGGGCCCTGTTTCAGCCCAGTTTCTCTTGTTCCTCGCCCTTTTACTCTCACCTGACTGGGGAAGGTCTCCACCCACTCCAGCCTCAAGTACGCTTGAGGCTTTCCGCGATCGGTGGGCACCGCAGGGACTGGAGTGCGTAGTTGATCAGGAAAATAAAGTTATTATTTGATTCTGGTTATTGATTTGTATTAAAAATAAAGGGGACACCCTTACACCCCGCTTTAAGGGATTTAAACAAAAAAAACTCCAGCCTCAATTACTTCTTAAAGGGGAGGTTTCTTAAAAGGGCTATACCCCTTCTCTTAAAGGGGAGGTTTCTTAAATGGGCCATACCCTTATTCAGGGATCAGGGCCCTCGTCAGCCTCCCGGCCCTCAGTTACCCTGCTACAACACATATACAAGTGTGTGCAAGTCTGTACATATAGATGTGTGTGCAAGTGTGACTATGAAAGGTGTAAGAGTGAGAATGTGAAAGAATGATTTGCATTTATATAGCACCTTTCATGACCTCAGGACTTCCCAAAGTGCTCTAGAACCAAAGAAACACTTTTGAACGGTTGTAATGTAGGAAACACAGCACAGCAAGATCCCACAAGCAGCAATGAGATAAATGGCCAGATAATCTGTTTTAACAGTGTTAGTTGATGGATAAATATTGGCCAGGGTACTGAGGCGAGCTCCCCTGCTCTTCTTCGAAATAGTGCCATGGGATCTTTTGCCCACCTGAGAGGGCTGACGGAGCCTCGGTTTAACATCTCATCGGAAAGACTTCACCTCCGACAATGCAGCATTCCCTGGGGTAAATCTTGACCTTGTGCGCTAGTGTAAAACGAGTGATAGCGAGTCGGCCCGTTTTACATCACTCCCGATTCCACCGACTTTAACGGAAATAAAAATGGGGCGAGATGTAAAACGGGCTTTCACTGTTTTACACTGAGGCAGCAGTGTACACCACCCTGGGCCTCAGTGCCCCCGATGGAGTTACCACTTGTCCGATTTCAAAGCGGACAGTCTGGTTTCTCAGTGGCTGGTCTGCAAATTTCTAAAATGAAAACCAGTTGCCAGGACCGTTAAAAAGGGGTCCATTCTTTCCACTTGTTTTTCTGTCTCCAATACGTGGAGTCATTAATACTGATTAAGGTTTTCAATGAGAGTTCAATCACTGGCAAAGCAAATATCGTACCTTGGTAGCTGAGGGGGGATGGGGGAGGGGGGAGTGAGGGAATCATTAGCCAGGTGAATCCAGCTCAGAGTGGCCACCATTTGGCCAGTCCAAAGCTGAATGTGGGCAGGACATTGAAAACATTGTCGGTGCACTTGTAGGAAATGGGGAAAGGTAGGGCAACCAAAACCAGAGCTCCCTGGATGATGAAAGAGATAGAGAGTAAGATGAAGCAGCAAAAGGGGGTGTATGGCAGATGTCAGGTTGATAATACAAGTGAGAACCAGGCTGAATATAAAAAGTACTGAGGAGAAGTGAGAAAGGAAATAAGAGGGGCAAAGAGAGAATATGAGAATAGACTGGCGGCCAACATAAAAAGGAATCTAAAAGTCTGCTATTGGCATATAAATAGTAAAGGGGCAGTTAGAGGACGGCTGGGGCTGTTTGGGGACCAAAAAGGAGATCTACACATGGAGGTAGAGGGCATAGCTGGAGTACTAAATGAGTAACTAGCATCTGTCTTTACCAAGGAAGAAGATGCTGCCAAAGTCACAGTAAAAGAGGAGGTAGTGGGGATACTGGATGGGCTAAAAATTGATAAAGAAGAGGTACTAGAAAGGTTAGCTATACTTAAAAGTAGATAAGTCACCCGGACCGGATGGGATGCATCCTAGGTTGCTGAGGGAAGTAAGGATGGAAATTGCGGAGGTACTGGCCACAATCTTTCAATCCTCCTTAGATATGGGGGAGGTGCCAGGGGACTGGAGAATTGCAAATGTTACACCCTTGTTCAAAAAAGGGTTTAAGGATAAACCCAGCAACTACAGGCCAATCAGTTTAACCTCAGTGGTGGGGAAACTTTTAGAAACGATAATCCGGGACAGAATTAACAATCACTTGGACAAGTGCGGATTAATAAAGAAAAGCCAGCATGGATTTGTTAAAGGCAAATCATGTTTTACTAACTTGATAGAGTTTTTTGATGAGGTAACAGAGAGGGTTGATGAGGGCAATGCGGTTGATGATGTGTATTTGGACTTTCAAAAGGTATTTGATAAAGTGCTACATAATAGACTTGTCATCAAAACTGAAGTGCATGGAATAAAAGGGGCAATGGCAGGAAACAGAGAGTAGTGGTGAACAGCTGTTTTTCGGACTGGAGAGAGGTGTACAGTGGTGTTCCCCAGTGGTCAGTGCTGGGACCACTGCTTTTTTTGATATATATTAATGACTTGGACTTGGGTGTACAGGGCATAATTTCAAAATTTGCACATGACACAAAACTTGGAAGGGTAGCAAACAATGAAGAGGATAGTGATAGACTTCAAGAGGATATAGACGGGCTGGTGAATGGGTGGACACATGGCAGATAAAATTTAACACAGAGAAGTGCGAAGTGATACATTTTGGCAGGAAGAATGAGGAGAGGCAATATAAACTAAATGGTTCTAAAGGGGGTACAGGAACAGAGAGATCTGGGGGTATATGTGCACAAATCTTTGAAAGTGGCAGGACAGGTTGAGAAAGTGGTTAAAAAAGCATATAGGATCCTGGGCTTTATATATAGAGGCATAGAGTACAAAAGCAAGGAAGTTATGCTAAACCTTTATAAAACACTGGTTTGGCCACAACTGGAGTATTGTGTCCAATTCTGGGCACCGCACTTTAGGAAGGATGTGATGGCCTTAGAGAGGGGGCAGAGGAGATTTACTAGAACGGTTCCAGTGATGAGGGACTTCAGTTACATGGATAGACTGGAGAAGCTGGGGTTGTTCTCCTTAGAGCAGAGAAAGTTAAGAGGAAATTTGGTAGAGGTGTTCAAAATCATGAAGGAGAAACTGTTCCCATTGGCAGAAGGGTCGAGAACCAGAGGACACAGATTTAAGGTGATTGGCAAAAGAAGCAAAGGCGACATGAGGAAAAACTTTTTTACGCAGCGAGCGGTTATGATCTGGATTGCACTGCCTGAAAAGGTGGTGGAAGCAGATTCAATCGTGCCTTCCAAAAAGGGAATTGGATAAATACTTGAAGAGAAAAAATGTACAGGGCTACGAGGAAAGAGCGGGATTGCTCTTACAAAGAGCCGGCATGGGTTCGATGGGCCAAGTGGCCTCCTTCTGTACTGTAACCTGTCTATGTTACTATGAATCTCTTGCGCCCTTACATTGCTGATCATGTTCCGATGAAGCGAGGTCCCATGGGTGCTGGAGCCCTCGGTGTTCCAGAGTCGGAGGGTGTTGTCAGATGAGCAGGTAATGAAGGAGCCCGGAGGCAGGCATGCCCGATTACTGTCCTGCACCTCTGGGTACACCTGTTAGACACAATGATACACACTCAGGACATTCAGCAGCGATCAGAGCAAAGTCACACCAACAGGCAACACAGTAATTGTTTGCAGACTTAGCAGAACATTAAAAAAAGGCCTAAAGAGCCCTAGAGCTTTATCACGGGCTGAAATTTATATAACTTTTTCTCAGTTGCCAGTCAGGTTATACAGCCTTGGTCATGTGAGTTTAAATTGTCCCATTCCCTTGTCCCATTGTTACCCCATTTGTGGCCCAATTCCCTTCACCTGTGGCCCCTCCACGGACTTCCTGATCTACGTGTCTCTGGGTCTTCTTTCACCGCCTGCCTGGTTGTGAGATGTTGACTGAATCGGGGTTCAGTGCTGTCCTCTTGCTCCCCAACAAAAACAAGGTGAGGGATTGACATTAAGAGGAAGGGTTATCCCAGCTTCTACTGAGGCTGGATTATCCCGGCTTCCATTGAAGATTATCCCAGCTTCCTTGCGGAAGGATTATCCCAGCTTCTACTGAGGCCGGATTATCCCAGCTTCCAATGAGGGTTATCCCAGCTTCCATTGATGATTATCCCAGCTTCCTTTGAGGTTATCCCAGCTTCCATTGAGGAAGGATTATCCCAGCTTCCATTGAGGGTTATCCCAGCATCCATTGAGGATTATCCCAGCTTCCTTTGAGGTTATTCCAGCTTCCATTGAGGAAGGGTTAGCCCAGCTTCCATTGAGGGTTATCCCAACTTCCATTGAGACTGGGTTATCCCAGCTTCCATTAAGGACTATCCCAGCTTCCATTGAGGCCGAGTTATCCCAGCTTCCATTATGGACTATCCCAGCTTCCATTGAGGCCGGATTATCCCAGCTTCCATGCAGCAAGTGACATGGCATCACAATAGAGCTACTGAACAGAACTGCGGGTCTGATAGCTCCCCTTTCGTGGTCTTCCTGTAGGGAAATGCATGGATTCCACTTGACAACTGCCCACAGAAGCATGGCTGAAATCAGTCGCTCAGTGTGTGGCAGGTCGCGAGTCCAGGCTCACATCCCAGCACCCTATGGTGGGGTGTCCCAAAGAGGGGCTGTCCATCGAGGCATCGGCTGTGCTTGTTCTTCCAAAGTCAATGGAGGTAATCTTAACTTTGGGTGATGATGTAAAATGAGCGATATTGGATCAGCCATCCGTTATACAGGAAAATCAGGCATGATGTATTACGGGCAGCAAATTCAATATCGCCCGTTATACACTGTCTGCCCACAGTTAAAACTGGCCCACAGTGACACTAGTCTGAGTCCTCCACACCACCCCATCCCAAGCACGTGGGCCAACTGTGGCTGGACAATGTTGCTCTGTAACCAGCCACTGCCAACGGGGAAAGAAAGAATAAAAGAATAAAAGAAAGAGAGATGAAGAGAAAGAATAAAAGAGAAATAAAGAGAAAGAATAAAAGAATAAGAGAATAAGAGGAGAGAGAAAGAGAGAATAAGAGGAGAGAGAAAGAGAGAATAAGAGAGTGAGAAAGAGAGAAAGAAAGAAAAGACATTTATACAGTGCCTTTCACGATCTCGGGACATCCCAAAGCGCTTTACAGCCAATGAAGTACTTTTGAAGTTTAGTCACTGTTGAAATGTAGAAACAACAACTTGCATTTATATAGCGCCTTTAACGTAGCAGGACGTCCCAAGGCGCTTCACAGGAGCGATTATCAAACAAAATTTGATATCGAGCCACATCAGGAGATATCAGGACAGGTGACCAAAAGCTTGGTCAGAGGTAGGTTTTAAAGAGCATCTTAAAGGAGGAGAGAGAGGTAGAGAGGGGGAGAGGTTTAGGGAGGGGATTCCAGAGTTTAGGGCCCAGGCAGCTGAAGGCCAATGGTGGAGTGATTAAAATTGGGGAGACCAGAATTGGAGGAGCGCAGAGATCTCGGAGGGTTGTAGGGCTGGAGGAGGTTACAGAGATAGGGAGGGGCGAGGCCATGGAGAGATTTGAAAACAAACTGGCAGAGAGATTGTGAGTGAGGAACCACAGATGTAAACCTGCATCCTAAATGCTTTAAGGAGGAATTAGCACTCGTTTAATTTCTTTTTTAAATATCTTTCCACGGTGAGTTTAACCGCAGCCTTACCTCAACACTCCAGACACAGGATGCATGGTAGAGAGCAGAGTAAACTTTCCCAACCTTCTTAAAGTCCTTTACATCCCACACGTACAGACTGTGGTCACTGTACACACATGATAGCCAGCGGTTTGCGGGGTCGTAGGTCAGTGCAATTGTGTCTGGGTACTTGGCGTCTGCTCTGTTTGAGAATAAATGGCTGGAGGAGGAATAAAGTGAGGTCAATAAACCAGTGATCGACATACTAACAGGGCAGCTGCACAGCACAGAGGGGCGTCACTAACTAGACTGCGGCCTCTCCTTCTGCAGGTTGTCTGTGCACCCTCTGTGTACTTAGGATAAGCACCTACGGTTAAGCTTTTGCTTCAGCTGGGAGCCAAACTTCTAATGCCACAGTTGACCCTCCCCCCGCCTCAAAACCAACATTTGGTCAAGCAGGAACCAGAAGTGTCTGGTTTTGGTAAAGTGGTGAAAGATCATCCCGACTGCAGTATGTTTGGGCTCTGCCTAGCATGGTGACCAGATCACCCTGGGATACTAAGCTATATAGACAAGGTAGGTTCCAGGCCTGTCCCCTGGCCTGTGCTAACTAATCCCAACTGGGGCCAGCTGTTGGGGGGCTATAGTTGGCATCAATGACCCCAGATTAGGAGAAGAAAGAAGTCAGCCAGGGTTCTCACACCTGGTCACTCTCCAGTGATCCCTGTTGCACATAAAAGGATATCAAACCCGCGACTTTCACCACCTAGAAGGACAAGAGCAGCAGGTACACGGGAACGCCACCACCTCCAAGTTCTCCTCCAAGTTACACACCATCCCAACTTGTATATATATTGGCCGTTCCTTCATCATCACTTGGTCAAAATCCTGGAACACCCTGTCCAACAGCACTGTGGGAGTATCTTCACCACACGGACTGCAGCAGTTCAAGCGGAAGGCCCACCACCACCTTCTCAAGGGCAATTAGAAATGGGCAATAATTTTACTCAGCTAAGACGTGATTTAGCAAAAGTGGACTGGAAACAGCTACTTGAAGGTAATTCAGTGTCAGAGCAGTGGGAGGCGTTCAAGGGGGTGATTCAAGGGGTTCAGAGTAAATAAGTTCCCACAAAGAAAAAGGGTGGGCCTGCCAAATCTAGAGCCCCCTGGATGACAAGGAGCATACAGGGTAAGATAAGGCAAAAAAGGGAAGCTTATGTCAGACACCGAGAATTCAATATTACAGAAAGCCTAGAGGAGTATAAAAAGTGCAGGGGTGAAATTAAAAAGGAAATTAGGAAAGCAAAGAGAGGGCGTGAAAAAACATTGGCAAGTAAAATCAAGGAAAACCTAAAGATGTTTTATAAATACATTAAGAGCAAGAGGATAACTAAGGAAAGAGTAGGGCCTACTAGAGACCAAAAAGGTAACCTATGTGTGGAGGTGGAAGATGTGGGGGTGGTTCTTAATGAATACTTTGTGTCTGTCTTCTCAAAAGAGGAAGATGATGCAGAGATTGTAGTTAAGGAGGAGGAGTGTGGAATATTAGATGGGATAAATATAGTGAGAGAGGAAGTATTAAGGGGATTAGCATCTTTGAAAGTAGATAAATCACCAGGGCCAGATGAAATGTATCCCAGGCTGTTAGAAGAAGCAAGGGAGGAAATAGCGGAGGCCCTGACCATCATTTTCCAATCCTCACTGGATACAGGTATGGTGCCGGAGGATTGGAGGACTGCTAACATTGTACCATTGTTTAAAAAGGGAGCGAGGGATAGACTGAGTAATTACAGGCCAGTCAGTCTAACCTCGATGGTGGGAAAATTATTGGAATCAATTCTGAGGGACCCGATAAACTGACACTTAGAAAGGCACGGCGTAATTAAGGACAGTCAGCATGGATTTGTTAAGGGGAGGTCGTGTCTGACTAACTTGATTAAATTTTTTGAGAAGGTAACAAGGAGGGTAACGCGTTTGATGTAGTCTACATGGATTTTAACAAGGCTTTTGACAAGGTCCTGCATGGCAGACTAATCAAAAAAGTACAAGCCCATAGGATCCAAGGGAGAGTGGCAAGTTGGATCCAAAATTGGCTCAGTGTTAGGAAGCAAAGGGGAATGGTTGACAGGATTTTTTTGTGACTGGAAGGCTGTTTCCAGTGGGGTTCCACAGGGCCCTTGCTTTTTGTGATATATATTAATGATTTGGACTTAAATGTAGGGGGCATGATTAAGAAGTTTGCAGATGATACAAAAATTGGCCGTGTGGTTGATAGTGAGGAGGACAGCTGTAGACTGTAGGAAGATATCAATGGACTGGTCAGGTGGGCAGAAAAGTGGCAAATGGAATTCAATCCAGAGAAGTGTGAGGTAATGCATTTGGGGAGGGCAAACAAGGCAAGGGAATACACAATAAATGGGAGGATACTGAAAGGTATAAGTGAGGGACCTTGGAGTGCATGTCCACAGATCCCTGAAGGTAGCAGGACAGGTAGATAAGGTGGTTAAGAAGGCATACGGGATACTTTCCTTTATTAGCCGAGGCATAGAATGTAAGAGCAGGGAGGTTATGCTGGAACTGTATAAAATACTGGTTAGGCCACAGCTTGAGTACTGCGTAGAGTTCACCATATTACAGGAAGGATGTAATCACACCAGAGAGGGTACAGAGGAGATTTACGAGGATGTTGCCAGGACTGGAGAATTTAACTATGAGGAAAGATTGGACTGGCTGGGATTGTTCTCTTTGGAACAGAGGAGGCTGAGGGGAGATTTAATTGAGGTGTACAAAATTATGAGGGGCCTAGATAGAGTGGATAGGGAGGACCTATTTCCCTTAGCAGAGGGGTCAGTGACCAGGGGACATAGATTTAAAGTGATTGGTAGAAGGATTAGAGGGGAGCTGAGGAAATTTTTTTTCACCCAGAGAGTGGTGGGGGTCTGGAACTCACTGCCTGAGAGGGTGGTAGAGGCAGAAACCCTCAACTCATTTAAAAAGTACCTGGATGTTCACCTGAAGTGCCGTAACTACAGGGCTACGGACCAAGTGCTGGAAAGTGGGGTTAGGCTGGGTGGCTCATTTTCGGCCGGCGCGGACACGATGGGCTGAACGGCCTCCTTCTGAACTGTAAATTTTCTCTGATTCTCTGATTCTAATAAATGCCAGCCTTGCCAACGACGCCCATATCCCAAGAATGAATATTAAAAAAAATCAGGAGAGGGCATGATCTGGCTCAGCAGCGACACTCTCCTCAGTCAACACTCACTTTCTGGGTTTACGCTTGAGGAACATAGGAATTTCTAGACGATAAAAGTGGGTAGTCCATCTAGTTCATCTTCTACAATCCTGGTAGTCCCATGATACAATGATAATGGAGTTGTTGACTAATCATAGCAATCAATCTCTATCAATCAGTCTACAACAGACCCAGACATGAGGTGAGGCAAACCCCCAGTGATGGAGAGCTTTGGGAACTATAGGCCCAAAGAATGGTTATTTGGGTGAGGGACCGGAGGGTGTCTGATGCCTTTAGCCGTACTAATGCATGAATGGCACTGTCAGGAGGTGAGAGAAAAAAATTGGCACAAATAAAAGCTGTACTGGTTCTTTAATGGGACCAATTCAGAGGCGGTACTATCCCTTTAAGTGTTGAATGATTAGTGTTTGAGGTCAAGCTTCTCATACATCTGTGACATATCTGCGTGGAGCCGTGAACAGATTTCCTTCTGACTGAACCAAATGCCATCAAGCCCACTTTCCCGTCACATGCTGACAGCAGCCGCCCTGGAACAAGCAAAGGATTCATCGCTCCCTGTGTGTGCGTATTGTTCAACTCCCAGATTCATTAACACAGCTTCTGGAGAGTGAGCGAGAGAGGGACAGAGGAGCACATTCCCCTCGGGCAACAACCCTGCTCTGGACTCGACACTGAATGGCGCACTCACGCTCAACACCACCTCAGCCTCCACTTAAAGGGAATGTAGTGAGTCTCACCAGCCTCAGCTCCTGCAGCCCAGTGGTTACAGGTGCACTGCCTGGTGTGGCACTGAGTCTGACAGAAGGTCCTGCTTCCTGGTCCTTGTTCCATCTCAGCTGGGGCAGTGGCAAAGGTGCTGCAGTTGGGCACAGTGCCCCTGGGCTAGGGAGCGGCGGGAAGCACAAAGCAGCACGGGTTTTCCATTATCCAGTTTTCCATACCAACTCGCTGGGGTGAAGAGCGAAAGAAAGAAATTGCATTTATATAGCGCCTTTCGCCACCTCAGGGCATCCCAAAGTGCTTTACAGCCAATGAAGTGCTTTTTTGAAGTGTAGTCACTGTTGTAATGTCGAGAAAGGCGGCAGCCAATGTGTGCACAGCAAGATCCCACAAACAGCAATGTGATAATGACCAGATAGTCTGTTTTAGTGATTTTGGTTGAGGGATAAATGTCGGCCAGGACACCAGGGAGAACTCAACCACTTTGGAACTGGACTGGAACAGTGTGTCTCAAATCTTCACCCATGGGGCCTTTGTCACCGTGACCAATACAAGCCGTGTCCCAGTCGAGCCCACTAACTGAACAATCTGGGGTCTACGCACTTTGCACTCTGGTGATGACGATGCTGGCTGGAATTATAGGCCGAGACTGCAAATACATAACCGTTATCCAGTGACACCTGTCAGAAAGTGTGTCCAAAATCAGGTGAGCTGGTTTGGACCCAGGCCACCCCCACTCCCAATAGGTGAATACTCCACTGGCACTCACACAAGAAGAATGGTCACTCGAACAGGCGGCGGGGGGGCGGTGGGGGAGGTCAGAGAGCTGTGGGCGCTACAAGAACTGGACCCCAGCAATAGTCAGCAGTGCCAGGACAAGGGGACACAGCAGAGGGGATCTTTCCTGAATCTCAGTAGGTCGCAGCTGATCGGCAGCGGCTGCAGACCACTCGGATAGAGTCATCTCTCAAACTGCGGCCGTCTGAGGCGCCCTGGGCAGCTGCGAAGCTAGGGGGCTCATGGGGGAGGTCAACTATGTCAACCCCCTCCTCTTCCCCACTCTCAGCTCTGATGGCCACTCCCTCCCCGTACTCCAGCGGAAATCGGGAATGAGTCATACAGGTGAATTGGCGGCATGGATCCACTCTGAAGTACGTGCGATGGGATCTACATCGGCACGAGACTCCCGGCATTAATTCCTCATTCCTCAGGATCTTACCATAATCCCGACGGGAAGCGGGAACCTGGCAATGAAGGATGAATCATGAAAGTAAAGGATAGATAATAAAAAGAAAAATCAAATCTATATTTTAACCTCCTGGCTCGAAACTTGGTTTGGTGCAGCATCTCCAGGTTAGGTACAAGGTTCCCTGACTCCACTCAAGCCTCTGAGCACCCATCTGTCCATCACATCCCAGCTGGCTGGAGGTGGGGACCATCTTTGCTACCCAGCCTGTTTAAACTTTCCCAGCGTGCTTATGACACCAGGAGATTTGCAACATCGTCCCAACAGCTTGATGATGAGGATGCGTCTAAACAATGCGGGCTTACTGAAAAAGCAAGTGCTGAACTTGTCCACAGATCCCAATTTAAAAGGGCAATACCACCCAACATACGCTCACTCAGCCCAACTCCCAGCCAGTTCCAAAAATCCCGCAGGGCAAAGACCAGCTGGTGACCATCGAGTCTCCTTTGCCATTCCACCGCAATGCTCCATAATAGTCACGGTTATATCAGAAATAATCTGTAGCAGCAGCTGCAGCCAACGAGGAGATGGCACTGTTGCTATGTGACAGGGACGGCCCCATTAAAATGAATCTCAGTATTCTGGGGATTACTGAGGACCAAAGAAAATGGATAGAAACAAACTGCAATCGCGCCAAATTTCACTGCATGAAAAAGAAAGAAAGACTTGAATTTATAAAGTGCCTTTTATGACTTCAGGACTTCCCAAAGTGCTTTACAGCCAATGAAGTACTTTTTAAGTGTAGTCACTGTTGTAATGTAGGAAACGTGGCAGCCAATTTGCGCACAGCAAGATCCCACAAACAGCAATGTGCTAATGACCAGGTAATCTGTTTCAGTGATGTTGGTTGAGGGAAAAATATTGACCAGGACACCAGGGAGAACTCCCCTGCTCTTCTTCAAATAGAGCCGTGGGATCTTTTACGTCCACCTGAGAGGGCAGACTTGGCCTCAGTTTAAGGTCTTATCTGAGAAATGGTATCTCCGACAGTGCAGCACTCCCTCAGTACTGCACTGGAAGTGTCAGCCTAGATTTTGTGCTAAACTCTCTGGAGTGGGGCTTGAACCCACGACCTTCTGACTCAGAGGTGAGAGTGCCACCAACTGAGGCACGGCTGACACTGTGAGTAGAACCAGGGATCAGTAGTCCAACAGGAGCGTCACACCTTCGTCTGTCTGTAAACATGTCTCAATTTGTCTCTGGAACTCGCTTTAGCTTTGTGTGATCCTGTATGTAACTCCATCTGATTGTGTCTCGATATCTTTGTGCACTTGTTTCACAGTCATATCTGTGAACCTCATATCATCTCTTTCTCTGCATATCTCTCCATGCACCTTTCTCTATCTGTATCTCCACTTCGATATTCTCCCTCTCCATGTAAGTCCAGTGAGCGTACTTCTGGGTATCTATCTCTGCCCCTTTTATTAACCTGTCTGTCTATCTCTCCATCCATCTATGTATCTTATACAAGGGCCAATGGGGTTGGGGGTAATATATTAGCATGGATAGAGGATTGGTTAACGGACAGAAAACAGAAAGTAGGAATAAACGGGTCATTTTCAGGTTGGCTGGCACACTAGAGTTTGATAGCACACTAGAGGTTCACTAGATTGATTCCTGGGTGAGAGGGTTGTCCTGTGAGGACAGATTGGGTAGAATTGGCCTATACTCTCTGGAGTTTAGGAGAATGAGAGGTGATCTCATTGAAATATCTAAGATTCTAAGAAGACTTTTTTTTATTCATTCATGGGATATGGGCTGGCCAGCATTTATTACCCATCCCTAATTGATCTTGGTGGTGAGCCGCCTTCTTGAACCGCTGCAGTCCGTGTGGTGAAGGTTCTCCCACAGTGCTGTTAGGTAGGGAGTTCCAGAATTTTGACCCAGCAACAATGAAGGAACGGTGATATATTTCCAAGTCGGGACAGTGTGTGACTTGGAGGGGAACGTGCAGGTGGTGGTGTTCCCATGTGCCCGCTGCCCTTGTCCTTCTAGGTGGTAGAGGTCACGGGTTTGGGAGGTGCTGTCGAAGAAGCCTTGGCGAGTTGCTGCAGTGCATCCTGTGGATGGTACACACTGCAGCCACAGTGCGCCGGTGGTGGAGGGAGTGAATGTTTAGGGTGGTGGATGGGGTGCCAATCAAGCGGGCTGCTATGGTATTCCATCACACTCCTGACTTGTGCCTTGTAAATGGTGGAAAGGCTTTGGGGAGTCAGGTGTTGAGTCACTCACTGTAGAATACCCAGCCTCTGACCTAAACTGAACCAGCCACAGTATTTATGTGGCTGGTCCAGTTTAGTTTCTGGTCAATGGTAGTCCCCAGGATGTTGATGGTGGGGGATTCGGCAATGGTAATGCCATTGAATATAAAAGGGAGGTAGTTAGACTCTCTCTTGTTGTAGATGGTCATTGCCTGGCACATTGTCTGGCGAAAATCAGCCCATGCCTGGATGTTGTCCAGGTCTTGCTGCATGCGGGCATGGACTGCTTCATTATCTGAGGGTTGCAAATGGAACTGAACACTGTGCAATCATTGGCGAATATCCCCATTTCTGACCTTATGATGGAGGGAAGAACATTGATGAAGCAGCTGAAGATGGTTGGGCCTAGGACATTGTCCTGAGGAACTCCTGCAACAATGTCCTGGTGCTGAGATGATTGGCCTCCAACAACCACTACCATCTTCCTTTGTGCTAGGTACGACTCCAGGCTCTGGAGAGTTTTCCCCCTGATTCCCATTGACTTCAATTTTACTCGGGCTCCTTGGTGCCACACTCAGTCAAAAGTTGCCTTGATGTCAAGGGCAGTCACTCTCACCTCTTTTGTCCATGTTTGGACCAAGGCTGTAATGAGGTCTGGAGCTGAGTGGTCCTGGCGGAACCCAAACTGAGCATCGGTGAGCAGGTTATTGGTGAGTAAGTGCTGCTTGATAGCACTGTCGACGACAACTTCCATCACTTTGCTGATAATTGAGAGTAGACTGATGGGGCGGTAATTGGCCGGATTGGATTTGTCCTGCCTTTTGTGGACAGGACATACCTGAGCAATTTTCCACATTGTCGGGTAGATGCCAGTGTCGTAGCTGTACTGGAACAGTTTGGCTAGAGGCGCGGCTAGTTCTGGAGCACAAGTCTTCAGCACTACAGCTGGGATGTTGTCGGGGCCCATGGCCTTTGCTGTATCCAGTGCACTCAGCCGTTTCTTGATATCACATGGAGTGAATCGAATTGGCTGAAGACTGGCATCTGTGATAGTGGGGATATCGGGAGGAGGCCGAGATGGATCATCCACTCGGCACTTCTGGCTGAAGATGGTTGCAAATGCTTCAGCCTTGTCATTTGCACTCACGTGCTGGACTCCGCCATCATTGAGGATGGGGATGTTTACAGAGCCTCCTCCTCCCGTTAGTTGTTCAATTGTCCACCACCATTCACGACTGGATGTGGCAGGACTGCAGAGCTTTGATCTGATCCGTTGGTTGTGGAATCGCTTAGCTCTGTCTATAGCATGTTGCTTCCGCTGTTTAGCATGCATGTAGTCCTGTGTTGTAGCTTCACCAGGTTGGCACCTCATTTTTAGGTACGCCTGGTGCTGCTCCTGGCATGTTCTTCTAGGCTTGACAGGGTAGATGCTGAGAGGCTGTTTCCCCTGGCTGGACAGTCTAGAACTAGGGGGCATAGTCGCAGGATATGGAGTCGGCCATTTAGGACTGAGACGAGGAGAAATTTCTTCACTCAGAAAGTTGTGAATCTTTGGAATTCTCCAACCCAGAGGGCTGTGAATGCTCAGTCATTGAGTACATGCAAGGCTGAGATCGATAAATTTTTGGACTCAAAGAGAATCAAGGGATATAGGGATCGGGCGGGAAAGTGGAGCTGAGGTCAAAGATCAGCCACAATTACAGAGCAGACGCGAGGGGCCGTATGGCCTACTGCTGCTCCGACTTCCTCAGTCCTACTCCACGTTAGTCTGCGTCCCCTTTATCTCCCTTCTCTCCATCTATCTCCCCTAGAGTATATGTAGTCTCTGTATATGTATCTCACTGCATGTGTACCTTGCTTTCTCTCTTTGCATTTGCCAATGTGTGCCTGCATGCATTTGTGCCATGTGTGTGCATGAGAACCTCTCTCTGTGCCTCTGTGCATTTGCCAGTGTATTTGTACTGTCTGTCTATCACTGTGTGTGTATCTCTCTTTCTCTGTCCACTTGCCTGTGTATACATGAACTTGTATTGTGACTGTCTATTACTGTGTGTGTGTTTCACTCTCTCTCTGCACTTGTCAGTGCATGCGTGTATTTGTGCTGTGTCTATTATCACTGGGTGCGTGCGTTTGTGTGTGTGTCTCTCTCTCTCTCTCTCTCCGTGTCTCTGTGCATTTTTTTTATTCGTTCATGGGATGTGGGCGTCGCTGGCAAGGCCAACATTTATTGCCCGTTCCTAATTGCCCTTGAGAAAGTGGTGGTGAGCCGCCTTCTTAAACCGCTGCAGTCCGTGTGGTGAAGGTTCTCCCACAGTGCTGTTAGGAAGGGAGTTGCAGGATTTTGACCCAGCGACGATGAAGGAACGGCGATATATTTCCAAGTCGGGATGGTGTGTGACTTGGAGGGGAACGTGCAGGTGGTGTTGTTCCCATGTGCTTGCTGCTCTTGTCCTTCTAGGTGGCAGAGGTCGCGGGTTTGAGAGGTGCTGTCGAAGAAGCCTTGGCGAGTTGCTGCAGTGCATCCTGTGGATGGTACACACTGCAGCCACTGTGCGCAGGTGGTGAAGGGAGTGAATGTTTAGGGTAGTGGATGAGGTGCCAATCAAGCGGGCTGCTTTTTCCTGGATGGTGTCGAGCTTCTTGAGTGTTGTTGAAGCTGCACTCATCCAGGCAAGTGGAGAGTATTCCATCACACTCCTGACTTCTGCCTTGTAGGTGGTGGAAAGGCTTTGGGGAGTCAGGAGGTGAGTCACTCGCCGCAGAATACCCAGCCTCTGACCTGCTCTTGTAGCCACAGTATTTATGTGGCTGGTCCAGTTGAGTTTCTGGTCAATGGTGACCCCCAGGATGTTGATGGTGGGGGATTCAGCGATGGTAATGCCATTGAATGTCAAGGGGAGGTGGTTAGACTCTCTCTTGTTGGAGATGGTCATTGCCTGGCACTTGTCTGGCACGAATGTTACTTGTCACTTATGAGCCCAAGCCTGGATATTGTCCAGGTCTTGCTACATGCGGGCTCGGACTGCTTCATTAACTGAGGGGTTGCGAATGCAACTGAACACTGTGCAATCATCAGCGAACATCCCCATTTCTGACCTTATGATGGAGGGAAGGTCATTGATGAAGCAGCTGAAGATGGTTGGGCCAAGGACATGGCCCTGAGGAACTCCTGTCTTGGGGCTGAGATGATTGGCCTCCAACAACCACTACCATCTTCCTTTGTGCTAGGTATGACTCCAGCCACTGGGGAGTTTTCCCCCTGATTCCCATTGACTTCAATTTTACTAGGGCTCCTTGGTGCTACACTCGGTCAAATGCTGCCTTGATGTCAAGGGCAGTCACTCTCACCTCACCTCTGGAATTCAGCTCTTTTGTCCATGTTTGGACCAAGGCTGTAATGAGGTCTGGAGCCAAGTGGTCCTGGCGGAACCTAAACTGAGCATCGGTGAGCAGGTTATTGGTGAGTAAGTGCCACTTGATAGCACTGTCGTCGGCACCTTCCATCACTTGTCAGTGTATGCGTACACCTGTGCTGCGTCTCTATCTCTTTAATGCTCTTCCTTTCAGGCATCACTCGAAAGAGTCAACGACGTCACTGTTGTGACAGGACCGTGTGACCCATATTTTCAGGCACCCACGTCCAGTGAGTTTAATGTTCTGTGAATCATTAGCATTCAGCGGTCACGTGCGGTGGACAGGAGAACATTCCAGAATATTCCTGCAGTGGGCCAACTTTCCCAGCTTCCTGCCCCCCTCCCCTCCCCCACACAACATTAACCCCTACGTAAGGCTCACCTTGGCTCTGTGGCAGCTGCGATGTCCATGCCCAGGTAGTGTGGCTTGGGCATCGTGGCAATGAAATGGAGGTTAGCAGGATTAAAAAGACGCACTGTCCCATCTGCACAGCCGCAAAAGATAAAATCCTCATTGACCGACAAGCAATTGGCCATTGTGCTCTGTGTGAAGGGGAAAGTTTCAACATATTAAACATATTCAGTTCACTGGAGTTTCTTCTTAAAATAAAAAAAGACCCTCTTGACTGAGGACTTTTTCACAAAAATAAATCCAAACAAATCATTAGCGTTGAAAAAAATTAAATTTGTCACTGCCAAAGATCTTCGGTGCTCCCCCGCCCCACACCTGTCTTCAAATGAACTCTTCCACTTTATGATGTCACAGGTTGAGCAGATAATGAGAGGATCCCACTCATGACATCATGTGTGGAACAGCCCACTGAGACCGGGGGGGTGGGGGGGGAGGAGAGGGAGCAAAGGGCTGTGACACACACAGTGAGGTCACACAGCTACGAACCAAAAGACCCCATTTTGATTGGAATTGAGAGAATTTAAAATATTTGTGTCGGCGATCTGCTTTTACGGGGAGATGGGGGGATGAAAATCTGAAGTTTAAAGGATATTAATACCCTTGAGAGGGTACAGAGGAGGGCAACAAATGTGGATATCAGGAATTTAACATCCAAGGAAAGACTAATAGGGATGTTGGGTTTGTTCCCTTTGGAAAAAGAGATGATCGAATCAACGTGATCAAGATTAACAAGGAATTTGAGAAAATGTCTCCAGGCAAGTTGTTCTCTATGGCGGGGGTGGGGGGAGCATTGATAACAGGGGAGATACACGGATAAAAATGAAGAACTTAAGAGTTAAGATGGAACTTTTTCACCCAAGGGGCAACAGAATTGAGACATACGCTACCAGGAAAGGCCACGTGAATGGTTTAAGAAGCAATGAGTTGTATTGTTTATAGAGAGAAGGGATTGAGGGGTATGGTGAGAAGGCAGGTCTGTCAAAAAAGGAATGGGCTATTGGCTTATTTGCTTCTCCTAATAATTCCCAACTTCATAAATCTGTCAGGACAGTGCGGCTGCACTTGGTAATTAAGCCTCCGTTAACGCAGAATGGAAGCAGTCACTCCCTTAGAACGCTCACTCATCGAAACTTATTTTCCTGTAGAGCAGCGACTTTTCGTTTGTGTCTGAACCATCAACACTACAAAATAACATCTCCCCTCCCATCCTGGCCTGTCTGGATAACGGTCCACGTGATGACCTTGTGAGCCTTCACTCAAGACTGAGCAAGGATTTTCCTAGCAGTTCAATGCTGCAGAGGGGGTTGGCAGGAACGGATGCGGGCGGGGCGGGGGGGGGGGGGCAGGGAGGGGTGAGGGGTGGGGCAGGTTTGGGGGGGCAGGGGGGAATGGCGGGGCAGGGAGGGGTGGGGCAGGGAGGAGGGCAGGGAGGGGTGGGGGACATGGAGAGGTGGGGGGTGGGACAGGGAGGAGTGGGGGGGCAGGGAGGAGTGGGGGGTGGGGCAGGGAGGAGTGGGGGGACAGGGAGGAGTGGGGGGGGCAGGGAGGAGTGGGGGGCAGAGAGGAGCAGGGGCAGGGAGGGGTGGGGCAGGGAGGAGGGCAGGGAGGGGTGGGGGGACATGGAGTGGTGGGGGTGTTGGGCCGGGAGGAGTGGGAGGACGTGAAGTGGTGGGGGGGTGGGGCAGGGAGGAGTGGGGGGACATGAAGGGGTGGGGGGCTGGGGTAGGGAGGGGGGCCAGCGAGGGCTTGGGGGGGGGGGGAGCAGGGAGGGGATTTCACAGAACCAATAAACTCGTCCAGGGCGAATGCTTAACGTGACACCACACACTGACTCACAATTGGTAGAGTTCCCCAAAAGATTTGTAGCTCTACCCGACCACATCTCTCAACTGAAGGGAGGGGTCGAATTGTCGGAATCTGTAGTCACACGGTTTACGTGCAAATGAAACCTGATTGATTAAAGCAGCTGCACCCCTTTATCTGCTGCCTCTGACAGTCGCTGTGCAGACATTTAATACGTACATTACAGTAAAAATTCTAAAATAATTCCATCACTGAAGCAGCTCTTCCGTTATTCTGGCAGGGTCGGCATCTTTAGGGTGCCTTCCTTCCCCTGAATTCCCCACCCCCCCCCTCACAATGTCTCCGCGGGTCAGATGGAACCAATGGATGCAGTAACGACACCTCTATCGTTCCGTGACTCGCTGCTGACTGGGAAAAGCAGCTCAGGGCTGAAGTGGGCCGGACTGTACAGACGACGCGAGCACGGCCTACGGCTGGTTAGCGGTGGCGCCGTCCAGCGTGGTGCTGAGCCTCACGGGCAAGGGCTCCGGGCCTGGTCCCGCGCTGAGTGAGTTGACCTCGATCAGGTTGTTCTATGGTTGGCCTCAGCATGCCTGGTGCTGGGGGGAGAGGAGGTGGGGGGGGGGGGGGGGGGAAATCCCTTTCCCATCATCATCCAGCGAATCCCACTGGAAAGTGCGTGCCTGGAGATCGTGGGTGCACGCGACGCCCCTCACGGTTGAGTTCCCGTTGACACTGTCTAGGCTGATCCGCGAGGAGCGGCCACTTGGGGGGAGGTGCCAGCTGGCTGACTGTGCCCACTGAACCGTACCCCAGCATGAGTCAAGGCCTTTGGGAGGCGGGCGGAGGACAAAATAATGACGGGATGGGGTTTCAGCTTTTTGCCCTTTCACTGCCAGGACCTGGCTGGTGGGATGAATCTCCCCTCTCACTCTCCGCCCGTTATCGCAGCTTCGGCCCATTCCCCAGTGGCCATGTCCGCACAAAACTGCCTACATTTCGACACAAACCTGAAGTAAATTGGGAATTTCGCTCATAGAGGCATGGAGAGGTGGGGGGTGGGACAGGGAGGAGTGGGGGGGCAGGGAGGAGTGGGGGGTGGGGCAGGGAGGAGTGGGGGATGGTTGAATCATACAGCACAGAAGGAGGCCATTCGGCCCATCGTGCCTATGCCGGCTCTTTGTAAGAGCTATCCAATTAGTCCCACTCCCCCACTCTCTTTCCCCATCATCCTGAAAATTTTTCCCCTTCAAGTATTTATCCAATTCCCCTTTGAAAGTTACTATTGAATCTGCTTCCACCACCCTTTCAGGCAGCGCATTCCAGATCATCACAACTCGCTGCGTAAAAAAAATTATCATCTCCCCTCTGAATCCTTTGCCAATTATCTTAAATCCGTGTCCTCTGGTTACTGACCCTTCTGCCACTGGAAACAGTTTCTCCTTATCTACTCTATCAAAACCCTTCATTATTTTGAACACCTCTATCAAATCTCCCCTTAACCTTCTCTGCTCTAAGGAGAACAATCCCAGCTTCTCCAGTCTCTCCACATAAATGAAGTAACTCATCCTTTGGTTTGGGGAATGGAAATGTCTCAGTGGATGCTTTTCAGAAACTGGCGTTAAAATGCACTGTTGGGGAGCTGAGCAGAAGTCGGTATACCCTGCACCTGAGCTGGTTGTACCTGACACGGCAATGCTCGATACCAACACTGGGCCCCGAAAGTGGGAAATTGTTCCTTCCCCAGCATCAACAACAACAACTTTCATTTATATAGCACCTTTAACGTAGTAAAACGTCCCGAGATGCTTCAAAGAAGCAATTATCAAATAAAATTTGACACCAAATCACATAAGGAGATATTAGGACAGGTGACCAAAAGCTTGGTCAAAGTGTAAGACTTTAAGGAGGGTCTTAAAGGAGGAGAGAGAGGTAGAGAGGCGGAGAGGTTTAGGGAGGGAATTCCAGAGTTTAGGGTCTAGGCAGCTGAAGGCACGGCCGCCAATGGTGGAGCGATGAAAATCAGGGATGCGCAAGAGGCCAGAATTGGAGGAGTGCAGAGATCTCGGAGGGTTGTAGGGCTGGAGGAGGTTACAGAGATAGGGAGGGGCGAGGATCATGGAGGGATTTGAAGACAAGGATGAGAATTTTAAAATCGAGGCTTTGCCGGACCGGGAGCCAATGTAGGTCAGGGAGCACGGGGTGATGGGTGAACGGGACTCAGTGCACCAACATCCCTCACCTTCACCAGCAACACACACAAAAAAACACCAACAAAGCAAATTAAAAGAGTGACAAGGTGACAGAGCACTGCTCCATGAACCTGTGTGCGCATGTAACAGACCACGATGGTTAGTCACAGAGATGCAGACACACAATGGAAGATGTCAGGGCTGAATGTGTAATGGAGGATGCTGACACTGGAATGTACACTTACTGTTGTATTGTCTGCATTCTTTTCAAAGTCAATAGGGGGAGAGCAGTGGGGAGAGGAGAGGGAATTAAACGTTAGAGATACAATAAGGAGCAGCACAGTGAGCTGACAGAACACTACACACACACACACATATACACACACACACATACACAAACACACACATACACAAACACACACATATACATACACAAACTTCACACACACAAACACACAAACAAACACACACATACACAAACACACACACATACTCAAACACACACACAAACACACACATATACATACACAAACTTCACACACACAAACAAACACACATACACACACACTTCACACAAACAAACACACACATACACATACACACACACTTTACACAAACAAACACACACATACACAAACACACACTTCACACACACAAACAAACACACACACACACTTTACACAAACAAACACACACATACACAAACACACACTTCACACACACAAACAAACACACACACACACTTTACACAAACAAACACACACATACACAAACACACATACACAAACACACAAACAAACACACACACTTCATACACACACTTCACACAAACAAACACACACATACACAAACACACACACAAACACACACACAAACACACACACAAACACACACACAAACACACACACAAACACACACACACACACACACACACAAACACACACACAAACACACACACACACACACACACACACACACATCACATCTCTATCCTCCTCCTTGGCTGCATTTCTAGTGCAGGTCAAGAGGAAGGAAGACACTGGCACACACATATCGCACAAGAGCGAGACCTTTCCACGTAGTCCTCTCCTAGCCAGAACAATAGATGCCAGCTTCACCAGCACAGCTCTCACCACTTTTAAATGCCAGCTCCTCTCCGAGTAAGAGCATACAACTTGCCCACTCCATAGCATACAGCTGCACGAAACACACAATACACAAGGCACCAGGCAGGAGTGAATCATTTCCTTTTATGAAACATACATTATACAGTGTCCTGGCCAATATTTGTCCCTCAACCAACATCACTTAAAACAGATTATCTGGTCATTATCACGTCGCTGTTTGTGGGACCTTGCTGTGCGTAAATTGGCTGCAGTGTTTCCTACATTACAACAGTGACTACACTTCAAAAAAAGTACCTCACTGGTTGTATAAAGATGGTTAAGGCTGTTCAGACTGTTCATCATCCTGCGAATCCTCCCACTGCTACTCTTCAAGGGAAGATATTAAAAATGAAAACAATAAGGGGCAGGGGGGCCTTCTACCCTGAAAGAAGGGGCTGGGGACCCTCGCCTCAACCTGGGGCAGTGGTATTGCAATTGGCCTCGGGATGGCTGCCCACTGATTCCTGCCAGTGGATACCAGGTGCGGGCTCGTCTGGGAAGCCAGGCGATGGTTGAATAATCTGCTGCCACTCAGTGAGCAGCCTTAGACATGAAGAAGGGTGGTCTCTTGCTACTGTGGAACCACACCCTCCCCATCAGGAGTCCTCGGCGAGAGAGGATCCCATGCTTTGGTCCCCGAGGGGCCGCTCCAGGGAGTGGTCCATTAAGGGGCAATTACAGAGTGCTGGTCATAGACCAGGAGTCCCAGCATCAAATAGGCACTGACCCTGCAGGAACTGCCAGGTGACGCAGACCCCAGTGAGATCGGGGGGGGGGAACGGCTGGTGATGTTTCACAACCCGACAGGGAGATTCCTACATCAGGTAAAGGGCGGAGCAGGGGGCATTAAAATGATTCCTCTACAACTCACAATCTCCGCTGAAACTTAAAGGTGGCCAATCCCAGACGTCACAGATTAAGGTCCCATTGCTATCCCCCACCCCCACCCCCCCCCCAGCTCCCTCAGCTCCTCTCCTGACCCTGCTGGGTTATACTTCCACAGGCACCGACCATCCTCTGTTACCTTACCCTGACACGGACCGCAAGTCGGCTAATTCTACCGGGGCATCACAGCCCAAGCCTGACCTTCATCTCGTCCATTGCTGGCTGGCGATCAGGAGGCTGAACCTCGGTTTGGTTGATCCTTCCCCAGCTGGAGTGCTCCCTGTCCCTGTCCCTACCCCTTTCTGAAACCCGAAGATGAACCTTGGGGCCTTCTAGTTACCCCGGCCAGCGCCTTTACCCACTAAAGCCACCAGGGGGAGCATCTGGACCCTTCCGTGGAAACTCCAGGACAATATTCCCAACCATTGCGGCAACAAGACTGTCTCGCCCGGAATTTCCTGGGAGGTGCTCCCGTTCGGCTCCCGTAACTTCAGCATAAACCTCGGTTAAAAAAAGGGGGGCGGGTGTTTCCCCCAATCTTCTGTCCCGGGTACGGTGGTCGATCGGGAGAACGATGGAGAAAATTCCCCGCGTCTCACTCAATCCGCAGTTTATAGAATGGTGCACTGAAGAGATGTTCAGAGGTGACACCAGAAGATAAGGGGGAAGAAAAGAAAGAATTAACTTGCATTTATGCCTCACCTTTCACGGCCTCAGGTCCTAAAGCGCTTTACAGCCAATGACGTACTTTTTGAAGTGTAGTCTCTGTTGTAATGGAGGAAACTCGGCAGCCAATTTGCGCACAGCAAGATCCCACAAACAGCAATAAAGACCAGATAATCTGTTTTAGTGATGTTGGTTGAGGGATAAATATTGGCCAGGACGCCAGGGAGAACTCCCCTGTTCTTCTTCAAAAATAGTGTCATGGGATCTTTTACATCCACCCGAGAGGGTCGATGGAGCCTCGGTTTACTGTCTCATCTGAAAGACGGCAGCTCCAACACTGCAGCACTCCCTCCGTACTGCACTGGGAGCGTCAGCCTAGATTACGTGCTCAAGGAGTGGGACCATGAACCCTCAACTTTCTGACTCAGAGGCGAGAGTGTTACCCACAGAGCCACGGCTGACACTCAGGAATCAATGTGACGTTAGACTCTGACAGAAATAAGCAGATTACGCGGTTAAGCAGAGAGCAGAAAGGAGAGCGACATAATCAAGCGAGGTCGAATCACCATAACAGAACTCGAGAACAGTCGGGGCTACAAACTGCACACATCAGTGGGTCTCACTGGCCCCACTCTTGCCTTAAACGGGCCTGTGCCTCAAACGGGCAGTCCCCCAACGCCGCTTACCCTCAGCTCGACCCACTTATCCAGAAGCCTCTTCTCGTTGAACTCGCACAGAAGGCCGGAGGTGGAGATGCAGAAGGTGCTGTCGGCCTTCTTGCTGCGCCCGCACGCCACGTCGCTGAAGAAGTTGTTGCGCAGTTCGCCCAGCAGGCCCGAGCGGCCGAGCAGAGGAACCGTGGCATTCACCTGAAACACAGGGGGGCAAAACTCCGTCAACAGCGAGCCGACAGGGAGCAGCACGCAGCAGTGACAGGGGCAAGAGGAGACCAGCGGACCGAGAGAGAGAAGGAGTGAGAGACAGAGAAAAAACAGACACGTGGAGACAGACATCCACACAGAAAAAAAACAGACGCACACACACAGCGAGTGAGAAAAACAAACACACGGACAGAGAGAGAGAAGAACAGGTGATGAGAAGTGCCTGATCTTGGCCAGGTATCCTCACCTTCGAGGCTTTGGATGGATCCAGGTACCAGAACTTGATGTGCCTGTTGCCAGCGGTGACGAAATAACTGCTATCCTCAGAGAACGACACAGCTGTCACCTTACTCGATACCTTATTGGCTGCCACAACAACGTTTTTCTGTGGAAGGATCCAGAAACATTCATTTCACATTGCCACAGATCATGAATAACCAATGGCCACATGACAAACGTTGTATTAATCATGGTACAGATACAGAGTAAGGGAATGTGGGGTGACAGCACCGTATCAGCCAATAAAGGTTCAGCCAGTGACACCGTGTAACACACTGTTCAGTAGATACAGTTCTCCCCGTGTAACACACTGTTCAGTAGGTACAGTTCCCCCCGTGTAACACACTGTTCAGTAGATACAGTTCCCCCCGTGTAACACACTGTTCAGTAGATACAGTTCCCCCCTGTGTAACACACTGTTCAGTAGGTACAGTTCCCCCCGTGTAACACACTGTTCAGTAGATACAGTTCCCCCCGTGTAACACACTGTTCAGTAGGTACAGTTCCCCCCGTGTAACACACTGTTCAGCAGATACAGTTCCCCCTGTGTAACACACTGTTCAGTAGATACAGTTCCCCCTGTGTAACACACTGTTCAGTAGGTACAGTTCCCCCCGTGTCACACACTGTTCAGTAGATACAGTTCCCCCCACCGTGCAACACACTGTTCAGTAGATACAGTTCCCCCCACCGTGCAACACACTGTTCAGTAGATACAGTTCCCCCTGTGTAACACATTGTTCAGTAGATACAGTTCCCCCTGTGTAACATACTGTTCAGTAGATACAGTTCCCCCTGTGTAACACACTGTTCAGTAGATACAGTTCCCCACACCGTGTAACACACTGTTCAGTAGATACAGTTCCCCCCACCGTGTAACACACTGTTCAGTAGATACAGTTCCCCCTGTGCAACACACTGCTCAGTCGATACAGTTCCCCCTGTGTAACACACTGTTCAGTAGATACAGTTCCCCCTGTGTAACACACTGTTCAGTAGATACAGTTCCCCCTGTGCAACACACTGTTCAGTCGATACAGTTCCCCCTGTGTAACACACTGTTCAGTCAATACAGTTCCCCCTGTGTAACACACTGTTCAGTAGATACAGTTCCCCCTGTGTAACACACTGTTCAGTAGATACAGTTCCCCCTGTGTAACACACTGCTCAGTAGATACAGTTCCTCCTGTGTAACACACTGTTCAGTAGATACAGTTCCCCCTGCGTAACACACTGTTCAGTAGATACAGCTCCCCCCGCGTAACACACTGTTCAGTAGATTCAGTTCCCCCTGTGTAACACACTGTTCAGTAGATTCAGTTCCCCCTGTGTAACACACTGTTCAGAAGATACAGTTCCCCCTGTGTAACACACTGTTCAGTAGATACAGTTCCCCCTGTGTAACACACTGTTCAGTAGATACAGTTCCCCCCCCCGTGTAACACACTGTTCAGTAGATACAGTTCCCCCCGTGTAACACACTGTTCAGTAGATACAGTTCCCCCTGTGTAACACACTGTTCAGTAGATACAGTTCCTCCTGTGTAACACACTGTTCAGTAGATACAGTTCCCCCCGTGTAACAAACTATTCAGTAGATACAGTTCCCCCTGTGTAACACACTGTTCAGTAGATACAGTTCCCCCCGTGTAACACACTGTTCAGTGGATACAGTTCCCCCTGTGTAACACACTGTTCAGTAGATACAGTTCCCCCCGTGTAACACACTGTTCAGTAGATACAGTTCCCCCCGTGTAACACACTGTTCAGTGGATACAGTTCCCCCTCTGTAACACACTGTTCAGTAGATACAGTTCCCCACCGTGTAACACACTGTTCAGTGGATACAGTTCCCCCTCTGTAACACACTGTTCAGTGGATACAGTTCCCCTTGTGTAACACACTGTTCAGTAGATACAGTTCCCCTTGTGTAACACACTGTTCAGTTGATACAGTTCCCCCTGTGTAACACACTGTTCAGTCGATACAGTTCCCCCTGTGTAACACACTGTTCAGTTGATACAGTTCCCCCTGTGTAACACACTGTTCAGTCGATACAGTTCCCCCTGTGTAACACACTGTTCAGTAGATAAAGCTCTCCCTGTGTAACACACTGTTCAGTAGATAAAGCTCTCCCCATGTAACACACTGTTCAGTAGATACAGTTCCCCCTGTGTAACACACTGTTCAGTCGATACAGTTCCCCCTGGGTAACACACTGTTCAGTAGATACAGCTCTCCCTGTGTAACACACTGTTCAGTGGATACAGTTCCCCCTGTGTAACACACTGTTCAGTAGATACAGCTCTCCTTGTGTAACACACTGTTCAGTAGATACAGTTCCCCCTGTGTAACACACTGTTCAGTAGATACAGTTCCTCCTGTGTAACACACTGTTCAGTAGATACAGTTCCCCCTGTGTAACACACTGTTCAGTAGATACAGTTCCCCCCCCATGTAACACACTGTTCAGTAGATACAGTTCCCCCTGTGTAACACACTGTTCAGTGGATACAGTTCCCCCTGTGTAACACACTGTTCAGTAGATACAGTTCCCCCTGTGTAACACACTGTTCAGTAGATACAGTTCCCCCTGTGTAACACACTGTTCAGTAGATACAGTTCCCCCTGTGTAACACACTGTTCAGTGGATACAGTTCCCCCTGTGTAACACACTGTTCAGTGGATACACTTCCTCCTGTGTAACACAATGTTCAGTCGATACAGCGCTCCCTAAACTATTGCTGTGTGCCCCATTGTTATATTGATAACAGTGTCTTTCCATGGAACAATATTTCAGGACAGTAATGCAGGGACAGTAGGATCACCAGTTATCGGAGTAAGTGCCAGCACTGTGCGTACCTTCCATGCCCAAACGTTGACGATCATATCGTGTTGGTATCCCACGGAGACGATGTACTTGGCGTTGGGTGAGAATGCCACGCAGGCCACTCCGTACTTGTGTTCCTGGAGCTCTGCCACCTGTGTCCTTTCATTGACGTCCCAGATTCGAACAGCGGGCATGTGCCCACTCTGCAGCCCAGCAAGGAGGGAAAGTAAACAATGAATAACAATACGAATGGACCGCTCGCCTTCAGGTCCCTTACAAAATGCCCGCGTAACAACAGTCAACAGCAATTCATGGTGCGAAGGAAAATCAGTCAATAAAACGTTCTCTCCGTTACTTCCCACAGAGGGTGTCTGGTTGTTGCTGGAGCTCTGGTCGCTACTGCACTGCCCACGGAGGCTTCACCCACTGTGGGGGTTGCCAGCGATTTCCACCTGGACAGATGGTCGTTCACCAAGGCCTAGGTCTGGCTGGACTGACCGATTCCAAAGGTCAGCATCAAAGTCCCTCATAAAGATTCCACACTGGCCCTGAAGCAAACAACAGTTCCCGGTTGCGAACTAAACCCATTAGCTCAGAGTCAAAAACAAAATCCTGCGGCTGCTGGAAATCTGCAATTAAAACAGACAATGCTGGGAACGCTCAGCAGGTCAGGCAGCCTCTGTGCAGGAGGTCCCCATCCCATCACAGACCTCCCCGTTTGTTCTTTTCCTGCCCCCCCCCCCCCCCCCCCCACCTCTTTTCCCCTGGTTCAGCATTAGATTAAAACCTGTTAAATCCCGAACATCTTCCAGTTCTGATGAAAGGTCATCGACCTGAAACGCTATCTCTGTTTCTCTCTCCACAAACGCTGCCTGACCTGCTGAGTGTTTGCGGCATTTTCTGTTTTTCTTTAATTAGCTCAGAGGGTTTATTTAATGGCTTGAACCATATGAAACAATGCAAATAAAAAATGAAACAATTTATTTTTAATACTCCTTTCTACCATGCGTGATTCGGTTGTTTGCAAAGTTCATGCCCAGTTGCCACATTCTGGATATCGCAATTTCACAAAAGCAGAACGAAAACTGCAAATCCTTATGTTCTTAAACTGCTTACAGGCAGAGAAAGGGCTTCATTGGTCCTTTGCTTTAATGGTGGGGGCGTCCAAAATAAAGGGACATAATCTTAAAATCAGAGCTAGGCCGTTCAGGGGTGATGTCAGGAAGCACTTCTTCACACAAAGGATAGTGGAAATCTGGAACTCTCCCCCCAAAAAGCTGTTGAGGCTGGGGGTCAATTGAAAATTTCAAAACTGAGATTGATGGATTTTTGTTGGGAAAGGGTATTAAAGGGTACAAAGCCAAGGCGGGTAGATGAAGATCAGATACAGATCAGCCATGATCTAATTGAATGGCGGAGCAGGCTTGAGGGGCTGTACTCCTGTTCCTTTGTTTGCTACTTTTGAGCTGTTCACATTTAATCAATCGTACTTTTGACTGATAACATGACAGATAAGCGATTATTTGGGCCAATCACCATTCTTCCCTCTGGACATATGATGTAGAATGCCTCCTAGTTGTGGCCCCTGTGAAAGGTGTCTCGCTGCCTGTATGCTAGATGCAAGCCTTTTTATTGGAGATAAACCATCTGATATAGATGTTGCAGTGACTGCAACTAAAACTTTACGGTGAAATGTGGCTCTGTCTGTTAGTGTTTATTAAAGTGAGCCCCTTGAGCAGTTTTGATTTACTTGACCCTGTCAGCGTGCTCCTGGTGCAATCTGGAAACCATTAAAACCCTATTTTTAAAATACGAGTGCCACAGATCAGAATAAACTATTGTTTCCCCAAACAGAACAGATAAAAAGAAAGAACTTGCAATTCTATCGCGCCTTGCACAACCTCAGGTCGTCCCAAAGCCCTATATAGCCAATGAAGTACTTTTGAAGTGCAGTTACCATTGTAATTTAGACAAGGCAGCAGCCAATTTGCAAGGCCCCACAAACAGCAGTGTAATAATGACCAGATCATCTCTTTTTAATGATGTTGGTTATTGGCCAGGACACAGGGGAAAACTCACCTGCTCTACGGATAGTGCCATGGGATCTTTTACGTCCACCTGAGAGTTTTAACGTCTTATCCGAAAGTCGGCACCTCCAACCGTGCAGCACTCCCTCAGTACTGCACTGGGAGTATCAGACTAGATTTTGTGCTCAAGTCTCTGGAGTGGGACTTGAACGCACAACCTTTGGACTCAGAGGCGAGAATGGCACAACTGAACCATGACTGACACCTGAAGAACAACACAGCCCTACTTGAGTTGCCAATACAGATGTCGGTCGGATCAAGAATACAGTTACCTGCAGACAGGAACAGCAATTTGTAAACCCGATTCCCAAGCCGAACAAAACTAGCAGGAGACCCTTCGATCCTCCAGGTGACTACAGTCCGTGAGTGAAGTGCTCGACATAAGATAAACGGGGTACAGTTTACACTTGGCTCAGCAATTTTGCAGATGGGGGGAAGTGAGTGGGAAGGAAGTGTTTAATATTTTGTCAAAAGTAAAATACTGCGGATGCTGGAAATCTGAAATAAAAACAGAAAATGCTGAAAAACACTCAGCAGGTCAGGCAGCATCTGTGGAGAGAGAAACAGAGTTAACGTTTCAGGTCGATGACCTTTCATCAGAACCGGAAGAAGTTAGAGATTTAACAGTTTTTAAGCAAATACAGAGCTGGGGGGAAAGGGGGGGGAGGAAAAGAACAAAGGAGGAAGTGAGAGAGTGGAGGGCAGGAGTGATTACATGACAAAAGGGAAGATGGTGTAAGGTAAGAGGGGGTGGTAATGGGACTAATAAATTGTGGTCACTTGTCCCTTTGCTCCTTTCTTTGTTCCCCCCTCCACCACCCTTTTCTCTGTACTTATTAAATCTCTAACTTCTTCCAGTTCTGATGAAAGGTCGTCTGTTTCTGTTTCTCTCTCCACAGATGTTGCCTGAGCTGTTCAGTATTTTGCAGAGAGTTATCTTGATTCAGCCTATTTCAATTGGACCGGTAGGAGTGACACTCGGAGCCCCAAGAGTCACCGGGCAGAAATCAGTACCACATGCGTCCCCTTTAGGAGGGTACACCACTCATAAAATAATCTAACCCGAGGTCCCATCAAACTGAGCAAAGCATAATGTTGAACTAAATCAGTATTTGGTTATTGTGGTTGATTGTACAATTAAGGTCTCGCGGTGCCCATCGGTCACGGAAGGCCTTGAGCGAACTGGTGGGCACCGCATGATCCCTCGCCAGGCTCACCCGGGTGCGAAAAAACCGCGGAAGGGAAGCGGTCAGCCGCAGCGATCCTCCCCGCGGGCAGCGCCCATTCTGGACTTGTGGATGGCTGCTTTGGCTGGGCTTGTCATTCAATGGGAACTTTGCTTCTGGAGCTTGGACTTTGCGACAAACATAGGAACAGGAGTAGGCCATTCAGCCCCTTGAGCCTGTTCCACCATTCATGGCTGATCTGTATCTTAACTCCATCTACCCATCTTGGTTCCGTAACCCTTAATACCCTTGCCCAACAAAAACCTATTCAGTCTTACTTTTGAAATTTTCAATTGACCCCCAGCCTCAACAGCTTTTTGGGGAGAGAGTTCCAGATTTCCACTACCCTTTGTGTGAAGAAGTGCTTCCTGACATCAGCCCTGAATGGCCTAGCTCTAATTCTAAGGTTATGCCCCCTTGTTCTGGACTTCCCCACCAGAGGAAATAGTTTCTCTCCATCTATCCTATCAACTCCTTTAATCATCATAAACACCTCAATTAGATCACCCCTTAATCTTCTATACTCAATGGAATACAAGCCTAGTCTATGCAACCTGTCCTCATAATTTAGTCCTTTTAATCCAGGTATCATTCTGGTGAATCTGCACTGCACCCCCTCCAAGGACAATATATCCTTCCTGAGGTGTGGGGCCCAGATCTGAATGCAGTACTCCAAGTGGTGTCTAACCAGAGTTTTATATAACTAACATAACATCCACCCTTTGTATTCCAGCCCCCTTGAGATAAAGGCCAACATTCCATTAGCCTTTTTAATTATTTTTTGGACCTGTCCATTAGCTTTTAGTGATTTCTGTTCTTGAACCCCTAAATCTCTCTGTTCCTCCACAGTTCCTAGCTTCACATCATTTAGAAAATACTCTGATCGATCTTTCTTAGGTCCAAAGTGGATGACCTCAAAAACAAACACGGACTGTACAGCATCTCAGTTGCATCTAGGGGTGATTCCACCCTTTTGAGAGGTAATGCGGCAGTATTGAGAATGAGGAATAAAAGTTTAACTATCTTGAACCAGCCTTTAAGCTGTTTGAGAACCATGCAGATTTGTGCCTCTGGATTGCTAATGACAGTCATTTCAAGTTAGGATTGATGTGATCTTTTCCATCTGTCCAGCCATTTGTGCTTTCTTCCTGGCCAATGCTGCAGCACACTTTTCAGTTACCCAGGCCTGTGAAGCAGTGTTAGTACACTGCTGCTTGGATAGGACATATAAATATATATATATAATGACTTGTATTTATGTAGCACCTCAGGAGTCCCAAAGTGCTTCACAGCCAATGAAGAATTTTTTGAAGTGTAGTCACTGTTGTAATGTAGGGAAATCCGGCAACTAATTTGGGCACAGCAAGATCCCACAAACAGCACTGAGATAAATAGTTTAAAACGGGTGAATGCAAGTTGACAGCCCGTTTTACATCTCTCCCCATTTTTATTTAAATTAAAGTCGATGGAAATAAAAGTCAGGATAGATGTAAATAGGGCTGTCGACTCGCTATCATTATCACACAAAGTCAAGATCTGCCCCTTTGAGTGATGTTGGTTGAGGGATAAATATTGGCCAGGACACCTTGCTCTTCTTCAAAATAGTATCATGGGATCTTTTACCTGAGAGAGCAGATGGGGCGTCATCCGAAAGGTGGCACCTCCAACAGTGCAGCACTCTCTCAGCACTGCACTGAAGAATCAGCTTAGAATATGTGCCCAACTCTCTGGAGTGGGGCTTGAACCCAAAACCTTCGGACTCAGCGGCAAAAGTGCCATCATTGAGCCAAGGCTGGAGCTTAAATGTGGTACCAGCCTTGGTGCTCTGCAGCTCTTAATACATTCTGCCTGATCTGACCTCAGATGAGTTTTGGATCTTATGACTAACAGATGGGATGCCAGCCTGAGCTCACAAGTTCTTGCTTGAGACTGTTTCAATTTGCCCTGTCATGCTGTCAAACCTTACAGCTGGCGCTGCCTTTCAAGAAACCAACATGACGCCACTAGTTTTAGGTCAGATATTCCAACTGCCATGGAGTTCCTTGAGGTGCTCAAGTGAAGTGGGCAAGGTAGATCGTATTGGGCATTACCTCTGACTGGCGAGTGAGCCAGCTAGGTACAATCAATGGCAATGGCAGAAGAGCCTATTAGTGTCAGGGAGAGCACAACATGGCCATTGTAGTCTACTTCCCAGCCAATCATCTCAATGGCAACTGAAGTTACTGCTCAGGAGACTGGCACATCTGGGGATAGATAATGTATCCGGTCAAGATTATTCAACGCGTAGGTGAAAACGTCCTGAGGGTTTTGAAGATATTTGATTCTGAACTCCTGCCCAAAGGGAATTGTCAACCCAACACAGTAAGTGTGCACAGGGGCTTGACCAGTGTACAGATAAGGAAAGTGACGAAAGACACCAGTCAATGAATGGATAGCTCTCCAAAGGAGGCGTCTGAGGGCCATTAGTCCATCTACAGATAGCTCCCTGAGGGAAGGAACCTAACAGACACCAGTCAAGTGTAAAGAAAGAAAGAAGGAAAGAAAGACTTGCATTTATAGAGTAACCTTCACGACTTTAGGATGTCCCAAAGTGCGTTGCAGCCAATGAAATACTTCTGAAGTACGGTCATCGTTGTAATGTAGGAAACACAGCAGCCAATTTGTGCACAGCAAGGTCCCACGACAGCATGTGATAATGACCAGGTAATCTGTATTTTAGTGATGTAGGTTGAGGGATAAACATTGGCCAAGACACTGGGGAGAACTCCCCTGTTTTTCTTCGAATAGTGGCGTGGGATCTTTTACGTCCACCTGAGAGGGCAGATGGGGCCTCAGTTTAACATCTCATCTGAAAGACAGCACCTCCGACAGTGCAGCACTCCCTCAGCACTACACTGGAGTGTCAGCCTAGATTTATGTGCTTAAGTCCCTGGAGTGGGACTTGATTGGATAACTCTTTAACAGAGGGGACTGAAAACGATCATTCAGTGCACAGATATATCCCTAAGGGAAGGAATTGACAGACAGTCACTGCAATGGTGGAAATGTCCAGATGCTATGATGCTAGAACTTCTGGTTGACCGATGTGACCATTTCTTGGAAGGACTCTTGCAATCTTTGAACGTAATCCAGCAGCATATATGTAAATAGACACTAGAGATTAAGAAACCAGGAAGCGAGTAATTAAAAGCAAATGTATTTGAAAGCAAAGTTTTTTTTTAAAAATCAAAGAATAGTGCAGTACTCCATCCGAGTCAACCAGGGGGATGGAGTATCAAAGCAGGGAAGTCATGCTACAACTGTAGAGCGTGCTGGTGAGACCACACCTGGAGTACTGCGTACAGTTCTGGTGCCCTTATTTAAGAAAGGACATACTTGCACTGGAGGCAGTTCAGAGAAGGTTCACTAGGTTGATTCTGGGTATGGAAGGGTTGTCTTATGAGGAAAAATTGAACAGGTTGGGTCTATATTCATTGGAGTTTAGAAGATTGAGAGGAGATCTTATTGAAACATACAAGATTCTGAGGGGACTCGATAGGGTAGATGCTGAGAGGATGTTACCCCTCATGGGGGAATCTAAAACTAGGGGACATAGTCTCAGAATAAGGGGTCGCCCGTTTAAGATGGAAATGAGGAGGAATTTCTTCTCCCAGAGGGTCGTGAATCTTTAGAATTCTTTACCCCAAAAAGCTGTGGAGACTGAGTCATGGAATACGTTCAAGGCTGAGTTAGACAAATTTTTGATCAGCAAGGGAGTCAAAGGATATGGGGAAAGGGCGGGAAAGTGGAGTTGAGGTAAAAATCAGATCAGCCATGATCGCATTAGATGGCGGAGCAGGCTCGAGGGGCCGAATGGCCTACTCCTGCTCCTATCTCTTTTTTTTAATTCATTCATGGGATGTGGGCGTCGCTGGCGATGCCGGCATTTATTGCACATCCCTAATTGCCCTTGAGAAGGTGGTGGTGAGACGCCTTCTTGAACCGCTGCAGTCCGTGTGGTGACGGTTCTCCCACAGTGCTGTAAGGTAGGGAGTTCCAGGATTTTAATCCAGCGATGATGAAGGAACGGCGATATATTTCCAAGTCAGGATGGTGTGTGACTTGGAGGGGAACGTGCAGGTGGTGCTGTTCCCTTCTAGGTGGTAGAGGTCGTGGGTTTGGGAGGTGTTGTTGAAGAAGCCTTGGTGAGTTGCTGCAGTGCATCCTGTGGATGGTACACTCTGCAGCCACAGTGCGCCAATGGTGAAGGGATTGAATGTTTAGGGTGGTGGATGGAGTGCCAATCAAGCGGGCTGCTTTGTCCTGAATGGTGTCGAGCTTCTTGAGTGTTGTTGGAGTTGCACTCATCCTGGCAAATGGAGAGTATTCCATCACACTCCTGACTTGTACCTTGTAGATGGTGGAAAGGCTTTGGGGAGTCAGGAGGTGAGTCACTCGCCGCAGAATACACAGCCTCTGACCTGCTCTTGTAGCCACAGTATTTATATAGAATCATAGAAGTTTACAACATGGAAACAGGCCCTTCGGCCCAACATGTCCATGTCGCCCAGTTTATACCACTAAGCTAGTCCCAATTGCCTGCACTTGGCCCATATCCCTCTATACCCATCTTACCCATGTAACTGTCCAAATGCTTTTTAAAAGACAAAATTGTACCCGCCTCTACTACTGCCTCTGGCAGCTCGTTCCAGACACTCACCACCCTTTGAGTGAAAAAATTGCCCCTCTGGACCCTTTTGTATCTCTCCCCTCTCACCTTAAATCTATGCCCCCTCGTAATAGACTCCCCTACCTTTGGGAAAAGATTTTGACTATCTACCTTATCTATGCCCCTCATTATTTTATAGACTTCTATAAGATCACCCCTTAACCTCCTACTCTCCAGGGAAAAAAGTCTCAGTCTATCCAACCTCTCCCTATAAGTCAAACCATCAAGTCCCGGTAGCATCCTAGTAAATCTTTTCTGCACTCTTTCTAGTTTAATAATATCCTTTCTATAATAGGGTGACCAGAACTGTACACAGTATTCCAAGTGTGGCCTTACTAATGTCTTGTACAACTTCAACAAGACATCCCAACTCCTGTATTCAATGTTCTGACCAATGAAACCAAGCATACTGAATGCCTTCTTCACCACCCTATCCACCTGTGACTCCACCTTCAAGGAGCTATGAACCTGTACTCCTAGATCTCTTTGTTCTATAACTCTCCCCAACGCCCTACCATTAACGGAGTAGGTCCTGGCCCGATTCGATCTCCCAAAATGCATCACCTCACATTTATCCAAATTAAACTCCATCTGCCATTCATCGGCCCACTGGCCCAATTTATCAAGATCCCGGTGCAATCCTAGATAACCTTCTTCACTGTCCACAATGCCACCAATCTTGGTGTCATTTGCAAACTTACTAACCATGCCTCCTAAATTCTCATCCAAATCATTAATATAAATAACAAATAACAGCGGACCCAGCACCGATCCCTGAGGCACACCGCTGGTCACAGGCCTCCAGTTTGAAAAACAACCCTCTACAACCACCCTCTGTGTTCTGTCGTCAATCCAATTTTGTATCCAATTGGCTACCTCACCTTGGATCCCGTGAGATTTAACCTTATGTAACAACCTACCATGCGGTACCTTGTCAAAGGCTTTGCTAAAGTCCATGTAGACCACGTCTACTGCACAGCCCTCATCTATCTTCTTGGTTACCCCTTCAAAAAACTCAATCAAATTCGTGAGACATGATTTTCCACTCACAAAACCATGCTGACTGTTCCTAATCAGTCCCTGCCTCTCCAAATGCCTGTAGATCCTGTCTCTCAGAATACCCTCTAACAACTTACCCACTACAGATGTCAGGCTCACCAGTCTGTAGTTCCCAGGCTTTTCCCTGCCGCCCTTCTTAAACAAAGGCACAACATTTGCTACCCTCCAATCTTCAGGCACCTCACCTGTAGCTGTCGATGATTCAAATATCTCTGCTAGGGGACCCGTTAAGTTGGCTGGTCCAGTTAAGTTTCTGGTCAATGGTGACCCCCAGGTGACCCCCAAGATGTTGATGGTGGGGGATTCAGCGATGGTAATGCCGTTGAATGTCAAGGGGAGGTGGTTAGACTCTCTCTTGTTGGAGATGGTCATTGCCTGGCACTTGTCTGGTGCGAATATTACTTGCCACTTATGAGCCCAAGCCTGGATGTTGTCCAGGTCTTGCTGCATGCGGGCTCGGACTGCTTCATTATTTGAGGGGTTGCGAATGGAACTGAACACTGTGCAATCATCAGCGAACATCCCCATTTCTGACCTTATGATGGAGGGAAGGTCATTGATGAAGCAGCTAAAGATGGTCTTATGGTCTTATAAATCCGCCTTGGGCAGTAGCACAAAAAGGGTGATGGCCAATCCGCACAATAGAAAAAAGAATTGGGCAGAGTGGGCTGCAGATTCGCTCCTGCCTGATTTGCTCGCCTGCTCAAGATGGATTTATACCCCAGTAACTCATAATGACGTACGTAAGCCAGATGTGACAAAAATGCTTCATGTTAACATACTGTTCCAGTGCACAAAAGGTTAAGTACAAACTTCACTTCGAGAAATTCTGTCCCAGCTTAAATTAGTTAATCTGAGACTGGTGCCCAAGAGAGGAGCCGAGCTAGTGAATTCAAATACAGATTATTTTGCGTAATTTGTTCAAATATATTTTCGATCGACAGCTCTTTTTGAATTTAACAGTCATTCAGATTAACTGGGTCCCAGTCATACTTTTCAAGGAATTTTTTTAAATCAGGCTGCCTTTTTCAAATCAGTGAGTCTGTCTGAAAGCCTCAAAGAGAAATGGTCAGGCTGGACAGCTTCCAACGATGGTGAGATAAAGAAAAATACAAGAACTACCTCTTAAGAAAAATTATTTATGTCATAATTGAGCACCAGCAGTTGTGAAAATTTGGGAGTAGCTAAGAAATTGATTGAAATGGAAGAGTTTTACCCATTATTCTGCTGAGTATTGAAGTAAAGCTGATGGATCTGTAGTTGGCTGTGTCTGCTTTGTTACATTTATCCTTCTAGAGTCCTGCCAGCGCTGAGCAGAGCTGAGCAACAGTGTAACTGCAGTCTAGAGGCTATAACTATCGGGAAAGGCTGAACAGGCTGAGGCTCCTTTCTCCAGAAAAGAGGCTGAGGGATGACCTAATAAAGGTCTTTAAAATTATGAGAGGGTTTGATAAGGTAGACATAGAGAAAATGTTTCCACTTGTAGGGGAGACCAAAACTAGGGGCCATAAATATAAGATAGTCACTCATAAATCCAACAGGGAATTCAGGAGAAACTTCTTTACCCAGAGAGTGGTTAGAATGTGGAACTCACTACCACAAGGAGTAGTTGAGGAGATTAGCTTAGATGCATTTAAGGGAAAGCTAGATAAGTAAATGAAAGACAAAGGAATAGAAGGTTATACAGATAGGGTGAGATGAAGTAAGATGGGAGGAGGCTCGTGTGGAGCATTAACACCGGCATAGAGCAGTTGGGCTGAGTTGCTGTAAATACTATGTAATTCTATGTAGTAAATTAGTAACCAGTGGGCATGTTTGTAGGAGGATGGGGCTTGAGAGGAAATGACTGGGAACGTTTAAGATTTTACATCTTTTTTATTTGCTCTTGGGGTGTGGGCAACAATTACAAGTCAGTACTTATTGCCCATCTCTGGTTGCCCTGAGGGCATTAAGAATCAACCACATAGAGTGGGACTGGAGTCACATGTAGGCCAGACCTGGGTATGAAGGATATTAGTAACACAGTTTGGGTTTTTATGACAATCTATGATCATTGGCTCTGGGGACAGCCCACTATTTTAAAAACAAAATTCAATTCACCATGGGGGAATTTGAGTCATGCCCTCTGGGCTGGTAGTCCAGTACTGTAATCACTAGGCTACCATATCCTATCAACTTGACATATCCACATGTTTAAGATTTTTTAAAAATAGAAAGTCCAAAACGCAAACACAGTCAGAGACATAAGAGCTCCACGAGCCTGTTCCGCCATTCAATTCGATCATGGCTGATCTGTATCTTAACTCCATCTACCCGCCTTGGTTCTGTAACCCTTAACACCCTTGCCTAATAAAAATCTATCCATTTCAGTTTTGAAATTTTCAATTGATCTAGCCTGTACCACTTCCTGGAGCTCTCTGCATCTTCTCTCACTGGAGTGGGTTTAAAGTAGTTATGGAAAAAGTCAAGGAAAAATCAAATCTGAAAATACAACAGGAGGAGGGCTAATTTCAGTGAGTTGAAAAGAGATCTGACCCAGGTGGATTGGAACCAAAGATTGGCAGATAAAACAGTAAATGAGCAATGCAAGGCCTTCGAAGAGGACATAGTTTGGGTACAGACGAGACACGTTCCCACGAGGGGGAAAGGAAGGGCATCTAAAGCTAGAGCTCCCTGGATGACTAAAGATATGGAGATTAAAATGAAACAGAAAAAGGAGGCTTATGACAAATGTAAGGTTCATGATACAGTAGAGAACCAGACTGAATACAAAAAGTACAGAGGAGAACTGAAAAAGGAAATAAGAGGGGCAAAGAGAGTGTATGAGAATAGATTAGTGGGTAACATAAAAGGGAACCCACAAGTCTTTTATAAACATATAAATAGTAAAAGGGTAGTCAAAGGAAGGGTAGGGCCGATTAGGGACAAAAAAGGGAGATCTTCTTGTGGAGGCAGAGGGTATGGCTGAGGCACTAAATGAATACTTTGCATCAGTCTTCACTAAGGAGGAGGATGCTGCCAATGTCATAGTAAAGGAGGGGTAAGTAGATAAATTAGATAGGATAAGAATAGACAAAGAGGAGGTACTAAAAAGGTTGGCAATACTAAAAGTCCGGATGGGATGCATCCTGGGTTACTGAGGGAAGTAAGGGTGGAAATTGCGGAGGCTCTGGCCACAATCTTCCAATCCTCCTTAGATATGGGGGTGGTGCCCGAGGACTGGAGGATTGCAAATGTTACACCCCTGTTCAAAAAAGGGGAGAGGGATAATCCCGGCAATTACAGGCCAGTCAGCCTAACGTCGGTGGTGGGGAAACTTTTAGAGACAATAATCCGGGATAAAATTAATCGGCACTTGGAAAAATATGGGCTAATAAATGAAAGTCAGCTCGGATTTGTTAAAGGAAAATTGTGTTTGATTACCTTGATTGAGTTCTTTGATGAAGCAACGGAGAGGGCTGATGAGGGTAGTGCTGTTGATGTGGTGTATATGGACATTCAAAAGGCATTTGATAAGGTACCACATAATAGACTTGTTAGCAAAATTGAAGCACATGGGATTAAAGGGGCAGTTGCTGCGTGGATATAAAATTGGCTAAGGGACAGAAAGCAGAGAGTAGTGAATGGTAGTTTTTCAGACTGGAGGGAAGTATACAGTGGTGTTCCCCAGGAGTCAGTATTAGGACCACTGCTCTTTTCGATATATATTAATGACCTGGATTTGGATAGACAGGGTATAATTTCAAAGTGTGCAGACGACACAAAACTCGGAAATGTAGTAAACAATGTGGAGGATAGTAATAGACTTCAGGAGGACATAGACAGACTGGTGAAATAGGCAGACACATGGCAGATGAAATTTAACGCAGAGAAGCGTGAAGTGATTCATTTCAGTAGGAAGAATGAGGAGAGACAATATAAACTAAATGGTACAATTTTAAAGGGGTGCAGGATCAGAGAGACCTGGGGGTGCACATACACAAATCTTTGAAGGTGGCAGGACAAGTTAAGAAGGCTGTTAAAAATGCATGTGGGATCCTGGGCTTTATTAATAGAGGCGTAGGACGCTAAATTGGGCTGTCCAGCGCCCACTGTTTCGGCGCTACGCAGCCTCCCGGAGACCCAAGATGGCGTCTAAATTAGATAGGATAAAAATAGCCTCTAGCTTCTAGCGTGACGTGCGCAGGATGTCATCGTGATAAAGGGTTTAGCGCATGCACAAATAACAAATGCCGGCATCATGTAAAGTAGGGAAAAAATACGTTTGATCCGTGTGGAACGCTGATTTAAAGTGATATGCACCATTTTGGCACTTAACACACCACTCAATGCACAGTCTTAACCACGACCATCTAAACATGTCTTAGAGTGTCTGGAGGACCCCCCATCAGTGCTATTTAAAGGGACCATGCAGGATTTACAGGTTAGTTGCTGGATTATTGCTCCTGGCTGCTGATGCATTTGTAACTGTTTTTAGAGGTCCCCTACACTTAAATACTAGGACGAGGGGACATAGCCTAACATTTAGAGCCAGGACGTGTAGGAGTGAAGTTAGGAAACACTTCTACACGCAAAGGGTGGGAGAAGTTTGGAATTCTCTTCTGCAAATGGCAGTTGATGCAAGCTCACTTGTGAATGTTAAATCTGGGATTGATAGATTTCTGTGAACCAAGGGTGTTAATGGATATAGGGCTAAGGCGGGTGTATGGAGTTAGGTCACAGACAAACCATGATCTCATTGAATGGTGCAACAGGCTCGAGGGGCTAAATGCCACTGCCACTTGCTGCCTCTTGATTTGCGCCACCTTCTCCTGCAAGAAAGCGGGATGTGTGTCTGGGTGATGTGCCTTTCATGGTTGAATAGCTGCCAGTGTGTGTGGCCTGTGAGTTGTGGGTGGGCAGCCTGAAACAGTGGTAATGTGTAAGGGTGAGAGGAAGCATCTGATTGGGAGAGTTGAGTACTGATGGAAAGAGTTTGTCGGTATGAGGGTGATGGGGGTGTAGTGTGTGGTGCAGTTGGTAGGAGACGTCATTTGACAGTTGACCTCACTCACCCTGACCACTCATGTCAAAGCAATGAACTTCTTCCTGCACTTCATCCATGTTCATGATGCTGTCGTCTGACATTGACTTCATCCCCCGCTGCCTCCCACTGCCTTTTGGATATATGTCTGGAGGGTCACTTGCCCCCCCCGCCCCCTGCGGATATAGGGGGCTCGATGTTAGCAGGGCTGCGGGTTCTCGGCGGGGGGGCTATCGGCCGCGTGGCTAACGCGCCCGGTGAAATTAGTCAGCTTCCCGCGCGATTGTCGCAGACAATCCACTAATTGGATCCACTTACCTGCTCCTCCGGGTTCCCCACTGCTGAGCTGCGCGTCGGGCGGGCTGCGCATGCGCAGTAAGATCTGTCAGCTGGAGGAGCTCTATTTAAAGGGGCAGTCCTCCACTGACAGATGCTGCAACAAATAGGAAAAAATACAGCATGGAACAGCCCAGGGGGAAGGCTGCTCCCAGTTTAATGATGCCTCACTCCAGGTATCAATACATGGGGTGAGGAGGAGGGGGAGGACAGAGATCTTCCCCCCGGCGGGCGGGAGGAAGCGGCCTGCCTCTGCCATCAGGAAGGCCTGGCTCGAGGTGGCAGAGGAGGTCACCAGCGCAACCAACATATCGCCCACCTGCATACAGTGCAGGAGGTGCTGCAATGACCTCAGTAGGTCAGCCAAAGTGAGTACACGTAGTCTTTCCCCTACACTCCGTCTGCCACATCACCGCCCCCACCCCACATCTCCTTCTGCACTGCCAACACTACTCTGTCACAACACCCCTCATACCCACTCAAACCTCATCCTCATCTTACCTGCACCTACTCACCTCGCCAGTACTCATCCTGCCACTAACACACAACCCAATCCTCATACAATCTCATGGCTCTATCTCATACTCACCCTCTCATGCATCTCTTTCATGGCCAGCCTCACTCAACCTGCCACTACCTGTGCTGCAGCCACAGGGCATGCATCACATATGTGCAGTAGGCAGCGTAAGGCAAACGTGTCGTGAGCATGAAGGGGATGCACAAGGGTGTTTGAGGGTTTGTCATGGGTGTTACTTATATTGAATTTCTGAACAACTCACATTACATATTATATTGGCACCACTACTGCCATGTCTTCGCGAATCCTGTCTGGTTTGTGCAATAATGCCCGCTCCTGGGTATCACTATGAGGACCCACCACTGATGCCACCCATTGTGTCACTGCAGAGTGGGTGTAGGTGTATTTGCAGGGCTCTTCTGCGCAGACGACTGAGAGACGTTGGCGATGTCCCCGGTGGCACCCTGGAAGGATGCGGAGGAGAAGTTGTTGAGGGCAGTGGTGACTTTGACAGCGACAGGTAAGAAGATGGTGCTCGGGCCAGCCAGGAGCAGCTCGGCATGAAAGAGGCTGCAGGTGTCCACGACTACATGTCGAGTGACTCTGAGCCTCCGTGTGCACTGCTGCTCAGAGAGGTCCAGGAGGCTGAGCCTCGGTCTGTGGACCCTGTGGCGAGGGTAGTGCCCTCTGTGACGCATCTCTCTCTGCGGCAGCCCTCCCTCCTGCTGTACAGGTGGATGTGTCACAGCACTCTGTTGTGGAGCTCCACGTGTCAGAGGTGGACGGCGTGGATGGCGAGACTGGTGAGGCTGGTGATGCTGTTCGCCCTCCGAGGAGGTCATGACTGCAGCTACGGCAGCCCCCATCCGCAAGATGTACATCTGAGGGGGTCCGCAAGGTAGGTACATGTCTCCGGACCCCGGGGTAAGTGTGCAGGTTGGTGACTTTGACTGTCAGGAGGAGGGTGGTGGAGGCCAAACTTTGTCCCAAGTGACAGAGTGGCCTCCTGCAATGAGTGAGGGTCTCCCCCTACCAACCTGTCAAATGGACCTTTGCAGCTGCCACAGGCTGACAGCTGCAACACGTCCATTCGATCTGGGAGTGTTTCCCCCAGTATGGGAAATAGTCCCAGTTTGCTCTAAAATCCCACCCCTCCTCACATAATCCCTTAATCAGGTCAGTTAATGACCTCAAATACCTAAATAAATACTTTCAAGTGGAACCCCGCTGGCTTTAATTGCCTGCGGGATTCCCACCAGCGGGGGCTGCGCGCGCACGCCGGCGCGTCAGCGGGGAACCCGGAAGTGCGCGGGTTCGGGGCGGGCTCCGGTCCAGCTCCGGGATTCTCCGATTTTTGGAGTCCCCCCGCCAGGAACGCACCCGATAGCGGGTGCTAAAATGACGCCCAGGATGTCCCTCCTTCTGTCCACCTCTTGCACCAAGGCCTCTAGTGCATCAGCAGAGAACCTTGGTGCATGCACTCTCGCAGGCCTGGTACAAACTCAGATCGGCAGATTGGTGAGGTCTGTCATGCAGATTGGAGCATGTGGGATTTAGTGGTGGGCAAACTTTATTCGATATTTTAAAATATCTCAACAGTTTGTAAACATAGGCATGGGACCTGCACCTGTGTTTTACGCGTGGGATGTCCGATCTCCGTTCAGACTCCGTGCGGATAGCAGACTGTTATTTTTAGCAAATTACAGGTTACCTTTAAGAGATTTTGGCAGGCTGTCAGAGAAGCAGCCTGCCTTTAAGAGATTCGGGCTCCCCCTGCTGATGGAAAGTGTGAATGTCATTAAATCCTCGTGTCAATGCAGGTTCTTAACACTCGGCTGAGGTGAGTGTTCAGGCCGGACGAACGCCTCGTCCCACCTGCGACAGAAGCAGCGGGCGCGGGTTCATCGCGGATCGTGGTTTCATGCCCGGTTTCATGCCCTATTCAATTTAACCTCCATAGAATACAAAAGCAAGGAAGTTAAGCTACACCTTTATAGAACAATGGTTCAGCCACAGTTGAAGTAAGTATTGTTGTCAATTCTGAGCACCGCACTTTCGGACAGAAGTCAATGACTTAGAGAGGGTGCAGAGGAGATTTACTAGAATGGTAGCAGGGTTGAAAGTGAGACTAGAGAATCTGGGGTCGTGCGCCTTAGAGCAGAGAAGGTTAAGGGGAGATTTGATGGAGGTGTTCAAACCACATGGGGTTTGATAGAATAAGGAGGAACTGTTTCCAGTGGCAGAAGGGTCAGAGGTAGGGGAGGGCCACCATCTGGGGTGGGGAGTCTACCATATCGCGGGGGCCTGATCACGCCAAGTGAGCTGTTGGGCCTGGATAAAGCACTCCTGCTCCTCCGAGCTCGTTCCTTCTGAGGGTGCACCGTCACATCACATACAGCCACGCACCAGCGCAGATAGTCGCACTTCAAGCACGGCTCTCAAGTAAGTCTTTGCAGGCCATGACCACGGCCGCGCAGACTCTTGATGCCAACATGTCTGCCGCCTTATCCATGGCCTTACAAGGTGGCACATTTATTCACCGGGCTGCTGTTCAGTGACCAACCAGTACCCGTAATGCTGCCTCCTCTCCCGGTGGCCGAGTCTGCCCCTGCGCAGGTGCAGGTGGAGCAGTCTTTGGCAGGGCCCTCATGGGCTCCAAAACCCAGAGGTCGTAGGCCGAGAGTATCTCAGCAGTCAGGGCATGGATCTGAGCAGCCTGTCTCTACCTCTGATGAAGCCACAGGGGATGCACCAGATAGAAGTGGTAGAAAGCATAAGGTTAAGCAATTGTAGTTCACCAATGGTATGCACAAGGGTGTTTGAAGAAATGTCATGTTGTTAATTTATGATTTTCCTTACATTGGCACATTAAATGTATTGATTATCACCACTTCCATGTCTTGGCCTTTATTGCATCCTGAGTGTGAAGTCGCCTTTTCATTTGCTTCATCGTGAATGCCAAGACATGACATGACAGGACCCATTGTGTGTGTGCAATGGGTGTATGTGTGGTTGAAGGACTGTTCTGTACAAAGGGAGAGGGGGTGGGGGCGGTGGCAGTGGTGACTGTTCCAGGAGGCCTGAGTAGCTCAAAGTCTTTATTTTGAAACTCTCACTATGAGAACCTAATAGAGACGAGGGCATCACAGGCAGCAACGTGTGGGGCAGATTTGGCGATGGGTGCCCCATCCTCATTTTCCACCTCCTCCTCCTTGTCCTCCTCATCCTCCTCCTCTTCTTCGATGTTGTCGCCAACAGAGGATGATCGAAGAGTGCCTTCATCCTGGGATGTCAGACTGGTGCGAAATGAATGAATCATGACAGCTGCCAGGAAATCTGGTGCACACCTGCAGAAATCCCTTCTGGTGGACGCACATGTTGGAGTGATAGCCCTTTCGGTTTATAAACACTCCCGGCTCGTGTGGAGGTCCTCGGATTGTCACGTGTGTGCAATCGATTGCGCCCCGCACCCGTGGGACGCCAGCCAGAGACATGAAAACTCTTCGGTGCGCTATGTTGTGCAGGACGCAGCACACCACGAGTATTCTGGACACCCTTGCTGGCGAGTACTGAAGGGCTCCCCCAGATCCATCCAGGCATCGTCACCATGCCTATGGCTTGTTCAATGACAGACCTGGTGGTGAGGTGGCTCTGGATGTCCCGCTGCTGTGTCTCGTTGGTGGGGTTTCTCACAGGTGTCATGAGTCACATTTGCAGGAGGTATCCCCAGTCCCCAAGGAGCCAGCCCTTAAGGCTGTCTCCTGTCTGGAAGAGGTCTGGAATGTTGGACTGGTGCAAAATGAGTGAATCATGACAGCTGCCAGGGAACCTGACACACACCTGCAGAAATCTCTTCCTGTGGTCGCACGTCAGTGCATCGATGGAGTGATAGCCCTTTCAGTTCATGAAGACTTCTCGTTCGTGATACAGTAGAGAACCGGGCTAAATACAGAAAGTACAGAGGAGATCTAAAAAAGGGAATAAGAGGGGTAAAGAAAGAGTATGAGAATAGATTAGAGGCCAACATAAAAGGGAATCCAAAAGTCTTTTATAAACATATAAATGGTAAAAAGGTAGTCAAAGGAAGGATGGGACCAATTAGGAATAAAAAAGGAGATTTTCTTGTGGAGGCAGAGGGGACGGCTGAGGTACTAAATAAATACTTTACATCAGTCTTCACTAGAGAAGAGGATGCTGCCATTGTGGCAGTAAAGGAGGAGGTAGTAGTGATATTGGATAGGATGAAAATAGATAAAGAGGAGGAACTTAAAACTGGCAGTACTCAGTACTTAGTAGAAAAGTCACCCGGTCCAGGTGAGATGCATCCTGGGTTACTGAGGGAAGTAAGGGTGGAAATTGCGGAGGCTCTGGCCACAATCTTCCAATCCTCCTTAGATATGGGGGTGGTGCCCGAGGACTGGAGGATTGCAAATGTTACACCCCTGTTTAAAAAAGGGGAGAGGGATAAACCCGGCAATTACAGGCCAGTCAGCCTAACGTCGGTGGTGGGGAAACTTTTAGAGTCAATAGTCTGGGACAAAATTAAATGGAATTTGGAAAAGTATGGGCTAATTTAGGATTATTTGTTAAAGGAAAATCATGTTCGACTAATTTGATTGAGTTCTTTGATGAAGTAACGGAGAGGGTTGATGAGGGTAGTGCGGTTGATGTTGTGTATACGGACTTCCAAAAGGCATTTGATAAAGTACCACATAATAGACTTGTTAGCGAAATTTCAGCCCATGGGATTAAAGGGACAGTGGCAGCATGGATACAAAATCGGCTAAGGGACAGAAGGCAGAGAGTAGTGGTGAACGGTTGTTTTTCAGACTGGAGGGAAGTATACAGTGGTGTTCCCCAGGGGTCAGTATTAGGACCACTGCTCTTTTTGATATATATTAATGACCTGGACTTGGATATAGAGGGTATAATTTCAAAGTTTGCAAATGACACGAAACTCAGAAATGTAGTAAACAATGTGGAGGATAGTAACAGACTTCAGGAGGACATAGACAGACTGGTGAAATGGGCAGACACATGGCGGATGAAATTTAATGCAGAGAAGTGTTAAGTGATGCATTTTGGTCGGAAGAATGAGGAGAGGCAATATAAACTAAATGGTACAATTTTAAAGGGTGTACAGAAACAGATAGACCTGGGGATGTATGTACACAAATCTTCGCAAGCGGCAGGACAAGTTGAGAAGGTTGTTGAAAAGCATATGGCTTTATTAATAGAGGCGTAGAGTACAAAAACAAGGAAGTTATGTTAAACCTTTATGAATCACCGGTTAGGCCTCAGCTGGAGTATTGTGTTCAATTCTGGGCACCGCACTTTAGGAAGGATGTCAAGGCCTTAGAGAGGGGGCAGAAGACATTTACTAGAATGGTACCAGGGATGAGGGACTTCAGTTATGTGGAGAGACTGGAGAAGCTGGGGTTGTTCTCCTTAGAGCAGAGCAGGTGTTCAAAAATCACGAAGGGTTTTGATAGAGTAAATAAGGAGAAACTGTTTCCAGTGGCAGAAGGGTCGGTGACCAGAGGACACAGATTTAAGGTGATTGGCAAAAGAACCAGAGACGAGATGAGGGAACATTTTTTTACGCAGTGAGTTGTGATGATCTGGAATGCCCTGCCTGAAAGGGTGGTGGAAGCAGATTCAATAGTAACTTTCAGAAGGGAATTGGATAAATACTTGAAGAGAAAAAATTTACAGGGCTATGGGGAAAGAGCGGGGAAATGGGACTAATTGGAGAGCTCTTTCAAAGAGCCGATGCAGGCACGATGGGCCGAATGGCCTTCTCCTGTGCTGAACCTTTATTAGATACTATGTGGTGGTCCTCGGATTGCTACGTGTGTGCAATTGATTGCACTCTGCACTCGTGGGAAGCCAGCCAGAGAGTTGAAAACCACTACCCTCTCAGTTTGGCTGATGTTGTCACGGGGGAAATTGACATCGTCAGATGTGCTGGCAAACAAGCCATCCCGTCACTTGTCATTTATACTTATGTACAGACGACTGAGAGACCCTGGAGATGTCACCGGTATCGCCCTGTGGTGAATTTAACTGCGACGGGCAATGCGTGGCCACCAGGCCCAGGCGTGAGCAGCTCTGCATGAAGTGGTCTGCAGATGTCTGCGACCACCTGGCGACTCAATCTCAGCCTGCGTAGGGATTGTTCCTCAGAGAGGCCCAGAAAGCCTCTGCGTGTAGACCTCTCACGTGGGTAGTGCCTCCTGCGACCTTGGCCCCTCCGTTGGTCCCCTCTCTGCTCTTCTCCAGGTCCTTGTGGCGCACCTCTGTCTTGTGCACCTGCAGATCCCAGAACTGCACGACCTGCCTGCCGCAGAGGATGATGTGCCTCCTCCTCAGATCTACTGTGGAATAAATCCATTGCACACCCCCACCGATCCTGATCTTGTCAGTTTGAGAGGGTCCAAAATGTAGGTAAATATGTCTGAACACAAGAATTCTCAGTCTCAACAAAGAATTCTCAGTCTAAACACAAAGAACTCTCAGTCAAACGTTTGCCTGAGAGAACGGAGTGCCCAGCTGAGATACCTCACCTTTTATTGAGATGTGTCAATCACTGGTTTAAAGGGCTAAATGACTGCAACTCGCCTCCGTTTCAATGGCGTGTTGCAGAAGCCACGGGAGGCACATTCAGGAGAAGTTAAATCCGTTTCTGTTGCAGAATCCACAAAAAATTAAGTAGCTCAACTGTTTAAATTACCTTCATTGCCCTCTTAACAAGCCGGCCACTGGCATTAAGTGGGGACGGGTCTTCCAGGTTTCGGTTGCATCCAAACGTTCCTGGGTTAAGCCTGGAAGTGGGCACGTTGGAGTCGGGATGCGGTCCCGCTGAAGGAATCAACAGTTTTTACTACCCATTGCCCCCAGCCCACCCGTTCTTGGGGGTTAAAATTACCCCCATAGAAAGGAAGGAGGGATAGGGAAGGACAGAGCAGAGCAAAGGGAGAGACAGATAAAGGAGGGAAAGACTGACATGTGTTGAAAGACAGCACTGATTTGGAATAGGCTGAACACGCCCACATTAAGGTCACCAGGCCTTAACTGATCCACTGTCTGAGCAAACAGAGAATGAACAAGGTTCATTGGAGGAGGTGGTAAACAATGGGATTATTTTGATGGACTTTATAAATAAAGAAAATCCAGCATCTGGGGAAATGAACATCCTATGAACTGAAACAAGAACTAGTCTGGTCTTAAAGCATTTTTTCCAGAAATATGTAACATTTATGTATCCATAAAAGAGTCATTTTTATCTCTCAGTCTTTTCCTGGCTCAATATTATTGCGTGTTCTTATCTGCTCTTCAAATGTAGGAGCATTAAGGGTCAGGCACATAGTATGGGACTGGAGTCACATGTAGGTCGGATCGGGGCTGGGGTGACAGGTTCCCTTCACTGAACAGTAGTGAAACAGTTAAAGTTTTTTCAACACTCCTTCAGATTTCATGGTTATTTTCTTCCTGGTGCCAGCCGACAAACTATCGGAGTTATTAAATTTAATTTCACAACTTGCTACAGTGGGATTATGAACTCACAATCTCTGGGCTGCTAGTCCAGTATCATCACCACTAGGCTACAGTACCCTTAATTACATTGGAAGTGAAAGATAGTTTAAACCCAGCCATGGCCACATTGCTCTGCATCACGCAGCAGAAAGTTCCAGTTTGGGCGACGGTCATTTTAATGTGCCAACAATCCGATACTGAGAATTCTTTTTCAATATCCAAAAGCTGCTAAGACAAAAATACAAAGAGATATATGTGTGTGTGTGTGCGCGTTTGCATGTGTATGTGTGCATTTGTGTATGTGCATATGTGTGTGTGTGTGCACTCATGTGCATGTATGAGAGTGCATGTGTATGCATGTGTGCACTTGTGCAGTGTGTGCACATGTGTGTGCATTGTGCATGTGTGTGCATGTGTGTTTGCGCAAGTGTGCAACCTTGGTGTACACGTGTGTGTGTGTGTGTGTGTCTGTGAGAGAGAGGATTTGTGTAAGTGAGAGAAAGGGTTTGTTTGAGTGTGAGAATTTCTATGTGTGATAAAGGAAAAAATTGAGTGAGAGGATTTGTGTGTGTGAGACAGAAAGGAGCTGTGTGTGTGGATTTGTGTGTGTGAGACAGAAAGGAGCTGTGTGTGTGGATTTGTGTGTGTGAGACAGAAAGGATTTGTGTGAGAGAATTTATGTGTTTGAGAGAGAGAGAGTGAGGGAGGGAGGATTTATGTGAGTGTGAATGGGCGAGGAGGAAAGAGAAAGGGTTTAATGTACATCTTTGTGGAAGGGTTATGTACATCTTTGTGAGAGAAAGGGATTGAATGTGCAAGTGAATGTGTGTGAGAGAGAGCGAATGGGAGTCGATGTTTAAGTGTGAGACATGCATGGAGATTGTGGAACACACAGATAGAGAGGGAGAGAAAGCAAAAGACAAAGATAGAGAAAGTAACAGGGAAAAAGAGACAGGAGGAACGGACACTCACACAGATGGACAAACAGGAGGAGTAATACCGAGACCTGTCAGACTTCATAAATAACTCCTCACTGCCTCTTCCTTTGAAATGCATAACACTTAATGAAGAGGCGTTCTTATTAATTTTGGTCAGCACTTCATGCCACAGAACACTCCACTCTTATTTATTCAGCTCTTGTTAAGTGTGCTGTGTAGAGCACGCTGCTCACAGTACCGCTGGTCTCTCAGCAGATGCTGATTCCACGAATAGAGGCAGAGCACTGATATCTGAAAAAAGCATCACACAACTATAAGCAAGCTCAGGAGTTTTATGGAACAATGGAACTAAAAAAAAAAGGTTGTTCCTTTCTTTCACACGGTAAGAAAACTAGAAATATAGTTGATTGCAAATGGCACTTACCCAGGGTATGCTTGGTGTACTGGCTTCTAGAACAGTAACAATAGCAGGTACATTGTTACAGAACTGGTATCACACTCTGCACACCAGCATTTGTAGGCCAGGCACTGCTAGTAAGTGAGCAAAAGCTTGCTTTTGTAAAGCATCTTATCACATCGCTCAGAAAATTCTCAAAGCGTTTCTCGTAAATGAAGCACATTGAAATACAATTACTGTTATGTCGACAAACTTGGCAGCCATTTTATACACAGCAAGGACCCATGAAATAGCAATGAAATGGATGACCAGTTTGTGGGAGGAAGGTTGGCCAGGACACAAGGAGAACTCACTGTTCTTCTTCCAATTTTGCCATGGCATCTTCAACATCCACCAGAACAGGCGGAGGGAGCTTCACCCGAAAGACTGCACCTTTGGCAGTGCCGCACTCCCTCAGTAATGTCAGCCTAGATTTTGTGCTCAAGTCTCTGGAGGGAGATTTGAACCCATGACTTTCTAACTCAGAGATGGAAGTGCTACCCACCAAGCCAAGAACGGTGTAACCCAGAAACACACAACCACATCGCAAGTGTTGCCACCGTTTTCCATTGCTAAAACTGAACAAGGGAGGGCAGATGAGGGTTCGAGCTCTTCTCGTGGGATATTTATGTGTCTGGAAGGAGTTTGGTGAGATATCTTGTGGGATATTTATCTGTACTGGAGGGATTTGGTGAGATATCTTGTGGGATATTTATCTGTACTGGAGGGATTTGGTGAGATATCTCATTGTATGTTTATCTGTATTGGAGGGATTTGGTGAGATATCTCATTGTATGTTTATCTGTATTGGAGGAGTTTGGTGAGATATCTCGTGGTATATTTATCTGTATTGGAGGGGTTTGGTGAGATATCTCGTGGTATATTTATCTGTATTGGAGGAGTTTGGTGAGATATCTCGTGGTATATTTATCTGTATTGGAGGAGTTTGGTGAGATATCTCGTGGTATATTTATCTGTATTGGAGGAGTTTGGTGAGATATCTCGAGGTATATTTATCTGTATTGGAGGGGTTTGGTGAGATATCTCGTGGTATATTTATCTGTATTGGAGGAGTTTGGTGAGATATCTTGAGGTATATTTATCTGTATTGGAGGGGTTTGGTGAGATATCTCGTGGTATATTTATCTGTATTGGAGGGGTTTGGTGAGCTATCTCGTGGTATATTTATCTGTATTGGAGGGTTTGGTGAGATATCTCGTGGTATATTTGTCTGTATTGGAGGGGTTTGGTGAGATATCTCGTGGTATATTTGTCTGTATTGGAGGGGTTTGGTGAGATATCTTGTGGTATATTTATCTGTATTGGAGGAGTTTGGTGAGATATCTCGTGATATATTTGTCTGTATTGGAGGGGTTTGGTGAGATATCTCGTGGTATATTTATCTGTATTGGAGGGTTTGGTGAGATATCTCGTGGTATATTTGTCTGTATTGGAGGGGTTTGGTGAGATATCTCGTGGTATATTTGTCTGTATTGGAGGGGTTTGGTGAGATATCTTGTGGTATATTTATCTGTATTGGAGGAGTTTGGTGAGATATCTCGTGGTATATTTGTCTGTATTGGAGGGGTTTGGTGAGATATCTCGTGGTATATTTGTCTGTATTGGAGGGGTTTGGTGAGATATCTCGTGGTATATTTGTCTGTATTGGAGGGGTTTGGTGAGATATCTCGTGGTATATTTGTCTGTATTGGAGGAGTTTGGTGAGATATCTTGTGGTATATTTATCTGTATTGGAGGAGTTTGGTGAGATATCTCGTGGTATATTTATCTGTATTGGAGGAGTTTGGTGAGATATCTTGAGGTATATTTGTCTGTATTGGAGGAGTTTGGTGAGATATCTCGTGGTATATTTATCTGTATTGGAGGAGTTTGGTGAGATATCTTGAGGTATATTTATCTGTATTGGAGGGGTTTGGTGAGATATCTCGTGGTATATTTATCTGTATTGGAGGAGTTTGGTGAGATATCTTGAGGTATATTTATCTGTATTGGAGGGGTTTGGTGAGATATCTCGTGGTATATTTGTCTGTATTGGAGGGGTTTGGTGAGATATCTCGTGGTATATTTATCTGTATTGGTGGGGTTTGGTGAGATATCTCGTGGGATATTTATCTGTATTGGAGGGGTTTGGTGAGATATCTTGAGGTATATTTATCTGTATTGGAGGGGTTTGGTGAGATATCTTGAGGTATATTTATCTGTATTGGAGGGGTTTGGTGAGATATCTCGTGGTATATTTGTCTGTATTGGAGGAGTTTGGTGAGATATCTCGTGGTATATTTGTCTGTATTGGAGGGGTTTGGTGAGATATCTTGAGGTATATTTATCTGTATTGGAGGGGTTTGGTGAGATATCTTGAGGTATATTTGTCTGTATTGGAGGGGTTTGGTGAGATATCTCATGGTATATTTGTCTGTATTGGAGGGGTTTGGTGAGATATCTTGAGGTATATTTATCTGTATTGGAGGAGTTTGGTGAGATATCTTGAGGTATATTTGTCTGTATTGGAGGGGTTTGGTGAGATATCTTGTGGGATATTTATCTGTATTGGAGGGGTTTGGTGAGATATCTTGTGGGATATTTATCTGTATTGGAGGGGTTTGGTGAGATATCTTGAGGTATATTTATCTGTATTGGAGGGGTTTGGTGAGATATCTTGAGGTATATTTATCTGTATTGGAGGGTTTGGTGAGATATCTTGAGGTATATTTATCTGTATTGGAGGAGTTTGGTGAGATATCTTGTGGGATATTTATCTGTATTGGAGGGGTTTGGTGAGATATCTTGTGGGATATTTATCTGTATTGGAGGGGTTTGGTGAGATATCTCGTGGTATATTTATCTGTATTGGAGGGGTTTGGTGAGATATCTCGTGGTATATCTATCTGTATTGGAGGGGTTTGGTGAGATATCTCATGGTATATTTATCTGGATTCGAGGGGTTTGGTGAGATTTGCTGCTGTGTATTTATCTGGATTAATACATGGTTGATTAATGGAGCTTCAAGTGGTTTGCACCATCGAACAAACAAATCAGCCACACTTTTCTTATTTGAGGATATAAACCTTGGCTACAGCTCAAACTTCATATCACCCCTGGAAACTGTAAACTAAACTAAGCCGAATACAAACAGTTCCTCTGGAAACTGAAGGAGGTTTTATAAACAGCCATAAGTCTCTCCTCCGCCTCCTCCCCCCTGTCCCCCGCTTCCAATGTAACTGCTTCCCCCTCTAAAGCAGACGAGTAAGTTAGCACTTGGTGAAACAATCTGTGTAAACACAGCATGGGGGCAGAGAAACTCTAAAGAACGGCTGTTAGGATTTGTAATGGGGTGTTTGTAATATAATTGACAGACTGTGCAGTGTCAGCTGTGGCTCAGTTGGTAGCACTCTTGCCTCTGAGTCAGAAGGTCGTGGGCTCAAGTCCCACTCCAAAGACCTGACCACAAATTCAAGCTGACACTCCCAGTGCAGTACTGAGGGAGTGCTGCATTGTTGGAGGTGTCGTCTTTCGGATGAGATGTTAAACCGAGACCCCGTCTGCCCTCTCAGGTGGACGTAAAAGATCCCATGGCGCTATTCAATGAAGAGCAGGGAAGTTTCTCCCCAGTGATCTGGTCAATATTTATCTCTCAACCAATATCACTAAAACTGATTATCTGGTCATTCTCTCATTGCTGTTTGTGGGATCTTGCTGTGCACAAATTCACTGCCACGTTTCCTACACTACAACAGTGACTACACTTCAAAAGTACTTCATTGGCTGTAAAGGGCTTTAGGACGTCCTGAGGTCACAAAAGGCGCTGTATAAATGCAAGTCTTTCTTTCTGTTGTGGACTCGATAGCCCCGTGGAGAACAATACCCTTTCTGGCTGGAGTTTGCATACCAATTACACATCATGTAATGTAATATAATGAGGAGTTTTGATAGAGCAAATAAGGAGAAACTGCTTCCAGGAGGGTCTGCAACCAGAGGACACAGGTTTAAAATAATTGCCAAAAGGACCAGAGGGGACAGGAGGAGAATTTTTTTACGCAGCGAGTTGTAATGATTTGGAATGCACTGCCAGAAAAGGGTGGTGGAGGCAGATTCAATAATAACTTTCAAAAGGGAATTGGATAAATACTTGAAAAGAAAAAATTTGCAGGGCTAGAGGGAAAAAGCGGGGAGGGTGGGACTAATTGGATAGCTCTTTCAAAGAGCCGGCACAGGCTCGATGGGCCGAATGACCTCCTTCTGTGCTGTACGATTCTATAAGAGTTCCTTATTGACGCATGGCAAGCTCACCAAGAAATGTCCTTCTCGGATCCTAACTCACACCAAGTCCCATTCACCCATCACCCCTGTGCTCGCTGACCTACACTGGCTCCCAGTCCGGCAATGCCTTGATTTTAAAATTCTCAGCCTTGTTTTTAAATCCCTCTATGGCCTCGCCCCTCCTCTAATCTTTGTAACCTCCTCAGGACCTACAACCCCCGAGATCTCTGCGCTCCTCCAATTCTGGCCTCTTGCACATCCGCCACTAGTGGCCATGCCTTCAGCTTGCAATGGAGTGTTCGCCTAGATTTTTGTGCTCAAGCCTCTGGAGTGGGAATATGAACCCACAACCTCCTGACTCAGAGGCGAAAGCACTAGCCACTGAGCCACGGGGCCTGCAAAACAACAGCATTAAGCCCACAGTGGCTACGCTCTCACCAGCCAGTGACGTGCTATTGCAGGAGTTGACTGCACAGCGAGAACAGCGCTGGAAAGGAGAGCAGGACTCAATAGCGACAGAGGAAGTTGAATATAAGTCGGCAAAACAAAGGCACCGTTAAGATCTCTCTTCAACAAAATCATCTATTTTACATAAAGCCAGTGAGGTTACCCCACCCTCCCGTTCCCGAGCTCCCAGGTCTTTGCCCACGTCACTGTTCAATGGCCATGAGTCAATGTGCAAGATTGGCTCGGTGACCAGTCTCTGTAGTGGAAAGGTGGGATTCTCTCTCCCAAAACGCTGTTGAGGCGAGGAACTTGGGAAGGGACATAGGAAGGAAAACAGAAACTTAGCAACAGGAGAAGGCCATTCAGCCCCTCGAGTCTGTTCCACCATTCAATTAGATCATGGCTGACCTGAATCTTAACTCCATTTACCCGCCTTGGTTCTGTAACCCTTAATACCCTTGCCTAAGAAAAATCTATCAATCTAAGTTTTGAAATTTTCAATTGACCCCCAGCCTCAACAGCTTTTTGGGGGAGGGAGTTCCAGATTTCCACTACCCTTTGTGTGAAGAAGTATTTCCTGACATCACCCCTGAATGGCCTAGCTCTAATTTTAAGGTTATGCCCCCATGTTATGGACTCCCCCACCAGAGGAAATCGTTTCTCTCCAACTACCCAAACAAATCCTTTAATCATCTTAATACTTCAAGAACAACAACAACTTTCATTTATATAGCACCTTTAATGTCGTAAAATATCCCAAGGCACTTCACAGGAGTGATTATCAGACAAAATTTGACACCGAGCCACATAAGGAGGTATTAGGACAGATAACTAAAAGCTTGGTCAAAGAGGTAGGTTTTAAGGAGCGTCTTAAAGGAGGAGAGAGAGGTAGAAAGGCTGCAAGGTTTAAGGAGGGAATTCCAGAGCTTAGAGCCTAGGCAGCTGAAGGCACGGCCGCCAATGATGGAGTGATGAAAATCGGGGATGCACAAGAGGACTTAATTGGAGGAGCACAGAGATCTCAGAGGGTTGTAGGGCTGAAGGAGGTTACAGAGATAGGGAGGGGAGAGGTATGGAGGAATTTGAAAACAAGGATGAGAATTTTAAAATCGAGGCATTCCCGGACAGGGAGCCAATATAGGTCAGTGAGCACTGGGGTGATGGGAGAATGGGACGGTGCGAGTTAGGATACAGGCAGCAGAATTTTGAATGAGCTCAAGTTTGTGGAGGGTGGAAGATGAGAGGCCGGCCAGGAAAGCATTGGAATAGTCAAGTCTGGAGATAACAAAGGCATCGATGAGGGTTTCACCAACAGATGAGCTGAGGTAGGGGCAGAGACGGGCGATATTACGGAGGTGGAAGTAGGCGGTCTTGGTGATGGAATGGATATGTGTCCAGAAGCTCATCCCAGCTTCAAATAAGACACCAAGGTTGCGAATGCTCTGGTTCAGCCTCAGACAGTGGCCAGGGAGAGGGATGGAGTTGGTAGCTAGGGAACGGAATTTGCAGCAGGGACCAAAGACAATGGCTTCGGCCTTTGCAATATTTAGTTGGAGGAAATTTTTGCTTATCCAGTACTGGATGTCGGACTCGCAGTGTGACAAATGAGAGACAATGGGGGTGTTGAGGGAGGTGGTGGTGAGGTAGAGCTGGGTACATGTGCACATGTAGAATCTGATGTTGTGTTTTTGGATGATGTTGCCGAGGGGCAACATGGAGATGAGAAATAGGAGGGGACCAAAGATAGATCCTTGGGAGACTCCAGAGGAAATGGTACGGGAGCCGGAAGAGAAGCCATTTTTTTTGTTCGTCCATGGGATGTGGGCGTCGCTGGTGAGGCCAGTATTTATTGCCCATCCCTAATTGCCCTTGAGAAGGTGGTGGTGAGCCGCCTTCTTGAACCGCTGCAGTCCGTGTGGTGAAGGTTCTCCCACAGTGCTGTTAGGAAGGGAGTTCCAGGATTTTGACCAAGCGACGATGAAGGAACGGCGATATATTTCCAAGTCGGGATGGTGTGTGACTTGGAGGGGAACGTGCAGGTGGTGTTGTTCCCATGTACCTGCTGCTCTTGCCCTTCTAAGTGGTAGAGGTCGCAGGTTTGGGAGGTGCTGTCGAAGAAGCCTTGGCGAGTTGCTGCAGTGCATCCTGTCGATAGTACACACTGCAGCCACTGTGCGCTGGTGGTGAAGGGAGTGAATGTTTAGGGTGGTGGATGGGGTGCCAATCAAGCGGGCTGCTTTGTCCTGGATGATGTCGAGCTTCTTCAGTGTTGTTGGAGTTGCACTCATCCAAGCAAGTGGAGAGTATTCCATCACACTCTTGTAGATGGTGGAAAGGCTTTGGGGAGTTAGGAGGTGAGTCACTCGCCGCAGAATACCCAGCCTCTGACCTGCTCTTGTAGCCACAGTATTTATATGGCTGGTCCAGTTAAGTTTCTGGTCAATGGTGACCCGCAGGATGTTGATGGTGGGGGATTTGGCGATGGTAATGTCGTTGAATGTCAAGGGGAGGTGGTTAGACTCTCTCTTGTTGGAGATGGTCATTGCCTGGCACTTGTTTGGCGCGAATGTTACTTGTCACTTATCAGCCCAAGCCTGGATGTTGTCCAGGTGTTGCTGCATGCGGGCTCGGACTGCTTCATTATTTGAGGGGTTACGAATGGAACTGAACACTGTGCAATCATCAGTGAACATCCCCATTTCTGACCTTATGATGGAGGGAAGGTCATTGATGAAGCAGCTGAAGATGGTTGGGCCTAGGACACTGCCCTGAGGAACTCCTGCAGCAATGCCCTGGGGCTGAGATGATTGGACTCCAACAACCACTACCATCTTCCTTTGTGCTAGGTATGACTCCAGCCACTAGAGAGTTTTCCCCCTGATTCCCATTGACTTCAATTTTACTAGGGCTCCTTGGTGCCATACTTGGTCAAATGCTGCCTTAATCTCAAGGGCAGTCACTCTCACCGCACCTCTGGAATTCAGCTCTTTTGTCCATGTTTGGACCAAGGCTGTAATGAAGTCTGGAGCCAAGTGGTCCTGATGGAACCCAAACTGAGCATCGGTGAGCAGGTTATTGGTGAGTAAGTGCCGCTTGATAGCACTATCGACGACACCTTCCATCACTTTGCTGATGATTGAGAGTAGACTCTCAATATTTAGGAGATTCTCTGGCTATGACTGATTAGATCACCCCTTAATCTTCGATATTCAAGCAATATCATGTCTATACAATCTGGCCTCATAATTTAACCCTTTTGTCCCCAGTATTTTGCCAATGTATCCTTCATGAGGTGTGGTGTCCAGAACTAAATGCAGTTTTTCAGATGCGGGCTTAGCACAGCTTTAGGTCAATTGAAATTTTCAAGACTGCGAGCAACAGATTTTTGTTCGGTAAGGATACCAAAGGCGGTTAAATGGAGTTGAGATACAGATCAGCCATAGTCTGATTGAACGGCGGAACAGGCTCGAGGGGCTGAATGGCCTCCTCCTGTTCCTATGCTCGTCCTCTATACACACAGTGCGAGGCCTGCACTCAGTGCCTCCCAATAGAAGTGCGAGCGAGTTCGGAACCCCAGCAGCTGGGGGTGGGGGAGCTGAACCTGTGCCTTCTCACTCCTGTGACATCATGCCCTGGTGTTGCTCCAGTGGTTAAAATGTCAACACTGTACTGTTCTCTCCAGGTCACAGTTGGCAGGGAGCCGAATGCATTGAATAAAAATGCAACAGGGAGGAACTCTTTGCGTTTGGTCAACTCGTCACCGTCAAGCTTCACGCACCAAGTAGGTTGGGGCCGCTGGTTTGGTTGTTGTGTTTATCAAAGCACCAGCCAATCTGGTTCGTATTCTCCCCACCATCAAATGCGAATAAATCCCTTGAACTCGGGACCACTCGCTGGTTCGAGCTGCAGCAACCTGGGAATAACTGGCAACCGTCCCCAGGGGCTGGACACCCCTGACCACAGACCAATGAAAGGGAGCTGGGCGTTCCCTAATGGCCGGCCTTTCATGAAGGCAAGTGCAGCTAACCTGTCAAAACCCAAGAGGCAGAGATAGAAAATGAGTACGAGAAAGAAGAAAGAACTTCTATTTATATCACGCCTTTCACCACCTTGGGACGTCTCAAAGTGCTTCACAGCCAATGAAGTAATTTTGAACTGTAGTCACTGTTGTAATGTAGGAAATGTGGCAGCCAATTTGCGCACAGCAAGATCCCACAAACAGCAATGTGGTAATGACCAGATAATCTGTTTTAGTGATGTTGGTTTTTCGGATAAATATTGGCCAGGACACCGGGGAGAACTCCCCTGCTCTTCTTTGAAATAGTGCCATGGGATCTTTTACATCCACCCGAGAGGGCAGATGGGACCTCCGTTTAAAGACTCATCCAAAAGACGACACCTCCAACGGTGCAACGCTCCCTCAGTACTGCACTGAAGTGTCAGCCTGGATTATGTGCTCAAGTCTCTGGAATCACAACCTTCTAATGCAGAGGCGAGAGAGTGCTACCCACTGAGCCACGGCTGACACCACACTGACAAAGAGCTACGGGTTTTAAATATTATACATATGGGCCTGCTATTGTGCTCGTCGACATGCTCAGTGCTCAGGAACCAAGTGACTTTTGACACACTCTGTTTCCAACTATTTTCTTGTAATCTGGGTTGTACTCGGTCATGCATGAATGTTAAGATTCTGTAACAACAGATGTGCAATTCAATCTCGTATGTTTAAGGGTAGAATAAAATCAGATTTGCACACATGGGTGCAAACAAATGTAGACCATAATGTGGATATTTGGATACTTCGATTGTGGCACAGCCTCCTCCAAGGTTCAAGTATCCCCTCTATTAGAACTGGCTCCAATCAGTCCCCTTCAAGTAATTCAGTAATTTTCAACCGAGAAGCTGCTTCATCAGTAACCAATTGAGATTTCAATCAATTGACCTCAGCACTAGATGGCCCACCCAGAATTGCAAACGGAGGCCTTCACAACTCCAAATCTTGAAATCATTGACCACAAACATCTTGTAAAGCCTGCAGAAGGGCTGTGTATTACCTGTAGGAGAGTATAAGAAAGAATGAAAGAAAGAAAGAACTTGTATTTCTATAGCGCCTTTCACGATCTCAGGACGTCCCAAAGCGTTTCACAAACAATGAAATACTTTTGAAGTGTAGTCACTGTTGTAATGTAGGGAAATATGAAGTGCATTCATTGTAGTGGCTGTGTACATAGAATTACACAGAATCTATAGCACAGAAACAGGCCATTTGGCCCATCTGATCTATGCCGGTGTTTACGCTCCACATGAGCCTCCTCCCACCCTACTTCATCTCAACCTATCAGCATATCCTTCTATTCCTTTCTCCCTCCTGTGTTTATCTAACTTCCCCTTAAATGCACTTGTGCTGTTCGCCTCAACCACTCCATGTGCTAGTGAGTTCCACATTCTAATCACTCTCTGAGTAAAGAAGTTTCTCCTGAATTCTTTATTGGATTTATTGGTGACTATCTTATATTTATGGCCCCTAGTTTTGGTCTCCCCCAAAGATGGAAATTTCTTCTCTACATCTACCCTGTCAAACCCCTTCAAAATTTTTAAGAACTCTATCAGGTCACCCCTCAGCCTCCTCTTTTCTAGAGAAAACAGCCCCAGCCTGTTCAGTCTTTCCTAATAGTTATAACCTCTCAGTTCTGATATCATCTTGTAGCAGCTGCGTATTGCTTGTAGTGACTGTGTATTAGCAGCTGCGTATTGCTTGTACTGGCTGTGTATTGCTGGTTACGGCTGTATATTGCTTGTGGCGACTGCGTATTGCTTATTGTGGCTGCTTATTGCTTGTAGCAGCTGTGTATTACTTGTGGAGGTTGTGTATTAGCAGTTGTGCATCACGAGACTTGTTAACAGGCCAAATCTGGCTTTCTACAGTATCAGGAACAGGTTAAAAGCTGTCTTTTAGCCCAAAGAGACACTCGTGGTTCATCAGATGCCGATTGGCTATTCTTGGATTAAGATCTCACCGATTTTTTTTTCTTTGGCCCAGATCAATGTACAATACCTTAAAACGGATCATCTGCGGTCATCTGTGTAACTCCCTGCAGTATGAGGCCTCTTCAAGACACTTCACAGTCTATGTTGTTTGGTTGAAACTTTGAGCTAACTTTCTTCCAACTCGGAGGCTGGACGGGCCGTCTGGTATTGTGGCGGCCTGGAGCAGGACGGGTCGCCCCGTGGCGCTGATTTCACGCCTGCAGCCCGCCGGCCGAATGCTATCGAGGCCCCGGCCCTCAAAAAGGCCGCCCAGTCCATGCTGAATTAGCTGATCTTACAGCGATAGGACTGTTACAATTGGCCTCAGTGCTACTGGGTTAGGGTGGTAAAATGGCCCCGAGTTCCTGCTCTTGACTGGGTTTTGCTCAGCCGTGATCCTTCCTGTGATCAAATACCTTGCTGATTCCCCCAGTCCGCGAGAGGTACTAGGGCCTGTGAAACCAGGCCCCCAGCAGGACTCAAAGGAAAGGATAAGGGGAAAAACTCGTGGTGAGAAGAAAACCCCAGGGCTGTAATTTGACCGCAGGGCTTTCAGTGCTGCTCTGAATGCTGGGGTGACCTCTATAGCCACTTGAGGTGTAGAGAGAGAAGCAGGGAAGAGGAGAGAAAGAGAACATGTTAATGTTACTTGGTCTTTCTTGCACGTGGCAGGCCTAGGATTTGTCCAATGTTGAGAGGTTTTGGCGTCGGGAGGGCCTACATTAAGAGTCTTTGGGTTGCTGTCCTCAGTGATGTATAGACAGGCTTGATATACTCTATGGTAGTGACGGTGTAGGGAGTTTGGCCAAGTACTGAGTGAGTGGACAATTCCACTGTCAACGGGGCAGAACAAACATTTTAAGAGCTGCAATAACACTGATTAAGCATGTTTAACTGGATCAGTAGAGGCCTGTTGCCAACATAAAGAGAGTCAAAGAGCCTGGCACTAACTCCCAGTTCCTTATAATCTCCTTTCATTGATCTGATTTAACCACAGTTGTAGAATTCCTGGGCCTTTTTTTGGCTATATAACTCCTCCATGCACAGGATGGTGATCTGAGAGTGATAGATTTTTTTCTAGCCAAGGGTATTAAGAGATATGGAGCCAAAGCGGGTGGATGGAGTTACAATACAGATCAGCCATGATCTCATTGAATGGCGGAACAGGCTTGAGGGGCTGAATGGCCTACTCCTGTTCTTATAGCCTGGTGTTATGTTCTTTTAATAGAAGACTTCAATTTTTTAAATTATTTGCTCTCTGGATGTGGGCGATGAAGGAAAGGTCTCATTTATTGCCCATCCCTTGATGCCCTCAGAAGGTGATGGTGGCCCTTTTCCTTTAACCACTTGTAGTGATCGAGCTCCCACAATGGTTTTGGGTGGGAAATTCCAGGATACTGATCCAGCGATGAAGAAGTGGCGGTATATGTCCAAGTCAGGATGGTGTGGGACTTGGAGGGGATGGCGTTCCCAAGACATTACAGCTCTTGTCCTTTTTGGTGGTAGAGGTCACAGGGGAGGGAGGTGGTGTCGAATTAACCTTGGTGAGTTGCTGCAGTGCATGCTGTAGATTGTACATACTGTAGCCACAGCACACCGGTGATGGAGGGGGCACATAGTGAGCCTGTGACAGGAGTCCCAATCAAGTGAGTTGTTCTGTCCTGGCTGGTGTCAACCTTCTTACGCTGTTGTGGCTGGTGAATAAGCTTTGGTGGGTCAGGAGGTGAGCCAGTCAATGCAAAGTACTGAGCCTCTGCCCTGCTCTTGTAGACATGGTGTTGATATGGCTTGCCCAATTCAGCTTCTGGTCAATGGTGGTGCCATTGACAGTCAAGGGGAGATGGCTGGGCTTTCTCTCGTTCCTAATCGCCATTATCAAGCACTTACATGCCACGAATGTTATCTGCCACATTTTCACTTCAATCTGGATGTTATCCAGGTCCTACCTTAGGCTGCTTCATTATCAGAGGAGTTGTGAACACTGTGGAATCATCAGCAAACAACCCACCTCCTGACTTTATGATGGAGGGACGGTCATTGATGAAGCAGCTGAAGATAGTTCAGTAGAGCATGCTTCCCTGAGGAGCTCCGGTATTGAGGGTTTCCTGAGGCTGCAATCACTGGCCTCCGACAACCACAACCAACTTCCTTTGTCTCAAGTATGACTCCAACCACTGGACAGCTTTCCCTTTGACTCCACTAACCTCAGTTTTGTTAGGGCTCTTTGATACCTTTCTGGTTTGAATGTTGCCTTGATGTCAAAGGCAGCCACTCTGACGTCTCCTCTGGCAATCAGTTCTTGAGTCCGTGTCTGGGTCAAGGCTCTGATACGGTCTGGAGCCGAATGCTTCTGGTGGAACCCGAATTGAGCACGGTGAACAGGTGTCCTTTGATGGCACTGTTACTGCCTCCTTCCATCACTTTACTGATGATTAGGGGGAGGCTGGTAGGGCGGTAATTGCAGTTAGATTTATCCTGTGTTTTTGTGGATAGGACATACCTGTGCAATCTTCCTCAATGTTGGGTGGATGACATCAGCAGCAAGAGAATTATATACCACCACAACCTGTAACCTCAAAGCCTAGTATAGCCCTGACTTCTTGATCACCATCAAGCCAGGAGATCAACCCTGGTTGAAATGTCATTATGAGCACTGGAATAACCCTATGCCCACACCGTTCTCTTGCATTCTCTGACTTTCCCCCTCCAAGAAACCAAGAGAACTGCAGAGAATTATCAGAAGAAACAGGTGAATCTTTAACAAATGATTTTAAATGGTTGACGCCTTTGTTGAATTAGCTGAGAGAAGAATTTGGTACAAGTGTGTTCAAGGATTTGTGCAATAACATAACTGACAGTGATTTCTACATTTTAATATTTTCAAAATAATGACATGGAAGAAATGTTTACAGTGGGATGTCTCTGGTTACCACGGGAAGTATCTCATTCCCACAGGAAGCGCTCCCAACCTGAGGAGCCAAATTGGAGCCAGACGGGCAAGTTTTAGAGTGAGCCGCTTCAAAATGGAAAAGGGACAATAAAAGTCTGAATATTAAAGCAGATAAGTGGCAATTTATTCCACTTACTTCTGTGCCTTTATGATGAGGAATTCCAGTTACTGGTTTAAACTGAAAACCATCGATAAAACTAAAATTCTCAAACTTCTTATTTATGAAATATGGATCAGGGGAAAAAATTACATAGAATTACAAAGAACTACATAGAATGTACAGCACAGGAACAGGCCATTCGGCCCAACTTGTCTATGCCGGTATTTATGCTCCACACGAGCCTCTTCCCACCCCTCTTCTATTCCTTTCTCCCTCATGTGTTTATCTAGCTTTCCCTTAAATGCATCTATGCTATTCGCCTCAACTACTCCATGTGCTAGCGAGTTCCACATTCTCACCACTCTCTGAGTAAAGACGTTTCCCCTGAATTCCCTATTGCATTTATTAATGACTCGCTTATATGTATGGTTCTGACGAACGGTCCTTGCCCTGCAATGTTAACTCTGTTGCTTTCCACGCACACACACACACACACACACACACACACACACAAAATTGCTTCTGCTGTTATAAGGATCAAATCTGCAATTCCATGTTCCTGGTATGGAGCCATGCTTGCAAGATCGGAGAATTGGGGCTACACCCATCTCTGACCCGCACTCCCTGTGGGTGCAACTTACCCCCTGGGGGTCACAGAATTACTCTTATATTGTTTTCAACCACAGTTCTGTCCTCCGTTGAGATTTCCAGCTCCCTGTGCATTTGAATATTTTCCTCAGTGGGTTAATAAGTTAAATGCCTTTTAAAATGTAAAACCCCTGATTGGATCAATGAAACAGTTTTATGATGGTGTAATTTTAACAGTGCAGACAAAACAATGTTGCAAAGCCTGCAACTCCTTATAAACTCAAACCCTGCCATCCATAACCATTTCGTTTCCATATTGAGAGCAGCAGTTTTTAAAGCCTCCCAAAAAAATCACATGTAATAGGCCCAAAGGTTGCCAAAATAAACAACAAAAATGAGGGCGGGGGAGAGGGGAGGGAACAGAATTCTGAAACAACCTACAAAGCAGACTTAAATTATTAAAGGCTTCGAAAGAAAAACTTGCAGTTTTTATTGCGCATTTCATGACCTCAGGGTGTCCCAAAGCGCTTTAAACAAATGAAGTACTTTTTGAAGTGTAGTCACTGTTGTAATGTAGGAAATGTGGCAGCCAATTTGCACACTGCAAGATCCCACAAACAGCAATGAGATAATGACCAGATAATATGTTTTAGTGATGTTGGTTGAGGGATAAATATTGACCAAAACACTGGGGAGAACTCCACTGTTCTTCTTCAAAATAGTGCCAGGGGATCTTTTACGCTCACCTGAGAAGGCAGACCAGGCCTCAGTTTAATGTCTCATCTGAAAGACAGCACCTCCAACAGTGCAGCACTCCCTTAGTACTACACTGGGAGTGTCAGCCTAGATTTTTGTGCTCAAGTGTAAGGCTGTCCATGAATTTTCATCAACAGCAAAGAAACCATCAGGACTGGAGCCATGGTCTCACTTCCTGCACCTTACCTATCTTCTGTTAGGTCTTGGACTTGGCAGTAGGGCATCTACCTTCTGGCAAAAGCAACTCCAGATTCATCACAGTTTACATCAGACAAGGGGAGACAAACCTCCCACTACAGAAACTCACCTCCCCCGTGACCAGGTACTTGCCATCTGGAGAGAAGGCCACTGCTGTGATGGTTTTCCTGGAAGAAATAAAGACTGAGGTCAGGTTATTTTCCTCTCATCCCATCATTTCGAAGGTAAGTAGCTTTATAGATAACACTTGATCCACATGATCTCCTGGACTGGTTACGATCACCTGAGGAGGCCGGAGAGGAATTTTCCAGTGTATTTTTCCTGTATTGACCCTGGGATTTTCTCTGGTTTTATGCCTCTCCCAGGAGATTACATGAGTGTAGGGTGAGGTGGGAGGGTTGGTGGGAGGGGGTGGTAGGATGTGTCTAGTCATGATGCTCCAGCCTTCATGAGTATGGGGCAGGCTTGATGGACCTGCTGGTCTTTTCCTGCCCGTCATTTTCATATGTTTGTACGTTCTGTATAAATTATAATTTCCCTTTGTGGATCAGTCTGATAGGTCAAGTACTTGAATCCCAAGTAGGTGGTCACAACAGTAAGTGGCAGGGCAACCTGCCTCAGTTGGATGAGTTGCAGCAGTAATTAGCCAGGCAATAGTTAGATTTTACTTTGGAGGACACTTGAATTTGGTCACTTGGCACTAGTTCAGTCCTGCAGGGCCAGACTGTTGCACTCTCAAGCGTCCAGAGCGAGGAGAAGCCTGGGGCTGAGCAGCATGTGAGGGGAGAGTAAAGAAATCTGAATTGTAGAAGGCCCAGTGGGTTAGCCTCTTGCCTCTGCCCTTTCAGTACTGGGACCTGTGTGCAAATTCAGCCCAAACTTATAACATTATAGTCTCCTCTGTGGCCTGCAAGAATCTGAAATAAGACTAGTCTGAAGCTGGGTCATCCCAGTGGGCATGGGGCTTCCTACAATGGGAACACCAAATGAAAATCTCATTCAAAGAAAGACATGAATTTCTATAGCGTCTTTCATGACCTCAGGACATCCCAAAGCGCATTACATCAAATGAAGTACTTTTGAAGTGTAGTCACTGTTGAGATGTAGGAAACGCAGCAGCCAATTTGCTCACAGCAAGGTCCCACAAAACAGCAATGTGATAATGATCAGATAATCTGTTTTTAGGTGTTGGCTGAGGGACAAATATTGCCCAGGATACTGGGGAGAATTCCTCTGATCTTTCTTGAACAGTGGCATGGGATCTTTTACATCCATCTAAGAGGACAGATAGGGCCTCTTTTTAACATCTCATCTGAAAGACAGCACCTCCGACTGTGCAGCACTCCCTCAGTACTGCACTGGGAGTGCCAGCCTAGATTTTGTGCTCAAGTCTCTGGAGTGGGACTATAAACCCACAACCTTCATGACTCAGAGACAAGAGTGCTATCACAGAGCCATGACATTCGGAGCGGTGACTATTATGACCGACCACAAGAATATCACATTGGCACAATAAGAGTGTTCCTTTAAAATTCAGATTAAGGCACATTATCAGGCAAGGCAAAGGGAGCTTTTCTTAATCTGTCTGTAAGCTTTGCTACAACTGACCCAGGAGTGCTGGGTGGGCAAAGTTGAGGGAGCTATACTCTGCATCTAACCCAAATAAGTCCCAAACCAAGACAGCAGAGAGTTTCATCCTAAATCTAACCTGTTATCATAGCTGCAGGACACAAACAGGCCATTCAGGCCATCAAGTCTGTGCTGGTCTTATATCAGACCTGAGAGTTGTTTATCTAACCCATGCTATACCTGACCTAGTAATATTTGGTAGGAGAGGTATGGAGGAATGTTTACTTTGCATGTCCCCCCTTTCCTTCCTCTCATTCTTTCTTCTGTCCTCCTACTCAATCCCCCTATCCCCTAGACATTGGGGTTGGAGGAATAAATTCACTACTCCCAGCAGGGAACTGTGCTGAGAGGGAGTGAGAGTCAGAGAAATGGCACTACAGTGTTGTCATCCTATTTCTGATCTGTGCTCCCTTTGAGCTCGGCTATCCACTGGGCGTGGTGAGTTTATCCTAGAGTGCTTATCTGCTCACTGATGATTTCTTCCCCTTAGTGAATTGGCGTCAGCTGTAACCAAAACAACAACAACTTGCATTTATATAGCGTCTTTAATGTAGTAAAATGTCCCATGGGGCTTCACAGGAGCATTATCAAACACCGAGCCACATAAGGAGATATTAGGACAGGTGACCAAAAGCTTGCTCAAAGAGGTAGGTTTTAAGGAGCCTCTTAAAGGAGGAGAGAGAGATAGAGAGGGGGAGAGGTTTAGGGAGGGAATTCCAGAGCTTGGGGCCCAGGCAGCTGAAGGCACGGCCGCCAATGGTGGAGTGATGAAAATCAGGGAGGCATAAGAGGCCAGAATTGGAGAAGCGCGGAGCTGGAGGAGGTTACAGAGATAGGGAGGGGCGAGGCCAAGGAGGGATTTAAAAACAAGGATGAGAATTTTAAAATCGAGGGAAGAATGTCGGTCAGTGTAGTTGTGGAGACGCAATTGGATTCTTTACACCAATTTGAGAGGTGGCAATGTCCTACCTTGATCCATTCAGTATATGGTGCTGTTTGTTCTTCTTGGGATTAAAGAGCACGACCACACACCTAAAGAGGGAAAAGAAAAACATTTTCAATGTCGGGATCGAGTGGAATGAGAGGTCATGAGGTGCAGAGTTTGTGTTAATAAAGTGCAATACAGCCACAACAACTTATAGTAAGGGGATCGCTGAGACATCACGGAAACCACATCAAAGCCACTGGGGAAAGGCGGAGCAACAGGTTTGTGCTGCTATCGGGACTCGGGATACAATCCTGTTAGACACGCAACAACTTTCCCAACAAATATTCAAATTAGCCCAGGAACCCCCATGAACTGCAGACAAATAAATATAGTTTAAAACATGGTTGTTTATTCAGGGAATAAATCAAAGCAAAAAGAACACAGAATATTAAACAGATCCTACAGAAATAGGATAAGAAATGTTAATATTTTCAGTCTTTCAGAAGAGATTTGACTCTAATTAATGTGGGGTGTGCCTTGCATTGAACATTGGGTAACATGCGGAATAGTATTGGCCTAGATTAGTGCTCCTACACAGAATGCAGGGAAAGAGTTTGGTCTATTGAGATTAAACAGTTTGGCTCATGTTTTTATGCAGTTGTTGTAGCCTCCACTACAGTCTATAAACACCAGAATGACTTATTTTATGGAACTATTCTAATCATCGCAAGCTGCAAGAGTACATTGTAATCCAATACAATGGCAGTGAATAGGAAGAGGTTTGGTCAATTGTAATCAAATATAGTGGGAGTGAATGGGACAAGCATGGTCAATTATAATCAAATATAGTGGGAGTGAATGGGAAAGGTTTGGTCAATTATAATCAAATATAGTGGGAGTGAATGGGAAAGGTTTGGTCAATTATAATCAAATATAGTGGGAGTGAATGGGAAAGGTTTGGTCAATTGTAATCAAATATAGTGGGAGTGAATGGGAAAGGTTTGGTCAATTATAATCAAATATAGTGGGAGTGAATGGGAAAGGTTTGGTCAATTATAATCAAATATAGTGGGAGTGAATGGGAAAGGTTTGGTCAATTATAATAGATTATAATGGGAGTGAATGGGAAAGGTTTGGTCAATTATAATAGATTATAGTGGGAGTGAATGGGAAAGGTTTGGTCAATTATAATAGATTATAATGGGAGTGAATGGGAAAGGTTTGGTCAATTGTAATAGATTATAGTGGGAGTGAATGGGAAAGGTTTGGTCAATTATAATAGATTATAGTGGGAGTGAATGGGAAGAGGTTTTGTCCAAACAAACCTATATAATGAGAGTGAATGGAAGTGGGTTTTAGCCTACTGGAATTCTATACAATGAGTGAATGGGAACGGAGTTTGGTCACTTAGATTGTCTGGCTCATACATTTTCATAGAATGGCTGGAGCCTTGAGTACACTTTTGCATGGGACTACTCAAATCACAGGACCAGGTTTCACACAGCTAAAGTCTTCAGTTGAATGGAGAAGGAAATTATCTATTAAGTCATAGATCACAATCATCTCCACATTCATTGGCTGTGAAGCGCTTTGGGACATCCTGAAGTCGTGAAAGGCACTATATAAATGCAAGTTCTTTTAACACAGAAAGACATTCATAAGGAAGCTGACAGGAAGCGGACAAGTAGTTTCAGCCTCGGCTTTATATAACTGGCAGATGACAAACTGGGACAGTTAAACAGCATAGTTACGCTGAGACACAGACAGGAGAAGCTCAGTAATGAGTCTAAATAGATCTCACTGTTTACATAGCGAGACAGTTAGGGGGCAACTTGGTAACGAGCCTAAGTTGACCTCTCCATCACAGACACGGAGACAGATAGACAGGGGCTGCTCAGTAATGAGCCTAAGTATGTCTCAACATTACAAAAATGGCGACAAGACATACAGGAGCGTCTCAGTAATGAGTATAATTAGGTCTCAATAGTCTTGTCATTAGTCATGTTTGTGCCATCTATTAGATGGTAGACAAATCAATTCTACTTTCTTAACCTGTATTATATGAGATTACATCCAATGGATACCAGAGTGCTGTGTTCGCTGTGCTCGCTGACCTACATTGGATCCCGGTCCGGGAACGCATCGATTTTAAAATTCTCATCCTTGTTGTCAATTCCCTCCGTGGCCTCGCCCCTCCCTATTTCTGTAACCTCCTCCAGCCCTACAACCCTCCGGGATCTCTGCGCTCCTCCGATTCTTGCCTCTTGCACATCCCCGATTTTCTTCGCTGCACCATTGGCGGCTGTGCCTTCAGCTGCCTAGGCCCTAAGCTCTGGAATTTCCTCCCTAAACCTCTCCGCCTCTCTACCTCTCTCCTCCTGTAAGGCGCTCCTCAAAACCTCCCTCTTTGAGCAAGCTTTTGGTCACCTGTCCTAATATCTCTTTATGTGGCTCTGTGTCAAATTTTGTTTCATAACACACTTTTGTTTGAAGCGCCTTGGGACATTTTATACGTTAAAGGCACTATATAAATGTAAGTTGTTGTTGTTGTCTCACCATTACAAATACAGTAAAACATAGATAGACATAGTCTCATCATCTTGGTGTCTCAACTTCTCCAGAAAAACTAGGAAGCTTATAATAGCATGCACTGGTCTCCTGCCTCCCGGCCCATGCAAATCTGAAGTAATGCGAGGTTCGTGACTTCTTCCCCTGGCCCCAGTGTAACCTGCTGCTTCCAGCTTGATCTGGCCCACCGACCTCAACCCGTCCGGCCCACCGACCTCAACCCGTCCGGCCCACCGACCTCACCCTGTCCGGCCCACCGACCTCAACCCGTCCGGCCCACCGACCACAACCCGTCCGGCCCACCGACCACAACCCGTCCGGCCCACCGACCTCACCCTGTCCGGCCCACCGACCTCACCCTGTCCGGCCCACCGACCTCAACCCGTCCGGCCCACCGACCACAACCCGTCCGGCCCACCGACCTCAACCCGTCCGGCCCACCGACCACAACCCGTCCGGCCCACCGACCTCACCCCGTCCGGCCCACCCAGCTCGTCCTTCTAGTATTTAAACGCACCCAACTGGCATCCAACTGCACCTTCAACTCCCTTAACTTTGACCCCATTATCTTATCTGATAGACTATTCCAAGCACACATGTGAAGAGATTATTTTCTAAAACCTGTTTGAAATTTACTTTTCACTAACTTAATGAATACCTTCTTGTTCTACTGACCCGGCTGACCTTAATGGAAATGAGCAACCAGACGAGAAATTCGGGATTGCCCATTTTTGGGCTCCCTCCCTGCACAGGGTAAATACCGAGCACCAGAATGGAGAGGTTCACGGAGCCCCGGATACTAGGCCTCGGCCCTGATTAGAATGAAGACAGCACTGTGGGAGAAGCCCTCCAGAGAAGAAGGGACGAAGATCGGGCCTCTTTTGGCGCCTAAGGTGTCCACGCAGCGCCTGAAGAACTGGCACTAAGTGGCCCAATTTCTGGGCCACCGACTTTAAAGCAGCACCGGTGGCTTGGGAGCAAGTCTTTTCTCTGACTGCTAATCAGGGATGACGTGAAGCTTGGAAAAGAGGATGGAGAAGGTGGAATAAAAGAAAGCTCCAAAAGAATGAGAGCAGACTGATTGTTCAGAATTAAAACTGGACACAAGGTTACAGCTGATGGGACAAGAGGTGGAATTCTCAACGAGGTGAATTCCCAAGAGGCATATTACGGAGAATGAAGGGAAAGACAGAAACACGAGTGACTGCAGAAGAGCTATTGATCTAAAGTTCACTGAATGCAGCAATGAGATGCACTTGTCGAAAGGTGAAACGCACTTGATTAACCTGACAACTGAGGATAAATTGAGCTCAGCGTAAAAACCCAAATCAAGCGGCAACTTCACGGGAAAAGATGATTTTTGAAGAAATCCATCTTTGATGTAATTAGCCGCTCCTACGGAGCGCAGCAGCACTTCCACAAGGATTAGTGTCACGCATTGACACGGTAACAACAGCAGAAGGGAATGAACAGCAAACAGGCACAGCGTGTTGAGTGGCATCTCCTCCACAAACATTTAACCACTAGAGGCATTTCAGAGAAGAGCCAGGAGACTAAAACCTAAAGTCAGAGGTATGAGGAAAGACTGACGAAACGGGATCTTTTCAGCCTCGCTGGAAGATGACTTTATAGGTGTGTACAATCGTGAATGGTATAGAAAAGGTCTTCTTCTTCTCTTCCATAACATCGCCCGTCTCAGCCCCTGCCTCAGCTCATCTGCTGCTGAAACCTTCATCCGTGCCTTTGTTACCTCTAGACTCGACTATTCCAATGCTCTCCTGACCGGCCTCCCATCCTCCACCCTCCATGAGCTTGAGCTCATCCAAAACTCTGCTGCCCGTATCCTAACTCGCACCAAGTCCCGTTCACCCATCACCCCTGTGCTCGCTGACCTACATTTGCTCCCGGTCCGGGCACGCTTTGATTTTAGAAATTCTCATCCTTGTTTTCAAATCCCTCCGTGGCCTCGCCCCTCCCTATGTCTGTGATCTCCTCCAGCCCTGGAACCCTCTGAGATTGCTGCACTCCTCCAATTCTTGCCTCTTGCGCATCCCTGATTTTAATCGCTTGGCGGCCGTGCCTTCAGCTGCCTAGGCCCTAAGCTCTAGAATTCCCTCCCTAAACCCCTCTGCCTTTCTACCTCTCTCTCCTCCTTTAAGATGCTACTTAAAACCTACCTCTTTGATCAAGCTTTTGGTCACCTGTCCTAATATCCCCTGATGTGGCTCAGTGTCAAATTTTGCCTCCTCTGAAACGCCTTGGGATGTTTTACCATGTTAAAGGCGCTAGATAAATGCACGTTGTTGTTGTTGTTGTTGTAATGACACATGTGGCAACCCATTTCTTCCACTATTTTACCTCCAGCAGATTGTGCTCTGGGTTGTTTCTGTAACAAAGACCCTTTTCACGTGGACAGGTTGTTAGCCTGACTCACAACCCCCTGCCAGGAGAAACGGCTAGATGTGACGGGGAGCGGGAGGCCATTCCACTCCCATTGGAGTCAAATACCCTACTGGATCTCAGCCCAATATTCAGAGACCGCAGCTTTGGTCTCCTGCTCGCTGGGGGGGGGGGGGGGGGGGGGGGGGGTTTGCGGGTGTGGGGGGAGGGGTCAACACTCTGCCCCCATCGGGTGCGAGCATCCCGCTGGATGTCAGCCCAGTGTCCAGAGGCCGGAACTCTGGTCTCCACTCGCCGGACACAGAAAAGGTAGCTCTAGAAAATTACATCAAACTAAATAGAGTAGAATCAGAGGACTTAGGTTCAACCTAGTGAAAGGCAGACCTAGGACAGATATCAGGAAGTGTGTCTTAGCACAGGTGGAAATGAATACATAGATTTGAGCTTCTGGGTACAGTAGTGGAGTATTACGTTCAGTTCTAGGCACCGAACTTCAGGAAAGATATATTGGCCTTGGAGGGGATACAGAGCAGATTCACCAGAATGAGACCAGGACTAATTATAAGGACAGGTTGCATAAACTTGGCTTGTATTCCGTGAAGTTTAAAAGGTTTGAGGGGTGATCTAATCAAGTTATTTAAAATGATAAAGGGATTCAATAGGGTAGTTACAGAGAAACTATTTCCTCTGGTGGGGGAATCCAGAACAAGGGGACATAATCTTAAAATTAGAGCCAGGCCATTTAAGGGTGAAATCAGGAAGCGTTTTTTCCACGCAAAGGGTACAGGAAATCTGGAACTCTCTCCTCGAAAAGGCTTTGGATGCTGGGGATCAATTGAAATGTTGAAGACAGAGATCGATAGATTTTTGTTGGGTAAGGGTATCAAGAGATATGGAGCAAGGGCCAGTTAATGGAGTGAAGATACAGATCTGCCAGGATCTAATTGAATGGCAGGGCAGGCTCGAGGAGCTGAATGGCCTCCTCCTGTTTCCTATGTTACTCATTTTAAAATTTACAAGTGATACTATATTACCCAGCTGAGGGTTCTGGAGGCCATTGTTTTAGCACTGAACAACAGTAACTCCTCACATCTGCAAAAGGTTGAACTATTCAGTCTCTAGTTCACTTCCCTCCCAACTTAGAATCAACTCAAGAACAGAGCATCATGCCTCAAACTACTGACACTCAGACTGAAGAAATGAAGCCACTTTGCCTGTTGCCTTGATGGAGCAAAGACCCCATTTGGTAATCATAGTCACAAGATTAGTGATAAGATGGTCATAAGATAGTCACTAATAAATCCAATAGGGAATTCAGGAGAAACTTCTTTACCCAAAGATTGTAAGAATGTGGAACTCGCTACCACAAGGAGTAGTTGAGGCGAATAGTAAAGATGCATGTAAGGGGATACGAATAAGTACATGAGGGAGAAAAGAATAGAAGGATATGCTGATAGGGTTAGATGAAGAGGGATGGGAGGAGGCTCGTGTGGAGCATAATCATCGGTATGGATCTGTTGGGCCGAATGGCCTGATTCTGTGCTGTAAATTCTGTGTAATTCTATGTATTTAAAGATAAGAAGTCAAATACCAGGATTGGTCAAATCACTCATGCTCAACACCAGATTATTTTTCTTTACATGGGCCCATTTACTGGGGACTTGGAATAAGTAATTGGTGATGGGCATATCCGGTATTTGGACTTGGATGTCCAGATCAAGATAGCGAGAAGACTGTAAACTGTCCTGCATTGGCCCATCGGTCACCCAGTCCTTCACCCCCTCACCCGGTCATTCACCCTCTCACGCCCTCACCCCCTCACCCAGTCACTGACTCACTCACCCCCTCACCCAGTCACTGACTCACTCACCCCCTCACCCAGTCACTGACTCACTCACCCCCTCACCCAGTCACTGACTCACTCACCCCCTCACCCAGTCACTGACTCACTCACCCCTTCACCCAGTCACTGACTCACTCACCCCCTCACCCAGTCACTGACTCACTCACCCCCTCACTGACTCACTCACCCCCTCACCCAGTCACTGACTCACTCACCCCCTCACCCAGTCACTGACTCACTCACCCCCTCACCCAGTCCTTCACCCCCTCACCCGGTCATTCACCCTCTCACCCCCTCACCCCCTCACCCAGTCACTGACTCACTCACCCCCTCACCCAGTCACTGACTCACTCACCCCCTCACCCAGTCACTGACTCACTCACCCCCTCACCCAGTCACTGACTCACTCACCCCCTCACCCAGTCACTGACTCACTCACCCCCTCACCCAGTCACTGACTCACTCACCCCCTCACCCAGTCACTGACTCACTCACACCCTCACCCAGTCACTGACTCACTCACCCCCTCACCCAGTCACTGACTCACTCACCCCCTCACCCAGTCACTGACTCCCTCACACCCTCACCCAGTCACTGACTCACTCACCCCCTCACCCAGTCACTGACTCACTCACACCCTCACCCAGTCACTGACTCACTCACCCCCTCACCCAGTCACTGACTCACTCACCCCCTCACCCAGTCACTGACTCACTCACCCCCTCACCCAGTCACCGACTCACTCACCCCCTCACCCAGTCACTGACTCACTCACCCCCCTCACCCAGTCACTGACTCACTCACCCCCCTCACCCAGTCACTGAATCACTCACCCCCTCACCCAGTCACTGACTCACTCACCCCCTCACCCAGTCACTGAATCACTCACCCCCTCACCCAGTCACTGACTCACTCACCCCCTCACCCAGTCACTGACTCACTCACCCCCTCACCCAGTCACCGACTCACTCACCCCCTCACCCAGTCACCGAATCACTGAGCCCCTCACCCAGTCACTGACTCACTCACCCCCTCACCCAGTCACTGACTCACTCACCCCCTCACCCAGTCACTGACTCACTCACCCCTTCACCCAGTCACTGACTCACTCACCCCCTCACCCAGTCACCGACTCACTCACCCCCTCACCCAGTCACTGACTCACTCACCCCCTTCACCCAGTCACTGACTCACTCACCCCCTCACCCAGTCACTGAATCACTCACCCCCTCACCCAGTCACCGACTCACTCACCCCCTCACCCAGTCACTGACTCACTCACCCCCTCACCCAGTCACTGACTCACTCACCCCCTCACCCAGTCACTGACTCACTCACCCCCTCACCCAGTCACCGACTCACTCACCCCCTCACCCAGTCACTGACTCACTCACCCCTTCACCCAGTCACTGACTCACTCACCCCCTCACCCAGTCACTGAATCACTCACCCCCTCACCCAGTCACCGACTCACTCACCCCCTCACCCAGTCACCGAATCACTGAGCCCCTCACCCAGTCACTGACTCACTCACCCCCTCACTGACTCACTCACCCCCTCACCCAGTCACTGACTCACTCACCCCCTCACCCAGTCACTGACTCACTCACCCCTTCACCCAGTCACTGAATCACTCACCCCCTCACCCAGTCACTGAATCACTCACCCCCTCACCCAGTCACTGACTCACTCACCCCTTCACCCAGTCACTGACTCACTCACCCCCCTCACCCAGTCACTGACTCACTCACCCCCTCACCCAGTCACTGACTCACTCACCCCTTCACCCAGTCACTGACTCACTCACCCCCTCACCCAGTCACTGACTCACTCACCCCCTCACCCAGTCACTGACTCACTCACCCCCTCACCCAGTCACTGACTCACTCACCCCCTCACCCAGTCACTGACTCACTCACCCCTTCACCCAGTCACTGAATCACTGAGCCCCTCACCCAGTCACTGACTCACTCACCCCCTCACCCAGTCACTGACTCACTCACCCCCCTCACCCAGTCACTGACTCACTCACCCCTTCACCCCGTCACTGACTCACTCACCCCCTCACCCAGTCACTGACTCACTCACCCCCTCACCCAGTCACTGACTCACTCACCCCCTCCTCCAGTCACTGACTCACTCACCCCCTCCTCCAGTCACTGACTCACTCACCCCCTCACCCAGTCACTGACTCACTCACCCCCTCACCCAGTCACTGAATCACTGAGCCCCTCACCCAGTCACTGAATCACTCACACCCTCACCCAGTCACTGACTCACTCACACCCCTCACCCAGTCACTGACTCCCTCACCCCCTCACCCAGTCACTGACTCACTCACCCCCTCACCCAGTCACTGACTCACTCACCCCCTCACCCAGTCACTGACTCACTCACCCCCTCACCCAGTCACTGACTCACTCACACCCTCACCCAGTCACTGACTCACTCACTCCCTCACCCAGTCACTGACTCACTCACCCCCTCACCCAGTCACTGACTCACTCACCCCCTCACCCAGTCACTGACTCCCTCACACCCTCACCCAGTCACCGACTCACTCACCCCCTCACCCAGTCACTGACTCACTCACCCCCTCCTCCAGTCACCGACTCACTCACACCCTCCTCCAGTCACTGACTCACTCACCCCCTCACTGAATCACTCACCCCCTCACCCAGTCACTGACTCACTCACCCCCTCACCCAGTCACTGACTCCCTCACACCCTCACCCAGTCACTGACTCACTCACCCCTTCACCCAGTCACTGAATCACTGAGCCCCTCACCCAGTCACTGACTCACTCACCCCCTCACCCAGTCACTGAATCACTCACCCCCTCACCCAGTCACTGAATCACTCACCCCCTCACCCAGTCACTGAATCACTCACCCCCTCACCCAGTCACTGACTCACTCACCCCCTCACCCAGTCACTGACTCACTCACCCCCTCACCCAGTCACTGACTCACTCACCCCTTCACCCAGTCACTGACTCACTCACCCCCTCACCCAGTCACTGACTCACTCACCCCCTCACCCAGTCACTGACTCACTCACCCCCTCACCCAGTCACTGACTCACTCACCCCCTCACCCAGTCACTGACTCACTCACCCCTTCACCCAGTCACTGAATCACTGAGCCCCTCACCCAGTCACTGACTCACTCACCCCCTCACCCAGTCACTGACTCACTCACCCCCTCACCCAGTCACTGACTCACTCACCCCTTCACCCCGTCACTGACTCACTCACCCCCTCACCCAGTCACTGACTCACTCACCCCCTCACCCAGTCACTGACTCACTCACCCCCTCCTCCAGTCACTGACTCACTCACCCCCTCCTCCAGTCACTGACTCACTCACCCCCTCACCCAGTCACTGACTCACTCACCCCCTCACCCAGTCACTGAATCACTGAGCCCCTCACCCAGTCACTGAATCACTCACACCCTCACCCAGTCACTGACTCACTCACACCCCTCACCCAGTCACTGACTCCCTCACCCCCTCACCCAGTCACTGACTCACTCACCCCCTCACCCAGTCACTGACTCACTCACCCCCTCACCCAGTCACTGACTCACTCACCCCCTCACCCAGTCACTGACTCACTCACACCCTCACCCAGTCACTGACTCACTCACCCCCTCACCCAGTCACTGACTCACTCACCCCCTCACCCAGTCACTGACTCACTCACCCCCTCACCCAGTCACTGACTCCCTCACACCCTCACCCAGTCACCGACTCACTCACCCCCTCACCCAGTCACTGACTCACTCACCCCCTCCTCCAGTCACCGACTCACTCACACCCTCCTCCAGTCACTGACTCACTCACCCCCTCACTGAATCACTCACCCCCTCACCCAGTCACTGACTCACTCACCCCCTCACCCAGTCACTGACTCCCTCACACCCTCACCCAGTCACTGACTCACTCACCCCTTCACCCAGTCACTGAATCACTGAGCCCCTCACCCAGTCACTGACTCACTCACCCCCTCACCCAGTCACTGAATCACTCACCCCCTCACCCAGTCACTGAATCACTCACCCCCTCACCCAGTCACTGAATCACTCACCCCCTCACCCAGTCACTGACTCACTCACCCCCTCACCCAGTCACTGACTCACTCACCCCCTCACCCAGTCACTCACTCACTCACCCCTTCACCCAGTCACTGAATCACTGAGCCCCTCACCCAGTCACTGACTCACTCACCCCCTCACCCAGTCACTGACTCACTCACCCCCTCACCCAGTCACTGACTCACTCACACCCCTCACCCAGTCACTGACTCACTCACCCCCTCACCCAGTCACTGACTCACTCACCCCCTCACCCAGTCACTGACTCACTCACCCCCTCACCCAGTCACTGACTCACTCACCCCCTCACCCAGTCACTGACTCACTCACCCCCTCACCCAGTCACTGACTCACTCACCCCTTCACCCAGTCACTGAATCACTGAGCCCCTCACCCAGTCACTGACTCACTCACCCCCTCACCCAGTCACCGACTCACTCACCCCCTCACCCAGTCACTGACTCACTCACCCCCCTCACCCAGTCACTGACTCACTCACCCCCTCACCCAGTCACTGACTCCCTCACCCCCTCACCCAGTCACTGACTCACTCACCCCCTCACCCAGTCACTGACTCACTCACCCCCTCACCCAGTCACTGACTCACTCACCCCCTCACCCAGTCACTGACTCACTCACCCCCTCACCCAGTCACTGACTCACTCACCCCCTCACCCAGTCACTGACTCACTCACCCCCTCACCCAGTCACTGACTCACTCACCCCCTCACCCAGTCACTGACTCACTCACCCCCTCACCCAGTCACTGACTCACTCACCCCCTCACCCAGTCACTGACTCACTCACCCCCTCACCCAGTCACTGACTCACTCACCCCCTCACCCAGTCACTGACTCACTCACCCCCTAACCCAGTCACTGACTCACTCACCCCCTCACCCAGTCACTGACTCACTCACCCCCTCACCCAGTCACTGACTCACTCACCCCCTCCTCCAGTCACTGACTCACTCACCCCCTCACCCAGTCACTGACTCACTCACCCCCTCACCCAGTCACTGACTCACTCACCCCCTCACCCAGTCACTGACTCCCTCACACCCTCACCCAGTCACTGACTCCCTCACCCCCTCACCCAGTCACTGACTCACTCACACCCTCACCCAGTCACTGACTCACTCACCCCTTCACCCAGTCACTGAATCACTCATCCCCTCACCCAGTCACCGACTCACTCACACCCTCACCCAGTCACTGACTCACTCACACCCTCACCCAGTCACTGACTCACTCACCCCTTCACCCAGTCACTGAATCACTGAGCCCCTCACCCAGTCACTGAATCACTCACCCCCTCACCCAGTCACTGACTCACTCACCCCCTCACCCAGTCACTGACTCACTCACCCCCTCACCCAGTCACTGACTCACTCACCCCCCTCACCCAGTCACTGACTCACTCACCCCCTCACCCAGTCACTGACTCACTCACCCCCTCACCCAGTCACTGAATCACTGAGCCCCTCCCTCACCTAGCCAGCTTTCCCCCCCACTCCCCCCCACTGTCTTTGCCTAAGCTTGGTGCAGTGTTGGAGACTTTCTGTAACTCCTGACTGCAAGATCAGTGATATTCCATAGCCATCTGTCATTAAGCACAGCAGGATGTCATAGGAGCACATTACATCAACCGAGGAGTTACTTCCGACATAACACACAACACAGACACAGGCAGAGTTGGATTCAGACCAAATCTACTTCGTTATAAATTCAGACGCAGAGTAGTAGCGGGGAGCCAATCGGGTCAGTTAATGAGCAGATCAAACTGCTCCCAGAACCCTGCGATCAACTGCAGACTGACATGGCAGAATTAATTTCCATCAAACCACACAAATAATCGATCAGAATCCACCACTGCTTCACGGCCAACAGCCCATCACCGTGCAACGTAAGACAATCAACGCCATCTGATATCTTAACTAATGGGAGAGTGACCCATCATTACAATTCAACTACAAGACCCTGACAATCAGTATAATATACAGTGACCCTATTACTACACAATATGGATCATCTATAACTATTAGTGTGTAATAAGTACTGACCGCTAGAAATAAATATTAATTGATTTCTTGTGCTGTTTATGGGTAAAACAAATAAATTCTCAATTCCTGCAGCTGTCCCTCATTCTTTCCTATTTCTGTGTCACTCTCTGTCTTCCACTCTCTTTCTCTCCACATACTTTTCTCATTGTGGTGTCTACCTGTTTCCTTTTGTCTCTCTATCTTTATGTAAGACTCCCTTTCCCTGCACGTCTCCCAGTCTCTCTGTATGGCTCCAACATGTTTCTTTACCAATGCATTACATTTCTTCCAATTTTTTCAAAGCCATGGCTGACGGCAGCCAACACGCACTGTGACCGGAAGGGGAGGGTCTGTCTGGGAGCTCCTGTGGGACAGAAATGATCCGGGGTTGTGGGGGGGGTGGGGGGTGCGGGGAGAGATTTGGTGTTCAGGCCAGGGAGAAGTCAGGAGGGCGGGGCTGAGGCACGGGAGGCTGTGGGTGGAAAGGGCCAGTGCCTGGGATGGAGTTGTGGGTCCTAGGAATACATGTGGGTCAAGATACCTGGGGCTTTGAAATTCTACGGGGAGAAGCTGGGAGGACCTGATAGCTGGGAAGGGAGAAAGAGGCTGGGTTGGGGCTCTGAGAGAACTTGGGAGGGGCTGGGGCTTTTGAACCACTTGGGGCTGAAGCACGCTGAACGGTCTGAGAGAAGTCTGGTAGCATTTTGGAGAAGGCCTAATAAAACAGGCTTCCACCATTGCTAGGCACTGCACAGAAGGTAAAAGTGGACTTCAAAGACTAAGCCAAGTCTAAGCTTTGCAACAATTCACAGAAAACTTGTTCTGCAGCTGGTTTTGTCCCTTTTTCCCACAGCTGACAACTGCATAACGTTTGTGTTTTCTGCTGTGTGATCCTTATTTCCATTGCGGGGGGGGGGCAGTGATTCTGTGATTGTCTCTTCTGTAGAAATTGGGGGGGGGGGGGGGGGCAATTCTACAGAAGAGACAATCACAGAATCACTGCCAGGCCCGGTGGGCGGGAGCGGGAATTCGGACGGCAGGAGGCTGTCGCCAGGAACCCGCGGGAACGTTCTCGGACAATCAGGTAAGAGGTGGGGGGGGGGGGGGGGGGAGGGGGGAGGGGGGTCCAGAGGTGATCGCGATCAGGGGAAGCCTGGGGCAAGGGAGGCCCTTGCTCCTCCTGGCCCACAAGCAAGCTTAAAAAACTTTTTAACTTACCTTGCTGGGCTCAACCCGGCCCCGACTGATGTCCCCCGGAAGGCTCGGCCTGGCAGGGACGCCACCACTGTTCCCACGCTCAGGCCTCAGGTTAAAATAGCGGATTGGGCCCCAATGATGTCATCAGAGCCCGACCTGAATATATAAAGAGGACCCCGCCGGCTTGGGGTGGGTGTCCTTGCTGCCTGCAGTTGGTTAGATGGGGGCGGGAAAGGAGTGTGAGAGTCCTCCACCCCGTTTTAACTGCCCCCCCCCCGCCTCCCGCCTGGCTTTCGATAGACGCTGGGTGTTAAAGTCGAGGCCAGTGGGTTTCCCATCGGGAATATCCCTATATCTTTGTTTTACAGAGGAAGAGGAAGAGCAATGGAGGGTGGCCAGGTAGCACTGGAATCAAGAGTACGACACATGCCGCTACCCCTACACCACAATATAGACTGAGGCACTCCCTTTTACAGATGACCCAGTGCAATGTTTCCCATCAATGAGTTATACCGCGTGCTGCAACCCAACCTACAGGTCATCTCCATCACTGTCAGTGGCTGCAAAGGTCACAAAACACCTTGACCTTTGATTCCCTTGATTCAATTCAGGCTGCCGCAGGCGACCTCAGTAACTTCAGCCAATCAGATACATTCAGCTTAATCACGTGAACATTGTTCTCTTCAACCAGCCAATTGCATCACTTGCCAATGGGGAACTGGTGGCAGGGCAGGGCACTGCAATTTTACAGAGTGGCCGGATTCCCCACGGCCCAAGTATTCATACTGTGCCCTACACATGCCCACACGGGCTTCCTTGATGAATGCCATCACCTACATTGACAGGAATGGGTTCCACTCTCCGAATGCCCAGCTCGGTTGCAACGAGCAACATCACATCATGCAAGTGGATGCTCATTTACCTGGGAGCTGCCATGGTGTCTTCATTTTACCGCAGCTAACTGTGCCAGCTCTGTATAAACCAGATAGGCAAGTCACTTTAGAGACGAGGTTACCTGTTACAGCTGCGGTTTCCCAGGACATGAGCTGATCACCGCTACAAAGTTCACTCCTCCAAAAGAGTCCTAATATACAACTGCAACATTGAAGGAGTGCCTCAGATACCTGGGTCAGTTCTGGTGGATGTTCCACCGTAGAGTTTGGCTCAGATTCCAAGGATCATGGTAATGTTCTGCACAACTCTGTCATACAAAAGGAGGGAGGCAACCAAAGGGCAACAGGGTGATGAGGCAGAGGAGCAGCAGGAGCCTGAAGAAGTTGTAATGGGGAACCCATTCCTGGCTGCAAAACACATCCACGCTGCTCTCAAACAGGAGGCCTTCACTTGACATCGACACCTGGCCAGTGCTTTCTAGATTGTTCCCCCTTCCCTCCACAATGTGCCACTATCTACAGACCCTCTCCGTGTGCATCAACTCACACAACTTCCATTTGCACTTCAAAACTAGCCAGTAACTCTCAAGCCTGTAAGTCATGAGAGAGTGAGTGAGTAGTTGCTTGAGAGCTGAGGGAGTAAGTGGCTGGTCAGGGGATGGAGAGAGTGGCTGAGCGAGAGAACGGCAGGCTGGCTAAGAGACAGTGAGTTGCACAACAAGTGTGTGATGATTGCTGCTTGTAGCTTTCCGACCTGTCTAGTGAAACAATTGGATTGTGAATGACGAAATGAAAACCACTGAGGTATTGTTAGCTAATGAGCTTGGTTCACTGAACAGATAGTAATTATTTTAGCCAAACACAATGTCTGCCCTTTATGACTGCTACTATATAATTTATACTGTGCTACATGTATATTAATATATAATGGTGGTTACAATGCATCTTTTAAATATATATATATATGTATATACTGTAATGACTAATGCATAATATATACTGATACCTCAAAATCAGCTTTAACTGTCCAATACAACACTCACTACCAGCAAACAGATCACACCAAAATAGAACAAAACCAGATCCCCAACTTCATTGTTTAGACAACTGAATATAATGAAATACAAGAACAAGATTTAACAGTTATCATCTCACCTTGGGCCCCAGATGACAATTTTAAACAAATTCCTGACTTCATCTGAACCTATGTTAAATTCCAGCCTGTAACTCACTCCCAGGTGTCCATTATTCTATATATAAACCATCTGAACCCCTCGATTAGATTCCAGCCTGTAACTCACTCCCGGGTATCCATTATTCTATATATAAACCATCTGAACCCCTCGATTAGATTCCAGTCTGTAACTCACTCCCAGGTATCCATTATTCTATATATAAACCATCTGAACCCCTCGATTAGATTCCAGTCTGTAACTCACTCCCAGGTATCCATTATTCTATATATAAACCATCTGAACCCCTCGATTAGATTCCAGTCTGTAACTCACTCCCAGGTATCCATTATTCTATATATAAACCATCTGAACCCCTCGATTAGATTCCAGCCTGTAACTCACTCCCGGGTATCCATTATTCTGTATATGAGCCACCTGAACCTGTCAATCAGATTCCAGTCTGTAACTCACTCCCATGATTCAATGTATATATAAACCATCTGTACCTCTTTGGATAGGTTAGGTCGGCCTATAAATAGCTCCTAGTATTCACTATTATTTTTCTATACATAATTTGAAATGACTTTGTGTTTGTCTACTTTTAACAATTGGAGTTTGATTGTGCGGTTGAAGTGTTATCGCATTGGGGCCCGTAATTCAACCTCGTGCTATTTGTATGTTACACAGTCAGTACCAGTCCCAATGAGAGGAATCAGTATAAAGTATATACTCCTGATAAGGCAAGCAAGGTGCAAACATAGTGACTGCCCTCAAATCCTATGCGAATGTCTCTGCATCTTAGGAGTGTTCTAATTTGCATACACACGCATGTGTGTGAGCATGTATTGACGTGTATTAATTGAAAGAAAAGTTCCCCAATGTTCTTCCTTCCACTCCTGAGGAATGCTGACATTTTCTGAGAGTACATGTCCCTAGTGACCATTCTCCATGTATGGACCCAGTACGAATGTCAACAGAACGTTCAACCAGTGAAGAGAATGAGCCTAATCCTGTCTTCAACACTGCCCCCACACATCCAGCAAGGGAACTGCGATTGATTCTTCCTCTCTAGTCCAAATTTCCTCTCTACTCCAAATTTCCTCTCAAATAAAGCCAAATTTAGGACTAGCTGAGATCAGGTAACTCTGCACAGCCTGGGACTCAAAGATGGGATCTTCCGTTCTGTATGGCTCCATATAGTATTACAATGGGTGATGGCTTAACCCACTGAGTTCATTCGCAATGAAAGGATTCGAAAATAATTGACCAACTTGAGCCCACCTCTGAAGCGTAAACAGATTCTTAGAACCTATGATGGGACACGTCAATTATTCCTTATAGCCAATAGATTCAGCACATCCTATAGATTCTGGCTCAGTCTGTGTTCCATAGATTCAGATGTGATCAGTATCCTATCGATAAGGGCTCCGTCTATTTTCTATACGTTCTTGCTCGGTCTGTATCCTACAGATTCGGGCTCAGTCTGGGCCCCTCAAATCCCTGCTGTCTCTGCATTCTATAATGCTGCCGCCCGGTGCTGTTATAATTGTGGGTGGTTCAAAAGGGAAGTCACAATCAAAAAGCAATAACCGTCAGCAACTTATCCTGAGTCTCCAGATAAGTTTACAGAACCGCGAAGAATGTAAAGTCACATGCGGCTGCATGGCTGCTGAAAGATTCCGTTCCCTGGGATCCCAGTGAATTAATGGTTACAGTTTGAGTTGAACAATTAATTTCAAGCCTTAAAAATAACAGATAGGAATGTGACCACAAGCAGGTTTACCAGCTCCAGATCAAGTGTCCCGCTGTAGGCTCCAAGAATAAAGCTATTAAAGGGTGACCCTGCCCCCTCTGAGTCAGATCGGGGAAATTAAAATCTTCGTGGTGGTGGAAGTGGACATCAGAGTTTTGAAATCAGTTGTGGGCGAGCTGTCACCCTGCTTCAAGTCACAGTATCATGGGTCGCACTCTCGTCTCTGAGGTGGAAGGTCGTGGGTTCAAGTCCCACTTCAGAGACTTGAGCACGAGATCTGGGCTGACAGTTCAGTGCATTACTAAGAGAGTGCTGCACAGTCAGGGGTGCCACCTTTCAGGTGAGACATTAAATCAAGGCCCTGTCTGCTCTCTCAGGAGGATGCAAAAGATCCCATGGCACTATTCAAAGAAGAGAAAAGGGAGTTCTCCCTGGCCAATATTTATCCCTCAACCAACATCACTAAAACAGATTATCTGGTCATTGCTGTTTGTGGGATCTTGCTGTGCTCAATTTGTCTGCCGCATTTCCTACATTACAACTACACTTCAAAAGTACTTCATTGGCTGTAAAACGCTTTGGAACGTCCTGAGGTTGTGAAAGGCTTTATATCAACGTAATTCTTTCTTTCTTTAACATTGGACTGCCTACAATCATGACCTGCTGTGCGATACTGAAAATAACCACAGGACACATTGTAACATGAAAGAAGTGACAACGAAACCCCAGCACGTCCCATCTGTAACTCTCGAGGCAGAGGCTACATCACTGGAAGTACTTCCATGGTTCAAAGGAAAGAACCACTGGGCAAAGTAATTTCCAATTTTACTTTACGAGCTGCCAGATGGTTAGTTTTGGCAAAGATACAGCTAATGGAGCTTCTATCACTACCAGTGCCACCTCCGACATCACTGACTACAGCAAATCTGTTGCTGTCTCATCGACTCCATCTGTGAGTTGCCACATCAAACAATTTCTAACTCAGTACACACCGCCCTGAATCCAATGCTCTCCTTCCAAACTCAATCCCCCTTCCTAATAAGCACACCCCCTAAAAAACCACACTCTTTCCAGAATCATTCTCCCCTCCCCACCAAACACTCCCTTTCACAAGATATTTCAAACAAATATGATCTTTCTAAAGATCCCCCCCCCCATATTACGCATACTGCCTCCCCTAACAAATAACTGCTTTTATAACTGCTTTCTCTAACAAAGGCCCCCTTCATATCACACTTAGCAAATTCTCCCTTCCAAATTCAACAACCACCAGAATAAAGATCCCCTTCCTACTTAGGTATTTCAGACATAGGAAAGCATTTAGCAATGTTGGGTAAGTTACATACCATAGGGCCAGGGGTCCCTGAGTGTAGGCAAACTATAAGTTTAGCGTCAGTTACCAAACCTAGAGTTGTGGTGAAAATGCCCCTTTACATAGTAATCTATCCAGCGCTGTGAGTGCATTAGATATCCTAGGGACAGGGTGGGATGTGTTAGATATTATGGGGTCCGGGATCAGTTCAACAGGGTGGAATGCATTAGATATTATAGAGACCGGGATCAGTTCAGCAAGGTGGGATGTATTAGATATTATAGAGACCGGGATCAGTTCAGCAGGGTGGGATGTATTAGATATTATAGAGACCGGGATCAGTTCAGCAGGGTGGGATGTATTAGATATTATAGAGACCGGGATCAGTTCAGCAGGGTGGGGTATATTAGATATTATAGAGACCGGGATCAGTTCAGCAGGGTGGGGTATATTAGATATTATAGAGACCGGGATCAGTTCAACAGGGTGGGATGTATTAGATATTATAGAGACCGGGATCAGTTCAGCAGGGTGGGATGTATTAGATATTATAGAGACCGGGATCAGTTCAGCAGGGTGGGGTATATTAGATATTATAGAGACCGGGATCAGTTCAGCAGGGTGGGGTATATTAGATATTATAGAGACCGGGATCAGTTCAGCAAGGTGGGATGTATTAGATATTATAGGGACCGGGATCAGTTCAGCAGAATGGGATGTATTAGATATTATAGGGACCGGGATCAGTTCAGCACGGTGGGATGTATTAGATATTATAGGGACCGGGATCAGTTCAGCAGAATGGGATTATTAGATATTATAGGGACCGGGATCAGTTCAGCACGGTGGGATGTATTAGATATTATACGGACCGGGATCAGTTCAGCAGGGTGGGGTATATTAGATATTATAGGGACCGGGATCAGTTCAGCAGAATGGGATGTATTAAATATTATATGGACCGGGATCAGTTCAGCAGGGTGGGGTATATTAGATATTATAGGGACCGGGATCAGTTCAGCAGGGTGGGGTGTATTAGATATTATAGGGACCGGGATCAGTTCAGCAGGATGGGATTATTAGATATTATATGGACCGGGATCAGTTCAGCAGGGTGGGATGTATTAGATATTACAGGGACCGGGATCAGTTCAGCAGGGTGGGATGTATTAGATATTAGAGGGACCGGGATCAGTTCAGCAGAATGGGATTATTAGATATTATATGGACCGGGATCAGTTCAGCAGGGTGGGATGTATTAGATATTATAGGGACCGGGATCAGTTCCGCAGGGTGGGATGTATTAGATATTATAGGGACCGGGATCAGTTCCGCAGGGTGGGGTGTTTTAGATATTATAGGGACCGGGATCAGTTCAGCAGGGTGGGATGTATTAGATATTATAGGGACCGGGATCAGTTCAGCAGAATGGGATGTATTAGATATTATAGGGACCGGGATCAGTTCAGCAGAATGGGATTATTAGATATTATAGGGACCGGGATCAGTTCAGCACGGTGGGATGTATTAAATATTATATGGGCCGGGATCAGTTCAGCAGGGTGGGGTATCTTAGATATTATATGGACCGGGATCAGTTCAGCAGGGTGGGATGTATTAGATATTATAGGGACCGGGATCAGTTCAGCAGGATTGGGTGTATTAGATATTATAGGGACCGGGATCAGTTCAGCAGGATGGGGTGTATTAGATATTATAGGGACCGGGATCAGTTCAGCAGAATGGGATTATTAGATATTATAGGGACCGGGATCAGTTCAGCAGAATGGGATTATTAGATATTATAGGGACCGGAATCAGTTCAGCACGGTGGGATGTATTAGATATTATATGGACCGGGATCAGTTCAGCAGGGTGGGATGTGTTAGATATTATAGGGACCGGGATCAGTTCAGCACGGTGGGATGTATTAGATATTATATGGACCGGGATCAGTTCAGCACGGTGGGATGTATTAGATATTATAGGGACCGGGATCAGTTCAGCAGGGTGGGATGTGTTAGATATTAAAGGGACCGGGATCAGTTCAGCAGGATGGGAGGTATTAGATATTATAGGGACCGGGATCAGTTCAGCAGGGTGGGGTGTTTTAGATATTATAGGGACCGGGATCAGTTCCGCAGGGTGGGGTGTTTTAGATATTATAGGGACCAGGATCAGCTCCGCAGGGTGGGGTGTTTTAGATATTATCGGGACCGGGATCAGTTCCGCAGGGTGGGGTGTTTTAGATATTATATCGACCGGGATCAGATCAGCAGGATGGGCTGTATTCGATATTATAGGGACCGGGATCAGTTCAGCAGGGTGGGATGTGTTAGATATTATATGGACCGGGATCAGTTCAGCAGGATGGGGTGTATTAGATATTATAGGGACCGGGATCAGTTCAGCAGGGTGGGGTGTATTAGATATTATAGGGACCGGGATCAGTTCAGCAGGTTGGGGTGTTTTAGATATTATAGGGACCGGGATCAGTTCAGCAGGATGGGGTGTATTAGATATTATAGGGACCGGGATCAGTTCAGCAGAATGGGATTATTAGATATTATAGGGACCGGGATCAGTTCAGCACGGTGGGATGTATTAGATATTATACGGACCGGGATCAGTTCAGCAGGGTGGGATGTATTAAATATTATATGGACCGGGATCAGTTCAGCAGGGTGGGATGTATTAGATATTATAGGGACCGGGATCAGTTCAGCAGGGTGGGGTGTATTAGATATTATAGGGACCAGGATCAGTTCAGCAGGTTGGGGTGTATTAGATATTATAGGGACCGGGATCAGTTCAGCAGGTTGGGGTGTATTAGATATTATAGGGACCGGGATCAGTTCCGCAGGGTGGGGTGTTTTCGATATTATATGGACCGGGATCAGTTCCGCAGGGTGGGGTGTTTTAGATAGTATGGGGACCGGGATCAGTTCCGCAGGGTGGGGTGTTTTAGATATTATAGGGACCGGGATCCTTACAAAATTACTCCTTTGAAAAAAAGGGGTCTGTTCTGGGGCGGCCTCCAGCAGCCTCTTTATGGACCATTGGTGAGGCCACTCACCGCCTGGTACAAATGGGTAGAGTACACGCTCCAGTCGTTTGTACCTGAAAATTGGGAAAGGGGTCCCACTACAGGCGCGGGAGCCTGATTTCCGTCCATGACCAGCGTCCTGCCTGTTTTAGGCGGGTGGGCTGTGTTCCTATTACAGGCCATCTTTAAACCCCCCCCCCCTTGATTTTCAACTGCCGGACGCTCAGGCGAGAAGGGGGCGTCTGACAGTTGAAAATCGACCCCAATATGTTAAGATTTGTAATGTGTCTGCATCTCTGAGCGAGCGGAAGGGTTTTTTTTTTAGTCAAGCTTCTCTTTTTGTGATAGTTATTTCTGACAATCTTCATCACACGGCAAGACTGCATCAGGCCTTGTTCTCCAGTATGAATTCCCTCATCAAAAGAAGTAAAACAAATGAGGTGACACATCTGTAAGAAACAAGCTTGATGCTACAGTCAAGTGGCACTTCAACACACATGCTGCCTGAGCTTATACATCTCACTTGACCCAGAGCAGATGCAACTACAATTACAGCATCAGTGGGCAGAACGCTCGCTTCTGAGTCGTGGGTTCAGGTCCCATTCCAGAGACTCGAGCACAGGATTGAGACTGACACTTCAGTGCAGTTCTGAGGGAGTGCTACACTGTCGGAGGTGCTGTCTTTCGGATGAGAAATTAAACCGAGGCCCTGTCTGCCCTCCCAGGTGGACGTAAAAGATCCCATCACAATATTCGAAGAAGAGCAGGGGAGTTCTCCCCGGTGTCCTGGTCAATATTTATCCCTCAATCAACATCACCAAAACAGATTATCTGGTTATTATCACATTGCTGTTTGGGGGATCTTGCTGTGCGCAAATTGGTTGCCACGTTTCCTACATTACAACAGTGACTACACTTCAAAAGTACTTCATTGGCTGTAAAGCGCATTGGGATGTCCTGAGGTCATGAAAGGTGCTATATAAAACAAATTCTTCCTTTCTTTCTTTAACACTTTCTGTTAAGACTAGGCTCCATCACAGAGACTGTTTTAGGCAGAGCTTGATAAAGCCGGTAAGTACAAATGATACTTGAGATGGAAATTTTCAAACCTTAAAACCACTCTTGATCACTGTAATCATGACTAGGTGATAACTTATATATAAAACCTGACAGAATACCATGTTGACATCTACTGCTGCAATACTATCATTGATCAGCTCTCCCTGAGGCACTAACTCTTCCTGAAAGGCTTCTCTCATCTAAAATCTCTTGCTGTGCCATGCCCTCTTTTTTGAACTCACTCAAAATCTCTTTGTAGGCCTGGGCTTCTTACTCACTCAGTCACAAAGTCTCCCTGAGCATTGCCCTCTCCCAAAGCATAGGCTTCTTCAATGATTCGGTGAGCTTATCCAAACATGATGTGGAGATGCCGGTGATGGACTGGGGTTGGCAAATGTAAAGAATCTTACAACACCAGGTTATAGTCCAACAAATTTATTTGAAAATCACAAGCTTTCGGAGGCTTTCTCCTTCACATTCACCTGACGAAGGAGAAAGCCTCCGAAAGCTTATGATTTTCAAAAAAATTTGTTGGACTATAACCTGGTGTTGTAAGATTCTTTACACTTATCCATACAGAGCAGGAAGGGTTTGACCCTGATAGTCAACCTTATTTGAGGTAGCAAATAGGGGTGCCACAAATGACCCCAGCGCTCCTGGGATGAGAAGGGGAAGATTGACCAGGTTTGCCTCTCCTGATCGCTATCCAGTGACTCCCGCTGGAAGCGTGAATTATTATTATTATTATTTAGCCTGTGCAGCCTATAATTCCAGCCAGCATCGTCATCGCCAGTACACAAAGTGCGTAGGCCCCAGATAGTTTAGTTAGTGGGCACGACTGAACGACTTGGGACATGGTTTGTATTTGTCCACAAAGACATTTGCCATTGTGGCGAAGGCCCCATGGGTGAAGATTTGAGACACACTGTTCCAGTCCAGTTCCAAAGTGGTTGAGAAGTTACCAACTATGACGTGGCCAGTTGAATCATGGTTGATGGTCTGTAGAGTCAGAGATAATCTGGTGATTTATAGGAGCCTCTGAGGTCCACTCTTCCGCACCAGCGTGTTGGTAAGGAAAAGACAAAGGCATTAGGAAAGGTTGACCATATTGGGTGTCTAGAAGAGAGCTGTACTGTTGGTGGATAGAACAAGTCAGAGTGAATTGGTGACATGATTTTGTCAGGAAGTCTATTTACCAATTTTGCTACTGCATCTGATTAAGGAAGATGTGTAGGAGCTAAGTTGGAGATGACTGCTAAGATGGGAGGGGTGTAAGGCACAATGTGCCTGACACAAGAGGCGTAGTAGTGTGCAGTTGTGTATCCACCAGCTTAGTGTGCAGTGAGTGAATGTGTGGACGGGATGAGGGCTCGGCTACATCACTCCGCACAATCAAACGCAATCTGCTCCTCTTAGTTCAGTGTTACTTAATTCAAATTATCTGTTAAATCAAATTGAAATCGTGCAACAAAAAAAGAAGCTACTTGTGCTGCTTTATTAAAAAAAATTGAATTTAAGCAATTTTAAAGCAAGAAAAATAACTTTGAATTAACAGGACCAGATTGTAATCTACCAACTCTCACTATCAAAGCTCTGACCTGATATCCAATTGAGCGAGGAACCAGAGGGAACTACTGGACCGTAGCACAGTGAGGAGGGGGAAGAAGTATAAATAATTGGTGCGAAAATAAAAAGAATATATAGGCCTGGATCTCTCCTTCACTCCATCTCCCTGAACCTTGTCCTTTTCTTGACTCTGAGCCTCTTTGATAACGTCTCCCTGAATCATGTCCTGTTCCCTCATCAAGCAGCAGTGTTTTCTGTCCTAACCAATTCGTGTGATCTCGTTGACCACAGGCCTCTCGCTAATCAATTGTCCTCTCGGTGAAATACCTTCAGTGCGATTCCCGCACACACTCAGATTTGTTAGGTGGGTGAGTGATGGTGGAATAACAAGGCTTTCCCCACCATTTTAAAACTGACTCATGCAAAGCAACTCACAGAATAATACCTGATCAGCAATCACACAAAACATCATAATTACCCGGTGACAGGTAAGAATGTCATCACCAAGTTCAGATCCCAACCACCGCAACTCGCTACCAACCTGAAGGATTTCTCACTCCTCACGTTAAATGGTGGCCCTTGGGTTTGAGTGACTCATCGACACCTTAGTTATTAAAATGCCGGTGGAGAATGAAAATGCATGGGAAGAAAATGAGTGTAACGCAAGTGCTGTGAGGCTCGGAGAGAGTGGTAAGATTTACATTCTAGACAGAGTAGATAGAGAGAAACTGTTCCCATTGGCAGAAGGGTCAAGAACTAGAGGGCATAGATTTAAGGTGATCAGCAAAAGAACCAAAGGTAACATGAGGAAAAACTTTTTTACGCAGCGAGTGGTTAGGACCTGGAATGCACTGCCCGAGGGGGTGGTGGAGGCAAATTCAATCATGGCCTTCAAAAGGGAACTGGATAAGTACTTGAAAGGAAAAAATTTGCAGGGCTACGGGGATAGGGCGGGGGAGTGGGACTAGCTGGACTGCTCTTGCAGAGAGCCAGCATGGACTCCTTCCATGCTGTAACCATTCTATGATTCAGTGGTGGGGTGGGTTTAAGACAAACTGGTGAAGACAAAACTTCCGGGACAGCGATAAAAATTTGTAAGACTGCCCCTGACTAAACCACCAGACCGCGAAATTCCAATCGGAGTCAAGGCGAACATCCAGATCGGAGGCTAGAAAATGGGGCAGTTCCACCGGGATTCTGCCTCGGGTTTTCCATTCCACCATCTTCCCAGGGCAGGTCTTCTGTCTGCCACTCCCCACATCAAGTGTGTCTGGGGAGATCCCGTACTATCTGGGGAATTCCTCCCTTTCTGCCTTCCATAGGCTTTAGCAGAAACTCACTGGGGGTAATTTTCTCCTCGGCCGTTAGGACAGTAAACTGGCGGGGAGGATCAATTGGGCGGGTTAGAATCATATAACACGGACGGAGGCCATTCAGCACATCATGCCCTTTGAAAGAGCTTGCCAATTAGTCCTACTGCCCTGCTTTTTCCCCGTAACCTTGCAAATTTTTCCTTCCCAATTATATATCCAATTCCTTTCGATAGCAGACAGGTGATCCACTTACTCCAATTTAATACCCAAGTGGTGAAGGTGAAAATTATCCCCTACTGAGAGCTGGGGTGAGGTCTGCCATCAGCCCCCAAATCTTTACTAGGGATAGCCCCCCCCCCCAACAAGAGGCTCCAATGGGAACAGAACAACCGGAGAGGAGGCATTTCTCCTGGGCCACCTCTCTGCCACCTGAATGACACGGATGCTGCTGCGACATTCTGCCAGCGACTCGGGACGGGCTCTGCTAATGACTCCTTCCAGATGTGGGTGGCCCTCCCCGGCCATGCAGGTGAGCCCCCTCCTCAGCATTCGTGACAGTGTCACTGGCCTGGGGCTAGGGGTTCCCAGAGCACAGCCCCAGCAATTTCGGCCCCCTGATCATAGAATCAGACAGCACAGGAGGAGGCCATTCAGCCCATCGTGCCAGTGCCAGCTCTTTGAAAGAGCTGTCCAATTAGTCCCACTACCCTGCTCTTTCCCCATAGCCCCGCAAATTTTTTCCCCGTCACATATATATCCAATTCCCTTTTGATAGCTGCTATTGAATCTGTTTCCACCACCCTTTCAGACAGTGCATTCCAGATCATCACAACTCGCTGCGTAAAAAAAATACTGTGGATCGTACCTATTCAATCAGCTCTAGTCAGTATATGCTGCAAAACTGAGGTTGCCAACTCTGGCTGGAAGTGTTCCTGGATTTTTCATCACATGAACTCCCGCCCCCACACTCCCGCCATTAGTTGTCCAACATGTCCATTCTCATGGCACCTTCCCACACCACTTGGAAAGCGAACAGACACTCCTACTGGATGATTCTTGACTGTCAGTCAAACAGCCTTTTCCCCCATCTCCGATATTTTTTATAACTAATTAAAAAAAAGTGTTCAAAATAAAATGAAAAAAGGTAATTATTTTTGTAACGATTTTACCCGCAGCAATGTCCAGGAGATGAATCTTTAATTCCTGGAGACTCCAGGACTGTCCTGGAGAGCTGGCAACCCTACCCAAGACAAAGGGTCATGGTTTTACATTGCCTGCTCACTTGCCTTACACTTCCCTTGCACGTACATCAGGGCTGTAGGGTATTTTACTGTAGGATATTTGATGTATAACAGGTCCCCAGAGGAACAGTGAACAAGACCAGGTGTTTTGTTTCTGTTACTGGCTGAGCCAGTTCAACCAGCTCTTGGGTTTCCTGTTTTTTTACACACATCAGAACAAACATAACACGGCTCAGGTGCTGCTCACAAGAGAAAGAGGAAAAATTGTGGCCCAAACAACTGGGAAGGAACCTTTATTCTGCAACTACAGGACCTGGAAGGCGTTGCTTGATTGGCAGTCCAGAGGGAGCTTCATCCTGCATCACTGGCAGGGTTCTGGTCAGTGAGTCACACCAAGAAAAGTAGTGAGAAACTAGTAATCAGGAAGAGATTTTATCTGCTATCCCTCCGGGGTATAATTCTCATTTAACCCTTACCTTGCTGTAAACAGGAACCGTGTAGAATTACACAGTGAATAATCCTTACCCTGTTGAGCAAACTGGACCTCCATACAGTTACACCACAGCGAGTAACCGTCCCTGCTGAACAAACAAGTTCTCTAAACTACACGAACTGTACCAATGAAGCTGCTTATACGTTTATTAGCACTATAAAGGTAGTCCTACAATCCCATGCTACCAGTGAGAAGGGATGTCTCAATGGGAGGATGGATCGGAGAATCAAGGCTGGTGTTGCATCCCTACTTCCAACCCATGCTTCCCGCTGGGAGCACGGCTTAACGGCAGTCTTGCCCATGTCACATGCACTTATGTTGAGCTCTCACTTAAGTGTCGGCTGTGGCTCAGTTGGTAACACTCTTGTCTCTAAGTCAGAAGGTTGTGGGTTCAAGCCCTGCTCCAGAGACTTGAGCAGGTAATCCAGGCTGACACTCCCAGTGCAGTATCTGAGGGAGCGCTGCACTGTCAGAGGTGCCGCCTTTTGGATGAGGTGTTAAACCATGACCCCGTCTGCACTCTCAAGTTCAAGAGTTTGTAAATCTTGCTGCTAAGGTGGATGCAAATGAGCAGTCCACTGCAGTACTAGCAGATGAAGATATCATCGCCTCAGTAAAGAAGGGTCAAGATGACAGACAACAAGAAGCCGAGTGAACCTGAAAACAAGGACGAAGAGTCCAACAACATCAATACTGGTGCACGATGGGCTTGGAAGCATTTAGCCCGTGCGAGGGATTGCAGACATTTATTTCTCAATCAGAGTCATCCGATTCTGAAATTGGAGAAGCAACGAAGTATTTGGATAAACTATTAGCACTAATCCAAAAAGAACAAGTGTCGCATTTCAAACAGTCTACTCTTAAATTACTTTTTTAAAAAAATTAAGGAAAATGCATGTAAATAAATGTAACAAAATTTTAAAATTTGGAAATTCTGTGATGGTGATTTTATTTAAATTTTTTTAATATCTATTCTCAGGATGTGGGCATCGCTGGCAAGGCCATCGCTAGTTGCCCTGAGAAGGTGGTAATGGGCCAACTGAGTGGCTTGCTAGGGCACTTGAGGGCAGTTAAGAGTCACATATAGGCCAGACCGCGTAAGGATGGCAGGTTTCTTTCCCCAAACAACAATAAAAACTTGGATTTATATAGCTCAGAGTTTTGGATGAGCTCAAGTTTACGGAGGGTGGAAGATGGGAGGCCGGCCAGGAGAGCATTGGAATAGTCGAGTCTGGAGGTAACAAAGGCACGGATGAGGGTTTTAGCAGAAGATGAGCTGAGGCAGGGGTGGAGATGGGCGATGTTACGGAAGTGGAAGTAGAGGGTCTTGGTGATGAAGCAGATATGTGGTCAGAAGCTCATCTCGGGGTCAAATAGGACACCAAGATTGCGAACGATCTGGTTCGGCCTCAGACAGTGGCCAGGGAGAGCGATGGAGTCGGTGGCTAGGGAACGGAGTTTGTGGCGGGGACCGAAGACAATGGCTTCAGTCTTCCCAATATGTAATGGGAGGATTAGTGAACCAGTTGAGTTTTTATGACAACCCGACAGCTTCATAGTCACTTTTACTGGGACCAGCTTTTCATTTCCAGCTTTTTAAAAATTGAATTCAAATTCTTAAACTGCCATGGTTAGAATTGAACTCTCATTCTCTGGATTATTAGTCCAGGCCTTTGGATCATTAGAATGATAGAATCATAGAAAGTTACGACACAGAAGGAGGCCATTCGGCCCATCGTGTCCGTGCCGGCCGAAAAAGAGCTATCCAGCTTAATCCCACTTTCCAGCACTTGGTCCATAGCCCTGTAGGTTACGGCACATCAAGTGCACATCCAGGTACTTCTTAAATGAGTTGAGGGTTTCTGCCTCTACCACCCTCTCAGGCAGTGAGTTCCAGACCCCCACCACCCTCTGGGTGAAAAATTTCTCCACAGCTCCCCTCTAATCCTTCTAGCAATCACTTTAAATCTATGCCCCCTGGTCACTGACCCCTCTGCTAAGGGAAATAGGTCCTTCCTATCCACTCTATCTAGTCCTGTAATAATTTTATACACCTCAATTAAATCACCCCTCAGCCTCCTTTGCTCCAAAGAAAACAACCCCAGCCTATCCAATCTTTCCTGATAGCTAAAATTCTCCAGTCCTGGCAACATCCTCATAAATCTCCTCTGTACCCTCTCCAGTGCAATCACATCTTTCCTGCAATGTGGTGACCAGAACTGTACGCAGTACTAGAATCACAGAATCATAGAAAATTTATGGTACAGAAGGAGGCCATTCAGCCCATCGTGTCCACGCTGGCTGAGAAACGAGCCACTCAGCCTAATCCCACTCAGGTACACAAGTTGTGGCCTAACCAATGTTTTATACAGCTCTAGCATAACCTCCCTGCTCTTATATTCTATGCCTCGGCTAATAAAGGAAAGTATCCCATATGCCTTTTAAACCACCTTATCTACCTGTCCTGCTACCTTCAGGGATCTGTGTACATTCACTCCAAGGTCCCTCACTTTCTCTACACCTTTCAGTATCCTCCCATTTATTGTGTGTTCCCTTGCTTTGTTTGCCCTCCCCAAATGCATTACCTCACACTTCTCTGGATTGAATTCCTTTTGCCACTTCTCTGCCCACCTGACCAGTCCATAAATATCTTCCTGCAGTCTACAGCTTTCCTCCTCACTATCAACCACACGGCTAATTTTTGTATCATCTGCAAACTTCTTAATCAAGCCCCCCACATTCAAGTCCAAATCATTAATATATATCACAAAAAGCAAGGGACCTTGTACTGAGCCTTGCGGGACCCCCACTGGAAACAGCCTTCCAGTCACAAAAAAACACGTCAACCGTTACCCTTTGCTTCCTGCCACTGAGCCAATTTTGGATCCAATTTGCCACTTTCCCTTGGATCCCATGGGCTTTTACTTTTTTGACCAGTCTGCCATGTGGGACCTTGTCAAAAGCCTTGCTAAAATCCACGTAGACTACATCAAAAGCATTACCCTCATTGACCCTCCTTGTTACCTCCTCAAAAAATTCAATCAAGTTAGTCAGACACGACCTTCCCTTAACAAATCCATGCTGACTGTCCTTGATTAACCCGTGCCTTTCTAAATGACGATTTATGCTGTCCCTCAGAATCGATTCCAATAATTTGCCCACCACCGAGGTTAGACTGACTGGCCTATAATTACTCGGTCTATCTCTTTCTCCCTTTTTAAACAACATTAGCAGTCCTCCAATCCTCCGGCAACATGCCTGTATCCAGGGAGGATTGGAAAATGATGATCAGAGCCTTCGCTGTTTCCTCCTTTGCTTCTCTTAGCAGCCTGGGAGACATTTCATCCAGGCCTGGCAATTTATCTACTTTCAAAGATGCTAAACCCCTTAATACTTCCTGTCACTATATTTATCCCATCCAATATTTCACACTCCTCCTCCTTAACTACAATCTCTGCATCGTCCTCCTCTTTTGTGAAGACAGACACAAAGTATTCATTAAGAACGAAACCCACATCTTTTTGTCTCTAATAGGCCCCACTGTTTCCTTAGTTATCCTCTTGCTCTTTATGTATTTATAAAACATTTTTGGGTTTCCCATAATTTTATTTGCCAGTATTTTTTCATGCCCTCTCTTTGCTTTCCTAATTTCTTTTTTAATTTCACCCCTGCACTTTCTATAGTCCTCTAGGTTTTCTGTAGTATTGAGCTCTTGGTGTCTGACATAAGCTTTCCTGTTTTGCCTTATCTTACCCTGTGTGCTCATTGTCATCCGGGGGGCTCCAGATTTGGCAGGCCCACCCTTTTTCTTTGTGGGAACATGTTTACTCTGAACCCCTTGAATCTCCCCCTTGAGTGCCTCTCACTGCTCTGAAACTGATTTACCTTCAAGTAGCTGTTTCCAGTCCACTTTTGCTGAACCACTTCTCAGTTTAGTAAAATTGGCCTTTCCCCAATTGAGAACTTTTACTCCTGTTCTATCTCTGTCCTTTTCCATAACTCTGCTAACTCTAACTGAATTATGATCACTACCACCAAAATGCTCTCCCACTGATACTCCTTCCACCTGCCCAGCTTCATTCCCTAAAACTAAATCCAGAACTGTCCCCCCTCTTGTTGGGCTTGCTAAAAAAGTTCTCCTGAATGCAATTTAAGAATTCTGTGCCCTCTATACCCTTCACACTGTTTGTGTCCCAGTTAATATTAGGGTAGTTGAAATCCCCTATTATTAGTGCCCTACTGTTTTTGCACTTCTCAGAAATTTGCCTGCATATTTGCTCTTCTATCTCCCTCTGACTGTTTGGGGTCTATAGTACACTCCCAGCAGTGTGACTGCCCCCTTTTTTGTTCTTTAGTTCAACCTATTTTGCCTCATTTGATGATCCCTCTAACATGTCATACCTCCTCACAGCCGTAATAGTTTCTTCAACCAATATTGCCGCCCCCCCCCCCCCTCCTTTTATATCCCCCTCTCTATCTCGTCTGAAAACCCTGTAACCAGGAACGTTGAGCTGCCATTCCTGCCCCTGTTTAAGCCATGTTTCAGTGATAGTTAAGATATCGTACTTCCAAGTGTCTATCTCTGCCCTTGGCTCATCTGCCTTATTCACTATACTCCTTGCATTCAGGTATATACCATTAAGCGCTGCCAAACTCCTTTGTTGTCTAGTTTCTAACCTTTGTTTCCTCTGCCTTCCCAAACTCACTTACTAATTTTCTGGCCAGTCCAGTAACATAACCATTACACGACCATATCTAAGTATCCATATATCACACTATCATAAACATTTATTATTTCCTGTATACAAATAATTTTTAATTTACAAGCTGTCCAAACATCCAAATATATGTAATAGCCACATATTTCAACAAACCACTTATGTTGATTGAATTAAAATGGTCCCCAACACTTAAGTGGGTAGGACTGTATTACGAATACAGCCACCTAAATTTGCCGATCAGCCCGGGAGCAGCCTGCAGCTCTGTACACCCCACGCTCAAAGCTGAAGGATCTGTTGTGACAGAAAAACGAGGGGAGAACAGGAAAAAAAAAAGATTCTCAGGAAGATGTGGGGTCCATAGATTTTACTATTTCGAGCTTTGCAGTCCAGTCTCTGCAGCATACATCAGTGTGGGGTCTCTAAGACCTGCGGAGTGAACTGAAGGACTCATTTCATGTCGTTTGAGGGAGCTATCGGAGGTGAAACCAGTCTTCAGAGGTAGCGGAAAACGGGTGGGAGTGAATGGGCAGCCCGTTTTACATTCCACCCGAATCTCTTTTCCACTGACTTAATTGGAAAAGAAAAGCGGGGCGGGGGGGGGGTGTAAATCAGGATGCTCATTTGCTATCACTCCTTTTGCACTAACGTCCAAGATCAATTTGACCCCACAATGTTTACATAGCCTAGTGAGGGCCATTTATAGCAGAAGTTTTATCCTGCATTGCTGCATGTTTAGATGGTCCCTTTCTCTTCCTCTGAGTCTATCAAACTACTTGGCACACACTTTCCCCAGTTCAAGTGTAGCTTTCAAATAACGGTCAGTCACTTTGTAATACAAACTTTGCACGATTTCCCCGTAAAAAGGAGTTTGTTCAAAAAGAGTTTTCAGGGGAATAAATGACGTGCGCTGCATCTGCAGAGTATCCTAGAATGTTATTAGATTGTTATCACTAAACAAGGAAGGCTGCAGAGGCCAGGACTGCTGCTCCTGATCACTATCTAATGACCTCTGCTGGGGGAACTGTGCATGAGTGGGCATGAGGTGATGTCTGGACTGGATTGGCCCCCATCTGCCTGACTGCTGAATAGCTCACTTCCACTTCACCAATGGTCACTATTTATCCCTCAACTAACATCACTGCTCAAAGTAGAAAAGTCACCCGGTCCAGATGAGATGGATCCTGGGTTACTGAGGGAAGTAAGGGTGGAAATTGCGGAGGCTCTGGCCACAATCTTCCAATCCTCCTTAGATATGGGGATGGTGCCCGAGGACTGGAGGATTGCAAATGTTACACCCTTGTTCAAAAAAAGGGGAGAGGGATAAACCGGGCAATTACAGGCCATTCAGCCTAATATCGGTGGTGGGGAAACTTTTAGAGACAATAATCCGGGATAAAATTAATTGGCACTTGGAAAAGTATGGGCTAATAAATGAAAGTCAGCTCGGGTTTGTTAAAGGAAAATCGTGTTTGACTAACCTGATTGAGTTCTTTGATGAAGTAATGGAGAGGGTTGATGAGGGTAGTGCGGTTGATGTTGTGTATATGGACTTTCAAAAGGCATTTGATAAAGTGCCACATAATAGACTTGTTGGCAAAAGTAAAGCCCATGGGATTAAAGGGACAGTGGCAGCGTGGATACAAAATTGGCTAAGGGACAGAAGGCAGAGAGTAGTGATGAACATCTGTAGTTCAGAGTGGATGGAAGTATACAGTGGTATTCCCCAGGGGTCAGTATTAGGACCACTGCTCTTTTTGATATATATTAATGACCTGGATTTGGATCGACAGGGTATAATTTCGAAGTTTGCAGAGTCACGAAACTTGGAAATGTAGTAAACAATGTGCAGGATAGTAACAGACTTCAGGACATAGACAGACTGGTGAAATGGGCAGACACATAGGGCTCGATTTTAGGAGGGAGGCGGGTTGCCAGCAGGGGGGTTGACTGGGCGTGTGGGTAACGCGCTCAGTGAAATCGGGGTGCTCCGCACGCGATCGCAGCCTAATTGAAGGCACTTACCTTGGCTTCCGGGTTTCGCGCTGGAAAGCTGCGCAGTGGGCGGACTGCGCACCCGCATCATAGGCTGTCAGCTGGAGGAGCTCTATTTAAAGGGGCAGTCCTCCACTGACTGATGCTGCAGGAAGGAGCCAAAATTACAGCATGGAGGAGCCCAGGGGAAGGCAGCTCCCAGGTTTAACGATGCCTCACTCCAAGTCCTACTGGATGGGGTGAGGAGGAGGGGGAGGACAGAGATCTTCTCCCCGGTGGATGGGAGGAAGTGCCCTACCTCTGCCACCACGAAGGCCTGGCTCGAGGTGGCAGAGGAGGTCGCCAGCACCACCAACATATCACGCACCTGCTACAGTGCAGGAGGCACTTCAATGACCTAAGTAGGTCAGCCAAAGTGAGTACACTTACTCATTCCCCTGCAATCCGTCTGCCACATCACCATCACCACCTCACATCTCCTTCTGCACTGCCAACATTACTCTATCACATCACTCCTCACACCCACTCAAACCTCATCCTCATCTTACCTGCACTTACTCACCTCGCCAGTACTCATCCCGCCACTACCACTCAACCCAATCCTCATACAATCTCATGGCTCTGTCTCATACTCACCCTCTCATGCATCTCTTTTACGGTCAGCCTCACCCAACCTGCCACTACCTGTGCTGCAGCCACAGGGCATGCATCACATATGTGCAGTAGGAAGTGTAAGGCAAACATGTCGTGAGCATGAAGGGGATGCACAAGGGTGTTTGAGGGTTTGTCATGGCTTTTGCTTATATTTGATTTCTGATCAACTCACATTACATATTATATTGTCACCACTACTACTGCCAAATCTTGGCCATTCTTGACTGGCTTGTGCAATAAGGCCCTTTCATGAGGTTCTCCATGAACACCCTTGATGCCACCCATTGGGTCACCCTACAGTGGGTGTATGTGTAGTTGCACGACTACTTTGTGCAGGTGCCTGTTGCGCAGCACTGTGTTGTGTAGCTCCACGTGGCGGAGGTGGACGACATGCCTGGCGAGGCTGGTGATGTTGCTCGTCCTCCAATGGAGTGATGAATGCAGCAATGGACCCCCCGCCCCCCAACATCCTGACGGTGTGAGTGTGAGGGGGTCCACAAAGTAGGTACATGTGTTTGGACAGCAGGTATGATTTAATAATTTGGAGTGTGGAGACAACAGTGTGACAGGCAAAACTTTGTCAGAAGTGAGAGAGTGCCCTGCTGCAATGAATGAGGGTTTACCCCACACCTGTTAAATGGACCTCTGCAGCTGCCACTGGCTGCTAGCTGCAACACATCTGTTTAAACAGGGAGTGTTTCCCCCTGCATGGGAAACATGCTCTGGGTAGTCCAAAATCCGAATCCTCCTAAAATCTCCAACTAATGAGGTCCGTCAATGACCTCAAGTACCCAGATAATGATCTTAAGTGTGATCCCGCCGGTTTTGATTGCCGGTGGGAGTCCCGCATGCGGGGGCTGCGCGCGCACCGATTCACGTCATTGAGGAACCCGGAAGTGGGCGGGATAGAGCCGGGCTCCGGACCCACTCCGGGAATCCCCAATTTTAGCAGCCCCGAATGCACCCGCTCGGCCATCCGAAAATTGACCCCATAGTATCACAGAATCACGGTCGGTACAGCACAGGAGGAGGATATTCAGTCCACCGTGCCTGTGTCAGCTTTTTGAAAGAGCTATCCAATTAGTCCCACTCCCCCACTCTTTCCCCATAGCCCTGTAAATTTATTCAAGTATTTATCCAATTCCCTTTTGAAAGTTGCTATTGAATCTGCTTCCACCATCTGCAAACTTTGAAATTATGCCCTGTCTATCCAAATCCAGGTCATTAATATATATCAAAAAGAGCAGTGGTCCTAATACTGACCCCTGGGGAACACCACTGTATACTTCCCTCCAGTCTGAAAAACAACCATTCACCGCTACTCTCTGCTTTCTGTTCCTGAACCAATTTTGTATCCACGCTGCCACTGACCCTTTAATCCCATGGGCTTCAATTTTGCTTACAAGTCTATTATGTTGCACTGTATCATCAACCGAACTGCCCTCATCAACCCTCCCCGTTACTTCATCAAAGAACTCAATCAGGTTAGTCAAACACGATTTTCCTTTAACAAACCCGTGCTGACTTTCATTTATTAGCCCATACTTTTCCAAGTGCCAATTAATTTTATCCCGGATTATTGTCTCTAAAAGTTTCCCCACCACCGACGTTAGGCTGACTGGCCTGTAATTGCCGGGTTTAGCCCTCTCCCCTTTTTTAAACAGGGGTGTAACATTTGCAATCCTCCAGTCCTCGGGCACCATCCCCATATCTAAGGAGGATTGGAAGATTGTGGCCAGAGCCTCCGCAATTTCCACCCTTACTTCCCTCAGTAACCTAGGATGCATCTCATCTGGACCGGGTGACTTTTCTACTTTGAGTACTGCCAATCTTTTAAGTACCTCCTCTTTATCTATTTTTATCCTAATCAATATCACTACTACCTTCTCCTTTACTGCTACAATGGCAGCATCCTCTTCTCTAGTGAAGACCGATGTAGAGTATTCGTTTAGTACCTCAGCCATGCCCTCTGCCTCCACAAGAAAATCTTTTTTGACCCTAATCGGCCCCTCCCTTCCTATGACTACCCTTTTAGTATTTATATGTTTACAAAAGATTTTTAGGTTCCCTTTTATGTTAGCCACTAATCTATTCTCATACGCTCTCTTTGCCCCTCTTATTCCCTTTTTTCGATCTCCTGTGTACTTTCTGTATTTAGCTTGGTTCTCTATTGTATTATGAACCTTATATTCCTCATAAGCCTCCTTTTTCTGTTTCATTTTAATCTCTATATCTTTAGTCATCCAGGGAGCTCTAGCTTTGGATGCCCTTCCTTTCCCCCTCATAGGGATGTGTCTACTCTGTACCTGAACCATCTCCTCATTGAAGGCCTCCCATTGTTCAATTACTGTTTTGCCTATCAATTTTAGATTCCCATCCACCATGACAAGATCCTTTTGTAATTCACTGAAATTTGCCCTCCTCCAGTTAAGCATTTTCACATTTGATTGTTCCTTGGCCTTTTCCATAACTATTCCAAACCTAATGATATTATGATCACTATTCCCCAAATGCTCCCCCTCTGAAACATGCCCCACTTCATTCCCCAGAACTAGATCCAGCATTGTTTCCTTCCTGGTTGGGCTGGAAACACACTGTTCCAGAAAATTCTCTTGAACACATTTCAGGAATTCCTCCTCCTCTTTGCCCTTTACATTGTTACTATCCCAGTTTATATTGGGATAATTGAAGTCCCCCATTATCACTACTCTATAGTTCTTGCATCTTTCTGTAATTTGCCTGCAAATGTTCTCTATTTCCTTCCTAGTTGGTGACCTATAGTACACACCCAGAGGCGTAATAGCTCCTCTATTGTTCCTTAATTCTAACCAAATAGATTCTGACTTTGACCCATCATCCCTTTCCAGTGCTATAATAGTTTCTTTGATCACAGAGGTTGGGAAAGACAGTGAGTGAGCCTCTAACGGAGTGAAGTGTTAACAAAGTGAGGGCTTTCAACTGGGATAAAAACAGAAACTGCTGGAGAAGCTCAGCAACTCAGGCAGCAGCTGTGGAGAGAGAAACAGGGTTAATGTTTCAGGCCGAAGGCCCTTCGTCAGAACTGGAAGATGTTAAAGAGAGTTAAAGTTTTTGCGCAAATACAGAGTCAGGGAAAGGGGAGGGAGGGGAGAGGAGGAAAGAATGAAAGGGAAGGTTTGTGATAGGGTGGAGGGCAGGAGTGATTAAATGACACAAGGGATGATGGTGCAAGGAAAGGAGGGTGGTAATGGGACAGGTAAAGAAACAAAAGATTGATCAGGAGGAGCTGTAAACGGCAGCAGCAGAACCATTACCAGAACCTGCTGACTGAAAAAATGGGAGCAGTGATTCTGATCTGAAGTTATTGAAATCAGTGTTGAGTCGGGAAGATTTACCACCCTCCTTGCCTTGCACCATCATCCCTTTTGTCATTTAATCACTCGTGCCCTCTACCCTATCACAGACCTTCCCTTGGTAGAAAGAATGAGGAGAGGCAATGTATATTAAATGGTACAATTTTAAAGGGAGTGCAGGATCAGAGCGACCTGGGGGTTTATGTACACAAATGTTTGAAGGTGACAGGACAAGTTGAGAAGGCTGTTAAAAAGCATATGGGATCCTTGGCTTTATAAATAGAGGCATAGAGTACAAAAGCAAGGAAATTACACTGAACCTTTATAAAACACTGGTTAGGCCCCAGCTGGAGTAATGTGTTCAATTCTGGGCATCACACTTTAGGAAGGATGTCAAGGCCTCAGCAGAAGAGATTTACTGGAATGGTTCCAGGGATGAGGGACTTCAGTTATGTGGAGAGACTGGAGAAGCTGGGGTTGTTCTCCTTGGGGCAGAGCAGGTTAAGGGGAGATTTGATAGAGGTGTTCAAAATTATAAACGGTTTTGATAGAATAAATAAGGAGAAACTGTTTCCATTGTTGGTAACCAGAGGACACAGGTTTAAGGTGATTGGCAAAAGAACTGGAGGCGACATGAGGAAACATTGTTTTTTTACGTAGCGAGTTGTTATGATCTGGAATTCACTGCCTGAAAGGGCGATGGAAACAGATTCAATAGTAACTTTCAAAAGGGAATTGGATAAATACTTGAAGAGAAAACATTTACAGGGTTACGGGGAAAGAGCAGGGGAGTGGGGTTGGTTGAACAACTCTTTCAAAGAGCCGGCACCAGCACAATGGGCCGAATGGCCTGATTCTGTGTTGTTATAAAAACAGATTATCTGGTCATTATCACATTGCTGTTCATAGGAGCTTGCTGTGTGCAATTTGGCTGGCACGTTTCCCTACATTACAACAGTGACTACACTTCAAAAGTACTTAATTGGCTGTAAAGCACTTTGGGGCATCCTGAGGTCATGAAATATGCTTTATAAATGCATGTCTTTCTTTCTTTTTAGGGGAAAGCACTGGACGGCTGCTGGTGCCCATGAAACTGCACTTCTGAAAAGGAGGGGGAAAATAGAAGGAAAAGAAAATTGACACAATAGTGGGAGTTCGCGAGTTCAAGAGATTTCAGCCCGACGTCACCCAGTGACAGGATGATCTGGGCCAACAGCCCAAAGTGGGATATGGCTGGGATCCAGGTTTATTTGAAGATGTAAATTTAAATGATAAAAGTGTATTGGCGCTGGGAGATGTGTTGTAGCTGGAAGCCTGAGCTGTTCTCGATATTAGAGCAAAGCACCATGACATTATTCCAAAGCCAGCCTTCCATTAATGAGCCTCATTCAACAACAAGAGCAACTTGCATTTATATAGCGCCTTTAATGTAGAAAGACATCCCAAGGTGCTCCACAGAGGCATAAATCAGACAAAAATTGACGCCGAGTCGGAGAAGGAGATAATCGGAGGGACGACCAAAAGCGCAGTCAAAGAGGGTCTTAAAGGAGGAGAAGGAGATGGACAGATTCAGGGAGGAAATTCCAGAATGTGGAGCCGAGAAGGCTGAAGGCTGCCACTGAGTATTGCACTCGCCAGTGCTGGGGCAAGAAAGATATTTCCAGTTCCAGAGGTCAGTGTCCTACTCACTCTTGCCTCATCCAATTCCCTCTCACTTGCCCCGGTACACTTGGTGTCACGGGTTCAGTCTGGGTTTACAGTTCCTTCTCAAAGTGGGAATGAGCTCAAACAGTGTCAACAGCAGTGTACGGGTGAACCGACTGAGAGGCCTCCTCCTCCTCCTCCTCCTCCACCCCCGTCCGACACACCCCCTGCTCCGCTAGGTAACCCAGAGGCACTCCTGCTGTATGGAGAGTGGCAGGTGGAAATAATTCCTTTTGAATAAATAACAAGATCTGTCATAATGACCATGTGGCAGCTTAAATACTTTTAATTCATGCAGAAATGTTGCTTATACAAAAGGAGCTGTGAAGAAAGAAAGAACTTGCATTTATATAGCACCTTTCATGACCTCAGGACATCCCAAAGCAATTTACAGCCAACGAGGCACCTTTGAAGCATTCTCCTCCTCTGAAGGCGGTACCTCATGATGGGGCTCAGCTCCGCCACTGGCCGCTCTCCAATAACAAGTGGTCCTTGTTTAAGTGTGAGCCTGAACAGCGAGCGCTGATGGGCTATTCCATCGCGGAGGGCATCGCGGCTGTTCCCCATCCCCCGTCCTTACCCAACACCCACAGAACACGCATATTCCAGCAGGAAGTCAATGGATAGCGTTCAGGAGCAGGAATCCCGGGATACTCCCTCCCTCTCTCTCTCGCCGCCTAACCAGGTGAACGGAAGGCCAAATGTAGCATGTCTTAAAAAGAACGGAGCCCACCCAGAGCAGGGCTGTACGAGGGAACAAAAGCCACCTTTCTCCAAATGCCTGCCACTGTGTCAGCTTGTTGGACTCGTACCAGCAGCCAAACAATCTGTCACAGGGGAGCATTACAACCTTTAACCTCCCTGTGGGATTATTATACAGACTTTTAAGTGCAGCTGATGAAAACGCAATACTGGAGTGGAACCCGAGAGCTGCTGGTTGTCGGCCTGAACAGTTTGCAAAGAAATCAAAAACCGAGATCAGTGTTATACATGAGCCAATCAAGTAACATTCATGCACGAGGTATGTAATGTCATCCAGTGACATTTTATATATATATATATACAGGAGCTGAACAGGATGTAAACAGGAACACTCCCATCTGGTACTGTATGGCTCATGTGTGAGTCTCAGTGTGTGTCAGCTCCCGTCTGGTACTTTATGGCTTAGGTGGATCTCAGTGTCAGCCCCGTAAATGTGTACAGCACACAGCTGGCGAAAGGGAACAATTCACTCCTGCCAGGGGCTCCTGTAAAGTCTGAGTAAGAAGCGTACACTCTTGTATCTCAGACCCTGGAAACACTTCCAATGGAAACTGTCCCTTAAGACCTTGGCTGCTGCACCTGCCCTATACGTACTGAGGGTGACTTAGACAGCACCAGTAGTGCTGCCAACTCGGGATGGAACTAATCCTGCAGGTTTGGTCACATGACATTTGCTGCACACCACAAATGTGTGTCTGTATAAACAGATTCCCAGTAAATGCTCTGGAGCTTTGTTGGAGTACCTTACGAGTGATTAATGGTTTGTGCACAAACACCCTTCCCATTTTTATTTATGTTCTTACAAAAGGAGAGGAACAAACCTTTTGCAGAGTTGTACTCGACCGTTCTGGCGATAAATCACGGGACTGCATGATTTTCTTTCTCAGGATTTTCTAGTCTTTGGAACAGAAACAGAAAAGGCTGGGAACATTCCTCAGGACTCTGGGAAGGTCCATACTTGGAGCTTTCGAGACTGAGATACATAGACTTCTTGTTAGGTGAGGGTATCAAGAGCAAAGGATGGAAAATGGAGTTGAGGTGCAGATCAGCCATGATCTAACTGAATGGCAGAACAGGCTCGAGGGGCTGAATGGCCCACTCTTGTTCCTAATGTTCCTTCCCGAAACATCAACGTTTGCTCTTTCCAGGCACGAACCGGGTAGCGGAAATACTTTTCTCCCAGGTAGCCAGCAGCAGCACTCCAGGAGATCGACGGTCCGATCCGGGAGGTCGACGGTCCGTTCCGGGAGGTCGACGGTCCGTTCCGGGAGGTCGACGGTCCGTTCCGGGAGGTCGACGGTCCGATCCGGGAGATCGACGGTCCGTTCCGGGAGGTCGACGGTCCCATCCGGGAGATCGACGGTCCGATCCGGGAGATCGACGGTCCGTTCCGGGAGACTCCAGGTTGGCAACCCTATGCCTTGGAATTGCACAAGTTTCCAAAGGTGCACGGCCAAGTGCTCAAAAATCACAAGAGTACCTTCCCCGATGTTGGGGGAGGGATGGCCTGTACAAGCCAGCGGCGGTAGACGGATACGGCTGGGCTTCGTGGGGGTGGGCTGTGCCCGTCAGAATCAAAAATGGCAGACTTGTCGCAAACGCCTCCACCGGATATGGCACTTTGTCTCCAGAGATACCCAGTGTCAATGGCTCAGTGGGTAACACTCTTGCCTCAGAATCAGAAGGTTATGGGATTAAGTCCTACTCCAGAAACTTGAGTGCATGAGGCAGTGCTGCACTGTTAGAGGAGTCCTCTTTGGGATGCCCTCTCAGGTAGAAACAAAAGCTCCCATGACAGTATTTCAAAGAAAAGCAGGAGAGTTCTCACTGGTATCTGGGCCAATATTTATGCCCCAACCAACATCACTAAAAGAGATGATCTGGTCATTGCTGTTTGTGGGATCTTATTGAGGGCTGCATTTGCTACATTACAACAGTGACTACACTTCAAAAAGCACTAAAGCACTTTGGGACATCCTGAACATATGGAAGATGCTGTATAAGTGCAAATCTTTCCTTTTTTCTTTTAATGAAACAAAACTATCTTCTAATGAGCGTTTTTGGAGGCATGGTCCAGGGCTACATTCACATTGTTTAGTCCGCAGGATCTCCCCCAGCAGTGTGCTTGTCATCAGGGGCAACTCTAAGAATAAACCCATGGGTACAGTTAGTGCAGTGGTTACGTTATTAGACTAGTAAATGTGAGTTCAAAACCCACCTTGGAAGTTTGAGGATTTGAACTCATTTTAAAAATAAAAAGCTGAAATATATAAATAAAATTTATGAATAAAAAGTGACCTGTCAGATTGTCGTAAAAACCCAACTGGTTCACTAATCTCCTTTCGGGAAGGAAACCTGCCGTCCTTACCCGGTCTGGCCTACATGTGACTCCAGTCCCACACCAAGGTGGTTAACTCTTAATTGCCCTCTGCAGTGGCCTAACAAGCCCCTCAGTTGTGTCAAAACCAAGAAGAAGGCCCACCACCACCTTCTTAGGGCAACTAGGGATGGACAATAAATGCCGGCTTTGCCAGCGATGCCCACATCCCGAGAATAATGAAACAAAATCAGGGCATCGCTCACTGTAAATCCAGCTGAGCAATCAAAGCAGTGTGACCCAGAGCTGAACATTGCCATTGCAAGTTCATCAGCCCCTAGCCCAGGAAGAGATCAACAGCTCAGCTCTGCTCAGCTGGAGTCAAATCTTGAGAAAAGGCACCTTAGAGCACAGCACTCGTCTAATTCTAACAAATCCACTGCTAGTAACAGTACTGATTCCAAGCACCTCCCTCTAAAATCAAACCCTGAAATGATCTTTCATCTGATAAAGTATCAGGTGATGGTACCAGGGAGTATTAGCCAATGAGAGATCTCATTCAATGTCGCCATCAAAAGCAATGGAGAAAGGTTGGGATTTGGGAATGTGTAGAATGCAAGCAAAAAGGTCCTTTTGGTCCATGGGAATTCGGTTCATTGAGAACAAGGGGGAATGAGCTTAGTTACTGCAATTCCACGTAATGGAAACAGGAGCAGTCCGGCCCATTCAAAACCAATCCAGTGGGAATGAATCAAAAAAGGTTTGATTCACAAGGAAGCTTCCACACAATGACTAACATACCCATTGCAGATAAGAGCTCGCCTCAGTATTTCAACCTATAGAACACTCCCACTGATAGACACTGACTGATTCATCTGTCAAACATTACCAACAGGATAACAATCCAATCCCCAAACAAAGGGTTAAATTATGCTCCTAAATTAATACAATGGGATGGAGATCCCAAAAATCAGTTAAACGTGGTGAGCAAGATCTTGTGTTAACAAGATTGTTCGAACCAACATATATCTAATCACAGTCTCTCTGAGGGGTGAGGCACATCACACACCTAATGCTGGACTCAGTATTCCGCACCACAAGGCCGATGCAGCGGGAAATGGGGGAGGGGAGGGGTCACACGACACGGTGGGGTCACGGCTCAGCGCTCCGTGAGATTTTGCACTCCAGGTCCATCAGGAGGGGAAACCATTGCCAGGGAGAGAGCAGTAAATCCTGGTCCAGGTTTTTTAAAATAGACACCCAGGCCCCACACTTTAGGAAGGATGTCACTGCCCTGGAGAGGGTGCAGACGAGATTTACTAGAATTGTACCAGGGATGAGGGACTTCAATTATGTGGAGAGACTGGAGAAGCTGGGGTTGATCTCCTTAGAGCAGAGAGGGTTAAGAGGAGATTTAACAGAGGTGTTCAAAATTATGAGGGGTTTTTGATAGAATAGATGCTTCCTCCATGTTGAGCACTATTTGGAGGAAGCACTGAGGGTAGCAAGGGCACAGAATGTACTCTGGGTGGGGGATTTCAATATCCATCACCAAGAGTGGCTCGGTAGCACCACTACTGACCGAGCCGGCCGAGTCATGAAGGTCATAGCTGCCAGACTGGGCCTGCGGCAGGTGGTGAGCGAACCAACACAAGGGAAAACCTACTTGACCTCGTCCTCACCAATCTACCTGTCGCAGATGCATCTGTCTTTGATAGTATTGGTAGGAGTGACCACTGCACAGTCCTCATGCAGATGAAGGCCCGTCTTCACACTGAGGACACTATCCAACGTGTTGTGTGGCACTATCACCGTGCTAAATGGGATAGATTCAGAACAGATCTAGCAGCTCAAAACTGGGCATCCATGAGGCGCTGTGGGCCATCAGCAGCAGCGGAATTGTATTCCAGCACAATCTGAAACTTCATGGCCCGGCATCTTCCTCACTCTACCATTACCAACAAGCCAGGGGATCAACCCTGGTTCAATGAGGAGTGTAGAACAGCATGACAGGAACAGCACCAGGCGTACCTAAAAATGAGGTGCCAACCTGGTGAAGCTACAACACAGGACTACATGCATGCTAAACAGCGGAAGCAACATGCTATAGACAGAGCTAAGCGATTCCACAACCAACGGATCAGATCAAAGCTCTGCAGTCCTGCCACATCCAGTCGTTAATGGTGGTGGACAATTAAACAACTAACGGGAGGAGGAGGCTCTGTAAACATCCCCATCTGTCATGATGGTGGATTCCAGCACGTGAGTGCAAAAGACAAGGCTGAAGTGTTTGCAACCATCTTCAGCCAGAAGTGTCGAGTGGATGATCCATCTCAGCCTCCTCCCGATATCCCCACCATCACAGAAGCCAGTCTTAAGCCAATTTGATTCACTCCATGTGATATCAAGAAACAGCTGAGTGTACTGGACGCAGCAAAGGCTATGGGCCCCGGCAAATTCCCGGCTGTAGTGCTGAAGACTAGCCGTGCCTCTAGCCAAGCTGTTCCAGTACAGCTACAACACTGGCATCTACCCGACAATGTGGAAAATTGCCCAGGTATGTCCTGTCCGCAAAAAGCAGGACAAATCCAATCCGTCCAATTACCGTCCCATCAGTCTACTATCAATCATCAGCAAAGTGATGGAAGGTGTCGTCGACAGTGCTATCAAGCAGCACTTACTCAGCAATAACCTGCTCACTCATGCTCAGTTTGGGTTCTGCCAGGACCCCTCGGCTCCAGACCTCATTACAGCCATAGTCCAAACATGGACAAAAGAGCTGAATTCCAGAGGTGAGGTGAGAGTGACTGCCCTTTATATCATGGCAGCATTTGACCGAGTGTGGCACCAAGGAGCCCTAGTAAAATTGAAGTCAATGGGAATCAAGGGGAAAACTCCCCAGTGGCTGGAGTCATACCTAGCAAAAGGAAGATGGTAGTGGTTGTTGGAAGCCAATCATCTCAGCCCCAGGACATTGCTGCAGGAGTTCCTCAGTGCAGTGTCCTAGGCCCAACCATCTTCAGCTGCTTCATCAATGACCCTCCCTCCATCATAAGGTCAGAAATGGGGATGTTCGCTGATGATTGCACAGTGTTCAGTTCCATTCGCAACCCCTCAGATAATGAAGCAGTCCGTGCCCGCATGCAGCAAGACCTGGACAACATCCAGGCTTGGGCTGATAAGTGGCAAGTAACATTCATGCCAGACAAGTGCCAGGCAATGTCCATCTCCAACAAGAGAGAATCTAACCACCTCCCCTTGACATTCAACGGCATTACCATCGCCGAATCCCCCACCATCAACATCCTGGGGGTCACCACTGACCAGAAACTTAACTGGACCAGCCACATAAATACTGTGGCTACAAGAGCAGGTCAGAGGCTGGGTATTCTGCGGTGAGTGACTCACCTCCTGACTCCCCAAAGCCTTTACACCATCTACAAGGCACAAGTCAGGAGTGTGATGGAATACTCTCCATTTGCCTGGATGAGTGCAGCTCCAACAACACTCAAGAAGCTCAACACCATCCAGGACAAAGCAGTCCGCTTGATTGGCACCCCATCCACCACCCTAAACATTCACTCCCTTCACCACCGGCGCACAGTGGCTGCAGTGTGTACCATCCACAGGATGCACTGCAGCAACTCTCCAAGGCTTCTTCGACAGCACCTCCAAAACCCACGACCTCTACCACCTAGAAGGACAAGGGCAGCAGGCACATGAGAACAACACCACCTGCACGTTCCCCTCTAAGTCACACACCATCCCGACTTGGAAATATATCGCCGTTCCTTCATCGTCTCTGGGTCAAAATCCTGGAACTCCCTTCCTAACAGCACTATGGGAGAACCTTCACCACATGGACTGCAGCGGTTCAAGAAGGTGGCTCACCACCACCTTCTCAAGGGCAATTAGGGATGGGCAATAAATGCTGGCCTTGCCAGCCACACCCACATCCCATGAATGAATAAAACAAAAAGATACGGAGAAACTGTTTCCACTGGCAGGAGGGTCGGACACCAGAGGACACAGATTTAAGGTAATTGGCAAAACAACCACAGAAGAGATGAGAATTTTTTTTTACGCAGAGAGTTATGATCTGGAATCACTCCCTGAAAGTGGAAGCAGATTCAATAGTAACTTTCAAAAAGGAATTGGACAAAAACTTGAAAATGAAACATTTGCAGGGGCTATGGGGAAAGGGCAGGGGAGTGGGACTAATTGGGACAGTTGATATCAAGAGCTGGCACAGGCACGATGGTGCCAAATGGCCTCCTTCAGTTGGTTCTCCTTCTGATTTTCTGATTCAATCTCCCACTACCTACTACTGCATCTCATGATGTACAAGTGTTAGTCATTCAGAGTTTCAACTAACTCAGGTCACAGCAAAGCAAGTATTCGAGCATCCCAGACCCTGCCCCACCTACTGTCCTGGCCCAGGACTAGCCTTGGGACTCAGGGGAAAATGATGCTCCTTCCCCTCGTGCTGTGAATCCAGCAGTGATATTCGGCCTGCCTGTGGAGAATGCTTTTCTAACACCTTTAAATCATTTCACTACATCTGTACCAAACAGGTATGAATTGATGGCTGCTGAATGCAATAATGGAAGAGTAGATGTTCTTTGACTATTTTATGTTCCTTTGAGGATTTACTCACCACAGGAGATTCACTGGGCCTCTGCTCTGCTATATTTGAAACACATTTTCTTTGCAACACAAAATCTAAATTTTTCTACCAGCTCACAAAAAATTGTCTGCCTCCAGTAACAACCATATTGAGACCTAGGAACCAATACTGCCAGTTTGTTGAAGGGGCTGCAGTAAACATGTGGCACTCAGCAAGCCTGACAGCTTTATCCCTACTGAAAATTAACAGTGATGGCCCTGGCAAACTCGCTGATAGATCAAAACCAAGCAATTACTGTTTACAAAATAACTGAAGTATAATTTATCTTAACCTATAATGTTATTAGGGTGTGCCTTTAATAATGCAGAGCCCAGCCCCAGGAAGGGAAAAATCAATCATTACTTTTATTACAAGCAGTGACTGACTTATGTCTTGACCCCTTGGCTGACCTTAAGTGAGCCACATTCTTAATGAAATGAAACAGCACAGATCTGAGGTCAAACACAGCAGTCAGCCTCCAACATCTTACATGTCTGCCCTCATGGTTGCCTTGGGAACAAGATCACATGGTACAGATGAAGGAGGCCATTCAGCCCTTCCTCCCAATGAAACCTTTGCTCCTCCGTCACAAAGCTTATGGTTCCCCCCATCGCATAAGGTCAAAAGGGTGGGTGGGGATTGGAGTAATCCCTAACTTCACAGACATTGTACAGCATCGATTGGCTGTCAAAATGAGTGAATAAACAACAACAACTTGCATTTATTTAGCACCTTTAACTTGGGAAAAGGTCCCAAGGCCTTTCACAGGAGTATAATCAGTCAAAAAAACTGACACTGAGCCAAAGAAGGAGACATTACGACAGATGACCAAAAGCTTGGTCAAAGAGGTAAGTTTTAAATAGCGTCTTAAAGGAAGGGAGGAGGAGAGGTGGAGGTATTTGGGGAGAGAATTCCTTGGTGCCTAGGCGGCTGAAGGCACAGATCAAATCTTAATGGCATAACTAGTGCAATTAAATATTTAAACAAATAAAAGCAGAGAAATTTTTTATTGTGAATAATGATTTCGATTATGCAGCTTCATTTTCTTATTCTTATTATTTTGCTGAGACTTTCCCCGATCCACATACTGGTTGAGGGGATATTGCTTCCCTCCAGCCTTCTGTTATTGTTGCTCAGCAGCCATTTACCAAGATGGCAGTGATTGAATGACATCACTTTCCCTCCTTCCTCACAGATTACTGCCTGGCTGCCCCTCATCAAAAACGGGAGAACTCGAAGAAAGAATCAACTTGCATTTCTATAACATCGTTCACGACTTTAGGATCTCCCGAAACGCTTCACAGCCAATGAAGTACTTTTGAAGTGTAGTCACTTGTGGTGTAGAAAACACGGCAACCAATTTGCACACAGCAAGCTCCCACAAAAAGCAACACGATAATGGCCAGATAATCTGTTTTAGAGGGACTTGAACCTACAACCTTCTGACTCAGAGGTGAGAGAGCTGCCACTGAGCCACAGAGGGATGAAGATATGCACAATTTTTTTTAAAGAGCAAATAACTTTTTAAAAGTGAGGATACAGAAGGGAGATGGAGGATCTCCTGATGTCGAGATTGTAACATCATCTGGCTGGCTGCAATCGCTGGTAAAACTAGCACTGCCACCCACGGGGGCGAGAGCAGACTTAGAAAAATAAAGAGTAACGGTTACCTCAAATCTACAACGCGTTTTGAACGGATGAGTGCGAGAGAGGAAGGATTAACTGGAATATCCCCCTTGCTTTAATCAACTAATAAGTCCTGGGCTCGTGCAGACTCGTAAAGTGAAAGCTCTAGTAGTGTGAAGGAGCTTCGGGAAGTGAAAAGCTTTCCTCTGCACACCTCTTGGTGTGTCTGACACTTCCAGTGGAGGGTTTCCGCCAGAATTTGACCTATTTAGTAGATCCTACACTGAAATATGGCCAAGTGTATGCTGTCGTCTGCCATATATAAATCCTGGAACAACCTCCCAGCCCGGCACAGAGTCCTGTGCAAGACCTGTACACTTAAGTCATCCACATTGCCAGCTGTGCTCCCGAAAGGCTCTGCCGTTGAAGACCAGGCGCCCAGCTGCGTACTTGATTTATTTAGAGGGCCCCGGTGAATCATCTAACCTGCCTGTGAACTGCAGCCTATTGCTGAGAGTGAACAACAACCATCTATCATCCCAATGTTCTTTCTCCCTGGTGCACACATTCTCTGTCTGCACTAACTGCGTTAGAGAGGCTACGGTTCATAGAAACATAGGATCAGGAGGAGGCCATTCAGCCCCTCAAGCCTGTTCCGCCATTCAATCGATCATGGCTGAGCGTTACCTTAACAAGGGGACGGTAGCATAGTGGTTATGTTACGTGACTAGTAATCCAGAGTTATGAATTCAAATCCTACCACAGCAATTGGGGAATTTAAGTTTAATTAATTGAATAAAAGAAAACAAGTATTATGAAACTACCGGATATTTGTAAAAACCCATCTGGTTCACTAATGTCCTTTAGGAAAGAAACCTGCCGTCCTTACCCGGTCTGGCCCATATGTGACTCCAGCAATGTGATTGATTCTTAATCGCCCTCTGAAATGGCCTACTAAGCCACTCAGTTGGACAATCTTGCAAACCAAGCCCAGTAGTCGACCCTGCAAAGTCCTCCTCACTAACATCTGGGGACTTGTGCCAAAATTGGGAGAGCTGTCCCACAGACTAGTCAAGCAACAGCCTGACATAGCCATGCTCACAGAATCATACCTTTCAGCCAATGACCCAGACTCTATCATCACCATCCCTGGGTATGTCCTGTCCCACCGGCAGGACAGACCCACCAGATGTGGTGGTACAATGATACACAGTCAGGAGGGAGTTGACTCCGGGTCTCATGGCATCAGGTCAAACATGGGCAAGGAAACCTCCTGCTGATTACCACCTACCGCCCTCCCTCAGCTGATGAATCAGTCCTCCTCCATGTTGAGCACCGTTTGGAGGAAACTCTGAAGGTAGCAAATGCACAGAATGTATTCTGGGTGGGGGACTTAAATGTCCATCACAAGAGTGGCTCGGTAGCACCATTACTGACAGAGCTGGCCGAGTCCTGAAGGACACAACTGCCAGACTGGGCCTTCAGCAGGTGATGAGCGAACCAACACAGAGGGAAAAACCGACTTGACCCGTCCTCACCAATCTACCTGTCACAGATGCATCTGTCCATGACAGTATTGAAAGGAGTGACCACCGCACAATCCTTGGGGAGACAAACTCCCATCCTCATGCTGAGGACGCCATCCAATGTGTTGTGTGGTACTATCATCGTGTTAAATGGGATCATAGAATCATAGAATCATAGAAGTTACAACATGGAAACAGGCCCTTCGGCCCAACATGTCCATGTTGCCCAGTTTATACCACTAAGCTAGTCCCAATTTCCTGCACTTGGCCCATATCCCTCTACACCCATCTTACCCATGGAACTGTCCAAATGCTTTTTAAAAGACAAAATTGTACCCGCCTCTACTACTGCCTCTGGCAGCTCGTTCCAGACACTCACCACCCTTTGAGTAAAAAAATTGCCCCTCTGGACCCTTTTGTATCTCTCCCCTCTCACCTTAAATCTATGCCCCCTCATTATAGACTCCCCTACCTTTGGGAAAAGATTTTGACTATCTACCTTATCTATGCCCCTCATTATTTTATAGACTTCTATAAGATCACCCCTTAACCTCCTACTCTCCAGGGAAAAAAGTCCCAGTCTGTCTAACCTCTCCCTATAAGTCAAACCATCAAGTCCCGGTAGCATCCTAGTAAATCTTTTCTGCACTCTTTCTAGTTCAATAATATCCTTTCTATAATAGGGTGACCAGAACTGTACACAGTATTCCAAGTGTGGCCTCACCAAGGATCGATTGAGAACAGATCTGGCAGCTCAAAATTGGGCAACCATGAGGCACTGAGGGCCATCAGCAGCAGCAGAATTGTATTCCAGCACAATCTGTAACCTACATCGCCTGGCATATTCCTCATTCTACCAATATCACCAAGCCAGGGGATCAATGAGGAGTGTGGAAGAGCATGCCAGGAGCAGCACCAGGTGTACCTAAAAATGAGGTGCCAACCTGGTGAAGCTACAACTCAGGACTACATGCATGCTAAACAGCGGAAGCAACATGCTATAGACAGAGCTAAGCGATTCCACAACCAACGGATCAGATCAAAGCTCTGCAGTCCTGCCACATCCAGTCGTGAATGGTGGTGGACAATTAAACAACTAACGGGAGGAGAAGGCTCTGTAAACATCCCCATCCTCAATGATGGCGGGGTCCAGCACGTGAGTGCAAAAGACAAGGCTGAAACGTTTGCAACCATCTTCAGCCAGAAGTGTCGAGTGGATGATCCATCTCGGCCTCCTCCCGATATCCCCACTATCACAGAAGCCAGTCTTCAGCCAATTTGATTCACTCCACGTGATATCAAGAAACGGCTGAGTGCACTGGATACAGCAAAGGCTATGGGCCCCGACAAATTCCCGGCTGTAGTGCGAAAGACTTGTGCTCCAGAACTAGCCGCGCCTCTAGCCAAACTGTTCCAGTACAGCTACAACACTGGCATCTACCCAACAATGTGGAAAATTGCCCAGGTATGTCCTGTCCACAAAAAGCAGGACAAATCCAATCCGGCCAATTACCGCCCCATCAGTCTACTATCAATCATCAAAAAAGTCGTCGACAGTGCTATCAAGCGGCTCTTGCTCACCAATAACCTGCTCACTGGTGCTCAGTTTGGGTTCCGCCAGGACCACTCGGCTCCAGACCTCATTACAGCCTTGGTCCAAACATGGTCAAAAAAGCTGAATTCCAGAGGTGAGGTGAGAGTGACTGCCCTCGACATCAAGGCAGCATTTGACCGAGTGTGGTACCAAGGAGCCCTAGTAAAATTGAAGTCAATGGGAATCAGGGGAAAAACTCTCCAGTGGTTGGAGTCATACCTAGCACAGAGGTAGATGGTAGTGGTTGTTGGAGGCCAATCATCTCAGCCCCAGGACATTGCTGCAGGAGTTCCTCAGGGCAGTGACCTTGGCCCAACCATCTTCAGCTGCTTCATCAATGACCTTCCCTCCATCATAAGGTCAGAAATACGGATGTTCGCTGATGATTGCACAGTGTTCAGTTCCATTCACAATCCCTCAGATAATGAAGCAGTCCGAGCCCGCATGCAGCAAGACTTGGATAACATCCAGACTTGGGCTGATAAGTGGCATGTAACATTTGCGCCAGACAAGTGCCAGGCAATGATCATCTCCAACAAGAGAGAGTCTAACCACCTCCCCTTGACATTCAACGGCATTACCATCACCGAATCCCCCAGCATCAACATCCTGGGGGTCACCATTGACCAGAAGCTTAACTGGACCAGCCACATAAATACTGTGGCTACAAGAGCAGGTGAGAGGCTGGGTATTCTGCGGCAAGTCAGGAGTGTGATGAATACTCTCCACTTGCCTGGATGAGTGCAGCTCCAACAACACTCAAGAAGCTCAACACCATCCAGGACAAAGCAGCTCGCTTGATTGACACCCCATCCACCACCCTAAACATTCACTCCCTTCACCACCGGCGCACAGTGGCTGCAGTGTGTACACCATCCACAGGATGCACTGCAGCAACTCGCCAAGGCTTCTTCGACAGCACCTCCCAATCCTGCGGCTTCCACCACCTAGAAGGACAAGAGCAGCAGGCACATGGGAACAACACCACCTGCACGTTCCCCTCCAAGTCACACACCATCCCGACTTGGAAATATATCACCGTTCCTTCATCGTCGCTGGGTCAAAATCCTGGAACTCCCTTCCTAACAGCACTGTGGGAGAACCGTCACCACACGGACTGCAGCGGTTCAAGAAGGTGGCTCACCACCACCTTCTCAAGGGGCAATTAGGGATGGGCAATAAATGCTGGCCTCGCCAACGATGCCCACATCCCATGAATGTATAACCCGCCTTGATTCTGTAACTCTTTACACCCTTACGTAATCGAAATTTGTCAATCTCAGTTTTGAAATGTTCAATTGACCCCCAGCCTCAACAGCTTTTTGGGGAGAGAGTTCCAGATTTCCACTACCCTTTGTGTGAAGAAGTGCTTCCTGACAACACCCCTGAACAGCCTAGTTCTAATTTTAAGGTTGTGCCCCCTTGTTCTGGACTCCCCCATCTGAGGAAATAGTTTCTCCCTAACCACCCTATCCAGTCCTTTAATCATCTAAAACACCTCAATTATATCACTCCTTAATCTTCGATATTCAAGGGAATACAAGCCTAGTCTATGCAACCTGTCCTCATAATTAAACCCTTTTAGCCCAGGTATCATTCTGGTGAATCGGCGCTGCACCCTCTCCAAGGCCAATATATCCTTCCTGAGGTACGGTGCCCAGAACTAAGTTCTCCAGATGTGGTCGAACCAGAGCTTTATATAACTGTAACATAACTTCACCCTTTTGTATTCCAGCCCTCTTGAGATAAAGTCCAACATTCCATTAGCCTTATTAATAGTTTTTAGTAATTTCTGTACTTGGACCCCTAAATCTCTCTGCTCCTCCAGAATTCCTAGCTTGTTGTCAGTTAGAAAATTTTAGTTTAGCTGGTGGGATACAACAGGCCCCACTCCTCCAATAACATGAAAAGGATTTCCAATTTAAAGCACTGCTTTTTCATGGCTGATCTGCAAGGGAAGTCTCACAACCCGAGGCTGGGATTTACCGCGTTGTATGTTTTATCCGAAGTGATGATTACAAGGAAGAATAATCTAAGCTACGAATCTGGGTGAAACAACTGGAGTAGTTTTGAACTTTAGCCGTTGGTGTAAAACAGGCGATATTGGATTGGCTGCTCATGATACACTCTGGTAAGCTTTTTCTTTCCATGAAGTCAATGAAAAGGACAATCGAGCAGTTTATATAATGAGCGGCTGATCCAATATCACCCAAATTACCCCCAATGGGTCAGAATCACATCCTTTGACTTCTGGATTGACAATGTGAATGTAGACCAGAGGGCAGGGATGAAGTTCTCCTCTTTCTGATGAACTGTCCTATTACCTCTGGTTCCTATGTTCCAATCCAACCCAAACCGGGGGAGAAAAGGCTTCCACTTTCTGATCGGAAGTTGGGTGTTGCAAGTGGTTACACCACTGTCCTTTCATCTTTGCGGCCTGGGATGAAACTCTTTTCTCTCTGATTTTGTGGCCTAACAGGCATGTTATATCTTAGCAACTAATTAATACATTGTGCATGGAGTACATGGAGTAATCTTCTTGCTTGTAAAAAAATAGCAAATCATCTGACTTATTGGGAGCGAACCACAGCAGATATGCCACTATAGTAAAATTCCACACTAATTGACAATAAATCGCAGACAGGTAATTATTTGGAAAATGGGCGATTGGAGAGGAAATGAGTGTGGCCTTTATGGAAACTGGAATATATGGCAACAGTCAGGGTATTATTAACATTACACTTAACTCATGTTATCATTGTTGTTTCACTTCACAATGGAAACTTGTTTTTATAAAGAATGAACGCCCTCATTTTTGGACATTTTCTGCCCCTCCCTTGAATTTCACTGCAACAAATGCCACCAAGGCCAAGAGGGTAAAAGGGGTGACCTACTCCCAAACTTCTGCTAATGCTGCTCAGTTACCCGCTTCAAGAAAATGAACAAAAGAAAGAGAAGAAAAAGAATGACTTGCATTTCTATAGCGCCTTTCACAACCTCAGGACAGCCTGAAGAGCTTTACAATCAATGAAGTGTCTTTTTTTTTTGAAGTGTAAGTACTGTTGTAATGTAGAAAATGTGCCAGCCAATGTGTGCACAGCAAGATCCCACAAGCAGCAATGTGATAATGACCTGTTTTAGTGATGTTGATTGAGGGATAAATATTGGCCAGGACACCGGGGAGAACTCCCCTGCTCTTTGAATAGTGCCATGGGATCTTTTATGTCCACCTGAGAGGGCAGATGGTGCCTCAGCATGACATCTCATCCGAAAGAGTAACCTAGAGCTTTTGATCACCCTTCCTAATAGCTCCTTGTTTGTCTTAGCGTCCGTTTTTGTCTGGTTACGCCTCCGTGAAGCGCCGTGAGACGTTTCACTATGTTAAAGGTGCAGTATAAATGCAAGTTGTTGCTGTAGATCTGTCCCTGCCTCTGCTCAACACATTCACAAGATGATGATAGGGTTACAATTGAAAGTTTCCCACTGTGACCAGCTCCAAACTTGACGATATTTAATGTTAAATGAAGGTGTGTTTCGCTTTTTCAAAACTTGAATTTTATTTTCATCCAAGCCTCTGTCTGGATATCCACTCTCAGTATGGGGGAAATGTGACATGTGACATTACTGATCTGCCACATAATGTGGCCGTGCCGTCTCATATCCCATCTTGTGACAGGAGTTAAAGAAATCAAGTTTCTCCCACAGAAGTCTACAGGGTCAGGCATTGATGGATCACAGAAAGCACTCTCCCATCCCCTGGAGCTTTCTCTGCTTTGTTTAATATTCATTCTCAGGATGTGGGCGTCACTGGCAAGGCCGGAGTTTATTGTCCATCCCTAGTTGCCCGTGAGAAGGTGGTGGTGAGCCTCCTTCTTGAACCACCGCAGTCCGTGTGGTGAAGGAACTCCCACAGTTAGCTGGGGAGTTCGAGGATTTTGACCCAGCCACGATGAAGGAATGGAGATATATTTCCAAGTTGGTTTGGTGTGTGACTTGGAGGGGAGCGTGCAGGTGACGGTCTTCCCACACACCTGCTGCCCTTGTCTTTCTAAGTGGTGGAGGTTGCGGGTTTGGGAGGTGCTGTCGAAGAAGCCTTGGCGAGTTCCTGCAATGCATCCTGTAGATAGTACACACTGCAGCCACGGTGCGCCGGTGGTGAAGGGAGTGGATGTTTAAGCCAGTGGTTGGGCTGCCAATCAAGCGGACTTTTTGTCCTGGATAGTGTTGAGCTGCTTCAGAGTTGTTGGAGCTGCCCCCATCCAGGCCAATGGAGAGTATTCCATCACACTCCTTACTGTGTGTTTGTAACAGTCTGGAATAAAATGCTATTGATGTGGCTTTCTTAGAACACACGATAGTAAATCACAGAATAGAGAATTCACTGCATTTCAAAAAGATAAAGCTCTCACTTGGGCCAATCAGATCAAATGGAATAGAACACGATCTCCAGATCATCTTGTGATGCCATCGAAATGAGTATTCCATCTCCTTGCTTTATTTTCTAATAATATCACCACTGCAGAGACAGAGCCCGAGAAATTAATACTTTTATTGCACACACCACTTTCTGTGGGATTCTGCAGCTTCTCACAATGGATAGCATTGTAGCTTGATCCAGCTGAATAGATTCTCAACATGAATAAAGGTGAGAAACAGGAATAACGCTACATGTTTGGGTAAAGCAGCTTTCTTCCTTTGTGTTATCTTCTCTCCAAAATGGGATCAATAGGCGTTGTTTAGTCTGCTGGAAATTCAATCGTTGGCTTTTGGTATGGTTGACACAAGACCAATTACTCTGTGCATGTGTCACTTGTGGAGTTCCCCCGTGGCTTGCCTTTATTTTTGGTAGCAGTCCTACAATCTTTGTCCTTCACTGCACAATGCTTCACTCCTTTTGAAAGGCTTACCGGCGTATCACGCAAACGGTCTGAATTCCCGGAGTTTACTCAATATGTTAGCCGCACCTACCCATTCAACAGCTTCCTACATCTCTGGGCTGGTGTGACTGCCACTGGCTGTGGTGGGAATGCCGCATGCCTCAGCTCTGAGAAGCATGTGCTGGACAGTTCCTTGGCCCCTTATTAATTGATGTCTTTCCTCACCAAATACGTTGACTGGCTCCCTTCCCTGCTGCCATCTTAATCGCCTTTTGGCAACAACAATACCAGGGATGAGGGACTTCAGTTATGTGGACAGACTGGAGAAGCTGGGATTGTTCTCCTTAGAGCAGAGAAGGTTAAGGGGAGTTTTGACAGAGGTGTTCAAAATGATGAGGGGGTTTTGATACAGTGGATAGGGAGAAACTGTTTCTACTGGGCAGGAAGGTCGACAACCAAAGGACACAGATTTAAGATAATTGGCAAAAGAACCAGAGGGGAGATGAGGAGAAATGTTTTTACACAGCGAGTTGTTGTGATCTAGAATGCTTTGACTAAAAGGGTGGTGGAAGCAGATTTAATAGTAACTTCCAAAAGGGAATTGGATATAAACTTGAAAAGGAAAAATTTGCAGGGTGATGGGGAAAGAGCGGGGGAACTAATTGGATATCTCTTTCAAAGAACCAGCAGATGCACGAATGGCCTCCTTCTGTGCTGTGTGATTCTATGATTCTTCGAATAGCGCCATGCGATCTTTTAGGCCCACCTGAACAGGTAGACGGGGCCTCAATTTAACGTCTCATGCAAGAGACGGCACTTCCAACAGCGCCCCCTCAGGGCAGAATCCACTTTGTCTTCTCAAGGGCAACCAGGGATGGGCAATAAATGCTGGCCTGGGCAGCGGCGCTCACATCCCGAGAATGAATTTTTAAAAACAGCCATTCAGAAGAGGAAGATGCCAAATTACATCCATGGTCTGTGCTGAGTTAGCTGATCCTAACCAGGCCAGTGGTTGTATAATTGGTTATAGAGCTAGGGAAGCTCAGAAAACCAACCGGTGCTCCTGGTCATAATCCAGTGGCCTTTGTTAGCAAGTATTTGTCTGTGCCATTTTGGGATGAGGACATGGTCAAAGCTCAGCTGTGGATGCCCCCATAGTTGAATGGCATGTTAACCGTTATTGTATAAGCTTATAATAAATGTCAACATTAAAGAATAGGTTAGCTGGGCGGTTGAAGGAAAGGGTGATAAACAGATAAAGAAAGAAAATTATTGCCAACAAAGTACTTTTGAAGTGTAGTCACTGTTGTAATGTAGGAAACGTGGCAGCCAATTTGCACACAGCAAGCTCCCACAAACAGCATGGAGATAATGATCAGATAATCTGTTTCAGTGATATTGGTTGAGGGATAAATATTGGCCAGAACACCAGGAGAATTCCCCTGCCCTTCTTTGAATAGTGCCATGGGATCTTTTACGTCCACCTGAGAGGGCAGATAGGACCTCAGTTTAACATCTCATCTGAGAGACAGCACCATTTGACTGTGCAGCACTCCCTCAGCACTGCACTGGAGTGTTGGCCTGGATGATGTGCTCAAGTCTCTGGAGTGGGGCTTGAACCCATGATCTTCCTGACTCAGAGGCGAGAGTGCTAGCAATTGAGCTACGACAAACACCTAGAGGTAGAGGAACAAGGCAGGTACATGGGATTAGGACTACCTATGGTGTGCAGAATAAACACCAACAGGGATTGGTTGGGCCGAACAGCCGGTGTCCTTGTTGTAATTTCGATGTAATTCTGTGCATAAAGAATGGCCACAGTGAGCATGGAACTGGGCTCCAGCCTAAATCAGGAGGGACGGGAAAGAAAGGTAGAAAAAGAACTTGTAATAAAAAGGTGACAACACAAACGGAATGGTGGGTGTAGCAGTTTGTAACGGGGTCAGCTTCGAATACTAACATGACAAACGATTTCACCTCGTTCACTGGCCTCTGCCCATTGGTGTGAGTATTAAGATGGCGGCAGGTCCCCAGATGTACTGCTGCAAACAACACGGGTCTCGACAGTCGTGATGGGGGTGCAAGAGCCAAAATAGAAGGCAACTTGGGTACATGCGGGAGGCAGATTATATTAAAAACCTGTTGTACGTAATGAACTGAGGTCCAATCTAACGTGCCCCACTAATACATGGTATGAAATCACTGCCGTATTCTTCAACCAGCCAATGATTGAAAAGGCTCCTGGGGAATTCAGGAGGATTTGGGAAGCACTTTGGGACAGCTGTGTTATGTCACTTAACCAGTTAATGAAAAACATTACCCCTGAGAGTGCGCCAGAGCGCTCACAGGGAGCTGTGCTCGAGATTCCTGTAAACTACCGAGGACTGTGCTGCAATTCTTACCCAGAGAGCTGGGGGTGCTGATATCCGATTACATACAATGCTCCAGCCCCACTCAAGGCTGTTCAACCTCAGATCTGATTCTTGCAGATGGAATTAAATCTGTGTGTGGCAAGGATTTCCAAGCACAACTTCACATTTTAATACTTCACCCAACTGTACTTTGCTAGCGAGGACAGAAAGTTCTCCTTTTCACATGCAGCAGATGGCCTTCACTGTAAAGCAGCTTTTATGACAGAAGGTGGAGTCTTTGCTCTCAGCAGGTTACTTTTAGAAGGCGGTGGGCTTTACTAATCTGTTAAATGAGTATTGCATGTCACTGGGTTTCTAATCAAGGGGAGGACACAATACCTTGTGCAGAAATGGAGTCACACCACACTCTCAATGCAATCACACCACACTCTCAATGCAATCACACCGCACCCTCAGTGCAATCACACCGCACTCTCAATGCAATCACACCGCACTCTCAATTCAATCACACCTCACTCTCAATGCAATCACACCGCACCCTCAGTGCAATCACACCACACTCTCAATGCAATCACACCGCACTCTCAATTCAATCACACCGCACTCTCAATGCAATCACACCACACTCTCAATTCAATCACACCGCACTCTCAATGCAATCACACCACACTCTCAATTCAATCACACCGCACTCTCAATGCAATCACACCGCACTCTCAATGCAATCACACCGCACTCTCAATTCAATCACACCACACTCTCAATTCAATCACACCGCACTCTCAATGCAATCACACCACACTCTCAATGCAATCACACCACACTCTCAATTCAATCACACCGCACTCTCAATGCAATCACACCGCACTCTCAATGCAATCACACCACACTCTCAATGCAATCACACCACACTCTCAATTCAATCACACCGCACTCTCAGTGCAATCACACCTCACTCTCAGTGCAATCACACCGCACTCTCAATGCAATCACACCGCATTCTCAATGCAATCACACCTCACTCTCAATTCAATCACACCGCATTCTCAATGCAATCACACCGCATTCTCAATTCAATCACACCGCACTCTCAATGAAATCACACCGCACTCTCAGTGCAATCACACCGCACTCTCAATGCAATCACACCGCACTCTCAATGCAATCACACCACACTCTCAATTCAATCACACCGCACTCTCAGTGCAATCACACCGCACTCTCAATGCAATCACACCGCACTCTCAATGCAATCACACCACACTCTCAATGCAATCACACCGCACTCTCAATGCAATCACACCTCACTCTCAATTCAATCACACCTCACTCTCAATGCAATCACACCGCACTCTCAATGCAATCACACCGCACTCTCAATGCAATCACACCGCACTCTCAATTCAATCACACCGCACTCTCAATGCAATCACACCGCACTCTCAATTCAATCACACCACACTCTCAATGCAATCACACCGCACTCTCAGTGCAATCACACCGCACTCTCAGTGCAATCACACCGCACTCTCAGTGCAATCACACCGCACTCTCAGTGCAATCACACCACACTCTCAGTGCAATCACACCGCACTCTCAATTCAATAACACCGCACTCTCAATTCAATCACACCGCATTCTCAGTGCAATCACACCGCACTCTCAATTCAATCACACCACACTCTCAATTCAATCACACCGCACTCTCAGTGCAATCACACCGCACTCTTAATTCAATCACACCGCACTCTCAATGCAATCACACCGCACTCTCAATTCAATCACACCGCACTCTCAGTGCAATCACACCGCACTCTCAATGCAATCACACCGCATTCTCAATGCAATCACACCTCACTCTCAATTCAATCACACCGCATTCTCAGTGCAATCACACCGCACTCTCAATTCAATCACACCACACTCTCAATTCAATCACACCGCACTCTCAGTGCAATCACACCGCACTCTCAATTCAATCACACCGCACTCTCAATGCAATCACACCGCACTCTCAATTCAATCACACCGCACTCTCAGTGCAATCACACCGCACTCTCAATGCAATCACACCGCATTCTCAATGCAATCACACCTCACTCTCAATTCAATCACACCGCATTCTCAATGCAATCACACCGCATTCTCAATTCAATCACACCGCACTCTCAATGCAATCACACCGCACTCTCAGTGCAATCACACCGCACTCTCAATGCAATCACACCGCACTCTCAATGCAATCACACCACACTCTCAATTCAATCACACCGCACTCTCAGTGCAATCACACCGCACTCTCAATGCAATCACACCGCACTCTCAATGCAATCACACCGCACTCTCAATTCAATCACACCTCACTCTCAATGCAATCACACCGCACTCTCAATGCAATCACACCGCACTCTCAGTGCAATCACACCACACTCTCAGTGCAATCACACCGCACTCTCAATTCAATCACACCGCACTCTCAATTCAACCACACCTCACTCTCAATGCAATCACACCGCACTCTCAATTCAATCACACCGCACTCTCAATGCAATCACACCGCACTCTCAATGCAATCACACCGCACTCTCAATTCAATCATACCGCACTCTCAATTCAATCACACCGCACTCTCAGTGCAATCACACCGCACTCTCAGTGCAATCACACCGCACTCTCAGTGCAATCACACCGCACTCTCAATGCAATCACACCACACTCTCAGTGCAATCACACCGCACTCTCAATTCAATCACACCGCACTCTCAGTGCAATCACACCGCACTCTCAATTCAATCACACCGCACTCTCAGTGCAATCACACCGCACTCTCAATGCAATCACACCGCACTCTCAATGCAATCACACCGCACTCTCAATTCAATCACACCTCACTCTCAATGCAATCACACCACACTCTCAGTGCAATCACACCACACTCTCAATTCAATCACACCGCACTCTCAATTCAATCACACCGCACTCTCAATTCAATCACACCGCACTCTCAGCGCAATCACACCGCACTCTCAATGCAATCACACCGCACTCTCAGTGCAATCACACCACACTCTCAATTCAATCACACCGCACTCTCAGTGCAATCACACCGCACTCTCAATTCAATCACACCGCACTCTCAATGCAATCACACCACACTCTCAATGCAATCACACCGCACTCTCAGTGCAATCACACCGCACTCTCAATTCAATCACACCGCACTCTCAATTCAATCACACCACACTCTCAATTCAATCACACCGCACTCTCAATGCAATCACACCTCACTCTCAATGCAATCACACCGCACTCTCAGTGCAATCACACCACACTCTCAATTCAATCACACCGCACTCTCAGTGCAATCACACCGCACTCTCAATGCAATCACACCGCATTCTCAGTGCAATCACACCGCACTCTCAGTGCAATCACACCGCACTCTCAATGCAATCACACCGCACTCTCAATGCAATCACACCACACTCTCAATGCAATCACACCGCACTCTCAATGCAATCACACCGCACTCTCAATGCAATCACACCGCACTCTCAGTGCAATCACACCGCACTCTCAATTCAATCACACCGCACTCTCAGTTCAATCACACCGCACTCTCAATTCAATCACACCTCACTCTCAATGCAATCACACCGCACTCTCAATTCAATCACACCGCACTCTCAATGCAATCACACCGCACTCTCAATGCAATCACACCGCACTCTCAATTCAATCACACCGCACTCTCAGTGCAATCACACCGCACTCTCAATTCAATCACACCGCACTCTCAATTCAATCACACCGCACTCTCAATTCAATCACACCGCACTCTCAATGCAATCACACCGCACTCTCAATTCAATCACACCGCACTCTCAATGCAATCACACCGCACTCTCAATGCAATCACACCGCACTCTCAATTCAATCACACCGCACTCTCAATTCAATCACACCGCACTCTCAATTCAATCACACCGCACTCTCAGTGCAATCACACCGCACTCTCAGTGCAATCACACCGCACTCTCAGTGCAATCACACCGCACTCTCAATTCAATCACACCGCACTCTCAATTCAATCACACCGCACTCTCAGTGCAATCACACCTCACTCTCAGTGCAATCACACCGCACTCTCAATTCAATCACACCGCACTCTCAATTCAATCACACCGCACTCTCAATTCAATCACACCGCACTCTCAATTCAATCACACCTCACTCTCAATGCAATCACACCGCACTCTCAATTCAATCACACCGCACTCTCAATGCAATCACACCGCACTCTCAATTCAATCACACCGCACTCTCAGTGCAATCACACCGCACTCTCAGTGCAATCACACCGCACTCTCAATTCAATCACACCGCACTCTCAATTCAATCACACCGCACTCTCAATTCAATCACACCTCACTCTCAATGCAATCACACCGCACTCTCAATTCAATCACACCGCACTCTCAATGCAATCACACCGCACTCTCAATGCAATCACACCGCACTCTCAATTCAATCACACCGCACTCTCAATTCAATCACACCGCACTCTCAGTGCAATCACACCGCACTCTCAGTGCAATCACACCGCACTCTCAATGCAATCACACCGCACTCTCAATGCAATCACACCACACTCTCAATTCAATCACACCGCACTCTCAGTGCAATCACACCGCACTCTCAATTCAATCACACCCCACTCTCAATGCAATCACACCGCACTCTCAATGCAATCACACCGCACTCTCAATGCAATCACACCACACTCTCAGTGCAATCACACCGCACTCTCAATTCAATCACACCGCACTCTCAATTCAATCACACCGCACTCTCAATTCAATCACACCTCACTCTCAATGCAATCACACCGCACTCTCAATTCAATCACACCGCACTCTCAATGCAATCACACCGCACTCTCAATTCAATCACACCGCACTCTCAATGCAATCACACCGCACTCTCAGTGCAATCACACCGCACTCTCAGTGCAATCACACCGCACTCTCAATTCAATAACACCGCACTCTCAATTCAATCACACCGCATTCTCAGTGCAATCACACCGCACTCTCAATTCAATCACACCGCACTCTCAATTCAATCACACCGCACTCTCAGTGCAATCACACCGCACTCTCAATTCAATCACACCGCACTCTCAATGCAATCACACCGCACTCTCAATTCAATCACACCGCACTCTCAGTGCAATCACACCGCACTCTCAATGCAATCACACCGCATTCTCAATGCAATCACACCTCACTCTCAATTCAATCACACCGCATTCTCAATGCAATCACACCGCATTCTCAATTCAATCACACCGCACTCTCAATGCAATCACACCGCACTCTCAGTGCAATCACACCGCACTCTCAATGCAATCACACCGCACTCTCAATGCAATCACACCACACTCTCAATTCAATCACACCGCACTCTCAGTGCAATCACACCGCACTCTCAATGCAATCACACCGCACTCTCAATGCAATCACACCGCACTCTCAATTCAATCACACCTCACTCTCAATGCAATCACACCGCACTCTCAATGCAATCACACCGCACTCTCAGTGCAATCACACCACACTCTCAGTGCAATCACACCGCACTCTCAATTCAATCACACCGCACTCTCAATTCAATCACACCTCACTCTCAATGCAATCACACCGCACTCTCAATTCAATCACACCGCACTCTCAATGCAATCACACCGCACTCTCAATGCAATCACACCGCACTCTCAATTCAATCATACCGCACTCTCAATTCAATCACACCGCACTCTCAGTGCAATCACACCGCACTCTCAGTGCAATCACACCGCACTCTCAGTGCAATCACACCGCACTCTCAATGCAATCACACCACACTCTCAGTGCAATCACACCGCACTCTCAATTCAATCACACCGCACTCTCAGTGCAATCACACCGCACTCTCAATTCAATCACACCGCACTCTCATTGCAATCACACCGCACTCTCAATGCAATCACACCGCACTCTCAATTCAATCACACCTCACTCTCAATGCAATCACACCACACTCTCAGTGCAATCACACCACACTCTCAATTCAATCACACCGCACTCTCAATTCAATCACACCGCACTCTCAGCGCAATCACACCGCACTCTCAATGCAATCACACCGCACTCTCAGTGCAATCACACCACACTCTCAATTCAATCACACCGCACTCTCAGTGCAATCACACCGCACTCTCAATTCAATCACACCGCACTCTCAATGCAATCACACCACACTCTCAATGCAATCACACCGCACTCTCAGTGCAATCACACCGCACTCTCAATTCAATCACACCGCACTCTCAATTCAATCACACCACACTCTCAATTCAATCACACCGCACTCTCAATGCAATCACACCACACTCTCAATGCAATCACACCGCACTCTCAGTGCAATCACACCACACTCTCAATTCAATCACACCGCACTCTCAGTGCAATCACACCGCACTCTCAATGCAATCACACCGCATTCTCAGTGCAATCACACCGCACTCTCAGTGCAATCACACCGCACTCTCAATGCAATCACACCGCACTCTCAATGCAATCACACCACACTCTCAATGCAATCACACCGCACTCTCAATTCAATCACACCCCACTCTCAATGCAATCACACCGCACTCTCAATGCAATCACACCGCACTCTCAATGCAATCACACCGCACTCTCAGTGCAATCACACCGCACTCTCAGTGCAATCACACCGCACTCTCAATTCAATCACACCGCACTCTCAATTCAATCACACCGCACTCTCAATTCAATCACACCTCACTCTCAATGCAATCACACCGCACTCTCAATTCAATCACACCGCACTCTCAATGCAATCACACCGCACTCTCAATGCAATCACACCGCACTCTCAATGCAATCACACCGCACTCTCAGTGCAATCACACCGCACTCTCAGTGCAATCACACCGCACTCTCAATTCAATCACACCGCACTCTCAATTCAATCACACCGCACTCTCAATTCAATCACACCTCACTCTCAATGCAATCACACCGCACTCTCAATGCAATCACACCGCACTCTCAATGCAATCACACCGCACTCTCAATTCAATCACACCGCACTCTCAATTCAATCACACCGCACTCTCAATTCAATCACACCGCACTCTCAGTGCAATCACACCGCACTCTCAGTGCAATCACACCGCACTCTCAGTGCAATCACACCGCACTCTCAGTGCAATCACACCGCACTCTCAATTCAATCACACCGCACTCTCAATTCAATCACACCGCACTCTCAGTGCAATCACACCTCACTCTCAGTGCAATCACACCGCACTCTCAATTCAATCACACCGCACTCTCAATTCAATCACACCGCACTCTCAATTCAATCACACCTCACTCTCAATGCAATCACACCGCACTCTCAATTCAATCACACCGCACTCTCAATGCAATCACACCGCACTCTCAATGCAATCACACCGCACTCTCAATTCAATCACACCGCACTCTCAGTGCAATCACACCGCACTCTCAGTGCAATCACACCGCACTCTCAATTCAATCACACCGCACTCTCAATTCAATCACACCGCACTCTCAATTCAATCACACCTCACTCTCAATGCAATCACACCGCACTCTCAATTCAATCACACCGCACTCTCAATGCAATCACACCGCACTCTCAATGCAATCACACCGCACTCTCAATGCAATCACACCGCACTCTCAATTCAATCACACCGCACTCTCAGTGCAATCACACCGCACTCTCAGTGCAATCACACCGCACTCTCAGTGCAATCACACCGCACTCTCAATGCAATCACACCGCACTCTCAATGCAATCACACCGCACTCTCAATGCAATCACACCGCACTCTCAATTCAATCACACCGCACTCTCAATTCAATCACACCCCACTCTCAATGCAATCACACCGCACTCTCAATGCAATCACACCGCACTCTCAATGCAATCACACCACACTCTCAGTGCAATCACACCGCACTCTCAATTCAATCACACCGCACTCTCAATTCAATCACACCGCACTCTCAATTCAATCACACCTCACTCTCAATGCAATCACACCGCACTCTCAATTCAATCACACCGCACTCTCAATGCAATCACACCGCACTCTCAATGCAATCACACCGCACTCTCAATGCAATCACACCGCACTCTCAATTCAATCACACCGCACTCTCAGTGCAATCACACCGCACTCTCAGTGCAATCACACCGCACTCTCAATGCAATCACACCGCACTCTCAGTGCAATCACACCGCACTCTCAATGCAATCACACCACACTCTCAGTGCAATCACACCGCACTCTCAATTCAATCACACCGCACTCTCAATGCAATCACACCGCACTCTCAATGCAATCACACCGCACTCTCAATTCAATCACACCGCACTCTCAATTCAATCACACCGCACTCTCAGTGCAATCACACCGCACTCTCAGTGCAATCACACCGCACTCTCAGTGCAATCACACCGCACTCTCAGTGCAATCACACCGCACTCTCAGTGCAATCACACCGCACTCTCAATGCAATCACACCACACTCTCAGTGCAATCACACCGCACTCTCAATTCAATCACACCGCACTCTCAATTCAATCACACCGCACTCTCAGTGCAATCACACCGCACTCTCAATGCAATCACACCACACTCTCAATGCAATCACACCACACTCTCAATTCAATCACACCACACTCTGTGCAATCACACCGCACTCTCAGTGCAATCACACCGCACTCTCAGTGCAATCACACCGCACTCTCAATTCAATCACACCGCACTCTCAATTCAATCACACCGCACTCTCAGTGCAATCACACCGCACTCTCAATGCAATCACACCGCATTCTCAGTGCAATCACACCGCACTCTCAATTCAATCACACCGCACTCTCAGTGCAATCACACCGCACTCTCAATGCAATCACACCGCACTCTCAGTGCAATCACACCGCACTCTCAATTCAATCACACCGCACTCTCAATGCAATCACACCGCACTCTCAATTCAATCACACCGCATTCTCAGTGCAATCACACCGCACTCTCAGTGCAATCACACCGCACTCTCAATGCAATGACACCGCACTCTCAGTGCAATCACACCGCACTCTCAGTGCAATCACACCGCACTCTCAATGCAATCACACCGCATTCTCAGTGCAATCACACCGCACTCTCAATTCAATCACACCGCACTCTCAGTGCAATCACACCGCACTCTCAATGCAATCACACCGCACTCTCAGTGCAATCACACCGCATTCTCAGTGCAATCACACCACACTCTCAATTCAATCACAACTCACTCTCAATGCAATCACACCGCACTCTCAGTGCAATCACACCGCACTCTCAATTCAATCACAACTCACTTTCAATTCAATCACAACTCACTCTCAATGCAATCACACCGCACTCTCAATTCAATCACAACTCACTCTCAATTCAATCACACCGCACTCTCAATTCAATCACACCGCACTCTCAATGCAATCACACCGCACTCTCAATGCAATCGCACCGCACTCTCAATTCAATCACACCGCACTCTCAGTGCAATCACACCGCACTCTCAGTGCAATCACACCACACTCTCAATGCAATCATACCACACTCTCAATGCAATCACAACACACTCTCAGTGCAATCACACCGCACTCTCAATTCAATCACACCGCACTCTCAATTCAATCACACCGCACTCTCAGTGCAATCACACCGCACTCTCAATTCAATCACACCGCACTCTCAATGCAATCACACCGCACTCTCAATTCAATCACACCGCATTCTCAGTGCAATCACACCGCACTCTCAGTGCAATCACACCGCACTCTCAATGCAATCACACCGCACTCTCAATGCAATCACACCACACTCTCAATTCAATCACACCGCACTCTCAGTGCAATCACACCGCACTCTCAATGCAATCACACCGCACTCTCAATGCAATCACACCACACTCTCAATGCAATCACACCGCACTCTCAATTCAATCACACCTCACTCTCAATGCAATCACACCGCACTCTCAATGCAATCACACCGCACTCTCAATGCAATCACACCACACTCTCAGTGCAATCACACCGCACTCTCAATTCAATCACACCGCACTCTCAATGCAATCACACCGCACTCTCAATTCAATCACACCTCACTCTCAATGCAATCACACCGCACTCTCAATTCAATCACACCGCACTCTCAATGCAATCACACCGCACTCTCAATGCAATCACACCGCACTCTCAATTCAATCACACCGCACTCTCAATTCAATCACACCGCACTCTCAATTCAATCACACCGCACTCTCAGTGCAATCACACCGCATTCTCAGTGCAATCACACCGCACTCTCAGTGCAATCACACCGCACTCTCAATACAATCACACCACACTCTCAATACAATCACACCACACTCTCAGTGCAATCACACCGCACTCTCAATTCAATCACACCGCACTCTCAATTCAATCACACCGCACTCTCAATGCAATCACACCGCACTCTCAATGCAATCACACCGCACTCTCAATTCAATCACACCGCACTCTCAGTGCAATCACACCGCACTCTCAATGCAATCACACCGCACTCTCAATGCAATCACACCTCACTCTCAATTCAATCACACCGCATTCTCAATGCAATCACACCGCATTCTCAATGCAATCACACCGCACTCTCAATGCAATCACACCACACTCTCAATTCAATCACACCGCACTCTCAGTGCAATCACACCGCACTCTCAGTGCAATCACACCGCACTCTCAGTGCAATCACACCGCACTCTCAGTGCAATCACACCGCACTCTCAATGCAATCACACCGCACTCTCAATGCAATCACACCACACTCTCAATGCAATCACACCGCACTCTCAATGCAATCACACCGCACTCTCAATTCAATCACACCTCACTCTCAATGCAATCACACCGCACTCTCAATGCAATCACACCGCACTCTCAATGCAATCACACCACACTCTCAGTGCAATCACACCGCACTCTCAATTCAATCACACCGCACTCTCAATGCAATCACACCGCACTCTCAATTCAATCACACCTCACTCTCAATGCAATCACACCGCACTCTCAATTCAATCACACCGCACTCTCAGTGCAATCACACCGCACTCTCAGTGCAATCACACCGCACTCTCAGTGCAATCACACCGCACTCTCAATGCAATCACACCACACTCTCAATGCAATCACACCGCACTCTCAATTCAATCACACCGCACTCTCAATTCAATCACACCGCACTCTCAGTGCAATCACACCGCACTCTCAATTCAATCACACCGCACTCTCAATTCAATCACACCGCACTCTCAGTGCAATCACACCGCACTCTCAATGCAATCACACCACACTCTCAATGCAATCACACCTCACTCTCAATTCAATCACACCGCACTCTCAATTCAATCACACCGCATTCTCAGTGCAATCACACCGCACTCTCAATGCAATCACACCGCACTCTCAATGCAATCACACCACACTCTCAATTCAATCACACCGCACTCTCAGTGCAATCACACCGCACTCTCAATGCAATCACACCGCACTCTCAATGCAATCACACCACACTCTCAATGCAATCACACCGCACTCTCAGTGCAATCACACCGCACTCTCAATGCAATCACACCGCACTCTCAATGCAATCACACCGCACTCTCAATGCAATCACACCGCACTCTCAATTCAATCACACCTCACTCTCAATGCAATCACACCGCACTCTCAATGCAATCACACCGCACTCTCAATTCAATCACACCTCACTCTCAATGCAATCACACCGCACTCTCAATGCAATCACACCGCACTTTCAATTCAATCACACCGCACTCTCAATGCAATCACACCGCACTCTCAATTCAATCACACCTCACTCTCAATGCAATCACACCGCACTCTCAATTCAATCACACCTCACTCTCAATGCAATCACACCTCACTCTCAATGCAATCACACCGCACTCTCAATGCAATCACACCGCACTTTCAATGCAATCACACCGCACTCTCAATGCAATCACACCGCACTCTCAATTCAATCACACCGCACTCTCAATGCAATCACACCGCACTCTCAATTCAATCACACCGCACTCTCAATTCAATCACACCGCACTCTCAGTGCAATCACACCGCACTCTCAGTGCAATCACACCGCACTCTCAGTGCAATCACACCGCACTCTCAGTGCAATCACACCGCACTCTCAGTGCAATCACACCACACTCTCAGTGCAATCACACCACACTCTCAGTGCAATCACACCGCACTCTCAGTGCAATCACACCGCACTCTCAATGCAATCACACCACACTCTCAGTGCAATCACACCGCACTCTCAATTCAATCACACCGCACTCTCAATTCAATCACACCGCACTCTCAGTGCAATCACACCGCACTCTCAATGCAATCACACCGCACTCTCAATTCAATCACACCGCATTCTCAGTGCAATCACACCGCACTCTCAGTGCAATCACACCGCACTCTCAATGCAATCACACCGCACTCTCAGTGCAATCACACCACACTCTCAGTGCAATCACACCGCACTCTCAGTGCAATCACACCGCACTCTCAGTGCAATCACACCGCACTCTCAGTGCAATCACACCGCACTCTCAATTCAATCACACCGCACTCTCAATGCAATCACACCGCACTCTCAATGCAATCACACCGCACTCTCAATTCAATCACACCGCACTCTCAGTGCAATCACACCGCACTCTCAATGCAATCACACCGCACTCTCAATTCAATCACACCGCACTCTCAGTGCAATCACACCGCACTCTCAATGCAATCACACCGCACTCTCAATTCAATCACACCGCATTCTCAGTGCAATCACACCGCACTCTCAATTCAATCACACCGCACTCTCAGTACAATCACACCGCACTCTCAATGCAATCACACCGCACTCTCAGTGCAATCACACCACACTCTCAATTCAATCACACCGCACTCTCAGTGCAATCACACCGCACTCTCAGTGCAATCACACCGCACTCTCAATGCAATCACACCGCACTCTCAGTGCAATCACACCGCATTCTCAGTGCAATCACACCACACTCTCAATTCAATCACAACTCACTCTCAATGCAATCACACCGCACTCTCAGTGCAATCACGCCGCACTCTCAATTCAATCACAACTCACTCTCAATTCAATCACAACTCACTCTCAATGCAATCACACCGCACTCTCAGTGCAATCACACCGCACTCTCAATTCAATCACACCTCACTCTCAATGCAATCACACCGCACTCTCAATTCAATCACACCGCACTCTCAATGCAATCACACCGCACTCTCAATGCAATCACACCGCACTCTCAATTCAATCACACCGCACTCTCAATTCAATCACACCGCACTCTCAGTGCAATCACACCGCACTCTCAGTGCAATCACACCGCACTCTCAGTGCAATCACACCGCACTCTCAGTGCAATCACACCGCACTCTCAATGCAATCACACCACACTCTCAGTGCAATCACACCGCACTCTCAGTGCAATCACACCGCACTCTCAATGCAATCACACCACACTCTCAATGTAATCACAACACACTCTCAGTGCAATCACACCGCACTCTCAATTCAATCACACCGCACTCTCAATTCAATCACACCGCACTCTCAATTCAATCACACCGCATTCTCAGTGCAATCACACCGCACTCTCAGTGCAATCACACCACACTCTCAATGCAATCACACCGCACTCTCAGTGCAATCACACCGCACTCTCAATGCAATCACACCGCACTCTCAATGCAATCACACCACACTCTCAATTCAATCACACCGCACTCTCAGTGCAATCACACCGCACTCTCAATGCAATCACACCGCACTCTCAATGCAATCACACCACACTCTCAATGCAATCACACCGCACTCTCAATTCAATCACACCTCACTCTCAATGCAATCACACCGCACTCTCAATGCAATCACACCGCACTCTCAATTCAATCACACCGCACTCTCAGTGCAATCACACCGCACTCTCAATGCAATCACACCGCACTCTCAATGCATTCACACCGCACTCTCAGTGCAATCACACCGCACTCTCAATGCAATCACACCGCACTCTCAGTGCAATCACACCGCACTCTCAATGCAATCACACCACACTCTCAGTGCAATCACACCGCACTCTCAATTCAATCACACCGCACTCTCAATTCAATCACACCGCACTCTCAATGCAATCACATCGCACTCTCAATTCAATCACACCGCACTCTCAGTGCAATCACACCGCACTCTCAATGCAATCACACCGCACTCTCAATGCAATCACACCTCACTCTCAATTCAATCACACCGCACTCTCAATGCAATCACACCGCATTCTCAATGCAATCACACCGCACTCTCAATGCAATCACACCACACTCTCAATTCAATCACACCGCACTCTCAGTGCAATCACACCGCACTCTCAATTCAATCACACCGCACTCTCAATTCAATCACACCGCACTCTCAATTCAATCACACCGCACTCTCAGTGCAATCACACCGCACTCTCAGTGCAATCACACCGCACTCTCAGTGCAATCACACCGCACTCTCAGTGCAATCACACCGCACTCTCAGTGCAATCACACCACACTCTCAGTGCAATCACACCGCACTCTCAGTGCAATCACACCGCACTCTCAGTGCAATCACACCGCACTCTCAATGCAATCACACCACACTCTCAGTGCAATCACACCGCACTCTCAATTCAATCACACCGCACTCTCAATTCAATCACACCGCACTCTCAGTGCAATCACACCGCATTCTCAGTGCAATCACACCGCACTCTCAGTGCAATCACACCGCACTCTCAATGCAATCACACCGCACTCTCAATGCAATCACACCGCACTCTCAATGCAATCACACCGCACTCTCAATGCAATCACACCGCACTCTCAATTCAATCACACCTCACTCTCAATGCAATCACACCGCACTCTCAATGCAATCACACCGCACTCTCAATGCAATCACACCACACTCTCAGTGCAATCACACCGCACTCTCAATTCAATCACACCGCACTCTCAATGCAATCACACCGCACTCTCAATTCAATCACACCTCACTCTCAATGCAATCACACCGCACTCTCAATTCAATCACACCGCACTCTCAATGCAATCACACCGCACTCTCAATTCAATCACACCGCACTCTCAATGCAATCACACCGCACTCTCAATGCAATCACACCGCACTCTCAATGCAATCACACCGCACTCTCAATTCAATCACACCGCACTCTCAATTCAATCACACCGCACTCTCAATTCAATCACACCGCACTCTCAGTGCAATCACACCGCACTCTCAGTGCAATCACACCGCACTCTCAAGTGCAATCACACCGCACTCTCAATGCAATCACACCACACTCTCAATGCAATCACACCGCACTCTCAATTCAATCACACCGCACTCTCAATTCAATCACACCGCACTCTCAATTCAATCACACCGCACTCTCAGTGCAATCACACCGCACTCTCAATTCAATCACACCGCACTCTCAATTCAATCACACCGCACTCTCAGTGCAATCACACCACACTCTCAATGCAATCACACCGCACTCTCAGTGCAATCACACCGCACTCTCAATGCAATCACACCACACTCTCAATTCAATCACACCGCACTCTCAATTCAATCACACCGCACTCTCAGTGCAATCACACCGCACTCTCAATGCAATCACACCGCACTCTCAATGCAATCAAACCACACTCTCAATTCAATCACACCGCACTCTCAGTGCAATCACACCGCACTCTCAATGCAATCACACCGCACTCTCAATGCAATCACACCGCACTCTCAATGCAATCACACCGCACTCTCAATGCAATCACACCGCACTCTCAGTGCAATCACACCGCACTCTCAGTGCAATCACACCGCACTCTCAGTGCAATCACACCGCACTCTCAATGCAATCACACCGCACTCTCAATGCAATCACACCGCACTCTCAATGCAATCACACCGCACTCTCAATTCAATCACACCTCACTCTCAATGCAATCACACCGCACTCTCAATGCAATCACACCGCACTCTCAATTCAATCACACCTCACTCTCAATGCAATCACACCGCACTCTCAATGCAATCACACCGCACTTTCAATTCAATCACACCGCACTCTCAATGCAATCACACCGCACTCTCAATTCAATCACACCTCACTCTCAATGCAATCACACCGCACTCTCAATTCAATCACACCGCACTCTCAATGCAATCACACCTCACTCTCAATGCAATCACACCGCACTCTCAATGCAATCACACCGCACTGTCAATGCAATCACACCGCACTCTCAATGCAATCACACCGCACTCTCAATGCAATCACACCTCACTCTCAATTCAATCACACCGCATTCTCAGTGCAATCACACCGCACTCTCAATGCAATCACACCGCACTCTCAATGCAATCAAACCACACTCTCAATTCAATCACACCGCACTCTCAGTGCAATCACACCGCACTCTCAATGCAATCACACCGCACTCTCAATGCAATCACACCGCACTCTCAATGCAATCACACCGCACTCTCAATGCAATCACACCGCACTCTCAGTGCAATCACACCGCACTCTCAATGCAATCACACCGCACTCTCAATGCAATCACACCGCACTCTCAATGCAATCACACCGCACTCTCAATGCAATCACACCGCACTCTCAATTCAATCACACCTCACTCTCAATGCAATCACACCGCACTCTCAATGCAATCACACCGCACTCTCAATTCAATCACACCTCACTCTCAATGCAATCACACCGCACTCTCAATGCAATCACACCGCACTTTCAATTCAATCACACCGCACTCTCAATGCAATCACACCGCACTCTCAATTCAATCACACCTCACTCTCAATGCAATCACACCGCACTCTCAATTCAATCACACCGCACTCTCAATGCAATCACACCTCACTCTCAATGCAATCACACCGCACTCTCAATGCAATCACACCGCACTGTCAATGCAATCACACCGCACTCTCAATGCAATCACACCGCACTCTCAATTCAATCACACCGCACTCTCAATGCAATCACACCGCACTCTCAATGCAATCACACCGCACTCTCAATGCAATCACACCGCACTCTCAATGCAATCACACCGCACTCTCAATTCAATCACACCGCACTCTCAATTCAATCACACCGCACTCTCAATTCAATCACACCGCACTCTCAGTGCAATCACACCGCACTCTCAGTGCAATCACACCGCACTCTCAGTGCAATCACACCGCACTCTCAGTGCAATCACACCGCACTCTCAATTCAATCACACCGCACTCTCAATTCAATCACACCGCACTCTCAATTCAATCACACCGCACTCTCAATTCAATCACACCGCACTCTCAATTCAATCACACCGCACTCTCAGTGCAATCACACCGCACTCTCAGTGCAATCACACCGCACTCTCAGTGCAATCACACCGCACTCTCAGTGCAATCACACCGCACTCTCAGTGCAATCACACCGCACTCTCAGTGCAATCACACCGCACTCTCAGTGCAATCACACCGCACTCTCAATGCAATCACACCACACTCTCAGTGCAATCACACCGCACTCTCAATTCAATCACACCGCACTCTCAATTCAATCACACCGCACTCTCAGTGCAATCACACCGCACTCTCAATTCAATCACACCGCACTCTCAATTCAATCACACCGCACTCTCAGTGCAATCACACCGCACTCTCAATGCAATCACACCACACTCTCAATGCAATCACAACGCACTCTCAATGCAATCACACCACACTCTCAATGCAATCACACCGCACTCTCAGTGCAATCACACCACACTCTCAATTCAATCACACCGCACTCTCAGTGCAATCACACCGCACTCTCAATGCAATCACACCGCACTCTCAATTCAATCACACCGCAATCTCAGTGCAATCACACCGCACTCTCAGTGCAATCACACCGCACTCTCAATGCAATCACACCGCACTCTCAGTGCAATCACACCGCACTCTCAGTGCAATCACACCGCACTCTCAGTGCAATCACACCGCACTCTCAGTGCAATCACACCGCACTCTCAGTGCAATCACACCGCACTCTCAATTCAATCACACCGCACTCTCAATGCAATCACACCGCACTCTCAATTCAATCACACCGCACTCTCAGTGCAATCACACCGCACTCTCAATGCAATCACACCGCATTCTCAGTGCAATCACACCGCACTCTCAATTCAATCACACCGCACTCTCAGTGCAATCACACCGCACTCTCAATGCAATCACACCGCACTCTCAGTGCAATCACACCACACTCTCAATTCAATCACACCGCACTCTCAGTGCAATCACACCGCACTCTCAGTGCAATCACACCGCACTCTCAATGCAATCACACCGCACTCTCAGTGCAATCACACCGCATTCTCAGTGCAATCACACCACACTCTCAATTCAATCACAACTCACTCTCAATGCAATCACACCGCACTCTCAGTGCAATCACGCCGCACTCTCAATTCAATCACAACTCACTCTCAATTCAATCACAACTCACTCTCAATGCAATCACACCGCACTCTCAGTGCAATCACACCGCACTCTCAATTCAATCACACCTCACTCTCAATGCAATCACACCGCACTCTCAATTCAATCACACCGCACTCTCAATGCAATCACACCGCACTCTCAATGCAATCACACCGCACTCTCAATTCAATCACACCGCACTCTCAATTCAATCACACCGCACTCTCAGTGCAATCACACCGCACTCTCAGTGCAATCACACCGCACTCTCAGTGCAATCACACCGCACTCTCAGTGCAATCACACCGCACTCTCAATGCAATCACACCACACTCTCAGTGCAATCACACCGCACTCTCAGTGCAATCACACCGCACTCTCAATGCAATCACACCACACTCTCAATGCAATCACAACACACTCTCAGTGCAATCACACCGCACTCTCAATTCAATCACACCGCACTCTCAATTCAATCACACCGCACTCTCAGTGCAATCACACCGCACTCTCAATGCAATCACACCACACTCTCAATGCAATCACACCGCACTCTCAGTGCAATCACACCACACTCTCAATTCAATCACACCGCACTGTCAGTGCAATCACACCGCACTCTCAATTCAATCACACCGCACTCTCAATGCAATCACACCGCACTCTCAATTCAATCACACCGCATTCTCAGTGCAATCACACCGCACTCTCAGTGCAATCACACCGCACTCTCAATGCAATCACACCGCACTCTCAATGCAATCACACCACACTCTCAATTCAATCACACCGCACTCTCAGTGCAATCACACCGCACTCTCAATGCAATCACACCGCACTCTCAATGCAATCACACCGCACTCTCAATGCAATCACACCGCACTCTCAATTCAATCACACCTCACTCTCAATTCAATCACACCTCACTCTCAATGCAATCACACCGCACTCTCAATTCAATCACACCGCACTCTCAATGCAATCACACCACACTCTCAGTGCAATCACACCGCACTCTCAGTGCAATCACACCGCACTCTCAGTGCAATCACACCACACTCTCAGTGCAATCACACCGCACTCTCAGTGCAATCACACCGCACTCTCAGTGCAATCACACCGCACTCTCAGTGCAATCACACCGCACTCTCAGTGCAATCACACCGCACTCTCAGTGCAATCACACCGCACTCTCAGTGCAATCACACCGCACTCTCAATGCAATCACACCGCACTCTCAGTGCAATCACACCACACTCTCAGTGCAATCACACCGCACTCTCAGTGCAATCACACCGCACTCTCAGTGCAATCACACCACACTCTCAGTGCAATCACACCACACTCTCAATTCAATCACACCGCACTCTCAGTGCAATCACACCGCACTCTCAATTCAATCACACCGCACTCTCAATTCAATCACACCGCACTCTCAATTCAATCACACCGCACTCTCAATTCAATCACACCGCACTCTCAATTCAATCACACCGCACTCTCAATGCAATCACACCGCACTCTCAATTCAATCACACCGCACTCTCAATTCAATCACACCGCACTCTCAATGCAATCACACCACACTCTCAGTGCAATCACACCGCACTCTCAATGCAATCACACCACACTCTCAGTGCAATCACACCGCACTCTCAGTGCAATCACACCGCACTCTCAATGCAATCACAACACACTCTCAGTGCAATCACACCGCACTCTCAATTCAATCACACCGCACTCTCAATTCAATCACACCGCACTCTCAATGCAATCACACCACACTCTCAATGCAATCACACCGCACTCTCAGTGCAATCACACCGCACTCTCAATTCAATCACACCGCACTCTCAATTCAATCACACCGCACTCTCAGTGCAATCACACCGCACTCTCAATTCAATCACACCGCACTCTCAGTGCAATCACACCGCACTCTCAATTCAATCACACCGCACTCTCAATTCAATCACACCGCACTCTCAGTGCAATCACACCGCACTCTCAATGCAATCACACCGCACTCTCAGTGCAATCACACCGCACTCTCAGTGCAATCACACCGCACTCTCAGTGCAATCACACCGCACTCTCAGTGCAATCACACCGCACTCTCAGTGCAATCACACCGCATTCTCAGTGCAATCACACCGCACTCTCAATGCAATCACAACTCACTCTCAATGCAATCACACCGCACTCTCAGTGCAATCACACCGCACTCTCAATTCAATCACACCGCACTCTCAGTGCAATCACACCGCACTCTCAATGCAATCACACCGCACTCTCAGTGCAATCACACCGCACTCTCAGTGCAATCACACCGCACTCTCAGTGCAATCACACCGCACTCTCAATGCAATCACACCGCACTCTCAGTGCAATCACACCGCACTCTCAGTGCAATCACACCGCATTCTCAGTGCAATCACACCACACTCTCAATTCAATCACAACTCACTCTCAATGCAATCACACCGCACTCTCAGTGCAATCACACCGCACTCTCAATTCAATCACAACTCACTCTCAATTCAATCACAACTCACTCTCAATGCAATCACACCGCACTCTCAGTGCAATCACACCGCACTCTCAATTCAATCACACCGTACTCTCAGTGCAATCACACCACACTCTCAGTGCAATCACACCGCACTCTCAGTGCAATCACACCACACTCTCAATTCAATCACACCGTACTCTCAGTGCAATCACACCGCACTCTCAATGCAATCACACCGCACTCTCAATGCAATCACACCACACTCTCAGTGCAATCACACCGCACTCTCAATGCAATCACACCGCACTCTCAATGCAATCACACCGCACTCTCAGTGCAATCACACCGCACTCTCAATGCAATCACACCACACTCTCAGTGCAATCACACCGCACTCTCAATGCAATCACACCACACTCTCGCTGCAATCACACCTCACTCTCAATGCAATCACACCGCACTCTAAGTGCAATCACACCACACTCTCAATGCAATCACACCGCACTCTCAATGCAATCACACCGCACTCTCACTGCAATCACACCTCACTCTCAATGCAATCACACCGCACTCTAAGTGCAATCACACCGCACTCTCAATGCAATCACACCGCACTCTCAATGCAATCACACCACACTCTCAATGCAATCACACCTCACTCTCAATGCAATCACACCGCACTCTAAGTGCAATCACACCTCACTCTCAATGCAATCACACCGCACTCTAAGTGCAATCACACCACACTCTCAATGCAATCACACCGCACTCTCAATGCAATCACACCGCACTCTCACTGCAATCACACCTCACTCTCAATGCAATCACACCGCACTCTAAGTGCAATCACACCGCACTCTCAATGCAATCACACCGCACTCTCAATGCAATCACACCACACTCTCAATGCAATCACACCGCACTCTCAATGCAATCACACCGCACTCTCAATGCAATCACACCGCACTCTCAATGCAATCACACCGCACTCTCAATGCAATCACAACGCACTCTCAGTGCAATCACACCACACTCTCAATGCAATCACACCGCACTCTCGCTGCAATCACACCTCACTCTCAGTGCAATCACACCTCACTCTCAGTGCAATCACACCACACTCTCAATGCAATCACACCGCACTCTCAATGCAATCACACCGCACTCTCAATGCAATCACACCGCACTCTCAATGCAATCACACCGCACTCTCAATGCAATCACACCGCACTCTCAATGCAATCACACCGCACTCTCAATGCAATCACACCGCACTCTCAGTGCAATCACACCACACTCTCAATGCAATCACACCGCACTCTCAATGCAATCACACAACACTCTCAATGCAATCACACCGCACTCTCAGTGCAATCACACCGCACTCTCAATGCAATCACACCACACTCTCACTGCAATCACACCTCACTCTCAGTGCAATCACACCGCACTCTCAATTCAATCACACCGCACTCTCAATGCAATCACACCGCACTCTCAATGCAATCACACCACACTCTCAGTGCAATCACACCGCACTCTCAGTGCAATCACACCGCACTCTCAATGCAATCACACCACACTCTCAGTGCAATCACACCGCACTCTCAATGCAATCACACCGCAATCTCAATGCAATCACACCGCACTCTTCATGCAATCACACCGCATTCTCAATGCAATCACACCGCACTCTCAATGCAATCACACCACACTCTCAATGCAATCACACCACACTCTCAATTCAATCACACCACACTCTCAATGCAATCACACCACACTCTCAATGCAATCACACCAAATATCTCAATGCAATCACACCGCACTCTCAATTCAATCACACCGCACTCTCAATGCAATCACACCACACTCTCAATGCAATCACACCAAATATCTCAATGCAATCACACCGCACTCTCAATTCAATCACACCGCACTCTCAATGCAATCACACCAAATATCTCAATGCAATCACACCACACTCTCAATGCAATCACACCGCACTCTCAATGCAATCACACCGCACTCTCAATGCAATCACACCAAATATCTCAATGCAATCACACCGCACTCTCAATGCAATCACACCACACTCTCAATTCAATCACACCGCACTCTCAATTCAATCACACCGCACTCTCAATTCAATCACACCGCACTCTCAATGCAATCACACCGCACTCTCAATGCAATCACACGGCATTCTCAATGCAATCACACCGCACTCTCAATGCAATCACACCGCACTCTCAATGCAATCACACCGCACTCTCAATGCAATCACACCGCATTCTCAATTCAATCACACCGCACTCTCAATTCAATCACACCGCACTCTCAATGCAATCACACCGCACTCTCAATGCAATCACACCGCACTCTCAATGCAATCACACCGCACTCTCAATGCAATCACACCGCACTCTCAATTCAATCACACCGCACTCTCAATTCAATCACACCGCACTCTCAATGCAATCACACTGCACTCTCAATGCAATCACACCGCACTCTCAATGCAATCTCACCTCACTCTCAATTCAATCACACCACACTCTCAATTCAATCACACCACACTCTCAATTCAATCACACCGCACTCTCAATTCAATCACACCGCACTCTCAATTCAATCACACCGCACTCTCAATGCAATCACACCACACTCTCAATTCAATCACACCGCACTCTCAATGCAATCACACCGCACTCTCAATGCAATCACACCGCACTCTCAATGCAATCACACCGCACTCTCAATTCAATCACACCGCACTCTCAATGCAATCACACCGCACTCTCAATGCAATCACACCGCACTCTCAATGCAATCACACCGCACTCTCAATTCAATCACACCACACTCTCAATTCAATCACACCTCACTCTCAATGCAATCACACCACACTCTCAATGCAATCACACCACACTCTCAATGCAATCACACCTCACTCTCAATTCAATCACACCACACTCTCAATGCAATCACACCGCACTCTCAATTCAATCACACCACACTCTCAATTCAATCACACCGCACTCTCAAGTCCTAAACAGTCATTCTTCTAAAACTACACCATGAACTTGAGCTCATCCAAAACTCTGCTCCCTGCATCCTAACTCACACTAAGTTCCGTTCACCCATTATCACCCCCCTTAACTTACTGACCTACATTGGCTCCCAGTCCAGCAATGCCTCAGATTTAAAATACTCATCCTTTTGTTCAAATCCCTCCATGGCCTCACCCCACCCCATCTCTGTAACCTCCTTCCGTTCTACAGCCCTCCAAGAACTCGGTGTTCCTCCAACTCTGACCTCTTCTGCGTCCCTGATTTCCTTCACCCCACCAATGGTGGCCGAGCCATCAGCTATCTAGGCCCTCAGCTCTGGAATTCCCTCTCTAAACCTCTCTACCTCTCTCTCTCCTCCTTTAAGACCCTCCTTAAAACCCACCTCTTTGACCAAGCTTTCGGTTAACTTTCTTACTGTCCCTTTCTTTGCCTCGGTGTCAATTTGTTTTGTCTGATTACGCTCCTGTGAAGCACCTTGGGATGTTTTACTGGGTTAAAGGCGCTATATAAATGCAAGTTGTTCCTGTTTTAGTTTAAGAAAAAACATTCAAAAACAGAAGCTGGACTTGAATTAGTGCTCCAGTTGGTACAGTGATAGGAACTCCACCCGACCCCAAGCAGACTGTTCCCAACTGGGGCGATTTCAGCTTCTGTGCATCTCCCCACTTCCACCCTTTAATATGTAGGCATCATCCCTTTAACACAGTGACACTTACAGGAAGTATATATACATATAAAAGAGAGAGATAAAAAATTATATATTTAGCTGTACTTTGCCATCTCCTAGTAGATGGTTATGTCGTTTAAAGTGACTTGCCTGCAAGCACTCAAGCCAAGGAAGGGAGGAAAATATTGCCTAGAGGCATCTTTGGTAACCAGCAAGTTAAATTATAGGTTCTTTGAAGGAACATATGAACATGGGAACAGGAGTAGGCCATTCAGCCCCTCGAGTCTGTTCCAGAATTCAATTAGATCATGGCTGATCTGTTTCTTAACTCCATCTACTCGCCTTGGTTCCATAACCATTGATACCCTTGCTTAACAAGAATCTATTAATCTCAGTTTTGAATTCCATGTGCTCTCATTTTTGTTAACAGTCTCTTATGTGGAACCTTGTCGAATGCCTTCTGGAAGTCCATATAAACAACATCCATAGATACTCCCTTATCTACCATGTTAGTTAACTCCTCAAAAAATTCAACTAGGTTCGTTAGACATGACTTCCCCTTTACAAATCCATGCTGGCTCTCTCTGATCAGCTCATATTTCTCCAAATGCTCAGTCACTCTGTCACTAAACAAATTCTAGTAACTTCCCCACAACTGACATTAGACTAATAGTTTATCTCTCTTACCCTTCTTAAATAATGGAGTGATAATGGCAATTTTCCAATCCAAGAGGACAATTCCTGAACCGAGAGAGTTTTGGAAGATCATCACTAATGCATCAACAATTCCCTCACCTACTTCTTTTAATACCCTGGGCTGGAAACCATCGGGTCCTGGAGATTTATCTCTCTTTAATAACATTAGTTTCTCCATCAGCATTTTTTTTACTAATATTAAAGCTAATTAGTTCCTTCCCTTTATTTATTTTTAGTTTTCCTTGTATCTGTGACTTTATCCACATCCCCTACTGTGAAGACTGACACAAAGTAGTTATTTAGTAAATCTGCTATTTCTGATTTCCAATTACAATATTACCTGCGTCTGTCATTGAGTGGCCCACATTACTCTTAGCCACCCTCTTTCTCTTAATATATTTGTAAAAACCTTTAATGTTGTCCTTGATATCCCAATCTCATAGTCGCTTTTTGCGGCTCCTACCACTTTGTATCCCTTTGCTGTTTTTTATATCTCTCCCAGATCTCTACTGTTCTTTGGACAAAGGCATTTTATATGTTAACTCCAGCTTGGCCAAACAGACGGAATCGTGTTTCTCGATTTCTGTTAGGTATCAAAAGTAAACTATTAGGCTGCCAGAAAGCCATCAATTTATGCCATTTCTACCTTGCCCAATCCAAATTGTAGACTTTCATAGCACAGTAAGAGGCCATTTGACCCACTGGACCTATGCCAGCTCTCTGAAGTCCCATTCTCCTTCCCTTTGCCCATACCCTTTTAAATTATTGTTTTTCAAATATTTAATATGTTGTGGATTCTGGTTCCCCCACTGTTTCTGGTAGGACATTCCATATCCTAACAATCCACTGCATAAAGAAACTTTCTCCAGACCTTTTTCCTTTCTTCTTTTGGTAGTGACCTTCCATTTATGCCCTCTAGTTAGCAACTCACCAGTTGGCATTTTGTTTGCCTGAGTGTTAAGAAAAAAATGTTTGATTGTTAAAGGAAGAGATGCCTTATAAACCACGACTCACTCAGTGATTCATCTCCTGTCTCACCTAATCTTTACAAGGAGCACGGAAGAAAAATACACTGAGCAAATCTGGGGTAAAATCAACAAACACTCTGTTTTCAAGTATTTGCTAAGAAGAAGATGAAAGGATTTTGGACTCTTGTATTGTATTAGTATCTCGCTGTGCGTAAATATATCTAAAGAAGTAGTTTAACCTGTAAATGTTAGTCTGGCACCAAATTATTTTCCACAGGTTGATACCATGGCTTAGAGGGTAATTTGAGGACAGGTTGCATAAACTTGGCTTGTATTCCCATGAGGATGGGAGATTGAGGGGTGATCTGATCAAGGTGTTATCTGATCGAGGTGCTTAAAATGTTAAAAGAATTCAATAGGGTAGATGATACAGGGAAACTATTTCCTCTGGTGGGCGAATCAAGAGCAAGGGGGCATAATCTTAAAATTAGAGCCAGGCTGTTCAGGAGGAAAATCAGGAAGCACTTTTTCACACAAAGGGTGGTAGAAATCTGGAACTCTCTCCCCCAAAAGGCTGTGGATGCTGGGGGACTATTGGAGATTTAAAGACCAAGATTGATAGGTTTTTGTTGGGTTCGGGTATCAAGGGGTATGAAGCAAAGGCAGGTAAATAGAGTTGAGCTACAGATCAGCCATGATCTAATTGAATGGCGGAGCAAGCCCAAGGGGCTGAATGGCCTCCTCCTGTTCCTATGTTCCACTTTGAGATGAAAAAAGAACGTGTTGGGCATCCCATATATGCTCCAGTAGGATGATTTACTATGATCGGGGTTAATGCAGACCCATAGCCACCACAGAATAAAGGTGCAAGTTATGGTTCATAAAGGAGATGGTTTGCTTATGAAAATGGCCAATTAGTGTTGAACACCAAGGAAAAAGTCTAAACTTTAACACCCAGCTCCTAACAATCTTATCTCTCGGGCAAGGCTCAGGCTTAAGGTCCAAGAGGGACATATTAGATCCCATTTCAAGCTAATACCACGTCCTTGCCTCCTTCACCCCATTCACAGCAGGCTACCAATGTGATTGAGGCCAATCTCCTCAGTTATATGGGCAACTACTATAAACACAATCAAATGCAGGAAATCAAAGGGTTAACTTAGTCCTGATAAGGCCAAGCATCCTAATAAAGCATTTTCCAGATGATGCTGTTATTTAGCATTGCTTTTCAGTCGAGCGAAGGTACTCAGAGAATGACAGTAATTACAGAGATCCATCTGCAGTTCGCCTGACAGGGCCGCTTATAAGCAACACCCAAAAACACACACACACACACACAAACACAAATTATATATATATACAAAGATCTAATCAAACAAGTATTCATCTTACTCCGAGTATAGATTATATTTCCAATGCCAATTACTCGTGAAATCTCAAGGACTGATGCGTTAATTGAATATCTGTGTTTGCAGTGCTCTTAGACTCAGGGCTGACACATGAACGAAGGGCAAAAGATACACAGTGCAGTAAACAAATACATTTTTGGACAAAATCCCAACAGACAAAACCCTTTCCCACCCACTGATACTGTACAGACCAAAACCCTTCCCATTTGTTCCCATGGTCTACAATTCCAATGGACCAAAGTCCTTTCCATTTCATAGAAAGAAAGACTTGCATTTATATAGTGCCTTTCATGACCTCAGGATATCCCAAAGTGCTTTACAGCCACTGAAGTACTTTTGAAGTGTGGTCTTGTAGGAAATGCAGCAGCCAATTTGCACACAGCAAGCTCCCACGAACAGCAATGTGATAATGATCAGATAATCTGCTTTAAGTGTGGGTTGAGGGATAAATGTTGGTTTAATTATCGATTAGTAACTCCACCTGTTCATGAAGATGATACAATCTTAAATCCTTACAGTAAACTTACAGCACAGAAGGAGGCCATAGAGCCCATCATGCCTATGTCGACTCTTTGAAAGAGCTATCCAATTAGTCCCACTTCCTCGCTCTTACTCTCATTATATGGAATTTCTTCCATTCATTCTCAGTTAGAGAATCCCATCAGACAAAACCATTCACTATTCACTCCCACTGTACGTAATCCCGTTGGACCAAACCTTTCATTTTCTCATCTTGACGCTGGCTCTTTAACTGTGATGACAAATGCGGAATCCTAGCGTCTAGCATTGACCCAACTGGGAAGATTAAATGGAGCTGACGATTAAACATTGTTCAAGATGCTGGGAACAATAATAATGACAGCCGGAAGGACTAGCGCCCTGCCTCTGTCAGCACCTCTCTGTGAGCAGGATTACAGAGTCAAAGCTTATTGAAACACTCTGACAAACACGGCCTGTTGTTATTTTTTTTTGGTAACCAATTGTGACTTCTCATTCAAAACATTTACAACAATTACATTAAACTTACTAATTCTCCAGCATAATTATCATCACTGCTGTGTGGTCCTGGCTGTCCATATCTACCGTGACGCCAGCCGAAAGGCCCAAAACCAAATAAATTACTAACCCTGAAAAACCCCATCTCTCAATCAATTGCTGACCAGCTGATAGATCTCATCCCATCAATTACTGACCAGCTGATAGACCCCATCCCATCAATTGCTGACCAGCTGATAGACCCCATCCCATCAATTACTGACCAGCTGATAGACCCCATCCCATCAATTACTGACCAGCTGATAGACCCCATCCCATCAATTACTGACCAGCTGATAGACCCCATCCCCCAATCCATTACTGACCAGCTGATAGACCCCATCCCCCAATCAATTACTGACCAGCTGATAGACCCCATCCCCCCAATCCATTACTGACCAGCTGATAGACCCCATCCCCCAATCAATTACTGACCAGCTGATAGACCCCATCCCCCAATCCATTACTGACCAGCTGATAGAACCCATCCCCCAATCAATTACTCGCCAGCTGATAGAACCCATCCCCAATCAATTACTGACCAGCTGATAGACCCCATCCCCCAATCAATTACTGACCAGCTGATAGACCCCATCCCCCAATCAATTACTGACCAGCTGATAGACCCCATCCCCCAATCAATTACTCGCCAGCTGATAGAACCCATCCCCAATCAATTACTGACCAGCTGATAGACCCCATCCCCAATCAATTACTGACCAGCTGATAGAACCCATCCCCCAATCAATTACTGACCAGCTGATAGACCCCATCCCCCCAATCCATTACTGACCAGCTGATAGACCCCATCCCCCAATCAATTACTGACCAGCTGATAGACCCCATCCCCCAATCAATTACTCGCCAGCTGATAGAACCCATCCCCAATCAATTACTGACCAGCTGATAGACCCCATCCCCCAATCAATTACTCGCCAGCTGATAGAACCCATCCCCAATCAATTACTGACCAGCTGATAGAACCCATCCCCCAATCAATTACTGACCAGCTGATAGACCCCATCCCCCAATCCATTACTGACCAGCTGATAGAACCCATCCCCCAATCAATTACTCGCCAGCTGATAGACCCCATCCCCCAATCCATTACTGACCAGCTGATAGACCCCATCCCCCAATCAATTACTCGCCAGCTGATAGAACCCATCCCCAATCAATTACTGACCAGCTGATAGACCCCATCCCCCAATCAATTACTGACCAGCTGATAGACCCCATCCCCCAATCAATTACTCGCCAGCTGATAGAACCCATCCCCCAATCCATTACTGACCAGCAGGTGCCTGAGTCCCATGCAGTAGTGTCTACCAGAAAGACCCCATTCCCAACAATATCAACAAGCAGAAAAATTCCACCCACCAGCAAAACGGTGCCAATCAGCAGAAAGACTGCTTCACCCCAAAACGGTGCCAATCAGCAGAAAGACTGCTTCACCCCAAAACGGTGCCAATCAGCAGAAAGACTGCTTCACCCCAAAACGGTGCCAATCAGCAGAAAGACTGCTTCACCCCAAAACAGTGCCAATCAGCAGAAAGACTGCTTCACCCCAAAACGGTGCCAATCAGCAGAAAGACTGCTTCACCCCAAAACAGTGCCAATCAGCTGGAAATTTCCAACTCTTCAAAGTCAGCAAATGGAAAGAGACGGTAAATGGAATAAAACCATGCACACCAACTCCCCAGTATGTTCATCAAAATAAATAGGCATGTGTATGACTGCATGATACTGCTGTTGTCCAGATGAGCATCTCTCTGTGACAGCTGATAAAATCTTCTGAAGCCAACAATGAAATTACTGCTTGCTGAATGCCCTCGGGTATCCAATATTATCTCTCTACATCTCTCACTCCAACCGCCCGACACACACACACACACACACATTATTCAGCTGGTTTCCAGAAGATGTGATTAAATTGATGGGATCATTTCATAGAACTGCTTACTGTACAATCAATATTCAAAGTTCATAAACGTAATGCTTTAAATATTGTAATGTTCTACACTAATCATGTAAATAAAAGCTGCTGCACTGTCTACTGCGGGAATACTGTGCAGCAATTCATGCATATTTGTTCCATTATCAAACGCTGCTTTGTCCCACTGGAGCCGCTAACGCAGCAAAGAAATAAAGTCTGTTTGTTGACAACATATGGAATTAAAATGCAAACAGTAATTCAGAGAGCAAGAACAGATTAACCCATTTTGAGGCAGAATAGTTCAGGTCAGGTTAAAAACCCCATCTCCTCTAAGTCACTATGGACCAGATTACAATGCCAGCCCCTCCCTCTCCCCAGGTTAAAACCCTGGCCCCTCCCATACCAGAGTGTCTATTGACACCACTGTGTCAGCCAATGAATTGGGGGCAGGGTGGAGCTTGCAGCAGGACTCACAGCAAACAGTCTATCTTACAGCAAACAAGGTCTATTTACTCAGCACGTAGAGTCTATTAAACAGCGCACTACAACATAAAAGAGTTTCTACAGCAAAAGGAACTCATGACCGAAACTACAGCAACTTCTCCCGATAAAAGCAGGGTGATTTCTCCAGCAAAATGCAGTGAGGGGAGGCTAGTTCTAAAATACAAATTAATTATTTCTCCAGCAAAATGCAGTGAGTGGGGATCGTTACATGATATAAATTATGTGCGTAAAGTCAATCCCAGCCACTTGCAGCAGTGCGGGCTGCAGACATGATTGACAGGGGAATTACCCAATCATCTCTATTCTGAATGGGAATAGTGGTGTCACTATATGCAGCCCTCAGGTACGACACATCGTATTACAGCCCCCCGTTACTCTCCCAAATCTAACCCCAATCTCTATTCCCTGGAGAGATTACAGGCCAGATTTAGGATGACTACTTTTTGCCTGATCCCAAACCCAGCCTTGACATTTTTTTTAAAAAGAGGCTAATCACAAAATGGGGAGGGGCACATTCCCCCATCGGCAAAGGTGAAACAGGCCTCTTTTCGTTTTGCTTAATACAACTCCCGGATGGCTACTTTGAAAAATTGGATTGTTCAGTTGATATTGGGCAGGTTGTCACCCTAACTAGGTGACAGACCCTTCCCTGAGACAATACAGAACGGTGAGAAGTGGGTTCTCTGCTCACTGGGCCACACTGCTCACTGGGCCACACTGCTCACTGGGTCACACTGCTCACTGGGCCACACTGCTCTGTCGAAAGTTTCAGGCAGATCAGTGATTCTACAGCAACAACAAACTGGAAAATTTTACTGACAAAGAAATCGAACAGCAGTGGGGAAACATTTAAAACGGTGATCAATGGAGTCCAGGAGAAATATATCCCACTAAAAAGCAAGAACAAACTAGCCAGTAAATGAAACACCATGGATGAATAAAGAAATAAGGGCAAAATTGAAACTAAAGAAAAAGGCATACACTAAGTACACAGACAATAAAGGAGAGGATGACAAAAGGGAATATGAAGAGGTTAGGAAAGAAGTCAAAAAAACAATTAGGAAAGCAAAAAGAAAACACAAAATTAAATTATCAAGGAATATCAAAAGAAATAGTAAAGTATTCTACACACATAAATATGGAAAGAAAAATCAGGATAGTGATAGGGCCACTAAGGGATACACACGATAAACTCACAGGTAATGACAGCGAAAGGGCAGAAATATTGAATAGTTACTTTGCCTCAGTATTTACCAGAGAGACTAACAAGGTGGGCAGGACATCAGAAGAAGAGATCAAAAAAGATATAAAGACATTTAAGATAAACTAATCAAACTTAGAGGGGATAAAACCCCTGGTCCGGATCAAAGTAACAGAAGTTAGGGAAGAGATAGCAGAGGCACTATTACATATATATAAAAATTAATTAGAAAAGGGAATAGTGCCAGAGGACTGGGGGACAATTAATGTTATTCCTATATTTAAAAAGGGAATTAGAACAAGTCCAGGGAACTATCGACCAATTAGCTTAACGTCGGTGGTAGGAAAGATAATGGAATCTTTACTCAAAGATGTAATAGAAAAAAATCTAGAAACCGAAAATTTTATAAAGAATAGTCAGCACGGATTTCAGAAGGTCAGGCTTGACCAACCTTATTGAATTCTATGAAGAAATAACTGAAAGGGTGGACAAGGGCAATACAGTAGATGTAATAGATTTGGATTTTCAAAAGGCCTTCAATAAGGTGCCGCATTGTAGACTCATGACTAAGGTCAGAGCATGTAGAGTCAGGAGACAAGTTGCAGAATGGATAACAAGCTGGCTACAAAACAGAAAACAGAGAGTAGGGGTTAAAGGTAGTTCCCAAACTGGCAAAAGATGGGAAGTGGTGTGCCACAAGGATTGGTGCTGGGACCACCGTTGTTCATCATTAACAATTTGAACTCCGGAATCAGAAGTACAATTTCAAAATTTGCAGACGACACCAACTTTGAGGGTACAGTTAATACTGAGGAGGACTGCAACAACATATAGGAGAGCATTAATAAACTTGCAGAATGGGCATGTAATTGGCAAATGGATTTCCATATAGATACGGGTGAGGTGATAAATTTTGGTGGGAATAATAAGGAGGCCACATACTCCTTAGAAAATAAGAGTCTAAACGGGGTAGAGGAGCAGAGGGATTTAGAGGTACAGATAAACAAATCATTAAAAGCAGCGACACAGGTTAATAAGACCATAAAAAAGGCAAACCAAGCACTGGGGTTCATTTCTTGAGGGACAGAATTGAAAGGAGGAGGCTCACATGCAGCATAAACACCGGCATGGACCTGTTGGGCCGACTGGCCTGTTTCTGTGCTGTACATTCTTTGTAATTCTTTGTAACGACACCTTGCATTTATTTAGCACCTTTAACGTAGTAAAACGAACCAAGGTGCTTCACAGGATCGTAATCAAACAAAATTTGACACTGAGACACATAAGGAGGTATAAGGACAGGTGACCAAAAGCTTGGTCAAAGAGGTAGGTTTTGAGGAGTGTCTTACAGGAGGAGAGAGAGAGGTAGAGAGGCGGAGAGGTTTAGGGAGAGAATGCCAGAGCTTAGGGCCTAGGCAGCTGAAGGCACGACCACCAATGGTGGAGCGATGAAAATCGGGGTTGCACAGGAGGCCAGAATTGGGGGAGCGCAAAGATCTCGTAGGGTTTTAGGGCTGGAGGAGGTTACAGAGATAGAGAGGGGCGAGGTCATGGAGGGAATTGAAAACAAGGATGAGAATTTTAAAATGGAGGTGTTCCCGGGCCAGGCCAACGTAGGTCAGCGAGCACAGGGGTGATGGGTGAACAGGACTTGGCGCGAGTTAGGATACGGGCTGCAGAGGTTTGGATGAACCCAAGTTTACGGAGGGTGCAAGGTGGGAGGCCAGCCAGGAGAGCATAGGAATAGTCAAGTCAGGAGGTAACAAATTTAAAAGAAGCATAAAACAATTGCTTATTTCAGGCCTGTACCAACAATCGGCCTGACCTTTCCAAAAATTACCTACATCCAGCCCTCGAGTTAACAATGCGTGGCTTCTTTGACGCAGAAAATTAAACTGAGGCTTGAGCACGTTCTTATAACGAGTCCATTGTGGGCTGTTAGGAGTCTGTCATGTTCCACTTCAATAATCTGTGGTGGGTGTCTGTATTCGAAGCATTATCCTGAAGGCCTTAACAGACGGCTGTTTGTTAGAGGGAAATTACCAGCCCCACAAAGTGCCTGGACCAGTAACCACCCCAAGACTGCACACTGCTGTGGATGTCACAGCTTTTTAAGGCTAGAATCAAAGCATACAGCACAGAAGGAGGCCATTTGGCCCATCGTGCCTGTGCCAGCTCATTGAAAGAGCTTTCCAATTAGTCCCACTCCCCCACTCTTTCCCCATAGCCCTGCAAATTTTTCCCCATCATGTATTTATCTAGTTCCCTTTTGAAAGTTACTATTGAATCTGCTTCCATTGCCCTTCCAGGCCGTGGATTCCAGATCATAACAACTCGCTGCGTAAAAAAAATTCTCCTCATCTCCCCACTGGTTCTTTTGTTAATTATCTTAAATATCTGTCCTCTGGTTACCGACCCTCCTGCCAGTGAAAATGTCAGTTGAAGTGTTTTCAGTTTACAAAGGACAGTGGCATGTTGGAGCACTAAATGTAGCAAGAAGCAGTGGGATGTAACACTCAAACCCCTGCTATCATCACCACCATACATACATACAAACACAATAAATTATGGGGACGAGTCATAGGAACATAGGATTTGCTAGATGAAAATAGACCAAGGTCCATCTAGTTCGCCTTCCACCACCCTGGTAGTCGCATGATACAAAGATAATAGACTTGTTGACCAACCATAGCAATCAATCTCTATCAATCGCGACTCAATTGGTGGCCCTTAACGTGGCTTCCGTGTTTGCTGTCTGAAAGCTGCGCAGTGGGCGGACTGTGCACCCACATAACAGGCTGTCAGCTGGAGTGTCTGGATTTAAAGGGCCGTTGCTCTGATGGCTTTTGCCGGAGCAAAGACCAAGAACACTCAATCTGGAGCAGCACAGGGGCGAGGCTGCTCCAAGATTTAATGATGCCTCACTCCAGGTGCTACTGGCCAGGGTGAGGAGGAGGAGGGAACTGTTTCACCTGTCTGACGGGAGGAAGTGGCCTGCCTCTGCCAACAAGAAGGCCTGGCTTGAGCTGGCAGAGGAGGTGACCAGCAGGAGCAACATCTCCCGCACCTGGGTCCAGCGTAGGAAGCGTTTCAATGACCTAACTAGGTTAGCGAAAGTGAGTACACTTACTGATTCTCTTACATTCTTTGTTCCACATCACCCCCGCAACTCATTCTGCACTGCCAACACCACTCCATCACATCACTCCTCAAACCCACTTAAAGCTCATCCTCAACTTACCTGCACTTCCTCAGCACTTCCTCACCTCCCCATTAGTCACCTCACCACTACCACTCACTCCAATCCTGACCCAATGTGATGGCTCCGTCTCATACTCACCCTCTGATGCACCTCTTTCACGGTCAGCCTCACCCAAACCAATGCATTCATCGGCTGACCGCTTCACCATCACTCACTCACACCTCTGTACTTTCTCCCCTTCTAGGAGAAGAGAGCCCAGAACGCACACGAGAGGGCGAGGGCTGGAGGGGGGGTCACAACAAGTAGTGGTCCTCACAGACACGGTAGAGGAGGTGCTCGAGATCAGCCCCATCCTCGAGTGCCTGTCCGTCGGGGACACTGAGACTGGCATCCCACAAACATCTGGTGACACAACTTTAACATTCATCACACACAACATGAATTGATGTTAACAATGATTGGCATGTTGAACACCTCAGTATGCTCATCGCAACATGACACATCTGAGATGATGCTTAATATGGCCTTCTGTTCTCTTACAGGCCATTCAACGACCACAGTGATGGCAGAGGACGATTCCTCAGAGAAGCTCCAGGCCTCTGAGGAGGCACCGTCACATTTAGCGAGCCATCCACCAGTGCAGATACTCACACCTCAGTGGGTCCTAGTAGTCAGCCAGTTGGGTTGGCACTTGGTGAGTCACCACACACAAGTGAGCACGAGCAGACATTGGTGGCAGGGGCAGCTGTGGAGAGTCCGCGTCGGTGGGCGCACTCCTCTCCAGGCTCTGCTCAGCTGGACGCAGATGCTGAACCCCGGGGGCCATCCTTTAAAAGGAGAATGATCGAGGGACAGCAGCACATTTGTGAGGTACTGGAACAGGTGCCATGCACACTCTCCACAATCGCGCAGAGGATGGAGGAGTCCAACTCCTGCATTAGTGCAATGGTGGCACAGGTACGGGAGCGAATCTCTAAGATACTGTCACAGGGATGTGAGGGCATCTCTGAGATAGTGTCACACGGATGTGAACAACTGTCTGAGATAGTGCCGCACATAATTGCAAAAATATCTGCGATAGTGTCGCAGATAAGTGTAGGAATGTCTGCGATGGAGAGAAGGCTAGCCTCTGTTGAGCTTCAAGCATGGCTCACAAATGAGTCCATTCGTGCCCTAACAATGGCCGTTGAGACTCAGGGTGAACAACATTCTGCCGCCTTAAACAGGCTGACAGATACTTTAGAAGTAGCCTTCCAAGGCTTCACACATGTCCTCCAAACTGTTGTCCAGCAGGTTGGTAGGAGTGATGTGGGCCTGGCCCAGGGGAGGGATGATGGCGAAAGGGGACATGGAAGTGGGGACGCCACTCAAAGCGCTCCCATGTCTCACCCATTGCACCCCTCTAAACCAGTACCCACAATGCTGCCTCCTCTCCAGGTGGCCGAGTTTGCCCCTGCACAGGTGCAGGTGGAGCAGTCTTTGGAGGGGCCCTCACGGGCTCCAAAACCCAGAGGGCGCAGGCCGAAAGCATCTCAGCAGTCAGGGCATGAACATGAGCAACCTGCCACTACATCTGCTGCAGCCACAGGAGATGCACCACGTAGAAGCGGTAGGAAGAGGAAGGCAAAGGATTTGTAATCACGAAGGGTATGCACAAGGGTGTCATGTTTTTCATTTATATTTGTTTTTTGTTAAAGTCACATTAAATATTATGATTATCACCACTACTGCCATGTCTTGCCCATTCTTGACTGGCTTTTGTGATAAGGCCCTTTCATGAGGTTCACCATGAACGGCGACACTTGATGCCACCCAGTGGGTCACTCTACAGTGGGCGTATGTGTAGTTGCAGGAATGTTTTGTACAGGGAGGGGGTGGAGGGGGCTGGTGTTGGTGCTGGTCTTTCCTGGTGGTCTGAGGACTGGACTCTTCTCACTTTCTGATCTTACGAGAACTGTTCATATATGAGTGACTCCATGGCCTCACGAGCAGCCAGGTGAGCCGCTGCTCTGCCCATGGGTTCGTCGTCCTCCTCCTCCTCCTCCTCAATGTGGTTGGCAGATGTGGATGGTGGATGAGGGGATGGGGCCTCCTCAACCGGCACCCCTCTCTGTTGTGCCATGTTGTGCAGGACACAACACACGACTATAATGCGACCCACTCTGTCTGGTGCGTATTGAAGCGCTCCCCCAGAACGATCGAGGCAACGAAATCACATCTTGAACAGCCCTATTGCATGTTTAATTGTAGACCTAGTAGCGATGTGGCTGTCGTTATATCGACGCTGTTGCTCGGTGATGGGGTTCCTCAGAGGTGTCACGAGCCATGTGTGCCGGGGGTATCCCTGGTCCCCGAGGAGCCAGCCCTCATGGGTGCTCGGTGTGTGGAAGGGGGGCGGGATGTTGGAGTCCCGGGCGATGAATGACTCATGGCAGTTCTTCACACGTGAAGGAATCTTTTGCGGTGGTCACAAACGAGCTGAGTGTTGATGGAGTGATAGCTCTTCCTGTTGATGAACAGTCCTGGCTCGTGTGGAGGTGCTCGGGTTGCTATATGGATGCAATCAATTACACCCTGCACCCGTGGGAAGCCAGCCACAGCGTGGAATCCCACTGCCCTCTGTGTCTGGCTGAGGTCGTCCATGGGGAATTTGACGTAGTGCGAGGCCCTGCGAAACAAGCCGTCGGTGACCTGCCTTATGCACTTGTGTGCAGACGTCTGAGAGACCCCGGCGATGTCCCCGGTGGCACCCTGGAATGATCCGGAGGTGAAGAAGTTGAGGGCAGTGGTGACTTTAACAGCGACAGGTAAGGAGATGTTGCTCAGGCCAGCCGGGAGCAGCTCGGCATGCAGGAAGCTGCAGATGTCTGCGACTACCTGGCGACTGACTCTGAGCCTCCGTATACACTGCTCCTAAGAGAGGTCCAGGAAGCTGAGCCTCAGTCCGTAGACCCTCTGACGAGGGTAGTGCCTCCTGCGACATCGCTCCCTCTGTTGTTCCCCTCTGTGCTTTTGTGCAGGTGCCTGTGGCACAGCACTGTGTTGTGGAGCTCCACGTGGCAGATGTGCATGCCATGCCTGGTGAGGATGGTGATGTTCCTCATCCTCGGATGTACTGGTGAATGCAGCCATTGCCCCCCTACATCCTGATGGTGTCACTTTGAGGGGATCCGAAAAGTAGGTAAATATGTGTAAACAGAACAATTCTGAGTGGAGACCAAGAATTCTCAGTCTAAACACAAAGATCTCCCAGCCAAAAGTTTGTCGGAGAGAACTGAGTGCCCTGCTGCAAAAACTCACCTTTTATCCCCATCTATCAAACAGGCATTTAAATGTCCAAATGGCTGCCAGCTGAAACACGACTCCTGCACCATGGTGTGTTTCACACAGGACGGGAAACATGCTGAGGCAGCACTGAAATCACTTGCCTTCATAGTTAATTGGATTTATGTACATTTCAAGTACTTTAAGTACTTGATTTAGTGTTTTAAATAACTTCCCGTCCGCTTTAATTGCCGGCGGAACTTGTAGGTTCGGGAACGGTTCATGCACCCAGATTATCCTGGGTCATACGTGTTCTTCAGCCTGTTGGAGCCGGGATTCCTGCCCGCTCCAGAAGATCCCGATTTTCTTTGCCCCCTGCCCCCAATGCACCCGGACTTCGGTTTTAAAATTGAGCCCCATAGGTCCAAAGTCACCTGATCCTCCCAAGCCTGCTACACATGTCATGCCTCAAATTACTCGTATACTGTGTCCCAACAAGTCGAACGATAACCAGGTGGTTCTCTGAACAGAGAGGGAAGATCAGATTCCTGGCCACTCTTGCTCACTTCCCAGTAACTGTTTATGAAGAAACACTTGCAGAAACAATGGCAGCAGGGTCGCCTGCACGTCCCCCTTAGCCTGGAACGGCACAGGAGTAAAATAACTGGGAGATGTTACTCTCACAGAATAGGTAACCCAATAATACCGTCAGATCACAGGCCCAGTCAGCATTTGCCCCTCTCTTTACGAATCTGGCAAAGTGTCTTTAATTTCATTAGATCTGGTCCAATTTTATCCAATTGTATCCCCTTCCTCCTGCTCTCCAGACGGGGGGGAGGGGGGGTGAATTTCCTCGGAGACTCTCCGTTGCCATAACTTCGCCGAAGGCCCTGTTCCCGTGCGCCAGCGAGGTTTCCTCCGATGTTAGGCCGGTGGAGCAGGAAGATCTCCGAGGAAATTCATGCCCTTGGTTCCACAGGTACCAGACACCCTCCAGCACCTCACCCGAGTGGCCATCGTCTATGTTTGAGCCTGGACGGTGAGTGCCGACAACCGCAGGAAGGGAGAGGGCATCGCAATTGAGCTCAATCCTGTCCAAACCCAACATCTGCCCATCCATCGGGATTCGTTGGATGACGCGCAGAAGAGCGAACCCTGGCTGAGTATCCCATGGATTATGGAGCCAAGGCGGGTAAATGGAGTTGAACTGTAGACCAGCCATGATCTGATTGAATGGCGGTGCAGGCTCGAGGGGCTGAATGGCCTACTGCTGTTACTATGTTCTATCCCTAACTACTGGGTACTGCCCCTACCACCAGCCCAGCTGAGATCAGCTAACACCAGAGCAGAAAGCTTTGAACCTGGGACTGCCCTGGTGTCTATGGATATCTTTCAACATATTTCAGCCAGTGACAGTGCCCCTCTGAATTTAAATAATTGTTCAATTTAAAAAAAAAACTTATCCATGTGTACTGCACACAAATACCATGGATTCATGCCGTACACAATTCCACTATATTCTCTTACACCGAGGCACTACACAATGAGGAAATGGATGACATGGTTAGCAGTTCAGTTCTGTTTACAATGAGTTCAGTGTCCCGTGCAGAGCGAAACAGAATTAACTATCGATTTCAATGGGCAATTAAAGCCAGTGGCTTGTGGATTTAAATGAATGGAATCATGGAATGTCATCCCCAAATCCCACGTAATAAATACAAAATTCGACTTAGTCGTTGTAAACCAATGGTGCTTGTAATGACCTGGAGAACAGCATCGCTCACAACGGGCCAGACACCTTCTGGCTGTACGTAGTGAGAAATGAGGGATTGGTGGGACACCCCAGTGAGCAGTTACTCGGTCGCCTGGCAATTTGGTCCTTAACCTCTTCGTCAATTCAGACCTGAAAGTACAACCCATTTTTCCCTGTGGTCCACCTCCCTTTCATCCATGGCCTATTAACCTACTATACCACGTATCTCGGGAATAACTCGGAGCCCAGCAGCTGTGGGATGTTGTTGGAGGTCAGATTCAGGAAGGGAGAACGAGTGTTTTTAAAAAAAAACTGTAAGAGTTTAAACAAATTAACCACAGAGAATAGGTTTCAAAGGAAGCACAGATAGACATGTAAAGCAGAGGAAGATACAGAACTACAGGGAAAGAGCAGGGCAATGGGATTCGTTTTGAATTGTTCCAGCCAAGAGCTGACATTGACTTGACAGGCCGAATGGCCTCCCTCTTGTGATATGAACTTTTATGGTTCTTTGTTGGCAAGATTGGCCCCCCCAAACAAGTCACTATGCAGTAGTACTGTGCCCGCCACAAAATCATAAGTGAATGCCCTTGATGTAAGCCGGTTCTGAAACCCCTTTGTGTTGAATTAGAAGGGTGGAGGAGGTTGAGGGGGCAGAGGACAGAGGGAAACACTATTATAACCAAAAGGAATCACAAACTAAACTAAAGTTTAGAAGAATGAGAGGTGATCTCATCGAAACATATAAAATTCTAACAGGACTAGATGGACTAGATGCAGGGAGGATGTTCCCGATGGCTGGGGAGTCCAGAACCAGGGGTCACAGTCTCAAGATACGGGGTATGCCATTTAGAACCGAGATGAGGAGAAATTTCTTCACTCAGAGGGTGGTGAACCTGTGGAATTCTCTACCACACAAGGCAGTGGAGGCCAAGTCATTAGATGTATTCAAGAAGGAGATAGATATATTTCTTAATGCTAAAGGGATCAAGGGATATGGGGAAAAAGCGGGAACAGGGTACTGAGTTAGACGATCAGCCATGATCATTTTGAATGGCGGAGCAGGCCCGAAGGGCCGAATGGCCTACTCTTGCTCCTATTTTCTATGTTTATGTAAGTCCAACTTGAGGAGTGAGAACAGACAGACAACCAAGATCTACCAGTGACTGCAGACTCGGCTGAAACATTCAAGTGGGAAAAAGATAGACTTTGATTCAAGAGAGAGTAACAGAAAGAACTTGCATTTATATAGCACCTTTCACAACCTCAGGCCGTCCCAAAACACTTCACAACCATTAAAGTACTTTTGAAGTGTAGTCACTGTTGTAATGTGGGAAATGCAGAAGCCAATTTGCGCACAGCAAGATCCCACAAACAGCAATGAGATGGTGACCAGATAATCTTTTTTTTTAATAATTATTTTGGTTGACTGACAAATATTGGTCAGAACACCGGGGAGAACTCCCCTGCTCTTCTTCGAAATAGAGCCAGGGGATCTTTTACGTCCACCCTCAGCACTGAACTGGAGTGTCAGCCTAGACTATGTGCTTATGTCTCTGGGGTGGGGCTTGAACCCATAGCCTTCATGACTCAGAGGCGAGAGTGCTACCAACTGAGACAAGGCTGACACTGTCCTATGTAGTTGTATCTACTCTGGGCCAAGTGAGCAGCAGGAGGTTACAAAGGGGCATAAACAAACTAAGTTAGTGAGCAAAGCTATGGCAGATGAAGTTCAATGCGTGAGGTAATCCTCTTTGGATCTGAGAAAAACAAATCAGAATATTTTCTTAATGGTAAGCGACTAGGAGCTGTGGAGGAGCAAAAGGATTTGGGTGTCCAGGTACACAAATCACTAAAAGCTAGTGCACAGGTACAAAAAGTAATCACAAAGGCTAATGAAATGTTGGCTTTTATCTCGAGGGTTGGCATACAAAGGAGAGGAAATTATGCTTGAGTTATACAGAGCCTTGATTAGATCCTATCTGGAATACTGCATTCAAGACAGGGCACCGCACCTTCGGAAGGATACATTGGGCTTGGAGGGGGTGCAGTGCAGATTCACCAGAATGATACCGGGGCTAAATTATGTGGGCTGGTTGCATAAACTTGACTTGCATTCCCTTGAGTTTAGAAGGCTTAGAGGTGATCTAATCTAGGTATCTTAAATGGTTAAGGGATTTGGTAGGGTAGATATAGTGAAATTATTTCCTCTGGTGGGGAATCCAGAAGGGGCACAATTTTAAAATTAGAGCTAGGCCGTTTAGGAATGAAATCAGGAAGCAATTTTTCACACAAAGGGTAGTGGAAATCTGGAACTCTCTCCCCAAAAAGGCTGTGGATAATGGGACAATTGAAATTTTCAAGACTAAGGTTGATAAATTTTTATTAAGTAAGGGTATCAAGGGATATGGATCAAAGGCGGGTAAATGGAGTTGGGGAGTATCAGCCATGATCTAATTGAATGGTGGAGCAGACTCGAGGGGCTGAATGGCCTAATCATGTTCCTATGAATGCACCCAGGTTTCATGAAGCATATCTTAATGTAGGTGAGATGGTATTCACTGCAAAGGTCACCTTCTTCCATAGGGCTGAGCTCTATGGCTACTGACACAAAATGGCTGCCTTGACCTTTCAGTTGCTATAGCAGCACAGCACTTTCCTCCCCCCGCCCAGAGGTGGGCAATGTACAGATGGCGCCATGAATATATAATGAAGGCTCACTGAGGAAAATTGAGGGTCATTGGTGGCATAATACTGGTGGGTTTAAGGACACGTCTAGCGTAGTAAATCCACTGATGAGGAAAATCCAGCCCAGGACACATAGACAGTCAAAGTACACACTTCAGTAAAAGTTAAGATTTTCTTCTGCTTAGCACTACAGCTCCCATGGCAATCTGTAGGAGAGGAAATGTAGGCGTTTAGTCAAAAATTTAAATAGTACAGACTGCGTTTGAGAAGTGGCTCCTTGATCTATTGACCAAGTTTTCACTCGCTCCTCGTGGCACAGACACTTCACAGAGTGTACAAGTGATTTTATTAAGTTGAAGCTACACATTCCTATATTTTCCCCAATTTCCTTGCGTGGATCACATTCTGGAGCCCGGAGAGTGACAACCCCCTAGGCAGGTCTCTGCTGATGACCCACTTTGAAGGGTAAAGCAGCAGCCTAGCACCAACTTGCTGTCTGGATTTCTACCCCAGCCTTGTAGGAAGGTGCCCAGCTTCCACTCAGCACCTGCCTACAGCAGAATGACCAACATTAAGAGCTCGGTTGAATGGAGAATTCAAGTGGCCTGAGAGAGATCTTTAAAATTATGAAGCGGTTCAATAGATGTAGAGATGCTTCTGCTTGTGGGGAGGCCAAAACTAGGGGCCATAAATATAAGATGGTCACTAATAAATCCAATAAGGAAAATTCTTTACCCAGAGAGTGGTGAGACTGTGGAACTCGCTACCTCATGGAGTAGTTGAGGTGAATAACATAGATGCATTTAAGGGGAAGCTAGATAAACACATGAGGGAGAAAAGAGTATCAGGATATGTTGATAAGGTGAGATGAAGTAAAGTGGGAGGAAGTTTGGTGATGCATAAACACTGGCATAGATCTGTTGGGCTGAATGGCCTGTTTCTGTGCTGTAAAATCCATGTAATTCACATTACATGGTCTGCAATGCTATGCAATGATAATTGGGTGGGCAAAATTGTGGCAGATGGAGGTCATCGTGGGAAAGTGTGAGGTCATCCACTTTGCACCTAAGAAAGATCGATCAGAATATTTTCTAAATGATGAGAAGCTGGAACTGTGGATGAGCAAAGAGATTTAGGGGTCTAAGTACAGAAATCACTAAAAGCTAGTGGACAGGTCCAAAAATTAATTTAAAAGACTAATGGAATGTTGGTCTTTATCTCAAGAGGGCTGGAATACAAAGGGGTGGAAGTGATGTTACAGCTGTACATGGTTCTGGTTAGACCCCATTTAGAATACTGCATTCAGTTCTAAGCAACGCACCTTAGAAAGGAGATATTGGCCTTGGAGGGGGTGCAGCACAGATTCAACAAAACGATACCGGGACTAAAAGGGTTAAATTATGAGGCCAGGTTGTAAAGACCAGGCTTGTATTCCCTTTAATATAGAAGATTAAGAGATGACCTAATCGAGGTGTATAAAATGGTTAAAGGATTTGATAGGGTAGATAGAGAGAAACAATTTCCTCTGGTGGGGGAGTCCAGAATAAGGGAGCATAACCTTAAAATTAGCGCTAGGCCATTCATGGGTGATGTCAGGAAGCACTTCTTCACACAAAGGCTAGTGGAAATCTGGAACTCTCTCCCCCCAAAAAAGCTGTTGAGGCTGGGGGTCAATTGAAAATTTCAAAACTGAGATTGTTGTTGGGCAAGGGTATTAAGAGTTACGGAACCAAGGCAGGTAAGAACATAACAAATAGGAGCAGGAGTAGGCCACATGGCCCCTCGAGCCTGCTCCGCCATTCAATCAGATCATGGCTGATCTTCAACCTCAACTCCACTTTCCTGCCCGATCCCCATATCCCTTGATTCCCCTAGAGTCCAAAAATCTATCTATCTCAGCCTTGAATATATTCAACGACTCAGCATCCACAGCCCTCTGGGGTAGAGAATTCCAAAGATTCACAACCCTCTGAGTGAAGAAATTCCTCCTCATCTCAGTCTTAAATGGCCGACCCCTTATCCTGAGACTATGTCCCCAAGTTCTAGACTCTCCAGCCTGGGGAAACAATCTCTCGGCATCTACCTTGTCAAGCCCCCTCAGAATCTTATATGTTTCAATGAGATCACCTCTTATTCTTCTAAACTCCAGAGAGTATAGGCCCATTCTACTCAACCTCTCCTCATAGAACAACCCTCTCATCCCAGGAATCAATCTAGTGAACCTTCGTTGCACTCCCTCTAAGGCAAGTATATCCTTCCTTAGATAAGGAGACCAAAACTGTACACATTACTCCAGGTGAGGTCTCACCAAAGCCCTGTACAATTGTAGTAAGACTTCCTTACTCTTGTACTCCAACCCTCTTGCAATAAAGGCCAACACGCCATTTGCTTTCCTAATTGCCTGCTGTACCTGCATGCTAACTTTTTGTGTTTCTTGTACCAGGACACCCAAGTCTCTCTGGACAGCAACATTTAATAGTTTCTCACCATTTAAATAATATTCTGTTTTTCTATTCTTCCTACCAAAGTGAATAACCTCACATATCCCCACATTATGCTCCATCTGCCACCTTCTTGCCCACTCACTTAACCTGTCTATATCCCTTTGCAGACTCTTTATGTCCTCCTCACAGCTTACTTTCCCACCTAGCTTTGTATTGTCAGCAAACTTGGATACATTACACTCGGTCCCTTCATCTAAGTCATTAATATAGACTGTAAATAGCTGAGGCCCAAGCACCGATCCTTGTGGCACCCCAGTAGTTACAACCTGCCAACCTGAAAATGACCCGTTTATCCCTACTCCTTGTTTTCTGTCCGTTATCCAATCCTTTATCCATGCTAATATGTTACTCCCAACCCCATGAGCCCTTATCTGGTGTAACAATCTTTTGTGTGGCACCTTATCGAATGCCTTTTGAAAATCCAAATATACTACATCCACTGGTTCCCCTTTATCTACCCTGCTAGTTACAGCCTCGAAAAACTCTAAAAATTTGTCAAACACGATTTCACTTTCATAAAACCATGTTGACTCTGCCTAATCTTATTATGATGTTCTAAGTGCCTTGTTATCACTTCCTTAATAATGGATTCCAGCATTTTTCTGATGTCAGGTTAGCTGGCCTGTAGTTCCTTGTTTTCTCTCTCCCTCCTTTCTTGAATAGCAGGGAACAGGCTCGAAGGGCTAAATGGCCTACTCCTGTTCCTATGTTCCTAAAACAAAAGCAAATTAAGTCTTTAAGGTAGGGCACCTATTGTGCCTTACCTGTCTCTAATAAGGTTGCCAACTCTGGTTGGACGTTTTCCTGGAGGTTTCATAGAATCATAGAATGGTGATAGCACAGAAGGAGGCCATTTGGCCTTTCGAGCCTGTGCCGGCTCTTTATAAGAGGAATCCAGTTAGTTCTTTGTTTTCTCTCTCCCTCCCTTGAATAGCGGGGTAACATTTGCTACCTTCCAGTCCACTGGGACCATTCCAGAATCTATAGAATTTTGGAAGATCATAACCAATGCATTCACTATCTCTGCAGCCACCTCTTTTAGAACCCTTGGATGTAGGCCATCAGGTCCAAGGGATTTGTCAGCTTTTAGTCCCATTAGTTTGTCCAGTACTTTTTCTCTAGTGATATTAATTGTTTTAAGTTCCTCACTCTCATTTACCCCTTGATTCCCCACTATTTTTGGTATGCTTTTTGTGTCTTCTACTGTGAAGACAGATACAAAATATTTGTTTAACGCACCTGCCATTTCCTGATTCCCCATTATAATCTCTCCTGTCTCAGCCTCTAAGGGACCAATGTTTACTTTTGCTACTCTCTTCCTTTTTACATACTTGTAGAAGCTCTTATAATCCGTTTTTATATTTCTTGCTAGTTTACTTTCATATTCTATTTTCTCCCTTTTTATCAATATTTTGGTCGTTCTTTGTTGGTTGCTAAAACTCTCCCATTCTCCAGGCTTATCACTCTTCTTGGCAACATTATAGGCCTCTTCTTTCAATCTAATACTCTCCTTAACGTCTTTAGTTAGCCATGGGTGGATCACTTTTCCCATAGAGTTTTTATTTCTCAATGGAATGTATATTTGTTGAGAATATTAAAATATTTCTTTAAATGTTTGCCATTGCTTTTCAACTGCAAACCCTTTAATCTAATTTCCCAATCTACCTTTGACAACTCGCCCCTCATACCTATGTAATTGGCTTTATTTAAGTTTAAGACTCTAGTTTCTGACTTAAGTATGTTACTTTCAAACTCAATGTGAAATTCTATCATATTATGATCATTCTTCCCCAGAGGATCCTTTCCTATGAGATTACTAATTAACCCTATCTCACTACTTAATACAAGATCTAAAATAGCCTGTTCCCTGGTTGGTTCCATGACGTATTGTTCTAGGAAACCATCTTGAATACATTCCATGAACTCGTCTTCCAAACTATCTTTGCCAATCTGGTTTGCCCAGTCTCTCTGCAGATTAAAGTCCCCCATGATGACTGCATTTCCTTTGTTACAAGCTCCTATTATGTCATGATTAATACTCTGTCCAACAGTAGATGGAGTTAAGATACAGATCAGCCATGATTTAATTGAATGGCGGAACAGGCTCAAGGGGCTGAATGGCCTCCTCTTGTTCATACGTTCCTAGGTTCCACTAGTACTCGAGTACATGCTGCGTCGCCACAATGGCACCTTAATTTGGTTTCCTCTCCTGATTCATTATGGGGTGTGTGGTCCAAAACGCACTGGCAGCCATCCTGTATTGCGTTCAAGTGGGCCATCCTTCACAAGTGAACGAGACTTGAGTCTTCAGAAGGTTGTGGAGTGCAGGACAGCCAAATACAATCTTGTTCCCACCCGACATCTACAGATGCATACTTTCCAGCAAGGGACAATGGATAGCGAGCAGGAACCAGGGTCGTGGATGAGCCCAGGAGCAATGTCGCTAACTGTGGCATCACTGCCCAGCTGAGACCAGCTAACTCAACAGAGACCAGGCAGCCTTTCAAAATAAACATCAGCTAATCCCAAAAAAACACCGATGCATTGCACTGAAGAGCAAAGATCCATTGCAATGAAACATGAAGGTTAAGTGATTCTGAGAATCTTCTAACATTTACATCTTTTTCAGATCAAGGCTCCATTTTTACATCATATGCAAATCTGGTTATGTTCACAATATTTTTTCAGGCGGCCAACTTTCTACATCCACTCGGCATCTTGTAGAATCAACAGCGGTAAAATGGAACTGAAAGGGGAAAACTGACATCTGGAAGTTTTGGGGGCAGAACAATCCCAAGAAGAGCCCCTGGTGCACTCTGAACCTTGGGGAATTACCCTAACACTGACCAAGCCTAGAGGAGCCAATGAGGCACGAGGTTACTACTGAATACCAGGCACAATTGAGGGGTAATTGGTTTCGTGACTACCAGGCACAGCCACAGGGGAACTAGGTTACTACTGAACACATTCCGTGTGTCATACCTATGCTGAGAAGGCAGGCAGTCAGCCTGTCATAGAGTCGTGGGAAGTTATGGCACAGAAGGAGGCCATTCGGCCCATCGTGTCCGTGCCGGCCGAAAAAGAGCTATCCAGCTTAATCCCACTTTCCAGCACTTGGTCCGTAGCCCTGTAGGTTACGGCACTTCAAGTGCACATCCAAGTACTTTTTAAATGAGTTGAGGGTATCTGCCTCTACCACCCTTTCAGGCAGTGAGTTCCAGACCCCCACCACCCTCTGGGGGAAAAAAAATTTCCTCAGCTCCTCTAATCCTTCTACCAATCACTTTAAATCTATGTCCCCTGGTCACTGACCCCTCTGCTAAGGGAAATAGATCCTTCCTATCCACTCTATCTAGTCCCGTCATAATTTTATACACCTCAATTAAATCACCCCTCAGCCTCCTTTGTTCCAAAGAAAACAACCCCAGCCTATCCAATCTTTCCTCATAGCTAAAATTCTCCAGCCCTGGCAACATCCTCATAAATCTCCTCTGTACCCTCTCTAGTGCAATCACATCTTTCCTGTAATGTGGTGACCAGAACTCTACGCAGTACTCAAGCTGTGGCCCAACCAATGTTTTATACAGTTCTAGCATAACCTCCCTGCTCTTATATTCTATACCTCGGCTAATAAAGGAAAGTATCCCGTATGCCTTTTTAACCACCTTATCTACCTGTCCTGCTACCTTCAGGGATCTGTGGACATGCACTCCAAGGTCCCTCTGTTCCTCTACACCTCTCAGTATCCTCCCATTTATTGTGTATTCCCTTGCCTTGTTTGACCTCCTCAAATGCATTACCTCACATTCTCTGGATTAAATTCTATTTGCCACTTTTCTGTCCATCTGACCAGTCCATTGATATCTTCCTGCAGTCTACAGCTTTCCTCCTCACTATGAACCACACGGCCAATTTTTGTATCATCTGCAAACTTCTTAATCATGCCCCCTACATTCAAGTCCAAATCATTAATATATATCACAAAAAGCAAGGGACCTTGTACTGAGCCCTGTGGAACCCCACTGGAAACAGCCTTCCAGTCACAAAAACACCTGTCGACCATTCCCCTTTGCTTCCTGCCACTGAACCAATTTTGGATCCAACTTGCCACTTTCCCTTGGATCCTATGGGCTTTTACAGTCTGCCATGTGGGACCTTGTCAAAAGCCTTGCTAAAATCCACGTAGACTACATCAAAAGCGTTACCCTCATCGACCCTCCTTGTTACTGCCTTAAAAAATTCAATCAAGTTAGTCAGACACGACCTTCCCTTAACAAATCCATGCTGACTGTCCTTGATTAACCCGTGCCTTTCTAAATGACGATTTATGCTGTCCCTCAGAATCGATTCCAATAATTTGCCCACCACCGAGGTTAGACTGACTGGTCTATAATTACTCGGTCTATCTCTTTCTCCCTTTTTAAACAACGGTCCAACGTTAGCAGTCCTCCAATCCTCCGGCACCGTGCCTGTATCCAATGAGGATTAGAAAATTCTGGTCAGAGCCACTGCTATTTCCTCCCTTACTTCTCTTAGCAGCCTGGGACACATTTCATCGGGGCCTGGCGATTTATCTACTTTCTAAGATGCTAAACCCTTTAATACTTCCTGTCACTATATTTATCCCATCCAATATTTCACACTCCTCCTCCTTAACTACAATCTCTGCATCATCCTCCTCTTTTGTGAAGACTGACGCAAAGTATTCATTAAGAACCATACCCACATCTTCCGCCTCCACACATAGGTTACCTTTTTGGTCTCTAATAGGCACTACTCTTTCCTTAGTTATCCTCTTGCTCTTTATGTATTTATAAAACATTTTTGGGTTTTCCTTAATTTTACTTGCCTGTATTTTTTCATGCCCTCTCTTTGCTTTCCTAATTTCCTTTTTAATTTCACCCCTGCACTTTCTATAGTCCCCTAGGCTTTCTGCAGTATTGAGCTCTTGGTGTCTAACATAAGTTCCCTTTCTTGCCTTATCTTACCCTGTATGCCCCTTATCATCCAGGGGGCTCCAGATTTGGCAGGCCCACCCTTTTTCTTTGTGGGAACATGTTTACTCTGAACCCCTTGAATGCCTCCCACTGCTCTGACATTTGATTTACCTTCAAGTAGCTGTTTCAAGTCCACTTTTGCTAAATTACCTCTCAGCCTAGTAAAATTGGCCTTTCCCCAATTTACAACTTGTATTCCTAAGAACATAAGAACATAAGAAATAGAAGCAGGAGTTGGCCAATCGGCCCCTCGAGCCTGCTCCGCCATTCAATAAGATCATGGCTGATCTGATCCTAACCTCAAATCTAAATTCACGTCCAATTTCCTGCCCGCTCCCCGTAACCCCTAATTCCTGTTCTATCTTTGTCCTTTTCCATAACTATGCTAAATCTAACTGAATGATGTCTTCAGGTCTTTGTCAATGACAGCCAAAAACTGCATAAGAGCACATGCGGGAGTGATTTACACTTGATGTTCCCTCGCTACATAGGGCCTCCATTCTAATCACTGAAATGCACTGCCTGAAAGGGTGGTGGAAACAGATTCAATAGTAACTTTCAAAAGAGAATTGGATAAATACTTGAAGGGAAAAAAGTTTACAGGGCTATGGGGAAAGAAAGAGCAGGGGGAGTGGGACTAAATGGTTAGCTCTACCAAACAGCCAGCAAAGGCATGATGGGCCAAATGGCCTCCTTCTGTGCTGTATCATGCTATGAAAGAATAACTAGCATTAGGAACACTACATGTAGAAAACCTCAGCCACGGGGCACCCTTCGCAGCACAACACACCGGAATTCCAACGCACTGCGCTATCACACTACAAGGTCATACCAGATACCACATACATGAAATTCAAACACTACGCTAGTGTTTAAGTTCAGTACTGAAACCACAAACTCACCAGAAGGAAGGATCTTGTCAAAATCAGTAGAAGTAATTACTAAGAGGAGTTCTGGTGTGTAGATCTCAATATATAATTGTAGCAATCACAATTCAGGAGAACGGGCACTGTTAGTGCTAATTATAGTGATTTCCATGTCAAAACCCCCTTTATTCTCATGTTGGAATCTACTGGGAAGGGCAGTCTGCAAAGCTATTTTTAGGAAGAATGGCAGCAAAAGTTCAGTCAGTGAAAATAAAGACGGCTGCCTAGGATGACAAACTTGCTGCAGTATCGTTGCCAGCGTCTCGGTCACATTTATGTCTGGGGCAAAGGAAGGTGGATGTCCAATTTGAGATCAACTCTATCTCAACACAGGAGCAGGAGGAGGCCATTCAGCCCCTCGAGCCTGTTCTGCCATTCTGTTAGATCATGGCTGATCTGTACCTCAACTCCATTTACCCTCCTTTGATCCATAACCCTTGATGCCCTTACCCAACAAAAATCTAGCGATCTCGGTCTTGAAAAGTTAAATTGACCCAGCCTTTGGGGAGGTAGAGTTCCAGATTTCTATTACCCTTTGTGTGAAATGATTTCATTTCTAAATGGTCCAGCTCTAATTTTTAGATTATGCCTTCTTGTTCTGGATTCTAACCATCTAAACTCAAGGGAATACAAGCCAAGTTTATGCAAACTTACCTCATTATTTAACCATTTAAGCCCTGGTATCATTCCAGTAAATTTGCACTGTGCCTTTTCCAAGGCCAATATATCCTTCCTGAGGTGCGGTCTCCAAAACTGAACCCAGTCCTCCAGATGGGGTCTGACCAAGGCTCTGTACAACTGCAGTATAACTTCCTCAATTTTGAATTCCAACCCCATTGAGAGAAACGACAATATTCCATTAGCCTTTTTGATTACTTTTTGTGCCTTACTAGCTTTTAGTGATTTGTGAACACGGACACCTAAATCCCTTTGCTCCTCCACAGCTCCTGGTCTCTCAAGCGTAAATGGATTTAACATAACTCAGCTTTCCCTCTTGGTAGAGAAAATCCTACTAGAGACGTCGAAGTGCGTATTGACACCATTGGGTCAGCCAATGAGTTGGAGGCGGGGCGGGACTTATGGCAGGACTCACAGCCTATTTTACAGCCAAGTCTATTTACTCAGCAAACAGGAAGCAGAATCTACTTAAACAGAGCACGACAGCAAACAGTCTATTTACTAAGCAGAGTCCATTTAAAAAGAATCTCTACGAACTACAGCGAACAGCACTTGTGACCGATAAAAGCAGGATTATTTCTCCAGCAAAATTCAGGGAGTAGAGGATAGTTACATAATACAAATCACCCTTTAGATACCCTTAACTAATAAAAAATTATGCGTAAAATCAATCCCAGTTTTTTTTTTCTTCGTTCATGGGATGTGGGCGTCGCTGGCAAGGCCAGCATTTATTGCCCATCCCTAATTGCCCTTGAGAAGATGGTGGTGAGCCGCTTTCTTGAACCGCTGCAGTCCGTGTGGTGAAGGTTCTCCCACAGTGCTGTTGGGAAGGGAGTTCCAGGATTTTGACCCAGCGACAATGAAGGAACGGCAATATATTTCCAAGTCGGGATGGTGTGAGACTTGGAGGGGAACGTGCAGGTGGTGTTGTTCCCATGTGCCTGCTGCTCTTGTCCTTCTAGGTGGTAGAGGTCGCGGGTTTGGGAGGTGCTGTCGAAGAAGCCTTGGCGAGTTGCTGTAATGCATCCTGTGGATGGTACACACTGCAGCCACAGTGCACCGGTGGTCAAGGGAGTGAATGTTTAGGGTGGTGGATGGAGTGCCAATCAAACGGGCTGCTTTGTCCTGGATTGTGTCGAGCTTCTTGAGTGTTGTTGGAGCTGCACTCATCCAAGCAAGTGGAGAGTATTCCATCACACTCCTGACTTGTGCCTTGTAGATGGTGGAAAGGCTTTGGGGAGTCAGGAGGTGAGTCACTCGCTGCAGAATACCCAACCTCTGACCTACTCTTGTAGCCACGGTATTTATATGGCTGGTCCAGTTAAGTTTCTGGTCAATGGTGACCCCCAGGATGTTGATGGTGGGGGATTCGGTGATGGTAATGCCGTTGAATGTCAAGGGGAGGTGGTTAGAATATCTCTTGTTGGAGATGGTCATTGCCTGGCACTTGTCTAGCGCAAATGTTACTTGCCACTTAGGAGCCTTACCAAACCTGGATGTTGTCCAGGTCTTGCTGCATGCAGGCTTGGACTGCTTCATTATTTGAGGGGTTACGAATGGAACTGAACACTGTGCAATCATCAGCGAACATCCCCATTTCTGACCGTATGATGGAGGGAAGGTCATTGATGAAGCAGCTGAAGATGGTTGGGCCGAGGACACTGCCCTGAGGAACTCCTGCAGCAATGTCCTGGGGCTGAGATGATTGGCCCCCAACAACCACTACCATCTTCCTTTGTGCTAGGTATGACTCTAGCCACTAGAGAGTTTTCCCCCTGATTCCCATTGACTTCAATTTTACTAGGGCTCCTTGGTGCCACACTCGGTCAAATGCTGCCTTGATGTCAAGGGCAGTCACTCTCACCTCACCTCCGGAATTCAGCTCTTTTGTCCATGTTTGGACCAAGGCTGTAATGAGGTCTGGAGCCGAGTGGTCCTGGCGGAACCCAAACTGAGCATCGGTGAGCAGGTTATTGGTGAGTAAGTGCTGCTTGATAGCACTGTCGACGACACCTTCCATCACTTTGTTGATGATTGAGAGTAGACTGATGGGGCGGTAATTGGCCAGATTGGATTTGTCCTGCTTTTTGTGGACAGGCATACCTGGGCAATTTTCCACATTGTCGGGTAGATGCCAGTGTTGTAGCTGTACTGGAACAGCTTGGCTAGAGGAGCAGCTAGTTCTGGAGCACAAGTCTTCAGCACTACAGCTGGGATGTTGTTGGGGCCCATAGCCTTTGCTGTATCCAGTGCACTCAGCCGTTTCTTGATATCACGTGGAGTGAATCGAATTGGCTGAAGACTGGCTTCTGTCATGGTGGGGATATCGGGAGGAGGCCGAGATGGATCATCCACTCGGCACTTCTGGCTGAAGATGGTTACAAGTGCTTCAGCCTTGTCTTTTGCACTCACATGCTGGACTCCGCCATCATTGAGGATGGGGATGTTTGCAGAGCCTCCTCCTCCCGTTAGTTGTTTAATTGTCCACCACCATTCACGACTGGATGTGGCAGGACTGCAGAGCTTTGATCTGATCCGTTGGTTGTGGAATCGCTTAGCTCTGTCGCTTAGCATGTTGCTTCCGCTGTTTAACATGCATGTAGTCCTGAGTTGTAGCTTCACCGGGTTGGAGCCTCATTTTTAGTTCCGCCTGGTTCTGCTCCCTGGCATGCTCTTCTACACTCCTCATTGAGCCAGGGTTGATCCCCTGGCTTATTGGTAATGGTAGAGTGAGGAATATGCTGGGCCATGAGGTTACAGATTCTGCTGCTGCTGATGGCCCACAGCGCCTCACAGATGCCCAGTTTTGAGCTGCTAGATCTGTTCTGAATCTATTCCATTTAGCACGGTGGTAGTGCCACACAACACGTTGGATGGTGTCCTCAGTGTGAGGATGGAACTTCGTCTCCATGAGGACTGTGCGGTGGTCACTCCTACCAATACTGTCATGGACAGATGCATTTGCGACAGGTAGATTGGTGAGGACGAGGTGAAGTAAGTTTTTCCCTCTTGTTGGTTCGCTCACCACCTGCCGCAGGCCCAGTCTGGCAGCTATGTCCTTCAGGACTCGGCCAGCAGTGGTGCTACCGAGCCACTCTTGGTGATGGACATTTTGTGCCCTTGCTACCCTCAGTGCTTCTCAACATGGAGGAGGACTGATTCATCAGCTGAGGGAGGGCGGTAGGTGGTAATCAGCAGGAGGTTTCCTTGCCCATGTTTGACCGACCTGATGCCATGAAATTTCATGGGGTCCAGAGTCAATGTTGAGGACTCCCAGGGCCACTCCCTCCTGACTGTATATCACTGTACCACCACCTCTGGTGGGTCTGTCCTGCCGGTGGGACAGGACATACCCAGGGATGGTGATGGAAGAGTCCGGGACATTGGCTGAAAGGTATTATTCTGTGAGTATGGCTATGTCAAGTTGCTGCTTGACTCGTCTGTGGGACAGCTCTCCCAATTTTGGCACAAGTCCCCAGATGTTAGTGAGGAGGACTTTGCAGGGTCGACTGGGCTTGGTTTGCACATTGTCGTGTCCGGTGGTCCGTCCAGTTTTATTCTTATTATGACTTTTTTTAGTGAGATTTTTTACAACTGAGTGGCTTGCTCGGCCATTTCAGAGAACAATTAAGAATCAACCACATTGTTGTTGGTCTGGAGTCACATATAGGCCAGACCAGGTAAGGACGGCAGGTTTTTTCCCCTAACTGGCATTTGTGAACCAGATGGGTTTTTAACAACAATCCGGTAGTTTTATGGCCACCATTACTGATACTAGCATTTTAATTCCAGATTTTTATTTAATTAATTGATTTTAAATTCGCCAGCTGCACGTGGCGGGATTTGAACTCATAACTCCGGATTACTAGTCCAGTAACATAACCACTATGCTACCGTTCCCTTTTACTTACGGCAGTGTGGTCTCCAGGTGCAATTGACGGGAGAATTACCAAATCATCTCCACCCTGGCCCGGAACAGTGGTATCACTACATGAAACTAAGAGACACTCCATGACTCATAACCTGCGGCAAAAGAGAGTGAATGGAGGGGTTTGGGCCGCTGAGATTTTATACAATGGGAAGTGACTGGGTACACTGAAATTTATGCCAGATGAAAAGAAAAATTATCTCCTGTTAACTATACTCAAATTGTTAAGAAATTAGTTCCCTGCCTGATTCAGCGGAGGCAGCAACAGAGTCCTGAGAAGTAGCCAGTCAACCCTTGTCCCCATCTGGTGCCTATTAGTGAGGTAATGATTAACGCCGTCAAAAACTCTTGATGTGCAATACAGGAAGTGATAAGCAGTGAATAATCCACACATGCAGGGAATCAGTTTCCTGTGGAGACAGTGAAAGGCTCAGTCAGAGAGTAGAAGAAGAAAAAGAAAGTGGATAGAATTCCCAACTAAGAGGCTCACTCATATGTGCGAGAGTGTGTGTGTGTGAGAAAGAGTGAGAGAGAGAGAGAGAGAATGAGTGTCAGACAAAGAGAGAGAGAGACAAAGAGACAGAGAAAGAGAGAAAGCCAACAAGAGTGTGTGAGTGAAAGTGAGAAAGAGAGACAGAGAAAGGTACAGGGAGAGGCGCATACAGCAACAATTTGCATTTATATAGCGCCTTTAACGTAGTAAAACGTCCCAAAGTGCTTCACAGGAGCGTAATCAGACAAAAATTGACATCGAGTCCAAAGAAGGAGATATTAGGACAGGTGATCAAATGCTTGGTCAAAGAGGTAGGTTTTAAGGAGGGTCTTATAGGAGGAGAGAGAGGATGCTCAGTTAATTTATTATCCATTATTACTTGATTATCCATGTGAATTTTCCTGGAAAATGGGAGAGCAGCAGGAGATGGTGTTACCAGCATTTTGTTATTCACAGCAAGGTGCTCTTGCCGGTAGAGGCAACTGATGTTGCAACAATGGGCTGACCTGAGTCGGCTCAAATCTCTTCCACACACCTGCCCGTGACTCCAGTCGCCAGCCCCTGCCACAGTGCTGATCAAAAACTCTCCATCAATGCCCAACATAATCCTTCAGTTTAGAAGTAAGCTCTCAAGGGAGTAGGTGTTCACCCTCCAGTGATCCCATCGACAGCCTCCATGGTGCAGATCTCAGTGGTTCTGCAAGTATTAAAATTAATACACAGCCTTTCCATTTGGGAGCAGATTTAAACAAGCAGGCTCTGTATTGGTTATAAAATCAACAGCTGTTCTCTGCAGAGGCTGTTGACTGAATTTCTGGAGGTAAGTCTGACAAAAAAGTATTATTATTGTCTATAGTTTCTGAGGTTTCCCTCTACTATGTTTCTTAGTCTACAAAGGGGCAACTTTAAGAAAGATACCACCCTCTAAATAACTTCTGAGAGAAGGAATTCTGTTCTTCAGGGTTTGCACGAAGCAAATATTCAAAAAAACTCAAGACAATAACGGACAACAGGCTTACCCAAGCGCCAGAAATAATCCGTGTGCTTCACCAGGTTATTAATCAAAGACACTGAACCAGAATTTGCTGGGAAAATATCGGTGAGTTTAATGCCTCCGCCATGATACGAGATGTGAAACGCCACAAATTGTTGGACGATTCACGCTGCTCCATCGTAAACCTCGCGAAAACAGGAGCTTGCCCTCAACCTCCCGTGGAGTGTCAAGAAATTGCTGGATTTGCCATAAATACGAATGAATCTTGCTGCAAATGGGATTCTCAAGGGCAATTAGGGATGGGCAGCGATGCCCATATCTCACGAACAAATTTTAAAAAAGATATTTGGGGCTGGTCATTCATGTCGTAAGGACCCTGTTAATGATGTGATCTATGGTCCTGACATGAAACTCAACCTCAGAGGCCCAAACAGGGAACATTTAAAACTGTGAAGACTCACTCCCGCAGGTAGAAAATCGTTCCTAGAGGTTTTTTGAATCATTTTAAATAGCTGTTGAACGATTTGAGCTGCCGACTGAAGGCACAATTTTCACGTGTGATCTGACAGCCATTTAAAGCAAGACATCTCTGACAAGCTGGACTTAATGACACAAGGTGCAATTTTTGTAGGCTCAAGGTGAGATGGTGGAAGCAGTTAGTATTGAGTCATTCAAATGAAAATTAGATAGATTTCATTCACAAAAAATAACATTTAGGGATACGGTATATGAGTAATTTGAGACGTGATGTGGTAAGTGCTTGGGAGGAACAGGTGACTTTGGACCTATGGTTCTCCAAAGCTCTCCACCACTGGGGGTTTTCTCACCTCATGTTCTGGATCTGTTGTAGACTAATTGGTAGACCATTATCATTGTAACATTGATTGCTATGATTAGTCAACAACTCCATTATCGTTGGATGATGCGATCACAAGGATGGTAGAGGGCGAACTAGATGAACCTTGGTCTAGCAATTCCTGTGTTCCAATGATGGCACTGAGAGCACACAGAGCCTGTAATGGATCATCATCACTGAGAGCACACAGAGCCTGTAATGGATCATCATCACTGAGAGCACACAGAGCCTGTAATGGATCATCATCACTGAGAGCACACAGAGCCTGTAATGGATCATCATCACTGATGAGAGGCACTTAAACATCCAGCAAGGACCACGTGTTTAAATGAAAAATGCAACACTGCTTGTTCTCCTAAAGGGAAAATCTGTATTTGGCAAATCTTATTTTTCGTTTATCAGTTACCCTGTGGAGCAACACAGTGAAGTGCTGCTTCTGGGATGTCCGTAAATTGGAATGAGAGGTATGTGAAATTTTTCTGTGTATTTCCACTTGAACTGTGAAAAAGACCCAGCCATAAAATCATGGGGTTTCTTTTCTCCCTCTTCCAAACGTGGGTTGTGTTTGGAGGTGGTATTTTTGAACTGTACAACACTAGAATGACATACCAGTAGTCACTGAGTGCTAAGAGTGATGGGAGCAATTTGAGGAGCAAATTAAGAGTTTCACACATGAAGCACACAACCCAACATTAAAGCACAATTGTACCGGATGTGTTTTGGTACCAATAAAGCTGAATATGCCCACCGACTAAATTGCATTGAGGCATTTACCTAGCTGCCTCATGTCTCCTTGCCAAACAAGTTTTTTTTTAAAAATTGCAAAATGCTTTTCCCCATGAAGACGGCGCCCCATTAAACCTATACTGAGACTTCAAAATACCTCATGGTGACAGCACAAGTCTGTCATTTAATTTCACGGTTCAGAGGAGGCCCATAAACTGCTCAGACTGCGTTCTCATGGGTCAGCAGGTCATCTGAACTCTCTTGATTCAATTATAGGCTTCTTGTAACAACATCCTACTCAGTTCCTTCCGTAATACTCTATAAATTGCAATGCTGTGACTCTCCATCAGTCATTGAGATTTCCTCTGATACACACTTCCTTACTTTATCCTCCCCATGTGTAACACTCAAGCAAGGCTTGTATCAAGACGGTCAAAGAAACGCCAAATACAATTAACCCTCATGTGATCCTCATTCACCACTTCATCTCAGAGTCCTGAACTAACCCCTGGATAAGTATCTAGTTAAAGAAAAAAGGCAAATCTCTCAGCGATGTCCCAAAGCGCTTCGCATACAATAAATTGCTTTATTATTTCGCTATAAAGAACTTGGATTAAGGGAAGAGCCAGGGGGAAAAAAACTTGCAAAGGATTTTTATAAAGTTTATGCCAGAACTGGTAGTCAATGGGGTCCTGTGGTTCCCTGAACCTAATCGCCAACCACCAATGTAAATGGGTTGAATTCTGTGCTCTGGAAAACATCAAAAAGAAACCGCTCCAGTCTCTACCTCTTCCATCAGTCTCGAGCCCACTCTCCAACTGCCTACCTGAAATGGAGAGCCAAAATTTCCTCCAGCTTAATACCGACAAAAGGGAAACCCACCTCTTGGGCTCCCACTGGAACCTACGTGTCAGTGGCCCGTCAGCCTCCCCAACTACCACCTCAGGCTAAGTCTGGAGGTGCAGGCCTCAGTGTACTGGTCGACCCCCCCCCCCCGCCCGCCCCCCCCCACAAGCTCAGCTACCCTCCCCAATCCAACACATTACCAAAACCGTTTCCTTGCACCTCTGTTGCCGGCCTCCACCCTTAACGTTCCCCCAATGCTGCCAAAATCCACTCCTTTACCCCCGAGTGCTCTTCCCCCCACCCCGGCCTCCCTGATTCCACAGAGTACAACTGACTCAAAATGCCATGACCCATACCCTCACCCCCACATTGGCTCACCCCAGTCCATGTCAAGCTTTACTGACTCCCGCACCCCACAGTGAATCGATTTTGAGACCCTCAACCTCGTTTTCAAATATCACCATGGCCGCACACCATCCTAACGCAGCTATCTCCTCCCCATCATGCTCCTCAAAACTTATTTCCCACTCCCTGCTTCACCACTGATGGCTGCGCCTTCAGCCAGTATCCCCGCTGCTCTCTGAAGCTCCCTCCTAGAGCACGTGATCCGGGCTGATGCTTCACTGCAGCACTGAGGGAGTGCTGCACTGTTGGAGGGGCCGTCTTTTTGATTGAGTGGCAAACTAAACACAAAGTCGGGAGGGCGTGCGAGCACAGTTGAAGAGAGGAATTTATAGGAGGTGTGAAATCAGATAAAAAGACTTGCATTTATATAGCGCCTTTCATGACCTCAGGAGATCCAAAAGCACTTTACAACCAAACAAGTATTTCTGAAGTGTAGCCACTAATGTAGGAAACGCAGCAAGCTCCCACAAACAACAATGTGATAATCATATGTTTTTTTAGTGACGTTGGTTGAGGGATAAATATCAGCCAGGACATCGGGGAGCCCCTGCTCTTCTTCAAACAGTGTCGTGGGATCTTTTACATCCACCTGAGAGGGCAGACAGGGCCTCGGTTTAACGTCTCATCCAAAAGACAGCACCTCTGACAGTGCAGCACTCCCTCCCTAGATTTTATGCTCAAGTCTCTAGAGTGTGGACTTGAACCCACAAACCTTCTAACTCAGAGGAGAGAGTGCTACCACTGAACCACAGCAGACACCATGGTAAAATGAGGTAACAGCCAAATGTTCAAGTGTAGATTGAAAGCAGCCAAGTTAGACTCTCCCCCAACAACAGAGATGAACCCAACGGTGAAAAAAACTCAGGCACAGCAAATCTACAAACACCTGGCTCAGTGATGTCATTAATGATACCAAAGGCAAATTACCTGCAAAAAAAGGCACCAGCGGCAGCAGGGAATTGCGGGTGTGTGAATCATAGAATCACAGAATGGTTACAGCACAGAAGGAGGCAATTCGGCCCGTCAAGCCCGTGCTGGCTCTCTGCAAGTGCAATCCAACTAGTCACACTCCCCCGCCCTTTCCCCGTAGCCCTGCAAATTTTGTTCATTCAAGTACTTATTCAATTCCCTTTTGAAGGCCACGATTGAATCTGCCTCCACCACCCCCTCGGGCAATGCATTCCAGATCATAACCACTCGCTGCGTAAAAAAGTTTTTCCTCATGTCGCCTTTGGTTCTTTTGCTGATTACCTTAAATCTGTGCCCTCTGGTTCTCGACCCTTCTGCCAATGGGAACAGTTTCTCTCTATCTACTCTGTCTAGATCCCTCGTGATTTTGAAAACCTCTATCAAATCTCCTCTCAACCTTCTCTGCTCATAGGAGAACAACCCCAGCTTCTCCAGTCTATCCATGTGAAGACTTACCTGTCCACCAGGCACTGATTCCATCTTACCCCTACCAAGTTGCCGCACCAAGTGAGCCAATGCAGTCAAACACAGAGCAGAAAGAGGCTTCATATATCTGCTATTTCTTTCTCATTTCCTTTTGGCAGGAAAACAGCCATTCCATCTTCCTCACAAATTCAACCGTTCCACATCCAGTTGGATGCTGAGGGCAACGGTTTTTCAGCTAATAATATCTTTGATTTCATTGGTGACGACAGCACAAAGTGAGGAGCCTCACTCATGAACCACCTCCTCCGAAACACGCTAGAAATAGCAGTCAGCTTATTCAAATCACCAACCTGCTCAGCGTGATTTGGGGCTAAGAGTGTCACCATAGTTTTTTATGCTGTTAGCTATAGAGGGAAAGAGCAAATTGAGGCCTCGGTGTACAGGACTTCTGCCATGTACCTCTTAACCAGCTTCAGATTAGTGGCTAGAACCACATCAGCTGGGCAAAAGTACTAATCCCACAAAGGTCAAAAAGGCACAGTTACCATGGCAACCACAATGGAGGGTATCTCCTTAGCCCCACCAAACAACAACTTGCATTTATATAGCACCTTTAACGTAGTAAAACGTCTCGAGGCTCTTTACCGGAGCGTTAATCAGACAAAAATTGACACCGAGCCACATAAGGAGATATTAGGACAGGTGAGCAAAAGCCTGGTCAAAGAGGTAGGTTTTAAGGAGCATCTTAAAAGGAGGAGAGAGAGGCGGAAAAGTTTAGGGAGGCAATTCCAGTGCTTAGGGTCTAGACAGCTGAAGGCACGGCCACCAATGGTGGGGCGAAGGGAGTGGAGGATGCACAAGAGGCCAGAATCAGAGGAGCGCAGAGATCTCGGAGGGCTGTAGGGCTGGAGAAGGCTACAGAGATAGGGATAGGCGAGGCCAAGGAACGTCTAATAAAAATTCAACTAAACGCATGTATGTCGCTTTTAAATGCAGGTTATAAATGCTCAGTTCAATCATCAGCAAACTTCAGCTGTTAAATCCCTCAGCAATGAGTCGCCAATAAAATTATTACTCCGGCTTTAAAGGGCATCACGGTTAACAACAGTAAAGGTAGCTGACAGGACATTTCAAAAAAATGTCGTGTACGAATAACAACTGATCACATCTGTGTGAACATAAAATGGGCTAATTTCCATATGCATAAGCATGCAACTGAGCACTGCTCTGTGTAAGTGCAGTCAATTATTTATACACACAATGCAGCACTGGAAAAACAGACTTTATTATGGTCTGGCTTTCAACCTTCACAATCGCTCGGTGGCTCCTACTGGAGAGGAAAATCGGGCGGCCAATTCACACCAGTCTTATGTCCGAGCAGCAAGTTGAAAATCCACCACACACACACACACACACACGCACGCACGCACGTGCGCGCGCACACACACACACACGTGCGCGCACACACGCACACACACACACACACACACTCAGAAAGAGTGAATGAATCAGAGAGAAAGAAAGAGAGTGCGTGGGAGTCAAACACAGACACCCAGAAAGAGGGTATTGGAGAACTGGCCATTGGTGTCTCAGAGAAACAAACTGAGCTCTGTGGAACAATGGGGATGAGTACATTATCTCGATCACTCGATTATAAACACTGGCCTTATCAGATATCTGAGACAAAAACAGAGAAAGGTACGCGCGTACACACAGATTAAGTATGAAACCCGTTTTCAATTATTCACCAATTTCCATTCGTCATTGACCTACCCTGAGGCCTGAAACACAGCTCACTATATCATGGAGTATCCCTTCCCCCACCATCTCCTGCTCCAGCAGTATGACGTGTGATTATATTTTACTTCATTACAGCAAAGAACAGACACACACACACCCCCACACACACAAACACACACACACACACACACGGAGGCCAAATTGGAATCTGCACGATTTTTCTATCGAGGGTAGAACTGAATTAATTTTTCTCTTCCTTTGTTAACTGAGTAGGAACTCTACAATTACACGGTGATTAACCCTTACCCTGCCGAACAAACAGGAGCTCTGTACAGTTACACAGCAAGTAACCTTTACCTTGCTAAATAAACAGCAACTCCATATAGTTACACAGCGAGAGCTAATGAACCAAAACATCCTCCAACATAATGTTGGCAAAACTGAAGCCACCCTCTTTGGCTCCTACAAATACCGATATGGCTCCGATTCCATCTATGGCCCACCTGCCCCCTCAGGCTAAGCCTTAGCATATTGCTCAGTTTCAAACTCAGCTCTAATCCATCAGTAAGACTGCTTTCTTTCACCTCCGAAACATCTCCCGCCCCCGCCCCTACCTCTGGTCCTCACCTGCCGAGGACCTAATCCATACCTTGTATCGCCTTGTGCTGAGCTTCTCCAATGACCTCTTGGCAAGTCTCCACCATCCAATAAACAACATCACCCAAAATCCACAGCCCAGCACTCACAGCCCCATCACCGTCTCGTAACCAAACTTTGCCAGCTTCCCGCGTCCCACTGAAGTTCTTTATACTCACATTTACGCGTTTGCTACAACTAGCGCACAGAGGCAAATTTCCCAACAGCTTCAAGCCCTAAAGGAATTTTATGAACAGATCTTTTTGTTTCGTTGTGCTATTAACGCTGTGCCAAGGCAGTGGTGGAAATAATGGTTTTGTGATAGTATGGATGTGACTATATTGAGCCTATTTTGCATTGGGCCTTGGGTTTTCAGAGTCTTTCGTGGACCTGCAATTCCTGGGGATGAGGAGCAGGCCAACAAATCAGGCGTCTGCTTTCATAACAAATTTTTATCACAGAAATGGCCAAAGCTTTCTTTCCTTTTCTCATATGTTGGCCAGGGGCTGCAGAAACTACTGAGTTTATTCCGAGCTGCTGACACACACGCAAAAGCAACTTTTGAACTGAAGTAACCTGAGTTCAGTCGCTGGCCTGAGCTGGCTGGAACCAGTTTGAATTAGCTAAGTTTTGTGAAAGACAAAGGAGATGTGATAAGACACAAGTCCTTATTTAGAAAAGGAGTAATGAGGTAATGCTACCTAAGTCCTTGGGACAGAGCCAATGAGGAGAAGACACAGACTAGGCGAGCAAGCCTAAACCAAAGGGAGAGAGAGACAGCACAGCTTGAAGAGATAAGATTCGGAATAAGAATGAAGAATCTGGGGCGTGGAGCCAGAGCGAAGACTCCGGAGACCAACCATCGCGGAAGTGGAAGAACCAAGTCAGGGACGTAGAGACGACGTCGAGAGAGAGAGAGAGAACGGAACGCCTGGCCAGCGTCAGATCTCCTTTTCGGGTATTATCCTTTATATTCTGTGACCACTCAGGGAGTGTCAGAGAAACCTAGTGGGTGTGCGTTTAGATCCTAGTTTGGGTATAAAACTGTATAACCTGGTGCAAATTGCATGTCTATATCTAACCAGACGAATAGCGTTTAGATCCTAGTTTGGGTATAAACCTGTATAACCTGGTGCAAACTGCATGTCTATGTCTAACCAGACGAATAGCGTTTAGATTTTAGTTTGGGTATAAGACTGTATAACCTGGTGTAAACTGCATGTCTATGTCTAACCAGACGTATAAGTTATATGTATATGATCTAACGGCGTGAATAAAGCGAATTGAGAGTTAAGAGAGAATTGACTCTTCTCCTCTTTGGACTAAGCCAATAACCGTAACCGGTAACCTCAGGTCAACATATATCTCCTTTCGCCTCCTAACATTGCGCTCTGGCTGTAAAAGGTGAACAGGGAACCAAGCATTGGCCAATGCCTCTTTGCAGCCCGCTAAATAAAGGATAGGAGGACAGTGCAGTGGTCCCACGCATGGTGACCGGTCCACTGAGGTTCCTCCCCTCGCGCCAGGTGTGTGCAGATGCTATTCCACTTCGACTGCTGCATTCAAGTGAATACAATAGAACCGCATCGTATATACAAGAGCTTTAGGAGATAACGGTCACTGTCGCCACCTGCAAGAAACGCAGCTTCCCAAACACTCGTGCCTTTGACTACCGAGGAACAATCATATACACAAGTAGAGTAGTGAGAGAAATTAAGTTAACAAATATTTTTTGAAATGACTGGGGTTGCAAAATGCAATTGATGTCAGGCCGGACAATGAGGAAGGTAAAATGTAACAGGATTCTGTGAGTCAATCTCCACCTAAACATCCACTTACCCCGACGGATAGGCCACGAGTCCCGTCTTTGAGTCACACGCAAGTCCACTGCTTCCAGAGACCGTGATGCCCAGCACCTTCTCCAGAGTCACCTGCAGAGAGGTAATCACACACTGTAACAGGTTACTGAGAATAGGAAGCACACCCTGGATCAAGGGGACATGGGGCATCTTACCAATCGGCCTTATTGATAACTACGTAGCATTTAGTGCATTGCATTATGTGGGGTGAGTCACACGGGGCAGTCCGTCCTCTTTGTGTTGGACAAGAAATCAACAAGAGAAAACATAATCCATGACACAAGACACATTGCCCACAAGGTTAGTGTCGCCACCTTGCTGGCCGGCCTCCCATCTTCCACTCTCCGTAAACTTGAGCTCATCCAAAACTCTGTTGCCCGTATCCTAACTCGCACCAAGTCCTGTTCACCCGTCACCCCCGTGCTCGCTGACCTACATTGGCTCCCGGTCCCCAAATGCCTCGATTTTAAAATTCTCATCCTTGTGTTCAAATCCCACCATGGCCTCGCCCCTCCCTATCTCTATAACCTCCTCCAGCCCCTACAACCCTCCGAGATCTCTGCACTCCTCCAATTCTGGCCTCTTGCCGTCCCCGATTTTAATCGCTCCACTATTGGCGGCCGTGCCTTCAGCTGCCTAAACCCTAAGCTCTGGAATTCCCTCCCTAAACCTCTCCGCCTCTTTACCTCTCTCTCCCCCTTTAAGACGCTCCTTAAAACCTACCTCATTGACCAAGCTTTTGGTCACCTGTCCTAATATCTCCTTAAGCGGCTCGGTGTCAAATTTTGTCTGATAATCGCTCCTGTGAAGCGCCTTGGGACGTTTTACTATGTTGAAGACGCTCTATAAATGCAAGTTGTTGTTGTTGAGAACAGTGTTAGCAGCAACACCACGAAACACATATGAAGGGCAGAGCTACGCCATGGTTGGTGGCACCATATTTCCAATTTTCTGAGCACTTTAAGGAACGTCACCCCAGGAGACCTCGTTACCAGAGGCGAGGAGAAACCAGAGGCCAGTTACCAAACACTTACAAGCAGCAAGTCACAAGCTATTATGAGGCATGCTATGAGAGCAGCAAATTTCTTCTTACAATATTAGACACTGGAGGACCTTAGTCACGAGCATCACATCACCATTCATTGTAACCATGGTAACAATACACTGATGGTAATGAGCACTGCTCTCACCCAGGCTCACTGACAGGTTGGCCCACCATGGAATAGCACCGCCATAGCCAACTGCCTGGCCCCAGGGCAAATACAGCTCACCGATTCGCACTCTCTGCTACGCATTAAGAGAGAACAGAAAGTGTAGCAATCCCATGACACTGAACGAGAGGCACTTAATCAGGATGCCTCCAGGACCTCTTAAATGCATCGTTAACTATGGAATGAGAAAAAAAAGCTAATTGGCCAATAAAATCTACTTCTTCCGCAGACCATGTACCATCTTACTCTACCATGGGCTTCACTTTCCCGCACTCCCAACGCAGGCTCACTCACTACTCGGGCAAGCTATCAAAGCAATGCAACTGCCCATGAAAGTGAGCCTTGCATGAGCTGCCTTCAGAAGAGGATGAGAGGCAGCCGAAGGGGAGACAAAAAAAGAGGAAAAATAAACACAGGATGGCACTTCTCTGACTGAAGATAAATTTTCTGCAGGAATTATTCTTTTTAAAACATACTACTGTATTCGAGCGACTACTCCCAACAGTTAGTCAGTTCAGCAGTGCCCTCATCCTCAATCTCATAAAGACTGGATCTCGTAATTTAGTTTACAGAGGTCACAAGGATGGGTGGTGTGAGAAATGGAAATATCAGTCATCGGTGCTCAAAAAGAAACATTCACAGGTATATTTTATGAATTCAATGTACATTTATATAGCGCCTTTAACGTAGTAAAACGTCCCAAGGAGGTTCACAGGAGCGTAATCAGACACAAGTTTGACACTGAGCCGCATAAGGAGGTATTAGGACAGATGAGCTAAGTTTTAGGTGAACATTCACACATATTATGAAGGCACAATTAACTGAACGTTCACAGATATTTCATGGGACCATTGTATGTTAATATATGAAGCCGCTATACATACTGATTGTGATCCACCCACAAGTGCTGTGCATTGATCCACCTGGGCCTCCTGGTATGACTGTGTTTGCACTGGGAGCAATGTGGGTCAGGTGTTGAGTCAGCTTGCTTGGCCTTGTTTACTGGGGGTTGGGTAGGCTGGTGGATGGGTGGGTTGTTACTGTGGCTGCAGGCCGAACATCAACCATTCTGATTGGTCTATGTCCCACACGTGCTTCAACCACATTTGTTGTGGGTGGAGATGTTCTTTACCACAGAGAGGGGGAATACATCTTCTTGCAACCATTGGTGTCATTTGTGCTAGCCTGTTTGTTGCAAGGGGCCAGCCCTCTCCAGTGAGCAGGCCCAGCAACGGCTGGGTTGGGTTCTTTGGGATTGTAAGACTGGTTATGGTTCTAGTGGTTTCCGAGTCAGCGATCCAGAATGGCTGCATGCAGGGACATGACCAGAACAGGTGTAACAGGTGGGGTCTTCTGGTATGCAGGGGTGACATTTGTGGGCTGGTATGTGGGATGTATCATCTTCACTTGGCCATCGTACAGTTTCTTGCAGGTTGTGATGTTTGAGGTCTATTGTTCTTGCCATTTCTCCTCCCTTAGGGCTGAGGCAGGTTTAATGTGCATCTAAGCTAGGGATTCCCAAAGCAATGTGCATTTAAACCAGAGATATCCATCGCAATGTGCATTTAAACCAGAGATATCCATCGCAATGTGCATTTAAACCAGAGATATCCATCGCAATGTGCATTTAAACCAGAGATATCCATCGCAATGTGCATTTAAACCAGAGATATCCATCGCAATGTGCATTTAAACCAGAGATATCCATCGCAATGTGCATTTAAACCAGAGATATCCATCGCAATGTGCATTTAAACCAGAGATATCCATCGCAATGTGCATTTAAACCAGAGATATCCATCGCAATGTGCATTTAAACCAGAGATATCCATCGCAATGTGCATTTAAACCAGAGATATCCATCGCAATGTGCATTTAAACCAGAGATATCCATCGCAATGTGCATTTAAACCAGAGATATCCATCGCAATGTGCATCTAAACCAGAGATATCCATCGCAATGTGCATCTAAACCAGAGATATCCATCGCAATGTGCATCTAAACCAGAGATATCCATCGCAATGTGCATCTAAACCAGAGATATCCATCGCAATGTGCATCTAAACCAGAGATATCCATCGCAATGTGCATCTCAACCAGAGATATCCATCGCAATGTGCATCTAAACCAGAGATATCCATCGCAATGTGCATTTAAACCAGAGATATCCATCGCAATGTGCATCTAAACCAGAGATATCCATCGCAATGTGCATCTAGACCGGGAATACCCAATGCAATTTGCATCTAATCCAGGGATACCAACACCCAGCCCCTAATTTCATCCAGCCTGCAGATCAGCAGGAAAAATTATTGCTCCACCCGCTCATGGTATACACCACATAGGGCTGCAAGCTGCATGGTGCCTCGTACGTAAGGATTCAAATGGAGTATCACGAGCGGTGGCAGTGAAATGCACTGCCCAGTAGCAGTGGCATGCTGGGGCCAGCGGAGACAGGATTATTGTGGAGGAGCGATGCTTTGTGTGGGTGTGAAGACTTTTTAAAAATGTATTCATATTCGGGGTGTGGGCATTGCTGGCAAGACCACCATTTACTGCCCATCTCTAGTTGGCCCTTGAGAAGGTGGTGGTGAGCCGCCTTCTTGAACCGCTGCAGTCCGTGTGGTGAAGGTTCTCCCACAGTGCTGTTAGGTAGGGAGTTCCAGGAATAAGCTTGCTAGGCCTCTTCAGAAGGCAGTTGAGAGTCAACCATGTTGGTGTGGGACTGGAGTCACATATAGACCCAGACCGGGTAAGGAGGGCAGTTTTCCTTCCCTAAAGGTTATTAGTGAACCCATGACAATCCGACAGCTTCATGGTCACTTTTACAGATACCAGCTTTTCATTCCCAGATTTTTTAAACTAAGTTCAATTTCTCAAACTACCGTGGTGGGATTTGAATTGGAGTATTTGTCTAGGCCTCCGAATTACTAGTCTGGTAACATAACCACTATACTGCTATACCCATGCAAACTTGGCGTTTGCCTTTCAGTTACAGAATCCACTCATTTATTGAAGGGGGAATGGAATATAAAAGTAGAGATGTTTTGCTACAGTTGTACAGGGCATTGGTGAGACCACATCTGGAATACTGTGTGCAGTTTTGGTCTCCTTATTTAAGAAAGGACATAATTGCTTTAGAGGCAGTTCAGAGAAGGTTCACTCGTCTGATTCCTGGGATGAGGGGGTTATATTATGAGGAAAGGTTGGACAAGTTGGGCCTGTATACACTGGAGTTTAGAAGAATGAGAGGTGATCTTATTGAAACATATAAGATCCTGAGGGGACTTGGAGGGGTAGATGCTTGTGGGTGAGACTAGAACTAGGGGTCACAGTTTAAAAATAAGGGGTCTCCCATTTAAGACGGATATGAGGAGAATTTTTTTCTCTCAGAGGGTCATGAGTCTGTGGAACTCCTTTCCCCAGAGAGCGGTGGAGGCAGGGTCATTGAATATTTTTAAGGCTGAGTTAGATAGATTCCTGATTAACAAGGGAGTCAAAGGTTATAGTAGGTAGATAGGAAAGTAGGGTTGAGGTCGCAATCAGATCAGCCATGATCTTATGAAATGGCAGAGCAGGCTCGAGGGGCTGAATGGCCTACTCCTGCCCTTAATTCGTATGATGGTAAGTATGTTCATACTCTGGATCAGCTTGCTCAGAAATTCGGAACATAAATTTCAAAAGAGGCTCCTGCATATAAACATGTACAATGCAACGAGAAAAGAAACCAAGGGCCCTGAAGGGGGTTATAGTTAATCTGGACAGCTGTTGCCCATGAACCACTGTGATTAAATTGCCTTGTGCAGAATCAGTAGACAGAACAATCAAGAGAGAAAAATCTCTCAGATCAGGAAGAGAAAGATCAACCAGTGAGATAATAAGGCAGAAGTAAATAAAACAAGTATCTGAGAGAAAGAGATTACCAGAGAGAAATTAGATCAAAGTGAAGGAGAAAGAGAAAGATTAACAAGGAGGATCAATGACAGCGAGAGAGAGATAGGGAGCGAGAGAGATGGGGAGTGAGAGAGAGATAGGGAGCGAGAGAGATGGGGAGTGAGAGAGAGAGATGGGGAGCGAGAGAGAGAGAGAGATGGGGAGCGAGTGAGAGAGAGAGATGGGGAGCAAGAGAGAGATAGAGATGGGGAGCAAGTGAGAGAGAGAGAAATGGGGGGCGAGAGTGAGAGAGAGATGGGGAGCGAGAGAGAGAGATGAGGTGCGAGAGAGAGAGAGAGAGAGATGGGAAGAGAGAGAGGGAAAGAGAGAGATGGGGAGCAAGTGAGAGAGAGATGGGGAGCGAGAGAGAGAGAGATGGGGAGCGAGAGAGAGAGAGATGGGGAGCGAGAGAGAGAGAGAGATGGGGAGCGAGAGAGAGAGACAGGGAGCGAGAGTGAGAGAGAGATAGGGAGCGAGAGAGAGAGAGAGATGGGGAGCGAGAGAGAGAGATGGGGGCGAGAGAGAGAGAGAGATGGAGAGTGAGAGAGAGAGAGATGGGGAACGAGAGAGAGAGAGAGATGGGGAACGACAGAGAGAGAGACGGGGAGCAAGAGAGCGATGGGGAACTAGAGAGAGAGAGATGAGGGTAAGAGCGAGAGAGAGATGGGGAGCGAGAGAGAGAGAGATGGGGAGCAAGAGAGAGAGGGAGAGAGATGGGGAGCAAGAGAGAGGGGGAGAGAGATGTGGAGTGAGAGAGAGGTGGGGAGAGAGAGAGATGGGGAGTGAGAGAGAGAGAGAGATGGGGAGCGAGAGAGAGAGAGAGAGATGGGGAGCGAGGGAGCGAGAGAGAGAGATGGGGAATGAGAGAGAGAGAGAGAGAGAGAGAGCTGGGGAGTGAGAGAGAGAGAGATGGGGAGCGAGAGAGAGAGATGGGGAGCGAGAGAGAGAGAGAGATGGGGAGCGAGGGAGCGAGAGAGAGAGATGGGGAATAAGAGAGAGAGAGAGAGAGATGGGGAGTGAGAGAGAGACAGGGAGATGTGGAGCGAGAGAAAGAGAGAGAGATGAGGAGCGAGAGAGATGTGGAGAGAGAGATGAGGAGCGAGAGAGCAAGCGAGAGAGAGAGATGGGGAGCGAGAGAGAGAAAGAGTTGGGGAGCAAGAGAGAGAGATGGGGAATGAGAGAGAGAGATGGGGAGTGAGAGAGGGAGAGAGAGGTGGGGAGCGAGAGAGAGAGATGGGGAGCAAGAGAGAGAGGGAGAGAGATGGGGAGCAAGAGAGAGAGGGAGAGAGATGGGGAGCAAGAGAGAGAGGGAGAGAGATGGGGAGTGAGAGAGAGAGATGGGGAGAGAGAGATGGGGAGTGAGAGAGAGAGAGAGATGGGGAGCGAGGGAGCGAGAGAGAGAGATGGGGAATGAGAGAGAGAGAGAGAGAGAGATGGGGAGTGAGAGAGAGACAGGGAGATGTGGAGCGAGAGAAAGAGAGACAGATGAGGAGCGAGAGAGATGTGGAGAGAGAGATGAGGAGCGAGAGAGAAAGCAAGCGAGAGAGAGAGGTGGGGAGCGAGAGAGAGAAAGAGTTGGGGAGCAAGAGAGAGAGATGGGGAATGAGAGAGAGAGATGGGGAGTGAGAGAGGGAGAGAGAGCTGGGGAGCGAGAGAGAGAGAGATGGGGAGCAAGAGAGAGAGGGAGAGAGATGGGGAGCAAGAGAGAGAGGGAGACAGATGGGGAGTGAGAGAGAGAGATGGGGAGAGAGAGATGGGGAGTGAGAGAGAGAGAGAGATGGGGAGCGAGGGAGCGAGAGAGAGAGATGGGGAATGAGAGAGAGAGAGAGAGAGATGGGGAGTGAGAGAGAGACAGGGAGATGTGGAGTGAGAGAAAGAGAGAGAGATGAGGAGTGAGAAAGATGTGGCGAGAGAGATGAGGAGCGAGAGAGAAAGCGAACGAGAGAGAGAGATGGGGAGCGAGAGAGAGAAAGAGTTGGTGAGCAAGAGAGAGAGATGGGGAATGAGAGAGAGAGATGGGGAGTGAGAGAGGGAGAGAGAGCTGGGGAGCGAGAGAGAAAATTTGCGAGAGAGAGATGGGGAGCGAGAGAGAGAGAGAGAAATGGGGAGCGAGAGAGGGAAATGGGGAGAGAGAGATGGGGGAGGGAGAGAGAGTGAAAGATGGGGAGAGAGAGAGATTGGGGAGGGAGAGGGAGAAATATGGAAAGAGAGAGAGAGAGAGAGACGGGGGGAGGGAGAGAAAGGGAGAAATGGGGAGAAAGAGAGAGATTAATAAGAAGAATCAACCGAGAGAGAGAGCACGAGAGAGGGAGAGAGAAACAGAGAAAAATGAAGAGAAGGAAAGAGAGGCTGGAGGGAGAGAGACAGGGAGAGGTAGAGAGAGACGGGGGAGAGACAGATAGAGAGGCGGGGAGAAAGAGAGAGAGAGACAGAGAGAGATGGGGAGAAAAAGAGAGAGGGAGAGAGATGGGGAGAGAAAGAGAGAGGGAGAGAGACAAGGAGAGAGGGGAGCGCGGAGCAAGATGGTGGGGCGGGGAGCGAAAAGTTGGGGTGGGGAGAGAGAGGGTGGGGCGGGGAGAGAGAGGGTGGGGCGGGGAGAGAGAGGTTGGGGCGGGGAGCGAGAGGGTGGGGCGGGGAGCGAGAGGGTGGGGCGGGGAGCGAGAGGGTGGGGCGGGGGAGAGAGAGGGTGGGGCGGGGAGCGAAAAGTTGGGGTGGGGAGAGAGAGGTTGGGGCGGGGAGAGAGAGGGTGGGGCGGGGAGCGAGATGATAGGTCAGGGTGACATGAGGGTGGGGTGGGGGGGCGAGAGGGTGGGGTGGGGAGCGAGAGGTTGGGGCGGGGAGAGAGAGGGTGGGGCGGGGAGTGAGATGATAGGTCAGGGTGACATGAGGGTGGGGTGGGGGGGGCGAGAGGGTGGGGCGGGGGGGCGAATGGGCGGGGGGGGGGGTGAGAGGGTGGGCAGGGGGCGGGGGTGAGATAGGGGGCGGGGGGAGCAAGAGGGGCCGGATGGCTAGAGTGGGCGGCGGGCAAGAGTGGGCGGGGCGAGTGGTGGCGGGGCAAGTGGGGTGGGGCGAGAGGGGGGGAGACGGGGAGAGATAGATGGATGATAGGTATATATAGATAGATGGTGGAGCGAGAGAAGAGACGGGGCGAGAGAGGGTCGGGGCAAGAGGGCGGGGTGAGGGGGCGGGGCCAGGGGGTGCAGAGAGAAAGAGAGAGATGGGGAGAGATAGATATATAGATGATAGGTAGATGGATAGATAGATAGATAGATAGATAGATAGATAGATAGATAGATAGATAGATAGATAGAGAGACAAATAGAGACAGACAGATAGAAATTATCAAGGGGTATGAGCCAGAAGGAAGAGAGATGGGGAGGAGAAAGAGAGAGATGGGGAGATAGGCAGAGAAATAGAGAGATTCACAAGGGGAATCAGCCAAGAAAAGGGCTGATAATCTGTGGGCTGTCTCGCCAGGATTGTGCCGTCCAACGCAGACCCTACCGGAGTCTGCAGGGTCAGTGGGAGGGCACTTAATTGGCATGGGACAGGCAGGTGAAAGCACCACATTGGGCGCATTGTCATTCACGCACCTTTGGGGGTTGCCCAGACGTCCTTCCCCTTCCCCGGCCCTCCAGTAGAGGGGACCAATCTCTTCTGGGGTTCAGACTGCTTCCTTGGCCTGTCCACATCGACCCTGTACCCCTCACCTCATTGAGCATACCATCCGCAGCTGATACGCAGCGTCCCAACTGATCCAAAGCAGCTGGAACTCCCATCCCCTCACCATCATTTTTGCCTTGGATGGACAAGGATGGACAGAGGTCACAAGGCAAATGGGGGAACTCCCAGAAATGGCAGAGACCTGGTCCAACCAGGGCCTCGGTCATTTTCTGGGGAGGGAGGGGTGAGGGGTTCTACCCCTCTGCCACCGGTGTTGCAGCTTGAGATCCTGAGGGATTGTGCCCCAGAGAGATTAACAAGTGAGATCAGCCAAAGAGAGAAATCAATAAGGGGAACGGCAAGAGAAAGATTGACGAGGGAACTGTCTGAAAGATAGGTCAGCTCAGCGTGCAGCCTGCTCCTACTGAATAATACGCCTAGCCAGGAGGACTGGGGACAGCACATCAGTTGACGTGTGTTCAAACTTCACATTGCTGGCTAAAGGCATGTGATAGCATGGATTCCTGAGGCAAGTCCTGACTGGAGGGGGATGAGCAGAACTGCTGAAACCCAATCCTGTTGCCTGATTCTGGCAGAGACATAGAGGAGAGAAGGGGTTAAAACCAGAAGTCATTAAGGGGAAGTGAAACAACAAGAAGGACAGGGTGGGGAAGAAGAGAGGGATGGGGTGGGGAAGAAGAGAGGGGCGGGGTGGGGGAAAGAGAGGGAGGGGGTGGGGAAAAAGAGGGGCGGGGTGGGGGAAAAGAGAGGGGCGGGGTGGGGGAAAAGAGAGGGGTGGGGTGGGGGAAAGAGAGGGAGGGGGTGGGGGAAGAGAGGGACAGGGTGAGAAAGAGAGGAAAGGGGTGGGGGAAGAGAGGGAAGGGGTGGGGGAAGAGAAGGAAGGAAGGGATGGGGGAAGAGAGGGACGGGGTGGGGGAAGAGAAGGAAGGGATGGGGGAAGAGAGGGACGGGGTGGGGGAAAAGAAGGAAGGAAGGGATGGGGGAAGAGAGGGAAGGGGTGGGGGAAGAGAGGGACAGGGTGGGGGAAGAGAGGGACGGGGTGGGGGAAGAGAGGGACGGGGTGGGGGAAGAGAGGGACAGGGTGGGGGAAGAGAGGGACGGGGTGGGGGAAGAGAAGGAAGGGATGGGGGAAGAGAGGGAAGGGGTGGGGGAAAAGAAGGAAGGAAGGGATGGGGGAAGAGAGGGAAGGGGTGGGGGAAGAGAGGGAAGGGATGGGGGAAGAGAGGGAAGGGGTGGGGGAAGAGAGGGACAGGGTGAGAAAGAGAGGGAAGGGATGGGGCAAGAGAGGGACGGGGTGGGGGAAGAGAGGGAAGGGGTGGGGGAAGAGAGGGACGGGGTGGGGAAGAGAGGGACGGGGTGGGGGAAGAGAGCGACGGGGTGGGGGAAGAGAGCGACGGGGTGGGGAAGAGAGGGACGGGGTGGGGAAGAGAGGGAAGGGGTGGGGGAAGAGAGGGACCGGGTGGGGAAGAGAGGGACGGGGTGGGGAAGAGAGGGAAGGGGTGGGGGAAGAGAGGGACGGGGTGGGGAAGAGAGGGACGGGGTGGGGGAAGAGAGGGAAGGGTTGGGGGAAGAGAGGGAAGGGGTTGGGGAAGAGAGGGACGGGGTGGGGGAAGAGAGGGAAGGGGTGGGGGAAGAGAAGGACGGGGTGGGGAAGAGAGGGACGGGGTGGGGGAAGAGAGGGAAGGGTTGGGGGAAGAGAGGGACGGGGTGGGGGAAGAGAGGGAAGGGGTGGGGGAAGAGAAGGAAGGGGTGGGGGAAGAGAAGGACGGGGTGGGGGAAGAGAGGGAAGGGGTGGGGGAAGAGAGGGAAGGGGTGGGGGAAGAGAAGGACGGGGTGGGGAAGAGAGGGACGGGGTGGGGGAAGAGAGGGACGGGGTGGGGAAGAGAGGGAAGGGTTGGGGGAAGAGAGGGAAGGGGTTGGGGAAGAGAGGGACGGGGTGGGGGAAGAGAGGGAAGGGGTGGGGGAAGAGAGGGAAGGGGTGGGGGAAGAGAAGGACGGGGTGGGGAAGAGAGGGACGGGGTGGGGGAAGAGAGGGACGGGGTGGGGAAGAGAGGGAAGGGGTGGGGGAAGAGAGGGACGGGGTGGGGGAAGAGAGGGAAGGGGTGGGGGAAGAGAGGGACGGGGTGGGGAAGAGAGGGAAGGGGTGGGGGAAGAAAGGGAAGAGGTGGGGGAAGAGAGGGAAGGGGTGGGGGAAGAGAGGGAAGGGTTGGGGGAAGAGAGGGAAGGGTTGGGGGAAGAGAGGGAAGGGGTTGGGGAAGAGAGGGAAGGGGTGGGGGAAGAAAGGGAAGGGGAGAGAGGGATGGGAGAAGGGAGAGACGAGGGAGCAAGAGAGGGACGGGGGGGAGCAAGAGAGGGACGTGGGGGGGGGAGGGACAGAGAGGTGAAGCAGGAAAGATTGAAAGGGGCAGAAATGAACGAGCAGAGGGACAGAAGCGAGTCACAGAAATTGTGCAGCCCAGAGACCGATAATTACAAGAAATTGTGAGTTGTATGTGGTTAATTATGATTCTGCCTGACTCAGAAGAGATTTAATCATACATGACCCACTTACAGGTCTCACCCTCCCCTCCAGGACATCCCTGAGCTAAACCACATTATATCGAACTTGGGAGTGCTTATTAGATGGTTTGGAGGGTCCTTTACTCTGCACCCGACCTGGGAGAAAGATCTTTTCCGGAAAGTGACAAGAACATTAAAAGAAGGAAAACAATAATATTCCATTCTCAGCCCTCCAGACTAAATAAAAAGTACATTAGAATAGACTGCAAAGCTAAAATATTTTCAGTGATTCAGGTCAGACCATTTGCATGTGCAATGTCAGGATCGGGATACACACAATAAACTGACAGCGAAAGGGCAGAAATATTGAATAGTTACTTTGCCTCAGTATTTACCAGGGAGACTAACAAGGTGGGCAGGACATTAGAAGAAGAGATCAAAAAAGATATAAAGATATTTAAGATAGAAAGGGGGGAGATAATTGATAAACTAATCAAACTTAGAGAGGATAAGACCCCTGGTCCGGATGGATTGCAGCCGCGCATAGTAAAAGAAGTTAGGGAAGAGATAGCAGAGGCACTATTACATATATATAAAAATTCATTAGAAAAGGGAATAGTGGCAGAGGATTGGTGCACAATTAATGTTATTCCTATATTTAAAAAGAGAGATAGACCAAATCCAGGGAACTATAGACCAGTTAGCTTAATGTCAATGACTGGAAAGATAATGGAATCTTCACTCAAAGATGTAATAGAAAAACATCTAGAAAACGAAAATATAAAAAAGACTAATCAGCACGGATTTCAAAAGGAAAAGTTATGCTTGACCAGCCTTAGTGAATTCTTTGAAGAAGTAACAGAAAGAGCAGACAAGGGTAACGTAGTAGATGTAATATATTTGGATTTTCAAAAGGCCTTCGATAAGGTGCAGCATTATAGACTCATGACAAAGGTCAGAGCATGTGGAGTCAGGGCTCAGGTAACAGAATGGATAACAAGCTGGTTACAAAACAGAAAGCAGAGTAGGGTTAAGGGTAGCTACTCAGACTGACAAAAAGTGGGAAATGTTGTTCCACGGGGATTGGTGCTGGGACCACTGTTGTTACATAAACAATTTACATTAACGATTTGGACTCAGGAATCGGAAGTACAATTTCAAAATTTGCGGACAACACCAAATTGGGGGGTGTAGTTAATACTGAGGAAGAATGCAACAAAATACAAGATGACATTAATAAACTTGCAGAATGGGTGTGTAATTGGCAAATGGGAATTTCAATATAGATAAGTGTGAGGTGGTGCATTTTGGTAGGAAGAATAAGGAGGCCACATACTGCCTGGATAATAAGAGTCTGACTGGGGTAGAGGAGCAGAGGGATCTGGGGGTACAGATGCACAAATCACTAAAAGTAGTGACGCAGGTTAATAAGGCCATAAAAAAGGCAATCCAAGCACTGGGGTTCATTTCTAGAGGGATAGAATTGAAAAGCAGAGAAGTTATGTTAAACTTGTATAGAACCTTGGTTAGACCACACTTGGAGTACTGTGAACAGTTCTGGTCTCCATACTATAAAAAGGATATAGAGGCACTGGAGAAGGTGCAAAAAAGATTTACTAGGATGATACTAGAACTGAGAGGTTATACCTATCAGGAAAGATTGTGCTGTCTGGGGCTTTTTTCTCTAGAAAAGAGAAGATTGAGGGGTGACAAGATTATGATAGCGTTTGATAAGGTAGATATAGAGAAGATATGTCCACTTGCAGGGGAGACCAGAACTAGGGGCCATAAATATAAGATAGTCACTAATAAATCCAATAGGGAATTCAGGAGAAACTTCTCTGCCTGGAGTGTGGTTAGGATGTGGAACTCGCTACCATAAGGAATAGTTGAGGCGAACAGTATTGATACATTATAGGGAAAGCTAGATAAACACATGAGGGAGAAAGGAGTAGAAGGATATGCTGATAGGGTGAGATGAAGTAGGGAGGGAGGAGGCTCGTGTGGAGCATAAACACCGGCATTGGCCAGTTGGGCCGAATGGCCTCTTTCTGTGCTGTACATTCTATGTAAATTTGAGCTAATCAGCATACTTAATTAGCAGGTGACCGAGAATTTCACAGCAATCAAACTTGATGTAATAAGTGTTGATATTAAAAAGCAAAATACTACAGACACTGAAAATCCAAAACAAAAACAAAGAATGCTGGAAACACGCAGCAGGTCGGTCAGCACCTGTCAGGAGCAGACAAGTTTATGTTTTGGGTATGGGCCCTTCTTCAGCAGAATATGGAGTTCTCACGAAGGGCCTACACCCGAAACTTGTCATCTCTCCTTGCAGATGCTGCCTGCCTGCTATGTTCCCGGCATTTTCTGTTGGTGTAGAACAACAACTTACATTTATATAACGCGTTTAACGTAGTAAAACGTCCCAAGGTGCTTCACAGGAGCGTAATCAGACAAAAACTGACTCCGAACCAAAGAAGGAGACATTAGGACAGGTGACCAAAAGCTTGGTCAAAGAGGTAGGTTTTAAGGAGCATCTTAAAGGAGGAGACAGTTGTAGAGAGGCGGAGAGGTTTAGGGAGGGAATTCCAGATCTTAGGGATTAGGCGGCTGAAGGCACAGCCGCCAATGGTGGAGCAATGAAAATTGTGAATGCGCAAGAGGCCATAACTAGAGGAACGCAGAGATCTCTGAAGGCTGGAGGAGGTTAGAGAGATAGGGAGGGGCGAGGCCATGGAGGGATTTGAACACAAGGATGAGAATTTCAAATTCGAGGCGTTGGTGGACCGGGAGCCAATGTAGGTCAGAGAGCACAGGGGTGATGGGTTAATGGGTTTTGGTACAAGTTAGGATATGGGTAGCAGAGTTTTGGATGAACTTACGTTTATGGAGGATGGAGATGGGAGGCCGGCCAGGAGAGCAAATAAATGGTTATTTGACAGTTCATTAACAATGTAGAAATGAAAAAGAAGAATTATTTAAAAGAGGCATTTCAGTTCGGAGTCAGTTTTTGTCTGATAACGCTCCTGTGGAGCACCTTGGGACGTTTTACTACGTTAAACGCGTTATATAAATGTAAGTTGTTGTTCTACACCAACAGAAAATGCCGGGAACATAGCAGGCAGGCAGCATCTGCAAGGAGAGATGACAAGTTTCGGGTGTAGGCCCTTCGTGAGAACTCCATATTCTGCTGAAGAAGGGCCCATACCCAAAACATAAACTTGTCTGCTCCTGACAGGTGCTGACCGACCTGCTGCGTGTTTCCAGCATTCTTTGTTGTGTTTTGGATTTTCTGTTCCGACATGGAGGGAAACACAATAGTTTCATCACATCGCTGCAAATTTATTATGTCAAACCTTCATTTTAATTTTAATTAATGCTAAGCTCAAAGAGTTGCTTTGCAGCCTTGTGTGGCAATGATAGTCGCATCCATTATAGTCCGTTTGTCATGGGACCCAACATGATGGATCTGCAGTATGGCATTCATTACAGGCTATTCTGGGAATGAGTGATGCTGCCCCTTTAACACTAGTAAACAATTTTACCACACCAAGTTATAGTCCAGCAATTTTATTTTAAATTCACAAGCTTTCGGAGGCTTCCCCCTTCGTCAGGTGAACGATGTGAAATGAAATCCTCGAGGATTTCATTTCGAGGATTTTCGAGGATTTCATTTCACATCGTTCACCTGACGAGGGAGGAAGCCTCCGAAAGCTTGTGAATTTAAAATAAAATTGCTGGACTATAACTTGGTGTTGTAAAATTGTTTACAATTGTCAACCCCAGTCCATCACCGGCATCTCCACACCTTTAACACTAGGCAGTGTATCTTCAGGTTTAATTCCCAGAACAGGCAGTAATGAATGTCCGACTGCAAACCTACCATTCTGGATCGCATGTGCTTATAAGGGATGGGATCCTACTCTGCTCTGTGTTGCACCAGGAGAGATGGTGAGATATAGGATAGGAATATGGGGATGTACAGGACTGCAAAAGACCCCTGCAGTCCTATTAGCCAGTCGCTGTATCTAAGGAATATCATATCTCATGATAGCTGCATCAAATCTTTCCCCAGGTATTTATCCAACCCTCTCTTGCTGATACATTAATCCCCCTTTGCCTCCATTGGCAGTTCATTCCATGCATCCTGTTCATCCTCCCCCTTCTAAGTTTAATTGTAAACAATTTTACAACACCAAGTTATAGTCCAGCAATTTTATTTTAAATTCACAAGCTTTCGGAGGCTTCCTCCTTCGTCAGGTGAACGATGTGAAAAATAAGTTTAAGACTGCCCACCATTGTTAGGATCTGTGACTATGTTAAACACATTAATGCTTATCTTATCTATACTCTTTAGAATTTTGAATACGTCAAGACTCTGCCCTGAGCCTTCCCTTCTCCAGTGTAAACATTCCCATTGTTTGGAAGATGTACTCTGGAGGTCACAGGTATCCCAACTATTCACAAACTTTTATTGTTCACTTCTCCTGATTTTATAAAAGTATTTGCCTTAAAAACTGATGGCACATTCTGCAGAATGCACTGGAAGGAGTTACTTAGCCCGACAGTGTAAGGGAGCTGGATTAACATCAGTAGAGATACAGTCAGTAACACAGGGTGCTGGGGGAGGGGTTACTGAGTGACAGTGTGAGGGAGCTGGATTAACATCAGAAGAGATACAGTCAGTAACACAGGGTGCTGGGGGAGAGGGGTTACTGAGTGACAGTGTGAGGGAGAGGGATTAACATCAGTAGAGATACAGTCAGTAACACAGGGTGCTGGGGGAGGGGTTACTGAGTGACAGTGTGAGGGGGCTGGATTAACATCAGTAGAGATACAGTCAGTAACACAGGGTGCTGGGGGAGGGGTTACTGAGTGACAGTGTGAGGGAGAGGGATTAACATCAGTAGAGATACAGTCAGTAACACAGGGTGCTGGGGGGAGGGGTTACTGAGTGACAGTGTGAGGGAGAGGGATTAACATCAGTAGAGATACAGTCAGTAACACAGGGTGCTGGGGGAGAGGTTACTGAGTGACAGTGTGAGGGAGAGGGATTAACATCAGTAGAGATACAGTCAGTAACACAGGGTGCTGGGGGGAGGGGTTACTGAGTGACAGTGTAAGGGAGCTGGATTAACATCAGTCGAGATACAGTCAGTAACACAGGGTGCTGGGGGATGAGTTACTGAGTGACAGTGTGAGGGAGCTGGATTAACATCAGTAGAGATACAGTCAGTAACACAGGGTGCTGGGGGAGGGGTTACTGAGTGACAGTGTGAGGGAGCTGGATTAACATCAGTAGAGATACAGTCAGTAACACAGGGTGCTGGGGGAGAGGGGTTACTGAGTGACAGTGTGAGGGAGCTGGATTAACATCAGTACAGATACAGTCAGTAACACAGGGTGCTGGGGGGAGGGGTTACTGAGTGACAGTGTGAGGGAGCTGGATTAACATCAGTCGAGATACAGTCAGTAACACAGGGTGCTGGGGGAGAGGGGTTACTGAGTGACAGTGTGAGGGAGCTGGATTAACATCAGTGGAGATACAGTCAGTAACACAGGGTGCTGGGGGGAGGGGTTACTGAGTGACAGTGTGAGGGAGAGGGATTAACATCAGTAGAGATACAGTCAGTAACACAGGGTGCTGAGGGAGGGGTTACTGAGTGACAGTGTGAGGGAGCTGGATTAACATCAGTAGAGATACAGTCAGTAACACAGGGTGCTGGGGGAGGGGTTACTGAGTGACAGTGTGAGGGAGGGGGATTAACATCAGTCGAGATACAGTCAGTAACACAGGGTGCTGGGGGGAGGGGTTACTGAGTGACAGTGTGAGGGAGCTGGATTAACATCAGTAGAGATACAGTCAGTAACACAGGGTGCTGGGGGAGAGGGGTTACTGAGTGACAGTGTGAGGGAGCTGGATTAACATCAGTAGAGATACAGTCAGTAACACAGGGTGCTGGGGGAGGGGTTACTGAGTGACAGTGTGAGGGAGGGGGATTAACATCAGTCGAGATACAGTCAGTAACACAGGGTGCTGGGGGAGGGGTTACTGAGTGACAGTGTGAGGGAGCTGGATTAACATCAGTAGAGATACAGTCAGTAACACAGGGTGCTGGGGGAGGGGTTACTGAGTGACAGTGTGAGGGAGCTGGATTAACATCAGTCGAGATACAGTCAGTAACACAGGGTGCTGAGGGAGGGGTTACTGAGTGACAGTGTGAGGGAGCTGGATTAACATCAGTAGAGATACAGTCAGTAACACAGGGTGCTGGGGGAGAGGGGTTACTGAGTGACAGTGTGAGGGAGCTGGATTAACATCAGTCGAGATACAGTCAGTAACACAGGGTGCTGGGGGAGAGGGGTTACTGAGTGACAGTGTGAGGGAGCTGGATTAACATCAGTACAGATACAGTCAGTAACACAGGGTGCTGGGGGGAGGGGTTACTGAGTGACAGTGTGAGGGAGCTGGATTAACATCAGTCGAGATACAGTCAGTAACACAGGGTGCTGGGGGAGAGGGGTTACTGAGTGACAGTGTGAGGGAGCTGGATTAACATCAGTGGAGATACAGTCAGTAACACAGGGTGCTGGGGGGAGGGGTTACTGAGTGACAGTGTGAGGGAGCTGGATTAACATCAGTAGAGATACAGTCAGTAACACAGGGTGCTGGGGGAGGGGTTACTGAGTGACAGTGTGAGGGAGGGGGATTAACATCAGTCGAGATACAGTCAGTAACACAGGGTGCTGGGGGGAGGGGTTACTGAGTGACAGTGTGAGGGAGCTGGATTAACATCAGTAGAGATACAGTCAGTAACACAGGGTGCTGGGGGAGAGGGGTTACTGAGTGACAGTGTGAGGGAGCTGGATTAACATCAGTAGAGATACAGTCAGTAACACAGGGTGCTGGGGGAGGGGTTACTGAGTGACAGTGTGAGGGAGGGGGATTAACATCAGTCGAGATACAGTCAGTAACACAGGGTGCTGGGGGAGGGGTTACTGAGTGACAGTGTGAGGGAGGGGGATTAACATCAGTCGAGATACAGTCAGTAACACAGGGTGCTGGGGGAGGGGTTACTGAGTGACAGTGTGAGGGAGCTGGATTAACATCAGTAGAGATACAGTCAGTAACACAGGGTGCTGAGGGAGGGGTTACTGAGTGACAGTGTGAGGGAGCTGGATTAACATCAGTAGAGATACAGTCAGTAACACAGGGTGCTGGGGGAGGGGTTACTGAGTGACAGTGTGAGGGAGCTGGATTAACATCAGTGGAGATACAGTCAGTAACACAGGGTGCTGGGGGAGGGGTTACTGAGTGACAGTGTGAGGGAGCTGGATTAACATCAGTAGAGATACAGTCAGTAACACAGGGTGCTGGGGGGAGGGGTTACTGAGTGACAGTGTGAGGGGGCTGGATTAACATCAGTAGAGATACAGTCAGTAACACAGGGTGCTGGGGGAGGGGTTACTGAGTGACAGTGTGAGGGAGAGGGATTAACATCAGTAGAGATACAGTCAGTAACACAGGGTGCTGGGGAGAGGGGTTACTGAGTGACAGTGTGAGGGAGCTGGATTAACATCAGTAGAGATACAGTCAGTAACACAGGGTGCTGGGGGAGGGGTTACTGAGTGACAGTGTGAGGGAGGGGGATTAACATCAGTGGAGATACAGTCAGTAACACAGGGTGCTGGGGGAGGGGTTACTGAGTGACAGTGTGAGGGAGCTGGATTAACATCAGTAGAGATACAGTCAGTAACACAGGGTGCTGGGGAGAGGGGTTACTGAGTGACAGTGTGAGGGAGGGGGATTAACATCAGTCGAGATACAGTCAGTAACACAGGGTGCTGGGGGGAGGGGTTACTGAGTGACAGTGTGAGGGAGTGGGATTAACATTAATCTGGGTACTTCACAGATTGTCCCATTTCAGCGGTCTCTCTCACAAACTTTTTCCATCCAGACTGGTACAGTAGCTCATCCAAGCCAGGTTTCCCAACGAGCCATCAACGTGCACTGTTTAAATAAAAACAGGCTAAAAAATATTTAAAATCAGCAGGAATAAAAAAAAAGCAGAGGCCAACCTTGACATTTATTTTCAAAGGAGCAAGTCTCCCAGTGAAAGGGCCTGGATTTGCAGTTCGCATCAGCTTCAGCAAGACTCCTCTTTCAAGGAGGTCCTGTACTTAGCCTGTGGTTTGTAGTACTGACGCCAGGTTCAATCTTTATAGACCTTGATCCATGATGTTTACAACAACTGTGTACCGACTATTCATACACCAGAAAGCCCAGTATCAGCAAGAGTTAATTGGCAGTAAACGCCCTACAGCCATGAACGCCACAGCTCTTGTTCAACGTAATAACCCACTGTCTATTCAGCAAGACACTCTCCTCCAAATTAAACTGCCTGGAGGGAGTTCCCGAGCAGTTACTCAGGAACTATTTCACAACTAAACCAGGAGAGTGCTGAAGCATTTCCTACCTACACATCAAGAGATTAAATAAAAAAGGGGGCCTCTGGAGTAAAAAAATCCAGCACATTTCTCGCTTTTGTCGCTGCTGCTAGGTTCAGTGGTGGGGAGGGAGGAATCACTGGTAATATCTCAGGACACCTGGCATGGTTTAGGCCCCCAGCATGAGTTACCATCCCCCGCCTACCCCCCCCCCGCCCCACAAAAACCACCTGACGGCAGCGGTGAATACCAAATTGTTCCGACAAAATCAAAATAGAGAAAAAGTGCGTCATTTCCCCAGCAGCAAAATCTCCCAACTTGACAAGTGACAACAACAACTTGCATTTATGTAGCACCTTTAACTGGTTAATTATCTGCGCACAATATAACTTGCAGCAATTTGCTGAACAACAAAAAGGTTGTTCAGGACAAATTGGAATGCGCCCAACATCGACAGGCGGGAATGAGGAGTGCACCTGGAGTCACCAGTTTCCAATACCAATCCCTGTGCTCCGGCTCCATTCAGGGTGGCTCCATTAGAGACGAGGGCTGCCAACCCTCCAGGATTATCCTGGACTCTCCAGGAATTGAAGATTGTTCTCCAGGATACTGCTGCGAGCAATCAGTGAGAAAAATCAAAGGGGCATTTAAAAAAAATTCTCATCCATTTTATTTGAAGTCTTTTGTTCATTAGTAATAAAAATATTAGAGGTGGGGGAAAAAAAGGTTGTTTGACTGGGCGGGGGGGGTGGAGATGGAAGGTCATGTAATGGGGAGGGTTTAAACTAATTAGGTAGAAGGATAGACACCAGGATGTAGCATTGGAGAGGAGAAACATGGTGCACAAAGGATTGGGAGACAGACAGCACGAGAGTAAGAGAGGGGAATAAGGGAATAAGGTCAGAAATGGGGATGTTTGCTGATGATTGCACAGTGTTCAGTTCCATTCGCAACCCCTCAGATAATGAAGCAGTCCGTGCCCACATGCAGCATAAGGATAAAACTGGCAAGTACAGGCCAGTCAGTTTAACCTCAGTGGTGGGGAAGCTTTTAGAAGCAATAATCTGGGGCAAAATTAATTCACTTGGACAAGTATGGATTAATAAAGGAAAGCCAGAACGGATTTGTTAAAGGCAAATCGTGTTTAACTAACTTGATTGAGTTTTTTGATGAGGTAACAGAGAGGGTTGATGAGGGCAATGCAGTTGATGTTGTGTTTTTGGCCTTTATTGCAAGGGGGTTGGAGTACAAGTGTACTACAGTTGTACATGGCTTTAGTGAGACCACACCTGGAGTACTGTGTACAGTTTTGGTCTCCTTATCTAAGGAAGGATATACTTGCCTTAGAGGCGGTGCAATGAAGGTTCACTAGATTAATTCCTGGGATGAGAGGGTTGTCCTATGAAGAGAGGTTGAGTAGAATGGGCCTATTCTCTCTGGAGTTTAGAAGAATGAGAGGTGATCCCATTGAAATATGTAAGATTATTAGGGAGCTTGACAGCGTAGATGCTGAGAGACTGTTTCCCCTGGCTAGAGAGTCTAGAACTAGAGGGCATAATTGCAGGATAAGGGGTCGGCCATTCAATACTGAGATAAGGAGGAATTTCTTCACTCAGAGGGTTGTGAATCTTTGGAATTCTCTACCCCAGAGGGCTGTGGATGCTGAGTCATTGAATATATTCAAGGCTGAGATCGATAGATTTTTGGACTCTAGGGGAATCATGGGATATGGAGATCGGGCAGGAAAGAGGAGTTGAGGTCGAAGATCAGCCATGATCTGACTGAATAGTGGAGCAGCCTTGAGGGGCCGTATGGCCTACTCCTGCTCCTATTTCTTGTTCTTATGTTCTTATATTCTTACATAAATGGACTTTCAAAAGGCATTTGATAAAGTGCCACATAATAGGCTTGTCAGCAAAATTGAAGCACATGGAATAAAAGAGGCAGTGGCAGCATGGATACAAAATTGGCTAAGTGACAGGAAGCAGAGAGTAGTGGTGAATGGTTGTTTTTCGGACTGGAGGGAGGTGTACAGTGGTGTTCCCCAGGGGTCGGTGCTGGGACCACAGCTTTTTTTGATATATATTGATGACTTGGACTTGGATGTACAGGGCACAATTTCAAAATCTGCAGAAGGCACAAAACTTGGAAGTGTAGTGAACAGTGAGGAGGATAGTGATAGACTTCAACAGGATATAGACAGGCTGGTGGAATGAGCGGACACATGGCAGATGAAATTTAATACAGAAAAGAGCCAACTGACACATTTTGGCAGGAAGAATGAGGAGAAGCAATATAAACTAAACGGTACAATTCTAAAGGGGGTGCAGGAACAGAGAGACCTGGGGGTATATGTACACAAGTCGTTGAAGGTGGCAGGACAGGTTGAGAAGGCTGTTAAAAAAGCATATGGGATCCTGAGCTTTATAAATAGAGACATAAAGTACAAGAGCAAGGAGGTTATACTATACCTTTTTAGAACACTGGTTAGGTCTCAGCTGATTATTGTGTTCAATTCTGGGCACTGCACTTTAGGAAGGATGTGAAGGCCTTAGAGAGGATGCAGAAAAGATTTACTAGAATAGGGATGAGGGACTTCAGTTACGTGCATAGTCTGGAGAAGCTGGGGTTTTTCTCCTTAAAGCAGAGAAGATTAAGAGGAGATTTGATAGAAGTGTTCAAAATCATGAAGGGTTTAGATAAAGTAAATAAAGGGAAACTGTTCCTATTGGCAGAAGGGTTGAGAACCAGAGGACATAGATTTAAGATGATTGGCAAAAGAACCAAAGGTGACATGAGAAAAAACTTTTTTATGCAGCGAGTAGTTATATTCTGGAATGCACTGCCTGAAAGGGTGGTGGAAGCAGATTCAATCATGGCTTTCAAAAAGGAATTGGATAAATATTTGAAGGGAAAAAATTTACAGGGCTACAAGGAAAGTGTGGGGGAATGGGGCTAACTGGATTGCTCTTACAAAGAGTCGGCACGGGCTCGATGGACCGAATGGCCTCCTTCTGTGCTGTAACCATTTTATGATTCTATGAAACCACCAGGAAAAACATCCAACCGGAGTTGGCAACCTTATTAGAGACAGGTAAGGCACAATAGGTGCCCTACCATAAAGACTCAATTTGCTTTCATTTTAGGAACATAGGAACAGGATTAGGCCCTCGAGCCTGTTCCATGCTATTCAAGAAAGGAGGGAGAGAGAAAACAAGGAACTACAGGGCCGTTAGCTTGACTTCAGTCGTCAAAAAAATGCTGGAATCCATTATTAAGGAAGTGGTAACAGGGCACTTAGAACATCATAATATGATTAGGCAGAGTCAACATGGTTTTATGAAAGTGAAATCGTGTTTGACAAATTGATTGGAGTTTTTTGAGGATGTAACTAGCAGGGCAGTTAAAGGGGAACCAGTGGATGTAGTATATTTGGATTTTCAAAAGGCATTCGATAAGGTGCCACCCAAGAAGTTGTTACACAAGATGAGGGCTCATGGGGTTGGGGGTAATTTTTTCACATGGTTTGAGGATTGGTTAACGGACAGAAAACAGAAAGTAGGAATAACAGGTCATTTTCAGGTTGGCAGGCTGTAATTAGTGGAGTACCGCAAGGATTGGTGCTTGGGCCTCAGCTATTTACAATCTATATTAATGACTTGGATGAAGGGACCGAGTGTAATGTATCCAAGTTTGCTGACGATACAAAGCTAGGTGGGAAAGTAAGCTGTGAGGAGGACACAAAGAGTCTGTAAAGGGATATGGACAGATTAAATGAGTGGGCAAGAAGATGGCAGATGGAGTATAATGTGGGGAAATGTGAGGTTATTCACTTTGGTAGGAAGAATAGAAAAACAGAATATTATTTAAATGGTGAGAAACTATTAAATGTTGCTGTCCAGAGAGACTTGGGTGTCCTGGTACAAGAGACACAAAAAGTTAGCATGCAGGTACAGCAAGCAATTAGGAAAGCAAATGGTGTGTTGGCCTTTATTACAAGGGGGTTGGAGTACAAGAGTAAGGAAGTCTTCCTACAATTGTACAAGGCTTTAGTGAGATCTCACCTGGAGTACTGCGTACAGCTTTGGTCTCCTTATCTAAGGAAGGATATACTTGCCTTATAGGCGGTGCAATGAAATTTCACTGGATTAATTCCTGGGATGAGAGGGTTGTCCTATGAGGAGAGGTTGAGTAGAATGGGCTTATACTCTCTGGAGTTTAGAAGAATGAGAGGTGATCTCATTGAAACATACAAGATTCTGAGGGGGCTTGACAGGGTAGAAGCTGAGAGGCTGTTTCCCCAGGCTCGAGAGTCTAGAACTAAAGGGCATAGTTGCAGGATAATGGGTTGGCCATTTAAGACTGAGATGAGGAGGAATTTCTTCATTCAGAGGGTTGTGAATCTTTGGAATTCTCTACCCCAGAGGACTGTGGATGCTGAGTCGTTGAGTATATTCAAGGCTGAGATGGATGTATTTTTGGACTCTAGGGGAATCAAGGGATATGGGGATCAGGCGGGAAAGTGGAGTTGAGGTTGAAGATCAGCCATGATCTGATTGAATGACGGAGTAGGCTCGAGGGGCCGAATGGCCTACTCCTGCTCCTATTTCTTATGTTCTTATGTTCCGCCATTCAGTGAGATCATGGGTGATCTGTGACCTAACTCCATATGCCTGACTTAGCCCCATATCCCTTAATACCTTTGGTTAACAAAAATCTATCAATCTCAGATTTAAATTAACAATTGAGCTGGCATCAACTGCTGTTTGCGGAAGAGAGTTCCAAAGTTCTACCACCCTTTGCGTGTAGAAGTGTTTCCTATCTTCACTCCTGAAAGTCCTGGCTCTAATTTTTAGGCAATGTCCCCTCATCTTAGACTCCCCAACCACGGAAATAGTTTCTCTCTATCTACCCTATCAGTTCCCCATAATATTTGGAAAACTTCGATCAAATCACCCCTTAATCTTCTAAATTCCAGAGAATACAACCCTAGTTTGTGTAATCTCTCCTCGTAATTTAACCCTAGGAGTCCAGGTATCATTCTAGTAAATCTACGCTGCATTCCCTCCAAGGCCAAAACTCCTCCCTAAGGTGCGGTGCCCAGAACTGAACACAGTACCCCAGGTATGGTCTGACCAGGGCTTGGTATAGCTCTAGCATAACTTCTACCCCCTTTATCAGCTCCCCCATTATTGGCTTTTACATCACCATTTGCAAGCGCCAGCTGTGGCTCAGTCGGTCGCACTCTTGCCTCTGAGTTAGAAAGTTTATGAGACATGAGTACATAATCTGGGCTGACACTCCAGTGCAGTACTGAGGAAGAGGTTGATTGGCAGTCAAAAACAATTATCACGTCGTTAAAAGGTTACTTACGTAATGAATTACTAGACTTAACTTTCCGTGGCGAGTTTAATGGGCAATTAATGTGCAAATCCAGCAAGTTCTTAAACATAATGGTGAGATGCTGTTCGTGTGACCAGCAAATTCTGGAGATTTGCAAGTCATGGTGCATCTCTTAATCCCCTGAATGTGCTGGCTGATTTGTGCATTAATAACAGTGTATTTTTTTCAGCACGTTCCGGCCCATTATCCTAAAACAGCTAATCTCTTCCTCCAGCAAATATTAAACATTTGGCAGTTCAAAGCTGGAGCACTAACATACTGGGTTTCACGTTGGATTTGTGGTTCAGGTAGGGTTGCCAACCCTCCAGGATTAAAGATTAATCTCCTGGACACTGTGGCGAGCAACCCAGGAGAATAACCATTTTCTTTGTTTATTAGTTATAAAAATATTGGTGATGGGATTAAAAGACTGTTTGACTGGGCGGGGCGGTTGGTGATGGGAGGTCATGTGATGAAACCTCCAGGAATACGTCCAAGCAGAGTTGGCAACCCTAGCTTCAGATCTCAGATTCCCTGCACTCTGAGTTCTTGAACACGCAGAAAAACAAATGGAAAGGAAAGAAAATCAGAAACATACAGAAGACCAGCTTGTTCATCGAGCCTGCCCCACTCCGTGCTGGCCAGAGCATCATGTCTAAACGCTCCCTCCCTCCCTCCCCACAGCCATGTAAACTCGTGGGAGAGGCAAAACAAACAGAGAAATAAAACCCAATAAGGGAAAATTCCTCACAGCAATGGCAGAGGCCCAGTATCAAGTTGTCTGCCGGTAATCTCAGTATGGCATTGGGAGTCTCATCAAAACCTCCATAGATAACAAGACTTTTCAAAAAGTTACAGAAAATAAACCTCTCTCTTGCACATAGGTTGGGGGGGGGGGTGGGGGGAGAAGGCAAAAAGAAAACAAGTTGGGCAAGGGACGGCTAACCAGTATTTTATAAAGGTTTACCATAACTTCCTTGATTTTATACTCTACGCCTCTATTAATAAAGCCCAGGATCCCACATACTTTTTTAACAGCCTTCTCAACTTGTCCTGCCACCTTCAAAGATTTGTGTATGTGCACCCCCAGGTCTCTTTGTTTCTATATCCCCGTTAAAATTGTACCATTTAGTTTATATTGCCTCTCCTCATTCTTCCTACCAAAATGCATCACTTAACACTTCTCTGTGTTAAATTTCATCCGCCATGTGTCTACCCATTTCACCAGTCTGTCTACGTCCTCCTGAAGTCTGTTACTATCCTCCACATTGTTTACTACATTTCCGAGTTTCGTGTCATCTGCAAACTTTGAAATTACACCCTCTATACCCAAGTCCAGGTCATTAATATATATCAAAAAGAGCAGTGGTCCTAATACAGACCCCTGGGGAACACCACTGTATACTTCCCTCCAGTCTGAAAAACAATCATTCACCACTACTCACTGCTTTCTGTCCCTTAGCCAATTTTGTATCCATGCTGCCACCTAATCCCAGCTTTGATTTTGCTAACAAGCCTATTATGTGGTACTTTATCAAATGCCTTTTGAAAGTCCACATACAACACATCAACCGCACCTCCCTCATCAACCGCACCTCTCTGTTACATCATCAGAGAGCTCAGAGAGCAGAGATGCTGTTTGTGGTATATATTAATGATTTGGACTTGAATGTAGGGGGCATGATTGGCAAATTTGCAGACGACACAAAAATTGGCCGTGTAGTTGATAGTGAAGAGGATAGCTGTAGACTCCAAGAAGATATCAATGGGTTGGTGGAGCGGGCTGAAAAGTGGCAAATGGAGTTCAACCCGGAGAAGTGTGAGGTAATGCACTTAGGGAGGGCAAACAGTAAAAGGGAATACGCAGTAAACGGGAATATATTGAGAGGGGTAGAGGAAGTGAGAGACCTTGGAGTGCATGTGCACAGGTCCCTCAAGGTGGCAGTACAGGTAGATAAGGTTGTGAAGAAGGCATACGGAATGCTTTCTGTTATTAGCCGAGGTATAGAATACAAAAGCAGGGATTTAATGATGGAACTGTATAAAACGCCGGTAAGGCCACAGCTGGAGTATTGTGCGCAGTTCTGGTCACCACATTACAGGAAGGATGTAATTGCCCTGGAAAGAGTGCAGAGAAGCTTTCCAAGAATGTTGCCAGGGCTTGAAAATTGCAGCTACGAGGAAAGATTGGATAGGCTGGGGTTATTTTCCTTGGAGCAGAGGAGGCTGAGGGGAGTCTTGATTGAGGTGTACAAAATTACGAGGGGCCTAGATAGAGTAGACAGGAAGTACCTGTTTCCCCTAGCGGAGAGTTCAAGAACTAGAGCACATAGATTTAAGCTGATTGGCAGAAGGATTAGAGGGGACATGAGGAAAAACTTTTTTACCCAGAGGGTGGTGGGTGTATGGAATTCGCTGCCCGAATTGGTACTAGAGGCAAGGACCCTCAACTCTTTTAAAAAGTACCTGGACCTGCACCTAAAGTGCTGTAAGCTGCAGGGCTACGGACCGGGTGCTGGAAGCTGGGATTAGAATGGGCACCTGGTTGTTCTTCGAGCCGGGGCGGACACAATGGGCCGAATGGCCCCCTTCTGTGCTGTATCTTTTTTATGGTTCTAACCACGATTTTCCTTTAACAAACCCGCGCTGGCTTTCATTTATTAGCCCATACTTTTCCAAGTGCCAAGTAAATTTGTCCCGGGTTTTTGTCTCTAAAAGTTTCCCCACCACCGACGTTAGGCTGACTGGCCTGTAATTGCCGGGTTTATCCCTCTGCCCTTTTTTGAACAGGGGTGTAACATTTGCAGTCCTCCAGCACCGTCCCCATATCAAAGGAGGATTGGAAGATTGTGGCAATTTCTACCCTTACTTCCCTCACCAACCTAGGATGCATCTCACCGGGTGACTTTTCTACTTTAAACGCTGCCAACTTTTTAAGTACCTCCTCTTTATCTATTTTTATCCCATCCAATTTCTCTACCACCTCCTCCTTTACTGTGATATTGGCAACATCCTCTTCTCTAGTGAAGACCGAAGTGAAATATTTATTTATTACCTCAGCCACGCCTTCTGCCTCCACAAGAAGATTTTTTTTGTCCCTAATCAGTCCCACCCTTCCTTTGACTACCTTTTTATTATTTATATATTTATAAAAGACTTCTGGGTTCTCTTTTATATTAGCCGCTAATCTATTCTCATACTCTCTCTTTGTCCCTCTTATTCTCTTTTTTTAGACCTCCTCTGTACTTTCTGTATTCAGCCTGGTTCTCTACTGTATTATGAACCTTACAATTGTCATAAGCCTCATTTTCCTGTTTCATTTTAATCTCTATATCTTTAGTCATCCAGGGAGCTCTAGCTTTGGATGCCCTTCCTTTCCCCCTCATGTTCTCTGTACATAAGCACATAAGAAATAGGAGCAGGAATAGGCCATAGGGTCCCTCGAGCCTGCTCCGCCATTCAATCAGATCATGGCTGATCTTCGACCTCAACTCCACTTTCCTGTCCAATCCCCATATCCCTTGATTCCCTTGGAGTCCAAAAATCTATCGATCTCAGCCTTAAATATATTCAATGACTGAGCATCCACAGTCCTCTGGGGTAGAGAATTCCAAAGATTCACCACACACTGAGTGAAGAAATTTCTCCTCATCTCGCTCCTAAATGGCCGACCTCTTATCCTGAGATTATGCCCCTAGTTCTAGACTGTCCAGCCAGGGGAAACACCCTCTCAGCATGTATCCTGTCAAGCCCTCTCAGAATCTTATATGTTTCAATGAGATCTCCTCGCATTCTTCTAAACTCCAGGCCCATTCTACTCAATCGCTCCTCATAGGACAACCCTCTCATCCCAGGAATTAATCTAATGAACCTTTGTTGCACCGCCTCTAAGGTAAGTATATCCTTCCTTAGGTAAGGAGACCAAAACTGTACGCAGTACTCCAGGTGTGGTCTCACTAAAGCCAATTGCAACAAGACTTCCTTAATCTTGTACTCCAACCCCCTTGCAATAAAAGCCAACATAACATTTACTTTTCTAATTGCCTGCTGTACCTGCATGTTAACTTTCTGTGTTTCGTGTACCATCTCCTCCTTGAAGGCCTCCCATTGTTTAATTACTGTTTTGCCTATCAATTTTTGATTCCAATTCACCAGGGCAAGATCCCTTTTTAACTCACTGAAATTTGCCCTCCTCCAGTTAAGTATTTTTACGCTTGATTGTTCCTTGTCCTTTTCCATAACTATTCTAAACCTAATGATATCATGATTCCCCTTGACCTGGGGAAATAACAGAAGGCCCGATATTCTTCGGGCAGGTGGGTGATGAGGTGAGTTAGAAACACACCCACTGCTGCAGAAATCAGGCCCAGCCTATTTTAACTTCTGGGCCTCACTGGGCGCGCGGCCAGTCGATTTCCCGGCCAGTCCGGGCAAGAGATGGCGAGAAATCGTGCAACACGGAGGCCACATGCCGAAATAAAGTAGGTGTCGTGTTCAGGAAGGGAAGGAGGGGGAGTCCGGGGCTGGGGAGGCCCAAGTTTTCCTTGTGGGAAATGAGCGTGCACTCCTGCTCCTCCGGGCCCCACAAAGCAAAGAAAAACACGTCACCTTTGCTGGCCTCTTCTGATTGTCTTCAGTCCTGGGTTGGCACGGCAGGATAGCTGGCAGCAGCTCCCCCTATCAGGCCGGAGTTAAAATTGCAGACAGGGCCTGCTTTGGGCGGGTGTACTTGCGGCCTGCTCAGGAGAATGGGTTAAAATCCCGGACACTGGGATCCGGGCAGTTCCAGGGGAGGGTTCATAACTCGGGGCATTTTAACTGCCTACTCTCTGGGTAGGCAGGGTTAAAATTGCTCTCAAGAGTCTTGCACCATCCTGCAATGTCAATGAGATGAAGCACAAAGGTAAGAGTATCCCCAGCCAGAAAGCACAGGATGAAATGCAATAATTCAATCCCAGTTTTTAATAGCTCCATCTTCCTCACAGTCTAAAAGCTGCTTGGACATCAAACAGTGTCCTGTTAACTTCCCCACTGGCTTAATTACTAAAGGTATCATCCCATGCAATACTAACCCATAAAGACCAAAAAAAAATTCTCTCATTTCTGTAGCACTTTCACATCTCACCAAAATTTCACACAAAATTAGTTATTTAGTGACTCTTGTTACTTAGGGAAATGTGGCAGCCACTCTGTGCACAGTAAGATCTCACAAACAGCAGTGAGATGAATGATCAGTTAATCTGTTTTTGGTGGTGTTGCTTTAAAGAAGGAATATTGGTCAGAATACCGGGAGATCTCCCTGCGTTTCTTTAAATAGTGCCACGGGGTCCTTAATATTAACGTGAACCACCAAAACAGACAGGCAGGACCTTGGTTTGACATTGCACTGGAAAGACGGCAGTTCCATCTGGGTTACACCTAAGTATCAGCTTTGATGGTGTAGAAGTCTGAGAGTGGGGCTTGAACCTACAACTTTTGACTCAGAGGCAAGAGCCAAGTTGGCCTGTGCTGTCAGCAGGGGGCTAGCAGTTATGATGCAATTGGCTTCCGGAACTTCTGACTCAGGAAGGGAGGGGAAAAATTAGCCGTTCTTGATCACTGTCAATTGACCCCTTCTGGAAAGTGCTGAGTGGATTTCATGAGGACGGGACCAGCCTCACCTATAATGCCTCTCCATGATCAAATAAGCTGCTGATACTTGCTGTCTAAGCAATATCTTCCTTCAGCGCCTCCTCTCTGCTGTCCATCTTGCTGGGATTGCCCTAGTTTGGTTCCATTCCAAACACAGTCACAGTATCTCCAGCAGAGGTCTCCCTCCCCACCCGACACTTTACAAGCCCCCAAGAATCCATCCTACGTTCCCTGCTCTTCTTCAACTACATGCTGCTCCCATAGCAACGTCATCTGCAGACATGGGGTCAGCTTCCACATGCACCCGATGACACCAGCCCTACCTCACCATTTCTCCCGACCCCTTCACTATTTCAGTGTTGTCAGACTCCTTGTCCGATATCCAGAATGAGTTGCAATTCCCGCTGGTTAAACACTGGGTTGATCAAAGTCATTGTCTTCATCACCCCCGTCCCCCCCCCAACAAACTTCGTACCCTTGCCACAAATTCCATCCCCCTCCCGGACCATTGCCTCAGACTAGTCAACACTTTAGCATCCTATTCGACACTGAGCTGAGCTTCCGACCCCATATCCTCTCCGTCACCAAGACCCGCAACCTCGTAACATTGTCCGTCTCAGCCCCCATCTCATCCAATCTGCCGCTGAAACCCTCATCCATGCTTCTGGCACCTCTGGACTCGACTGTTCCAATGTTCCTCTGGCCGGCCTCCCATCCTCACACTCCATATACTTCAGCTCATCCAAAGCCCAGCTGCTCTTACCCCATCCTGCACCAAGTCCCACTCACTGAGCACCCCTGTCCTCACTAACTTACTCTGGCTCCCAGTCACCCAACTCCTCAAATTTAAAATTCACAACCTTGTGTCTAAATCCCCCCATGGACTTATTCCCCCCTCCCATCTGTAATCTCCTCCAGCCCTATAGCCCCCCCCCCCCCATCCCCCAAACTCTGCATTCCCCTAACTGGAGGAATTCCCTCCTTAAACCCCTCTGCTTCCCTCTCCTGTTTCAAAACCCTTCTTAAAACCCACCTCTTTGACCAAGCTTTTGTCGTGCTTTTTGATAGCTCCTACTTTGGCTTGGCGTTTTTTTTATTATGCCTCTGAAGCGCATTGGGGTTTTTTCTACGTTAAAGACGTTATTATTCATGAATTGAAGAAAAAGGGGGGAAAAAAATAAGGTCTTCACATTGCCTAGAAAATAGCACTCTTGTCCTCAATGCCATCTTCTTTTACCTGATGAGGTAACACCATCCCCAAGCTGGCACTTGCACTGAAGTCACCAGCGTTCTGGGCCAAGAATGGTCAAAAAACAATTGGGGTAGCATTACTCCCCTGCTCATGGCAATATCCTGCTTACCACACGATTTTAATTTCCTCCTCAGGACCTTGAAAGGAAGCATCAATAGGAGTCGTCTGAGACTTGGTTTCCTGCGGACTTAATCGTATTTTTAAAAACGCGAGTGCTTAAGTTCGCTTTTGGACAACGTTGAGATCACAGATGTGTTTTAGTCAGAAGGTGAGTGCAAACCTGGCACAATGAAACATCTAGGGAAATAAATACTCGCAGAATAGTTCGAGTTACTCAGTTAATATGTGACTTGTGGAGGTGGGGGGGGGCGGAAGTGGAGGAAAGGAAGATTTTTATTCACTAAATGTAGTTACATTCACTTAAGTGCAGCCATGTAGATATTAAATGATGCAGAGAGTGCCATTTTTCATTTTCCATCGCAGCTATGTTTCCCTTGTGTCCAGAGATCTTGCACTGAATGGGAGTGGGAGTAAGCAGTTGACCTCAGTTGGCTCAGCACGAGTATAAATGGGAATGAAGATCTTCACAGTTGCACACTATGTGACATCCCAGTCTGTTCGACTGATTGGAGATATCAGTGAACCAGAGTGACCTCCACTGGAGACACTTCAGATGCAAGAGTACCGGTCTCCTACTCTCCCTTCCTCTTCAACTCGACACTCCACTCCCTCCATCAGCTCTCTCCATATAGTTCTGAATACACCTATCGCCAGGTCTATCCCCTATTGTCTATGACGAGACCCAGTGCTGTAATCTGCAATACCTGTAAAATCCATGCGGGTAGTACAGAGTGGTGGGAGCAGCTGTAACCAACCAAATCCGTCCGAAAAATTTACATCATGGGTGGGTTTAGTGCACTTTGAACTGGCAGCTGGAACATGGATCTCAGGTCTGATCCAATCTTCAATTACCAACAGGCACAGCCAGAGTGAACCATAAATAGTGACATTCCGGACACAGCCAGAGTAAACCAGGAATAGTGACATTCCAGACACAGCCAGAGTGAACCATGAATAGTGACATTCCAGACACAGCCAGAGTGAATCATGAATAGTGACACTCCAGACACAGCCAGAGTGAACCATAAATAGTGACATTCCGGACACAGCCAGAGTAAACCATGAATAGTGACACTCCAGACACAGCCAGAGTGAACCATGAATAGTGACACTCCAGACACAGCCAGAGTGAACCATGAATAGTGACACTCCAGACACAGCCAGAGTGAACCATGAATAGTGACACTCCAGACACAGCCAGAGTGAACCATGAATAGTGACATTCCAGACACAGCCAGAGTGAACCATGAATAGTGACACTCCAGACACAGCCAGAGTAAACCATGAATAGTGACACTCCAGACACAGCCAGAGTGAACCATGAATAGTGACACTCCAGACACAGCCAGAGTAAACCATGAATAGTGACACTCCAGACACAGCCAGAGTGAACCATGAATAGTGACATTCCAGACACAGCCAGAGTGAATCATGAATAGTGACACTCCAGACACAGCCAGAGTAAACCAGGAATAGTGACACTCCAGACACAGCCAGAGTAAACCAGGAATAGTGACACTCCAGACACAGCCAGAGTGAATCATGAATAGTGACACTCCAGACACAGCCAGAGTGAACCATAAATAGTGACATTCCAGACACAGCCAGAGTGAATCATGAATAGTGACACTCGGGACACAGCCAGAGTGAACCATGAATAGTGACACTCCAGACACAGCCAGAGTGAATCATGAATAGTGACATTCCAGACACAGCCAGAGTGAACCATGAATAGTGACATTCCAGACACAGCCAGAGTGAACCATGAATAGTGACACTCCAGACACAGCCAGAGTGAACCATGAATAGTGACATTCCAGACACAGCCAGAGTGAACCATGAATAGTGACATTCCAGACACAGCCAGAGTGAATCATGAATAGTGACATTCCAGACACAGCCAGAGTGAACCATGAATAGTGACATTCCAGACACAGCCAGAGTGAACCATGAATAGTGACATTCCAGACACAGCCAGAGTGAACCATGAATAGTGACATTCCAGACACAGCCAGAGTGAACCATGAATAGTGACATTCCAGACACAGCCAGAGTGAATCATGAATAGTGACATTCCAGACACAGCCAGAGTGAACCATGAATAGTGACATTCCAGACACAGCCAGAGTGAACCATGAATAGTGACATTCCAGACACAGCCAGAGTGAATCATGAATAGTGACACTCCAGACACAGCCAGAGTGAACCATGAATAGTGACATTCCAGACACAGCCAGAGTGAACCAGGAATAGTGACACTCCAGACACAGCCAGAGTGAATCATGAATAGTGACATTCCGGACACAGCCAGAGTAAACCATGAATAGTGACACTCCAGACACAGCCAGAGTGAACCAGGAATAGTGACACTCCAGACACAGCCAGAGTGAATCATGAATAGTGACACTCCAGACACAGCCAGAGTAAACCAGGAATAGTGACATTCCAGACACAGCCAGAGTGAATCATGAATAGTGACATTCCGGACACAGCCAGAGTGAACCAGGAATAGTGACATTCCAGACACAGCCAGAGTGAATCATGAATAGTGACATTCGGGACACAGCCAGAGTGAACCATGAATAGTGACATTCCAGACACAGCCAGAGTGAACCATGAATAGTGACATTCCAGACACAGCCAGAGTGAATCATGAATAGTGACATTCCAGACACAGCCAGAGTGAACCATGAATAGAGACACTCCAGACACAGCCAGAGTGAATCATGAATAGTGACACTCCAGACACAGCCAGAGTGAACCATGAATAGTGACACTCCAGACACAGCCAGAGTGAACCATGAATAGTGACATTCCAGACACAGCCAGAGTGAATCATGAATAGTGACATTCCAGACACAGCCAGAGTGAACCATGAATAGTGACATTCCAGACACAGCCAGAGTGAATCATGAATAGTGACATTCGGGACACAGCCAGAGTGAACCAGGAATAGTGACATTCCAGACACAGCCAGAGTGAATCATGAATAGTGACATTCCAGACACAGCCAGAGTGAACCAGGAATAGTGACATTCCAGACACAGCCAGAGTGAATCATGAATAGTGACACTCCAGACACAGCCAGAGTGAACCAGGAATAGTGACACTCCAGACACAGCCAGAGTGAACCATGAATAGTGACATTCCAGACACAGCCAGAGTGAACCATGAATAGTGACACTCCAGACACAGCCAGAGTGAACCATAAATAGTGACACTCCAGACACAGCCAGAGTGAACCATGAATAGTGACACTCCAGACACAGCCAGAGTGAACCATGAATAGTGACATTCCAGACACAGCCAGAGTGAACCATGAATAGAGACACTCCAGACACAGCCAGAGTGAACCATGAATAGTGACATTCCAGACACAGCCAGAGTGAATCATGAATAGTGACATTCCAGACACAGCCAGAGTGAACCATGAATAGAGACACTCCAGACACAGCCAGAGTGAATCATGAATAGTGACACTCCAGACACAGCCAGAGTGAACCATGAATAGTGACACTCCAGACACAGCCAGAGTGAACCATGAATAGTGACATTCCAGACACAGCCAGAGTGAATCATGAATAGTGACATTCCAGACACAGCCAGAGTGAACCATGAATAGTGACATTCCAGACACAGCCAGAGTGAATCATGAATAGTGACATTCGGGACACAGCCAGAGTGAACCAGGAATAGTGACATTCCAGACACAGCCAGAGTGAATCATGAATAGTGACATTCCAGACACAGCCAGAGTGAACCAGGAATAGTGACATTCCAGACACAGCCAGAGTGAATCATGAATAGTGACACTCCAGACACAGCCAGAGTGAACCAGGAATAGTGACACTCCAGACACAGCCAGAGTGAACCATGAATAGTGACATTCCAGACACAGCCAGAGTGAACCATGAATAGTGACATTCCAGACACAGCCAGAGTGAACCATGAATAGAGACACTCCAGACACAGCCAGAGTGAACCATGAATAGTGACATTCCAGACACAGCCAGAGTGAACCATGAATAGTGACACTCCAGACACAGCCAGAGTGAATCATGAATAGTGACATTCCAGACACAGCCAGAGTGAACCATGAATAGTGACATTCCAGACACAGCCAGAGTGAATCATGAATAGAGACACTCCAGACACAGCCAGAGTGAACCATGAACAGTGACATACCAGATGCAAGTGAAACCACAATGCAACACTCATCTACAGTGCAGGACTGACGATCTGGAGACAAGAGCCAGAGGGAGCCATAACTGAAACAGGTACAAACACTGTGCACCTCGACTAACACTGGGCTCCACTGAGATATCTGCAGGATCAGCAAAATAAAATTTCAGCTCTCACTGATTTTCTATCGCAAATTGCTCTCTCTATCGGGCGATCGCTATTTCTGGGTTTGTTACATTGCCCACCATCCCACACTGTAATACTCCTAGCTCCTACCCGCACCATGTTAGCTGTATCACTCTGTCACATGTTATCACCTACCCCTTCGACCCAATCACTTAACGCAACGAATCGTTCAATTATTCCAGTAAATGAAACCCTTCTGATATCTCCAAACCCCCCAACCTCTCTGGGTGATACTCCGGGACTGCCTGTTTATTCTATTCTTGCATTGTGTTGCACATCTGACTCACCTTGCATCCTCTTTTAATGCATTCCCCACGTTTATTATTGCATTGCATTTAATGGAATATTTATATTGCACTGCGCTCGTTGCATTGCACAGATGCCAGTTATTTGTTGCATTGCATGTATCTCATGGTGGGTTAACCGCTTTGACACTCACCTTGTCAGTGATATTCTTGCCGGCGCCGTGGTGTTTGCTCCTTCGCAGTTTGAGTGAAGGGGAGCGGAGCAGTTTTTTGATCCTGGTGGTGATGGTAGGAGCTCCGTGATCGGCCATGGTTTCTCAGCCTCCTTCCTTCCTCCCGGACCGGCTCCGGCTCCAGATCGCCCCACTTCCCACTATCTCCTCGGCCGCTGCCCCGTTCACTCGAACCGGGCGACTGCAGGGCAGTCTCACGCCGTCCCGCTCGCTTGCATTTCCAACCCTCCACCAGCTCCGGGACACACAGACTTCCCCCCCCCCCCCGCCCCCCTGTCAGGGGCTTTGACATACACACTACCTCACCCCCCCCCCTCCTCCCCTCCCCTCGATCGGACAGAGACCAGCCCGGCCCGATCAGCTGCTGCAACCCAATCTCACAGGCTGAAATCGCACAGATACACCGCCCCCTCCGTCAGGGGTAAAACACTACACATCGTACAAGATACTGTGTCACAAGCAGCATGTGTCAGTCTCACTGTATATCACACAGGGAACATACTGCCAGTTCATTGCACAGGACCCACAGACACCCAAACTGATGCACATCATATCACAGGGTGGAGCCAGAGGACTGGAGAATTGCAAATGTTACACCCTTGTTCAAAAAAGGGTGTAAGGATAAACCCAGAACAAAAGGCCAGTCAGTTTAACCTCGGTGGTGGGGAAGCTTTTGGAAACGATAATCCGGGACAGAATTAATAGTCACTTGGACGAGTGTGAATTAATAAAGGAAAGCCAGCACGGATTTGTTAAAGGCAAATCATGTTTAACTAACTGGATTGAGTTTTTTGATGAGGTAACAGAGAAGGTTGATGAGGGCAATGCAGTTGATGTGGTGTATGTGGACTTTCAAACGATAAAGTGCTACATAATAGGCTTGACAGCAAAATTGAAGCCCATAGAATAGAAGGGGCAGTAGCAACATGGATACAGAATTGGCTAAGTGACAGGAAACAGGGAGTAGTGGTGAACAGTTGTTTTTCGGACTGGAGGGAGGTGTACAGTGGTGTTCCCCAGGGGTCGGTGCTGGGACCACTGCTTTTCTTGATATATGTTAATGACTTGGACTTGGGTGTGCAGGGAAAAATTTCAAAATTTGCAGATGACACAAAACTTAGAAGTGTAGTGAACAGTGAGGAGGATAATGATAGACTTCAAGAGGATATAGACAGGCTGGTGAAATGGGCAGACACGTGGCAGATGAAATTTAACACAGAGAAGTGCAAAGTGACACATTTTGGTAGGAAGAACGAGGAGAGGCAATATAAACTAAATGGTACAACTCTAAAGGGGGTGCAGGAACAGAGAGATCTGGGGGTATATGTGCACAAATCGTTGAAGGTGGCAGGACAGATTGAGAAAGTGGTTAAAAAAGCATACGGGATCCTGGGCTTTATAAATAGAGGCATAGAGTACAAAAGCAAGGAAGTTATGTTGAACCTTTATAAAACACTGATTTGACCACAACTGGAGTATTGTGTCCAATTCTGGGCACCGCACTTTAGGAAAGATGCGGAGGCCTTAGAGAGGGTGCAAAAGAGATTTACTAGAACGGTTCCAGTGATGAGGGACTTCAGTTATGTGGATAGACTGGAGAAGCTGGGGTTGTTCTTCTTAGAGCAGAGAAGGTTGATAGGAGATTTGATAGAAGTGTTCAAAATCATGAAGGGTTTAGATAAAGTAAATAAAGAGAAACTGTTCCCATTGGCGGAAGGGTCGAGAACCAGAGGACACAGATTTAAGGTGATTGACAAAAGAACCAAAGGCAACATGAGGAAAAACTTTTTTACGCAGCGAGTAGTTATGATCTGGAATGCTCTGCCTGAAAGGGTGGTGGAAGCAGATTCAATCATGGCTTTCAAAAAGGAATTGGATAAATATTTGAAGGGAAAAAAATTACAGGGCTATGGGGGAAGAGCGGGGGAATGGGACTAACTGGATTGCTTTTACAAAGGGATGGGCCGAATGGCCTCCTTCTGTGCTGTAACGATTCTATGATTCTATCTACACTGTCTGATACACATCACACACTGCCAATTGTACATCACATATACTCAGATAATGAAGCAGTCCGAGCTCGCATGCAGCAAGACCTGGACAACATTCAGGCTTGGGCTCATAAGTGGCAAGTAACATTCAGGCCAGACAAGTGCCAGGCAATGACCATCTCCAACAAGAGAGAGTCTAACCACCTCCCCTTGACATTCAATGGTGTTACCATCGCTGAATCCCCCACCATCAACATCCTGGGGGGTCACCACTGACCAGAAACTTAACTGGACCAGCCACATAAATACTGTGGCTACAAGAGCAGGTCAGAGGCTGGGTATTCTGCGGCGAGTGACTCACCTCCTGACTCCCCAAAGCCTTTCCACCATCTACAAGGCACAAGTCAGGAGTGTGATGGAATACTCTCCACTTGCCTGGATGAGTGCAGCTCCAACAACACTCAAGAAGCTCGACACCATCCAGGTCAAAGCAATCCGCTTGATTGGCACCCCATCCACCACCCTAAACATTCACTCCCTTCACCACTGGCACACTGTGGCTGCAGTGTGTATCATCCACAGGATGCACTGCAGCAACTCGCCAAGGCTTCTTCGACAGCACCTCCCAAACCCATGACCCCTACCACCCAGAAGGACAAGGGCAGCAGGCACATGGGAACAACACCACCTGCACGTTTCCCTCCAAGTCACACACCATCCTGACTTGGAAATATATCGCCGTTCCTTCATCGTCGCTGGTTCAAAATCCTGGAACTCCCTTCCTAACAGCACTGTGGGAGAACCGTCACCACACGGACTGCAGCGGTTCAAGAAGGCGACTCACCACCACCTTCTCAAGGGCAATTAGGGATGGGCAATAAATGTCGGCCTCGCCAGCGACGCCCACATCCCGTGAACAAATAAAAAAAATACACATCCAGACTAATCTAGAACAGATCACTACCACTCAAATGATATGTATATACTGAGACTCACACAGATTACATCACACACCAATGTGACAATAATAAAGTATTCAAATGAACTTTGATATAAATTCTATGGCTCATTTAGTTAAAGAGGTGAAAGCTGGGCTGCTGACTCATGAGTGGAGCATAGCCAGTGCGAAGTAGCAGTGGCATAGAGGTGAGGGCAGGTCATATGGAACCTGCCCAGTCCCTGGGATGAGGAGGCTCTTGCTGCTACAGTGATGCCATTCCATGTAGGAGCATGTGAGGGGGTTATAGACCTCCTCAAACAATGGGCATGATTTTAGCTGGGAACCTAGTGCATTGGTAAACATTCACGTGGGGAACCCAGAGCCAACTGAGAGCATCACAATCTGCGATCACAGCTTCCGGAGGCTTCCCGTGCGCCAGGCAGGCTGACAGGCTGGGAGGGAAAGGAGCCGCGAATCGGAGGGGGGTGGGTGGGGAGAAGGGAGAGAGATCGTGGGGCGTGGAACAAATTGGGGGGGGGAGGTGGGGACGTGGATGACATCGGGTGTGCCTTGGGGGGGGGGGGCAGTATCGGAGGGATATGGGGGTGTCCAGCATCGGCCAGGGGTGGGGGAGAGACGAATGATCGTGGGGGTCCTGTCGGCCAGGTGAGCTTGTTGAGCCTGGATGAGGCACTCCTGTTTCTCCGAGCCCACAAGCAGTGCAATAAAGGCCCTCACCTCATGGATCCGGGCCTTCCCGCCTGCTTTCACGTGATGTGAATCGGAAGCGATGGGAAACCTGAACAGATAAGGTTAAATTCATTTTACTTTTGTAGTACAGAAAGAATTAAGTACCTCAACTATCGCAATGAGGTACATTGCCCCTTTAAGTATTGGCTCGTCAGCTTTAAGTGGGGGTGGGAATTCTGGGTGCCTGCTGTGCACGTGCACCCAAACGCTCCTGGGTCAAACCCGGAAGTGGGCATGTTGGAGCCGGGATGAAGTCCTGCTCCAAAAAGCTGTTATTTTAACCTCCCGCCTGCCCCCAACCTACCCGTTCTTGGGGTTAAAATTTACCCCATTATCTCTCAGGAAGCAATAAACCAGCGAAACCTGGGGAGTTTAGACCGCCGAGAGCTGGCAAAAAACTCAACAGATTGACCTTACATTAGAGGGTGTGTGAGCTCAAGCCAAGTGGGCCGTCAGAGAGACACTCAGTCTGAACCTGAGTGATGAGGGCGATTGTTGATTACAATGCAAGACCTGAGGGACAGGAACCAGAAGAGCTCTTACAGAGTGTGGTATCGCAGGCATATTGAAAAGATTTACGAAAGGTAGCCCATGATATTTTTCTTGCAGGACATCGGGAGGTAAAATTTACAAAAGTTAAATTGTACGGAATTGGCCTGTATCTCTAAGGCCATGGATGTAGGGTGTATGAACAATGTCAATGATTGGGTAAACCAGGGAATTGTAACAAAACTCTGTTCCCTAGCCACTGACTCCATCCCTCTTCTTGGCCATTGTCTGAGGCTGAACAAGACCGTGCCCATCTTTCCCACAACTCCATGTTTGAACCCCTTCAATCAGGTTTCCACCCTTGACACAGTACTGAAATGGCCCTTATCAAAATCACAAGTGACATCCTATGTGACTGTGACCGTGGTAAACTATCCCTCCTCATCCTTTTCGACCTGGCTGCAGCCTTTGACATGGCTGACCACATCATCCTCCTCCAACGCCTCTCCTCTGTCATCCAGCTGGTTCCATTTTTATCTATCCATTCGTAGCCAGAAAATTACCTACAATGACTTCTCTTCCCATTCCCACACTGTTACCTCTGGAGTCCCCTAAGGCTCTATCCTTGACCCACTCCTATTTCTCATCTCCATGCTGCCCCTTGGCGACATCATCCCAAAACACAACGTCAGATTCCACATGTACGCTGACGACACCCAGCTCTACCTCACCGCTACCTCACTCAACCCCTCCACTGTCTCTGATTTGTCACACTGCTTGTCCAACATCCAGTACTTGATGAGCAGAAATTTCCTCCAACTAAATATTGGGAAGTCCGAAGCCATTGATTTTGGTTCCCGCCACAAACTCCGTTCTCTAGCCACTGACCCCATCCCTCTCCCTGGCCACTGTCCCAGGCTGAACCAGACTGTTTGCAATCTTGGGGTCCTATTTGACGCTGAGATGATCTTCCAACCACATATCCACTCCATCACCAAGACAGCCTACTTCCACCTTCATAACACCGCCCAAAGAGCCAAAGGTCTCCGCACCTGCCTCAGCTCATCTGTTGGTGAAACCCTCATCCATGCCTTTGTTTTCTCTAGACTTGACTATTCCAATGCTCTCCTGGCTGGCCTCCCACTTTCCACCCTCTGCAAACTTGAGTTCATTCAAAACTCTGTTGCCCATATCCTAACTTGCACCAAGTCCCGTTCACCCATCACCCCTGTGCGCACTGACCTACATTGGCTCCCAGTCCGGCAACGCCTCGATTTTAAAATTCTCATCCTTGTTTTCCAATCCCTCCACGGCCTCACCCCTCCCTATCTCTGTAACCTCCTCCAGACCTACAACCCTCCGGGATCTCTGTGCTCCTCCAATTCTGGCCTCTTGCACATCCCTGATTTTAATCACTCCACCATTGGTGGCCGTGCCTTCAGCTGCCTAGGCCCTAAATTCTGGAATTCCCTCCCTAAACCTCTCCACCTCTCTCTCCTCCTTTAAGACGGTCCTTAAAACCTACCTCTTTGACCAAGCTTTTGGTCACCTCTCCTAATATCTCCCTCTTTGGCTCGGCTTCAAGTTTTGTCTGATTACGCTCCTGTGAAGCATCTTGGGACGTTTTCCTACGATAAAGGTGCTATATAAATGCAAGTTGTTGAAAAGACAGACACTGGGAGTCATGAAAGAGGAAGATCTAGAATAAGATGTATTTACATGAATGCTAGAAGCATTAAAAATAAAATGCCAGAACTGGAGGCTGCTGTGGCATCAGGGAACCATGATGTAGCAAGAATATCAGAACCATGACTCGTGCCAGAAGATGCTAATGTATGTATAGCATTCAGGGGTAGAGACAAGATCAGAAAAGATAGAGTGGACAGAGAAGGAGGTGGCGTAGCTCTGTACGTCAAACATACCTGGGAAGTAGAAAACTACAAAGTGAACTAATTGGATTAGACATTGCGAAAAAATGGAAACTAACACCAGGAGTACGCTACAGGCCATCAGGGTAGAAGAAGAAGAAAGATGATTTTCCCCATGCAGGGACAAGAAGAGTGCCCAAGAACCGTAAAGTTATTTTAATGGGAGACTTCAACCCAATATAAACTGGAAAACCCAAGTGGTTCAGAGTCGGAGTCGGCAAATGTAATGTTTGACTGATTCATGGCCCAGTCTGTAAGGGAAGCGACGAGAGGTAAAGACATGCGTTTATACAGCCCCTTTCACGGCCTCAGGACGCCCCAAAGTGATTCACAGCCAATAAAGTACTTTTGAAGTGTAGTCACTGTTGTAATGTAGGGAAACACGGCAGCCAATCTGCGCACAGCAAGGTCCCACAAACAGCAATGAGATAACGATGTTGGTTGAGGGATAAATATTGGCTAGAATTCCCCTGCTCTTACTTCAAATAGTGTCGTGGGATCTTTTATGTTTGCCTGAGATGGCAGACGGGGCCTTGGTTTAACGTTTCACGTGAAAGACGGCACTTCTGACAGTGCAGCAACCCCTCAGTACTGCACTGAAGTGTCAGCCTGGATGATATGATCAAGTCACTGGAGTAGGACTTGAACCCACAACCTTCTGACCTGAAGGTGGGAGTGCAACCACTGAGCCAAGGCTGACACCAAAGTAATGTGTGTCTTGATCTGGTACTCCATAATGCAGCATGGTCCATATATGTCATTGAGGCAGTATAGAACTTTCTGGTCAATTAGCTTTCGAAGAACATAAGACAATCAGAAAAGAATAATTGAGTACATAAAGGTTAATTATTAGCATAGAGATTGCAAACATTTATTATTTTTCTTTCAAGGAGTTTGTATATAGTATACTTTATATATATTACTTATTCACTTTAAATTAAATTTGATTAATAAAGTCTGAAATGAGGACTAATGTGAAGCTCTCCCGCTTTTTGAAGTTGTGAGAGAAATCCTGTGGGGGTCACAGAATAGATCCAATAGGGGTAAACAATTAAAAAAACTTTTCTGTTTGTTATCCTGGGCACATTATCAAAACGTACCTCGATATCAGAGCCAGTGAAGCTACCCTTGAAGCTGAAAGAACTCACCTATGTGAGTAATCTAAGATACAGAAGACAAAGTATCTAAGAAAAGGAGAGAAATGGCCAAAAAAAGTATCAAAACTTATTGCTAACCATGTACATCCAGAACGATGCCCAGTACATCACCTGACGAAGGGGATAATCTCCGAAAGCTTGTGATTTTAAAATAAATTTGTTGGACTATAACCTGGTGTTGTAAGATTCCTTACATCAGTACATCACAGCCAACACAATGCTGATCACATTGCACAGGTTAACCAAAACAAAAGCGCACAGGATAGGAGGTAACGCTGTGACACAGGTTGGTAATTGGTTGGGAGGTAGTAGAGAGAGAGTAGAGATATAAAGGGAACTTTCGCTGGTTGGCGAGATGTGACAGGTGGTGTTCTCTGGTGATCTGTACTGGGGCCTCAGCTCTTCACCATAAATATCAAGGGTTTGGATGAAGGAATAGAGAGTTGTACATCCAAGTTTGCAGTTGACACTAAATTAGGAGATGCAGTAAATTGTGCAGGAAGTTACAAAGGCACATAGACAAGGTAAGCGAGTGGGCAAAACTGTGGCAGATGGAGTTCAATCTGGGGAAGTGTGAGGTCATCCACTTTGAATCCGAGTAAGAGAAAATTGAATATTTCCTTAATGGTTAGAGTCTAGGAGGTGTGGAGGAGCAAAGGGATGTAGGTGTCCATGTTCACAGATCACTAAAAGCACAGGTACAAAAGTAATAAAAAAGGCTAAATAAATGTTGGCCTTTATATCAAGGGAGTTGGGATACAGAAGTGAGGAAGTGATGGTTCAGTTGTACAGAGCCTTGGTCAAACCCCATCTGGAGTACTGCGTTCAATTTTGGGCAACACGCCTCACACAAGATATATTGGCCTTGGAGGCGGTACAGCACAGATTCACCACAATGATATAGGGACTTAAAGGGTTACATTATGAGGACAGGTTGACAGGGAAGGTACAAATAAATTGTTTCCTCTGGTGGGGGAATCCAGAACAAAGGGCATAACCTTAAAATTAGAGCTAGGCTGTTCAGGGGTGATGTCAGGAAGTATTTTTACACACAAAGGGTAGTGGAAATCTGGAACTCTCTGTGGATGCTGAGTCAATGAAATTTTCAAGACTGAGATCGATAAATTTTTGTTACACAGAGTCTACAGCACAGAAACCAGCCATTAGGCCCACCTGGTCTATGCTCCACACGAGGCTCCTCTCACCCTTCTTTATCTGACCCTATCAGCATATCATTGTATTCCTTTCTCCCTCATGTGCTTATCTAGCTTCCCCTTAAGACCTCAACTACTCCATGTGGTAGCAAGATCCACATTCTCACCACTCTCTCCAGAACTCCCTATTGGATTTATTGGTGACTATTATATATTTATGGCCCTTAGTTTTAATCTCCCCCACAAGTGGAAACATCTTCTCTATTTCTACCCTATCAAACCCCTTCATAATTTTAAAGACCTCCATCAGGTCACCCCTGAGCTGTCTCTTTTCTAGAGAAAAGAGCCCCAGCCTGTTCAGATAAGTATAACCTCTCAGTTCTGGAATCATCCTTGTGTATCAAGGGAGATGGAGCAAAGGCGGGTAAATGGAGTTGAGGTGCAGATCAGCTGTGATCTAATAGAATGGCGGAACAGGCCCGAGGGGCTGAATGGCCTCCTCCTGTTCCTATATACCGTATATATACCCAGACTGATATACAGTACATTACACACATTGACACACTGCAATCATATTATCATACTATCATTCTGTTTTGCACATCAGGGAAGCTCCCCAAACCGGGGTAGACCATGAACAGCAAAGATCACGGAGCTGGCCATTAATGTGCTTTTGTTTGCAGATGACTGCATTCTAGAGGCGCCCACACAATGAGATCTGCAGCTCATCAATAACCTTTTTTGCCGCAGCAGCAAACTATGGTTTTATCAAATGTCTGAATAAAACAGAGATCATGGCCTCGATTTTAAACCCCTGCCCTCCCCCCCCGCCACCCCCACAATGGGCAGAAGAGGGTCGGGGGTGGAGGGGGATAAAAATATTGGACTCGTGTCCCGACCCCAACCTGCCGCCTTCCCGGCCGTCGTAAATATTTATGGCGGTGATTCAGGCCCGGGACGAGGCTGCTGCTAAAAGAAGGCGGGGGCCGACTTAAGATGGAGACGTCGCGTCCCGATGACCTGCACTGTCTGTTGCTCGACAGCAGAAACACGGCAGGAGGAGCCAACTGGCCAGAAGAGGCCAAGATAAGCTTTACAACTTTGGCTGTTTTAAAGCTCTTCCTGGGCCACGAGGAGCAGGAGTGCTCCCCCCAGGCCTCACAAGGAAGCCTTCAGACTCCCCACCCCCCATCGTGCCCAGAGCCTTTCTCCTCTCCCTCTGACTGCTGGGGACCGTTCCCACGGTTCCCCGGCTGCGGCCTCCGGCTGCTAAATTCCTACTCTCGCCTGACAGCCACTCTGTCAATCTAGCTGGGTGTTAGGTGAGGGTCTGCACGTATCAGATTAAATGAGGCCCTGCCAATCTCCACGTCCCCGGCCTTGCTGCGCTCTTTGCCCGCTAACGGGCTCCCCCACACCCTTCCCGCCTCCCCGTTAATGTCAGGGCCCATGTATCAGCCAGCCCCGGGGACAACTACCATTAGTGATAATGAACTAACTGAGGTCAACTGGTTCACTTAAGCAAGCAGCATGTTGTCAAATAATGCACTAATAGATAATTGCGTTCTTGTGTCAGAGAAGCCAGCTCTGCATTTGGAAGTCTGAAAAAATATATCTGGAACCAGTATGGAATAAAGTTCAGAACAAAGATGAAAGTGTACAGGGCTGTTGCCATCACCAATCTTCTATTCAGATGAATCACAGAATCACACAACACACAGGGAGGCCACTCGGCCCTCAGGCCTGCTTTCTGTCAGAGCTCTCCAATCAGTCCTACTCCCCCTGCTCTCTGTAAGAGCTCTCCAATCAGTCCTACTCCCCCTGCTCTCTGTAAGAGCTCTCCAATTAGTCCCACTCCCCCTGCTCTCTGTAAGAGCTCTCCAATTAGTCCTACTCCCCCTGCTCTCTGTAAGAGCTCTCCAATCAGTCCCACTCCCCCTGCTCTCTGTAAGAGCTCTCCAATCAGTCCCACTCCCCCTGCTCTCTGTAAGAGCTCTCCAATTAGTCCCACTCCCCCTGCTCTCTGTAAGAGCTCTCCAATTAGTCCCACTCCCCCTGCTCTCTGTAAGAGCTCTCCAATCAGTCCCACTCCCCCTGCTCTCTGTAAGAGCTCTCCAATTAGTCCCACTCCCCCTGCTCTCTGTAAGAGCTCTCCAATTAGTCCCACTCCCCCTGCTCTCTGTAAGAGCTCTCCAATTAGTCCCATTCCCCCTGCTCTCTGTAAGAGCTCTCCAATTAGTCCCACTCCCCCTGCTCTCTGTAAGAGCTCTCCAATTAGTCCCACTCCCCCTGCTCTCTGTAAGAGCTCTCCAATTAGTCCCACTCCCCCTGCTCTCTGTAAGAGCTCTCCAATTAGTCCCACTCCCCCTGCTCTCTGTAAGAGCTCTCCAATCAGTCCCACTCCCCCTGCTCTCTGTAAGAGCTCTCCAATTAGTCCCACTCCCCCTGCTCTCTGTAAGAGCTCTCCAATCAGTCCCACTCCCCCTGCTCTTTCCCCATAACCCTACAATTTTCTTCTTTTCAAGTATTTATCCAATTTCCCTTTTACTATTAAGTCTGCTTCCACCACCCTTTCAGACAGTGCAGTCATAACAACTGTGAGTAAAAAAAAAATTCTCCTCATCTCCCCTCTGGTGCTTTTGCCAATTATTTTAAATCTGTGTCCTCTGGTTATGGACCCACTTGCCATTGGAAACAGTTTTTCCTTATTTACTCTATCAAAATCCCTCATCCTTTTGAACACCTCTATTAAATCTTCCCTTAACCTTCTCTGCTCTAAGGAGAACAACCCCAGCTTCTCCAGTGTGTCCAGATAACTGAAGTCCCTCATCCCTGGTACCATTCTAATAAATCTCCTCTGCACCCTCTCCAAAGCCTTGACATCCTATCTAAAGTGTGGGCCTAACCAGTGAGTTATAAAAGTTTAGCATAACGTCCTTGCTATGTCCTGGACGTCCGGAGTCCTGGATGTGCTAACATGGTCACAGTGAGCATCTTGACAAGTTCTATCTCCAACATCTGAGGTCCATCATGCACATTAAGTGGAAGGGCCAAATCACCCAACTGCAAGATACTCGAGTACATTAACATCACCAGCGTTGAGGCTTACCTTGAGCACAGAGCACGTCTCCACATGAGAGACTCCAGGATGCCAAAAAGAATGAAAACTAATCAACAGAAAATTGGGAGCACCGGGAGTGCTGGCCCTCCATGCCAATTCTCTGGTCCAGTGGGGTCCACATCAGAAGTGGGGCCTCACAAAATCTATGATAAGCGATGTAAAATGGATCTTTGTCGTACCTGGTCATTTACACAGAGGTTCCTCAGAGAACCGTGCTTCTCCTCACTCTATTTTTCTCATCCTCATCCTGTCATCAGGAGTCATGCTTGATTTCACCATTTTCTATACACAGTGGTTAACTCCCCATCTGAACAGCATAGCAGCCACCCAATCATAGCGAACAGATAAGACCAAACTGGGTAGAGACTGGGCAAAGATTTTATTATCTTCATTGCTGAGAAGATCTGGGCAGTAGCAACAACAACCTGCATTTATATAGCGCCATTAATGCAGTAAAAACGTCCCACGGTGCTCCACAGGAGTGAATATCAAACAAAGTTTGACACCAAGCCACATAAAGTGATTATCAGGACAAGCTTGGTCAAAGAGGTAGGTTTTAAAGACTTAAAGGAGGAGAGAGAGGTAGAGAGGCGGAGAGGTTTAGGGAGGGAATTCTAGAGCTTAGGGCCCAGACATCTGAAGGCACGGCCGCCAATGGTGGAGTGAAGGAAATCGGGGATGTGCAAGAGGCCAGAATTGAAGGAGCGCAGAGATCTCGGAGGGTTGTAGGGCTGGAGGACGTTACAGAGATATGGACCATCTAGAACAAATGACCGAGATGCTGTCCACTTACCTCTGCTCTGTAAAGTTACCAAGACCTTTTCAATCACGGAGGTTCAGCTCCTTGACTCGTGTGACCTACACTGGCATTGCCTGAGGAAACAAGTGGTAAAGATGGCCGGTAAAGTCGGTAGAAGAGCAGTGGGAATCAGGGAACCTCATCTGAACTCGATAAATTGATTCCTTTACAAAGTTTATATCCGCCACATGGTGGAAGCCACTCTGCTTGGCAGCCTGCGGGGGGAAAGCCATTGTGATAGATTTGAAAAAGATCGCAAGAGTGTAGGCCTGAAATCCCACTGGGGCCACTCTGCTGTTGTAAGAATGGGGGAGCAGAGCCCCCACCTGCACACATGGTTGACTAAAGATCTTGTCCCACATTGCAGGGATGGGCTCCGCCTGAGGTGCCCCCAAGTCCATTCCTCCGGGGGTCAATTACCTCAGTCCAGGTAAGGATTCGGGCCTTTCAAAAGGCTTCAACTTGGATTCACTCCAGCTCGTGGGTAGCGTGAGTTCCACAGAATGGGCGTAAAAGGGCAGATTTGCTGGGGTAGCCCGGGAGCTCCCTTGGTGGAACCCCCTTGATTTGGGGACAGGGGCAGTGAGAAGATTTGCTCATTCCCTCCCTGCTGGAAAAATGGCTGGAACTAAAAAAGTACTTGAGCTGAATCCAGTCGCAAACCATTTTCCGGTCCCTTGATGGGAGACCTGCCTTAGTTGCAGCCTGGTCCAGACAATTTTGCAACAAGAAACATAAAATAAGATAATGGCTTGTTTGCAGTTGCCACCTGTGAAGACTTTCTAGTGTGTAAATTTGTAGGAAAGCAATAATATAAATCATACGTACAGCATAAGTGAATCCAAGCATAATCCAGCTCCAGGCACAACAGTTCTTGGCAAATTCGTTGCAACCTTACCAAGGCCCAATTTTACACAGGAAGTATGTGGTCTCATGAAATATGAAGCCAATGCCACTGGGAGCAGTTATGACATTACTACCTATTGCCCCTTTGAGCACCAATCCTCTTAGGAGAGAAGCTCCTTCAACTCGAGACATTCCCACACTTTCCAAATGGGAGCTGCTGCCAAATGTGGGCAAATGCTGTCCCCTAGAGGTTATTGAAATGCAACACATTGGGGTAAATTTTAACGGGGAGCCGGGAAGAGGGTGGGGAGGAGAATTCCTGATGGGAAACCTGGAAGTGTAGGTTTCCCGGACGTCCTCACGATTTCAACGCCTTTCATTTTTTATTCTGTAGGTTTCCAGCCCGGCAGGCCAGCCAGATTGAGATTGGAGATCATTGGGTCGTAAATTAATGGGGGGGCGTCGGAGATCGTGATGGGGGGGGGGGGGGGGCGTCGGGGATCGTGGGAGGGGCGACAGAGATCGTGGGGGCGCGTGGGAGGGGCGTCGGAGATCGTGGGGGCGCGTGGGAGGGGCGTCAGAGATCGTGGGAGGGCTTCGGAGATCGTGGGAGGGCTTCGGAGATCGTGGGAGGGCTTCGGAGATCTTGGGGGCGGTAGGAGGGGCGTCGGAGGTCGTGGGAGGGGCGCCGAGGATTGTGGGAGGGGCGTTGGAGATCGTGGGAGGGCGTCGGAGATTGTAGAGGGGGGCGTTGGAGATCGTGGGAGGGCGTCGGAGATTGTAGAGGGGGGCGTTGGAGATCGTGGGAGATTGTAGAGGGGGGCGTTGGAGATCGTGGGAGATTGTAGAGGGGGGCGTTGGACATCGTGGGAGGGCGTTGGAGATTGTAGAGGGGGGCGTTGGAGATCGTGGGAGATTGTAGAGGGGGGCGTTGGAGATCGTGGGAGATTGTAGAGGGGGGCGTTGGACATCGTGGGAGATTGTAGAGGGGGGCGTTGGACATCGTTGGAGATTGTAGAGGGAGGCGTTGGAGATCGTGGGAGATTGTAGAGGGGGGCGTTGGAGATCGTGGGAGGGCGTTGGAGATTGTAGAGGGAGGCGTTGGTGATTGTGGGAGGGCGTCGGAGATTGTAGAGGGGGGCGTTGGTGATTGTGGGAGGGCGTCGGAGATTGTAGAGGGAGGCGTTGGTGATTGTGGGAGGGCGTCGGAGATTGTAGAGGGGGGCGTTGGTGATTGTGGGAGGGCGTCGGAGATTGTAGAGGGGGGCGTCAGTAACACGGGGAGGGATCGGCTGATCACGAGTGTGGGATCGCGGCAGGTAGGCTTGTTGGGCTGGGGGGAAACAGTCCTGCTCCTCCTGGCCCACAAGCAGTGCAATACCTGTTGATCCGGGCCTTCTCGCCTCCTCTTATGTGGCGTGAATGACGAGCCCCAGGAATCCTGGACCCCAGGAGTTAAAAATTTTAAAACTTTTTAAAATGGAAGCCCGCAGCCTCCTTTAAAGATTTCACAGACCGACCCGCCTCCTGAGAGCGGGTTGGTCGCCCGCCCCTCGACCAGCCTCCTTTAAAGCAGGAAGTGGGCGGGTTGGAGGTGGGCCTTACTTTTTTTTTTAACAACTTTTAACCTTCCCACCTGCCCCCAACCCATCCATTGATGGGGTTAAAAGTTACGCCATTCTATCAACAAAGATAAACTATCTTTATTCAAGTCCTCTTCATTCGCTCCAAATAATTTATCCATTATATGTGGTTGAATCAGGTCTACTCTTCAAAATGGGTAATCCACAGGACATTAACCCTTTTAAGAGTTTTTTGGGGTTTGAGAGCATAAATTTAGGCCGACACTCCAGTGCAGCATTGTCATAGGTGCTATCCTTTGAATGAGGCGTTTAACCAAGATCATGCCGGCCTGTTCCCGTTTGTTCAGCTGGATATTAAGATCCCCTGACACTATTCGAAGAGCAGGGAGCTCTCCTCGTGACCTGGATAACATTCTTCCCTCAACCAACATCACTGGAATCTGACTGTAGAATTTTACTGTGCACAAATTGGCTGCCTACATAACATTCAATCTTCGGGAGTTATACAAATTAAATCTTTTCTTCGAGTTCCAACTGATTCAAGAAAATGAGTCTTTTAAATGTAGAATTTCCCGGAAAATGAAGGGACGGTGAACTTCCCCGTCAGTCTTCCTCACCCAGGAATCTTGCACATCTACTTCGTCTGATTCTTCCTTCGAACCTACTGGTAACTTGGAAATAGTCACAAATCATCACCGTTGTGTGGAGGGGTCTCCCCAGCTGGAGTACCTGCTACTCCCCAGCTGCATTCTCTGCCTGTTCCTCTTAAACCCAGAGGTGTAAGAGCCTATTTACCCTTGAAAAATTTCTTCTGGGTAAAACGTTTCTAGGGCTTTGCTACCGTGTCAGCTGATAGTCCTTCATAAAAGAGTAGGCAATATCTGGCTTCCTCACGGCGCTGAACCAAGTGTCTTCAGACAAGATCGCTCCACCCTCTCCTCGAACTTCCTGGAGATGAACATCTGATAAGGAAGCTGACAATTACATTACACCGATTCATCCATTTGCTTTAACTGCAGGCTGTGAAGCATAACTTGATAAGAACGTAAGAAATAGGAGGAGTAGGCCATGCGGCCCCTCGAGCCTGCTCCGCCATTTAATCAGATCATGGCTGATCTTCGACCTCAACTCCACTTTCCCACCCGATCCCCGTATCCCAGAGTCCAAAAACCTATCGATCTCAGCCTTCAATATATTCAACCACTCAGCATCCACAGCCCTCTGGGGTAGAGAGTTCGAAAGATTCGCAACCCTCTGAGTGAAGAAATTTCTCCTCATCTCAGTCCTAAATGGTCAACCCCTCATCCTGAGACTATGCCCTCTAGTTCTAGACTCTCCAGCCAGGGGAAACAGCCTCTCTGCATCTACCCTGCATCTAACCCTAACCGTCAGAATCTTACATGTTTCAATTAGATCACCTCTCATTCTTCTAAACTCCAGAGAGTATAGGCCCATTCTACTCAACCTCTCCTCTTCATCCACAGATATTGGTTCTCTCTGATGCTTTTGGTCCTCTACCTTAAGACTACTCTTGGATGAGGGAGCGCAAATGCAGAACACCACAAAACAGTCCTTGCAACCACAGCATATATATGTCTTTTTCAACTATACGTCTAGCAGGTCCATCCACAATATTCCACTCACAGAGGAAGCACTGCAAATCTGTTATCAAGGACAAGAAGAAAAAAAAACTGAATGAGTAGATTTATAAGAAACAGACTAACTCAGAAAATGTGTTGGAAAAGAAGTAGAAAAATAAATTTTCCACATGTCAGAATCAGGAATTCCCATAAGTGCAAGGAGAATATCCTGCTCCCCAAAACAAAATGCATACCTCCAAAGTTCAGAAAATTTGGTTCATCCCTACACGGAGGGATTACCATAGCAACAACTCCACCTCCCTGAGTATAGCAGGGGATATAATTTTAAAAAAGGACAAGTTACTCTCTCCTACAACAGTGTGTAAGATTGATTGGGGAGTGAACTCAGACCTGAAGTAAGTTTGAGCACCAGCCAAAGTTAATTCCAAGGGGAGGAGAGAGAGTTATGCAGCAGAAAACTAGGTGGGACTACACACATTATACCAGCTACTCATACTCTGCAACAAATCTGTCTAGGCTCTGATGCAAGTATGCCTGTGTTGAATGAACATGTGATGAGTGTAGTTGAAAATTGATGCTCAACCTAACCAGAGTCCATTCGTAGCTATGGTTCCAGAAAGTCACTACATACATGCGCAAGACCAGAAACTCACTTTGGATAACTTTTTTAAAAATTCAAAATATACTTTATTTCATAAAATTTAAAGATACCACAATTCCAAGATGATACAATTCAAAACAATACAACATGGATCATACACAATACCATTCTAATATTACAATTTAAACACAGTACATATCTCCTGGTACATTCTGTACAATACAAGGTCGGTTGGCTTTATACGGTGGCCTTTCCCCACAAAGCCTTTGCGAAGGTCGCACCTCGCTTCAGTGCATCCCGCAGCACATACTCCTGGACCTTGGAGTGTGCCAGTCGGCAACACTCGGTCGTGGACAGCTCCTTCAGCTGGAAGACCAGCAGGTTTCGGGCGGACCAAAGGGCCTCCTTCACTGAGTTGATGGTCTTCCAGCCACAGTTGATATCTGTCTCGGTGCGTCCCGGGGAACAGCCCATTGACCACAGCGTCCTGTGTTACTGAACTGTTGGGGATGAACCTGGCTTATTCCTTGGATAACATTTCACATGCAGATGAGCTCCTGAGACAATCTATAATTGATGTTCTTGAGGTAGGAGAGCAGGTTTGCACCGTAGAGCACCCTGCTCTGTAGGTGTAGCTGGTTAAGAATTTCAGGGCTTCTTGCTCACGTACAACTTCTAGACCATATTCTTAAAAGTACATTTCTCAGCAAACTGGCTGCAAAGTGCATTTAGCCACTGGCCTATCATCTCTTGTAGTAATCTACATTACAACAGTGACTACACTTCAAAAGCACTTTCATTGGCTGAAAAGCGCATTGGGACATCCTGAGGTTGTGAAAGGCACTTTATGAATGCAAGTCTTTCCAATCAAAAAGGCTAATGGAATGTTGGCCTTTATCTCAAGAGGGTTGGAATACAGAAGAGAGGAAGGATTAGAGACTAACGTTGAGAAATAGTAAGGGAATCCATTTATATTATTTCTGTAGTTAAAAAAAAACCTAAAGTTGAAACACAGCAAAAAGGCTGAAAATGTGTCTGTCCAGAGGTCGTGTGCAGCCTGCTTCTGGGCCAGGTCACACATTGTTTACATTTAGATCCACTTGATCACCCCAGCTGGAGACTCTGTTCTCTTTATATGCCTTGCTAACCCAAACACTGATACTTTATGTGCAATTTCAGGATCATAGGCCCCGATTTTAAAGGGGGAGCGGTACGTGCAAGCCCCAAAGCAGGCGGAGAACCCGGGGACATGGAGGCCTGGCCAGGCCTTATTTCCATAAACTTTCCCTGACTCCTGCCCAAACCGGGCCAGATCCACTACCTGGCCAGCGGGCAGGAGTGGGAATTCGGGCAGTAGGAAGCTGCAGCTGGGGACCCACGGGATCAGTCCCCGGCAGTCAGGTAAGAGGTGTGGGGCGGGGCGGGGAGCTCTGAATGCGAACCGGGAGTGGGGGGAGCCCGGGACAAGGGATGCGCAAGGCTTCCTTGTGGGGACCGGAAGAGCACTCCTGCTCCTCCTGGCCCACAAGGACACCTGAAATAAAATGTAAAAACTTACCTGGCTGGGCCTCTTCTGGCGCGTGATCCAGTTCCCGACAGGTCTGGCCTGACGGGGAAGTCACCACTGCTTCTCCACTCAGGCCTCCAACTACTCCGATGACGGGGCCCGATCTGCATGTTTATACTAGACCTCACTGCCTTCCTGCGGCTGTCCCGCTCGCCTGCTCAAAAGAGTAGGTTAACGTCGGGACACGGCAGCAAGATCAGAGGGGGTAAGTCGCTGTCCTCATTTTAACTGACCCCCCCCTCTCCCCCGCTCGGTTACTGCCAGGCAGGGGGCATTACAATTGGGGCCATAATACTCGCAGGCCCCGGGGCATCTCGATAGGGACCAGTACCGAATGTGGATAAAGGGTTATGGAATGCCGATGCCCAGATGCCTATGGAGTGGTACAGCTGGATGCAGTATAAATAGGGTAAGATCGTAGCCATAGGTTGGGAGACGAAGGGAGGCCTCTGGACGGTTGAGCTCAACGGACTGTAACGTGAATCTTCCGCGTCTGCGTCTCATGTAATCTCGACATTGACCATGAGGATCTGTAACCTTTAACTTTAATAAACCTTCATGTGTATGGCTGTGTGTTAAATTCACCATCGCTATATAGGCGCAAGCCTGCAGCCTTGGTCTATATTACAAAATTTACTTTCGTAACGTAAGTTATGTTTCAGCTGTACAGAGCCTTGGTCAGACCCCAGCTGGGGTATTGCATTCAGTTCTGGGCACCGCCCTTCAGGAAAGATATATTGGGTGAAGTGCAGGTTAACCCAGAATTACACCAGGGCTAAAAGAGTTATATTATGAGAACAGGTGGCATAAACTTGAGTTGTATTCCCTTGGGTTTAGAAGGTTGAGGTGTTTAAAATGATAAAAAGGATTCGATAGAGTACATATAGAGAAATTATTTCCTCTGGTGGGGGAATACAGAACAAGAGGGCACAACCTTAAAATTAGAGCTCGGACATTGTGGAGTGAATTCACACAAAAAAATCTGGAACCCTCTTCCCCAAAAGGCTGTGGTTGCTGGGTTAATTCAAATTTTCAAGACTGAGGCAGTTAGATTTTTTATTAGGTAAGAGATGCATCAAAGACTAGTAAATCGAGTTGAGGTACAGGTTAGCCATCATCTAACTGAATGGTGGAACAGGCTTGAGGGGTTGAATAGCCTACTCCTGTTCCTATGTACAGCGACAACTTGCATTTATATAGCACCTTTAATCTGAGAAATCGTTCACAGAAGCGTAATCAGACAAAAATTGACATTGAGCCAAAAGAGATATTGAGGGGTAACTAAAAGTTTGGTCAGAGGTAGGTTTTAAGGAGGGTCGTAAAGGAGGAGAGAGGTGGAGAGATTTAGGGAGGGAGTTCGAGCTTGGAGCCCGGATGGCTGAACACATGGCCTCCAATGGTGGCACAAAGTGAGTGGGAGCTGCGCAAGAGGTCAGAGCTGGAGGACGCAGAGTTCTAGGAGGGCTGTAGCCTGGCGGAAGTTACAGAGTTAAGGAGGGGGCAAGGCCATTAAGGCATTTGAACATGACAATGAAAATTTTAAGGTGTTTAAATTGAAGGTGTTAGTGGACATGGAGCCAATGTAGGTCAGGGAGCACAGGAGTGATGGGTGAGCAGAACTTGGTGAAGGTTACAATACAGACAGCAAAGTTTTGGATGAGCTGAAGTTTATGGAGGGTAGACCGGCCAGGAGAGTATTGGAATAGTCGAGTCCAGAGGTGACAAAAGTATGGACGAGGGCTGATGCAGGGATGGAGACGGGCGACGTTAGTGGTGGAAGTAGGCAGTCTTTATGATGGAGAGCATGGGTGGTCGGAAACTCAACTCAGGTCAGAGATCATACTGAAGTTGCCAAGGGTTTGGTTCAGCCAAAGACAGTGGCTGGGGAGGGGGATGCAATCCTGGCAAGGGTACAGAGTTTGTGGTGGGGGCCAAAGACAATGGCTTCAGTCTTCCCAATGTTTAATCGGAGGAAATTGCGACTCATCCAGGTCTAGATGTCAGACAAACAGGCAAAACAGAGGCAGTGGAGGGAGTGAGCGAGGTGGTGGAGAGGTAGAGCTGGGTGTCTGCTTCCCAATCTGCAGGGAAGAGATTTAATGGCAAATTAGGGCCAGTTTTGAACTATGGACAATGACTAGGCAAATTTAGCAGCTTTTAAAAATAAACACATTATCACAATATTAGCTGCTTTTTTTTTGACAGCGTGCTCCACAGCTGTTTTCTTTGCCTCTCCCAGATTACATGGCTGGGGGGTGGGAGCGTGCAGTCATGATGCTCCAACCATCATGAGTATGGGGCAGGCTTGATGACCAGCTGGTCTCTTCCTGCCCATCAATTTCATATCCAGTGCTCTGCATAAAAAATCTTAAGGGATAGAAATTCCTCGCCTCTCGCAACGTAAAATCACCATCATCTGGTTGGGCAGGGGAGGAATTAGGGGCGTAACTCTGTTGAGCTGAGTCCCCGGCCCTTTTTTTTTGTTGTTTGTGAAATTCATGCACAGTGTGTGTGCCCCCGCCAAACTCGTGCCCCCGCGAGAAGAGGAAGTGGGACTAGAAGGATGGCATCACCTTCAGAAATCCCACCAGTTCTGCTTCACTTCCTCCCCCTTTGCCCCCAATAGACTGTACACCTGCATAATGCTGGTGAAAGTGGGCCCACACTGCCAATTTCTGAACCGTAATCGAGCGGCAAATGTCAATCCACCATCATTGTCTGGAACTACCTGTCCTCCCTGCATAAAGTGGCAAGGGAAGGAGTGTTCCAAAATTCCTCCCCGGCCTGTAGGATAGACACGGAGCACCGTAAGGGGTGTGGGCGCCGGTCTTTTTGTGCTAATAATCCTGACCCTGGGGTTTGGGAAGGGATTAGTGCTAGAGCCCACCAGGAATTTCAAGGCTCTAATCTCGTCTCACTTGCTTCTTTTATTTTGCACGACTTCCGCCTTCACTATTCAAATTAGATTGTCTCCTTACCTCTACAGTTTCCATCTTTCAGCATTGAAGACCTATTTTATATCTGTAAACAATTTTACAACACCAAGTTATAGTCCAGCAATTTTATTTTAAATTCACAAGCTTTCGGAGGCTTCCTCCTTCCTCAGGTAAATGTTTTATATCTGTTCTAGATTTGCTTTTCTTCAATGAAAACAAGTTCAGTTCTGTGAGACTCTGAAGTTATGAAATCAGACTCAGTCCCACAAACATCATTTCACTCTTTCTGAACCCATTCCAATACAGCAGTGTCATTTTGAAGATCGGTAATTCATAATATATTCCAAATTTAGCCTCGCTAATCATTTATATAAGGTTTGAATAATGTGTTGACATAATACCTTTGGGATGTACATGCAGTATGAGACTAGCTTGGTCAATAACAGCTTTGGATTGACTAGACACTTTCAGGCAACGGTCAACAGTCACAACCAGTGCATAACACTTTACTATTTACCCAAATAAAATTCCAGTTTTAGTTACTTAACCTATCTACTAAATACTTCGCGCAAAGTCCAGACCTCTGCCTGCCATTGATAAGTTCTATACTGGTCAGGTGGCCACATAATTTGGCACCATTAACAAATATTATAAAGTTTCCTTCACTGTATTTTTTTTATGAGTAGTGTGAACAGCAGGGGACTCAGAACACATCTGTGGAATTCCAATACTTACTGTTCTCCAAACTAAGCTTTTTCCATTTATTGCTGCTTCTCTTTTCTGTTGAAAAACCAGTTTTTAATCCAGCTAGATAATTAATCAATTCCTTAATCATCTTTAAAAACCAAAGATGAGGAACCATCATGTCCTTTCTGAAAATCTAAATATATTATATCCACTGCAAAGACTTATTAACTAATTGTTACCTCGAAGAACTCAAGCGGATTTGTGACCCACAGGAATTAGCGATATCAAGATCCAGTCAGCAGCTTGAATGAGGAGCTCCAAGACCAAATGCCAAATCCTGTAATATATCTCCCGATATGCTTTTTTGATATTGATAGCATCCTGTAAAATACTCAATTGTTTTCCCTATATGGGTGTTAACCTAGCCATTCCATAATTGTCAAGTTAATGTCTCACTCCTTCAAGATCATAATTGTTATCGACCAGTCTTCAGGTTCAGCTTCTATACAGTAAAGATACGACATGTTTCAGGCCAAAGTTCCTTTAGGCCATGAAAACCGCATTTTACTCCCATTGCTTCAGTCTCCAAGAGAAGGGTAAGAAAAAGAATCAATTTGCATTTATGTAAGTGCCTCATCAGATATCTCGGAAATGTTCCAAAGCACCTCACACAGGATGAATATGGAAAGACTTTCCTCAGTGGCAAGGGGTCATCAATTGAAAATGTCACTAAGAGTGACGAGAGGTTAGGAGAAATTTCTTTACAAATGGAATGCTTTTTCATAGGGAGTAGTTGAGGCAGAGACTATTGCATCTTTTAAGGAAAGAGTGAATAAACAAGTAAAGCAGAGGAAAATACAGGGTTTTGGGAAGCAAGCAGGGTAGTGGGATTAGTTTTAGCATTAGGGATTTGCATTACTTTAGCACAAAGTTGGCACAGACACAATGGGCCAAATGACCTCCTTCTATGCTGTAAATTTCTATAGTCCTACAATTAATTATTTTAACATATCACTTAGGTAGGCAAATGTGGCAACCATTTTGCAGGTGTGGGAGGTTTTGCACCCATACAGGATTTAAGGGTCTTGAATAACTTCACTCACAAGAAATTAAAACAATAACATTACTGTCATAACGCAATCTATAACCTAGTTTATTATTGACCATCCGGGTTGTTAACTATTTTTACATTTTTCCTTGGGAGACCTCAATTTAGCTTGGCCTTAATCCCCAAATGCAGAGAATCCCATTTTAAATTTAAACTGTATTCTTAGCATGTTTGCATTTTATCAATGTTGCTGTAAAATTGTGCAATCCAAATATCACTAATTGTTGGTAAGATATTTACTTTTACTAAAAGGATTATTTCAAAGCTGTTTACCTGAAGCAATGGACTTCTGAATCCGAAGCATTTTGTTACACTAGCCCTTTAGGATGAACCAATAAACCACTAAACCTTTAGGGTCAACCAATGAACCAATTAATCAAAAACTTCACTGTAATCAATAAACCCAACATGTTTTGCTTTATATGAATTCACTGGGTAAAACATACATCATTAATAACTTGTTCAACTGTTGCCAAGTCAATATGTCCACTTGTAAACAATGCCTCAGAGATCATAGTTTCAGTTGGAGTTAATTGGCCTCAGACTACTGAACATATCGATTTTTATTTGGTACAAGGGTCACAAACAGTTCTCCACAATGGAGTAATTACATACTCACTGAAACATTACAAGAATGCTCAAGTTAAAAGGGTTGTTGAAAAGGGAACCCCTTCTCTCCAATTCCAATCTCAACTTAGCCACAAGCTTCAGAGTTTAACCCTCAAGATACATTCTACATTTTGCATCTGGTACCTCATAATAACCTCTCTATATGATTTCTTAAAGGAGTTGAGCCTCGGGTATTAAGTTTGTGATCCAAATTCTTAAGTTTTGATGGAAGAATGTTACTTTCTCCTCCTGTGTATTTCAACTATCTGGGATTTAATTGTGCTAAGTTTCCTATGTCCCCAAGCAATCATAAGTAGTTAATATTGATAAGAAACCATATTATCTAAGCTGTGGGATTCTCTGTGCAACAGAAGTGATGTTCTCCTCCCTCAAATGATCATAAATGGGGCTGTAAAGTTACATTGCTGAGCTTCTGCTGAAGTACTTTTTTTTTTATTCGTTCATGGGATGTGGGCGTTGCTGGTGAGGCCGGCATTTATTGCCCATCCCTAATTGCCCTTGAGAAGGTGGTGGTGAGCCGCCTTCTTGAACCGCTGCAGTCCGAGTCGTGAAGGTTCTCCCACTGTGCTGTTAAGGAGTTCCAGGATTTTGACCCAATGACGATGAAGGAACGGTGATATATTTCCAAGTCGGGATGGCGTGTGACTTGGAGGGGAACGTGCAGGTGGTGTTGTTCCCATGTACCTGTTGCTCTTGTCCTCCACGGGTTTGGGAGCTGCTGTCGAAGAAGCCTTGGCGAGTTGCTGCAGTGCATCCTGTGGATGGTACACACTGCAGCCACAGTACACCGGTGGTGAAGGGAGTGAATGTTTAGGGTGGTGGATGGGGTGCAAATCAAGCGGGCTGCTTTGTCCTGGATGGTGTCGAGCTTCTTGAGCGTTGTTGGAGCTGCACTCATCCAAGCAAGTGGAGAGTATTCCATCACACTCCTGACTTGTGCCTTGTAGATGGTGGAAAGGCTTTGGGAAGTCAGGTGAGTCACTCGCTGCAGAATACCCAGCCTCTGACCTGCTCTTGTAGCCACAGTATTTATGTGGCTGGTCCAGTTAAGTTTCTGGTCAATGGTGACCCGCAGGATGTTGATGGTGGGGGATGTGGCGATGGTAACGCCATTGAATGTCAAGGGGAGGTGGTTAGACTCTCTCTTGTTGGAGATGGTCATTGTCTGGCACGAATGTTACTTGCCACTTATGAGCACAAGCCTGGATGTTGTCCAGATCTTGCTGCATGCGGGCTCGGACTGCTTCATTATTTGAGGGGTTGCGAATGGAACTGAATACTGTGCAATCATCAGCGAACATCCCCATTTCTGACCTTATGATGGAGGGAAGGTCATTGATGAAGCAGCTGAAGATGGTTGGGCCTAGGACACTGCCCTGAGGAACTCCTGCAGCAATGTCCTGGGGCTGAGATGATTGGCCTCCAACAACCACTATCATCTTCCTTTGTGCTAGGTATGACTCCAGCCACTGGAGAGTTTTCCCCCGATTCCCACTGACTTCAATTTTACTAGGGCTCCTTGGTGCCACACTCTGTCAAATGCTGCCTTGATGTCAAGGGCAGTCACTCTCACCTCACCACTGGAATTCAGCTCTTTTGTCCATGTTTGGACCAAGGCTGTAATGAGTTCTTATTGTGGCTTAAAGAACTGAAGGTCTTGCATGGTGCAGTATGGAAACAATTAGTTTTTTTTAAAAAAGGGACATTTATCTCCATTCAGTTGTTGAACTAATATTACCCATTGAATGTGTACTGGACATTCTACAAATGGAGACCATTGTACCTAAATTTTTGCTGTTGCCTCTCAACCAGCACAATATGTCTTAACAGAGACAAGCTGGGCACAGGCATGCAAGTCACACAACTCTGTGTACTGTAACAATTGAGTTCAATGAAACAGATACAAATGGAATACTGAATAGCAAGCAGACGGATCCACTGAAATTTGACAGTGCACCCTTTTAAAATTGAACTGAGTATCAGGATAATCAGTATATCAGGAACCCGCTACATCCACATGGACATTGACACAAAACTGAAAGAACAGTGGCAGCAGCAACTCTGAATTCATCCACATATGTACACATTCACAATAAGCTACTGAACCTTTACTTCCAACATTTCCCACTGATCCAAGACTTATTGCAAATTCTGGGGCAATTTCCTTTAATTAAACAGGAATAAATACTATTGTGCCCATTAGTGGGTAAAGGCACTCCTTGGTGTAGTAGTGAGCCATACAGACCAGAAGGTCTCAGGCTCAATTCCCATGTACTGAGTTAGGGTACCACAAATAGGGTTTGTGCCCCACTTGGGGGCAGAGAGAGAAAAAAAGGAATAAAAAGCGCCATGGTCCCATCTCCTGATTGATACCCATTGATCCCTCGCAGGGAATTGATAACGTAAGACCATGAGAGATAGGAGTAGGGCAGTCGGCCCCTCAAGCCTGCTCCGCCATTTAATGAGATCATGGTTGATCAGATTTTTACCTCAACTCCACTTTCCCACCCTTTCCCCATATCCTTTGACTCCCTTGCTGATCAAAAATGTATTCAATGACTCAGCCTCCACAGCTTTTTGGGGTAAAAATTCCAAAGATTCACGACCCTCTGGGAGAAGAAATTCCTCCTCATTTCCATCTTAAACGGGCGACCCCTTATTCTGAGACGATGCCACCTAGTTTTAGATTCCCCCATGAGGAGTAACATCCTCAGCATCTACCCTATCAAGTCCCCTCAGAATCTTGTATGTTTCAATAAGATCTCCTCTCATTCTTCTAAACTCCAATGAATATAGACCCAACTTGTTCAATCTTTCCTCATAAGACAACCCTTCCATACCCGGAATCAACCTAGTGAACCTTCTCTGAACTGTCTCCAATGCAAGTATGTCCTTTCTTAAATAAGGGCACCAGAACTGTACACAGTACTTCAGGTGTGGTCTCACCAGCACCCTGTACAGTTGTAGCATGACTTCCCTGCTTTTATACTCCATCCCCCTAGAAATAAAGGCCAATATTCAATTTGCCTTCCAGATTACTTGCTGCACCTGTATGTTGACTTTTTGTGTTTCATGTACGAGGACACCCAAATCCCTCTGTACTGCAGCATTTTGTAGTATTTCTCCATTCAAATAATATTTTGCTTTTTTATTTTTCCTCCCAAAGTGGATGACTTCACATGTATGGATATCATGTCAGAACAGCTTCAGACTCACGGCTGTGATGCCCTCCACAGTTCAGCAGCCTGCTAGCATGCATCGTCTAGGCTCGATTGGTCACTTGGGTGAGACAGGAATGTAAAATTTCATTTTGAGGCCAGCTTGAAGTTTGAAAGTGCAGACCATGCCTCTTCAGTATTCAGATCAAGGTAGAAACTCTTCATTACTTCACTTAACTGCTCTGCAGATGGAGTCGAGTGAACCCTTTTACAAGCCACCGTAGTTAGAATGGTGATGCATAAAACAAGGCATTGCATTCTATTTCCCATTCAATCATACATTGTTTGATAATGGGTATACTAAAGTTTTGTTGTCAAAAGTTTCAAAGATCCTCCATGCTTGTTTTATACACCAGAGATTTACCAGAGGTCTGCCCAAACGCTAAGATATTACTGTTTCTGAAAGCAAAAGAAATACGGTTATAAGCAGATACAGCAATAACTTTACCTGCACAAAGCTTTTTAAACTTGTTCTCTCGCTCTTCAAATAACTTATTAAAAAACAAAGCAGCTTCTGCTGGAAGTTGAAGAGAAACATTCCAGCAGTTGGACTGACTAAATGCTACTGATATATCCTGGGAGATTGCGCACACAGCAGATGTTCAGACTGTAGGAACTGCCTTCGGATAATAAGAGTCGAGGTTCTGGGCAAAAATATCAAATCCAAACCCAGGCTTGTGGAAGAGGCTGAAGCCTTCAAGTAAACACGTAAATGAAGTAACGAAAAGACGTAAGACAACTGAACGAGTAATTTTTAATGTTATTGTGAAATATGTATTTTTGTGTTTTTATTTTGTTTAAAACCTTAGTTGGGACATTAGAATTTTCATTTGCTTATATAAAAAAATTCTTAAAAAATAAGAAGCATTATGCGTGTTCTATGTTTAGTTTTAATTTTCTTTTTGTTGGCAGGTTTTCCTCACGATTGCTCATTTTTGTCAATTCTTAGTAGTTTCCTAGCTGCTTTCCTCACTTTTGATTTGTATGATTCCTACCTCTTCAGTTCTAATTTGCTGTTGATTGGCTGAATGCAAAACGATAAAACTAATACGGTGAAAGTGAGATAGCAGAAGTCTCATATTGACAGGAAGTGTGACAAAGATCACGTGTGCTAGATGCAAGACTTTTAATGTATTACTAGTGGATCTTCCACGACATTGCTTACGGTAAGTTTGAGCACACTATCTTTCTCTTACATGTCTGTTGTCTCTGCTTTTCATCTAATTTTTCTTTGACTTTTCTCTGCATTTCTCTTCTGCTCATCTTAGTGTTTCTCTTATTTGGTCCTTATGTCCCTGTGCTGCTCTATTTTTTTCTGCATACTTTTGAGTGGGAGCCAGTGGGTGATGTGGTAGGGGAGTTGCTGAGTACAGATCACATTTTCTAGTAGCGTTTGCAGGAAATATGTATTTGGAGGCCTCCATGGCTTTCTTCGTGTTCTTCCCCATTTGTCTATTGCTCCCTTGCCCTTTCTCATTCCCAGTACAATGCTCCCTTCTGACCACCCCCTCACTGATATTGCATCCGTGGCATCTTGCCCTTTGAACTAACCCCCCCACACCTTTATTGTCCCCTCCCTCTGACTGACCTGTTACTGTTTCCTGTAGCTCTGTTTAACAATCCTTTTCTCACAGCTCACATCCAATTCACATGCCTGTCAAGCTGTATCCCTCCATTGCCCCTATTCCCTGCCCTCCACCCCATCTCGTCCTCAGCAACCCCTCAGCACAATCCTCTCTGACCTTACTTTACCATTCCCTCTCCCAGTTACTCTCAATCATATTCCCACTCCCTAATGCCTTTCCCTGCCGACCCTGCAGTACCCTTCTATTGTCCTACCAGTGCAAACCTACAAGATCCAGGAGTGGTGTCTCAACAGGCTAGGTGGTTTATATTTTAGACTGGGGTTAGAAGCGAGTGGGGCAGAGGTAGGAGGGGGACCTAAATGGCCATTTGAAAATAGGACAAAACTTGGAATAGGCCTAAACAGCCATGGCTTGGGAGATCCGCAAGATTGCCATGTAGTGTTGAGGGGCCTGCAATTATAGGTAAACACTGATGTAGGGTTTTCCCGTTATAAATAAGGACACAAAATTGTGATTCAAAAATTACATTGAAGTACGGGTAATGTGGGCACGACGTGCACATTCTATTGCAGGCAATTGGGACTAGCTTAGTGGTATAAACTGGGCGACATGGACATGTTGGGCCGAAGGGCTTGTTTCCATGTTGTAAACTTCTATGATTCTATATGCAAAAATTTTTATTTATTACTAGTGAATTACTTGTGGTGTTGCCCATGGCCAAATGTTAAGTTATTTTTATGGCTGCATTTAGTGACACCACTCGGTGTAATTAATAAGATTTGTAGTTGCACTGCCAGGAAGTGGGAGGACAATAATTATCACTTCGCCTGGAATATGTAATTTGATGCATTCAGGCTGTAGACTGACAGTACTGCACTGAAGTTCCCTATGCGTCTAAGAACAGAACTCAATCATGTACAGTGCTTCAACATAGCACAACATTAACACGCGGGTCGGGCTTTGAGAGACGTCACGTGCAAGCGTTTCATCAGCCTGACGGTGTCAATGTTCACCCTATTTTTATATAGAAGATGGTGTTCGAGTTGGGAGACTTCAGAAACTTGCTCCACAGAGCCACCTAGTGGCTAGAGCCTACACTTTATCAGACACGGCAAATTACAATGTTTAAATGTTGGTAGAAAACAATGACTTAAAATTGTGACAACAGGAACTAAAGTTTATGGTCATGAAGTGTACATCTTAAGTTAAAATTTTCAATATATAGGTAGAATTCAAGAAGTGATGAAATAAACTGAAGAAATATTTTTTCCTGATATGCAACAGCAAGATGGATGCTGAAAGGAGAAAAAGAGTGAATCTTGAATGAGGCCTCGCATTCAGCATCCAGTGGAAGAGAGAACCTGCTCTATGCAACTCAGTCTTAAAGGGACAGTCACTTGAATCATAACCACTTGAATCTGGAGAGAGGAAGAGGGCCAATTCTTTGTATGTGGAGACCTAACAAATGAATGAATAATGCCAAGTGATCTGATTCTATTGATATACCACTTCAGGAATAAATTCCATCAAGGACAAAGTCCTCCACTCCCAATTAAAATCCAAAAGAAAACAGAAGAAAAAAAGTACTCCCTTCATTGCAGTCTCCAATATATCAAATTACAAAAGGTATAATGCATACAATGTCTGTTAAAGGCAAACAAAGTATCTTGGTTTAACTGGTTTTATTGCAAGGCCACACATGCCCTCTTACCACATACGCAGAAGGTTCTAATCAGGTCTGTGTTAGCAGTGTGTATTTCCTAAAAAAATAGTGGGTTCTTAACAAAAGAAAACAAAAAAAAACTTAAGAAATCTCTACTACATATTTTAAAAACCACATTGTGAAATACAGTATTTACACATTATCCAAGACATGTCCAACATTAGATTTTGTCCATCCAACTTCTTGTACAGCTCAACATAATCAATTCATTTTTATCAGTATCAACACAATAGACTCTATTCAAATCTCATTTGTTCCAGTACTAGGAAAATCCAAAAGGTAGGTTCGGAGCATTTCGAATGCACCAACACCCCCTCAGCTATTTAGAACATTAGGTTAACAAAACCACCGAGACAAAGTCAGTTTATACTACAGTTGAATGATTGCTCTAGCAAACAAAGCCCAAATCTCCTTATTATACAAGCTACATACAAAAAAAGTGTTTATTCACCCTCCCAGGAAGTTATGCTCGGCATCTTCATGCTTAAGGTAGCATGTTCAGAAACTGTACAACAAGTCCAGAAATGATTTCAATGGAAGAATCCAAATCACAAAACCGAGCTCCAAAATCCCCAGTTTCAGCTGAGCTCCCTGCAAATGATCAGACTACGGCAGTCAGCTCTGTGATCGCCATAACTTCTTGGTGGATAGCAGCTAGAAACTGTACATCAGATCCATTATCTGGTGACTTGCCAGATTAAACACACTTCATTTGGTTATTTTAATAACACTCCCTGCATGATCACCACAGATCTCCAAAGCTCAATTTCATTCACATCCATTTCAATTCCACATTTAAACTCCCCATTGGAGAGATCTAACATACTATTTTTGCTTTCTGTAAAGAATCTTCAGAAGCTGGAGAGAAGAAGCAAAAAATGAGTAATTTTGAAGCAGCAGTTCTATCACTCTCTCTCAGAGGAATTGTTGCAATGTTCTCCTGAACCACTGCTTGGACTCTCAGTGCTTGTCTGTTGTGGAGATGAGATCCGTGCTAGTGCTGGCATAGGCTTGTTCATCTCTGGAGAGTGCTCAAACTCGGACTCAGTCAGTGCTGGTGATTCACCCTTCCCAGGTACCCTGATTAAGCCGAGGGGTGCCAGCTTAGGCATCGGTCTCCAAAGCATATCCAATGCACTTGGGACCTCTGTGGTTGACGAAGGAGAGGTTGCTTTCATGTGGACGAGTGGGGGAGGGGAAACATTTACCGAACTGTCTGTGCCACTAGTAGGGTTGCCCTCAAAGTCCAGTGTACCATCGTCCAACTCGCTATGACAATCCACAGGCATCCCGCCGCTAAGCAGCTGCTCGACGTTCAAGTCCTCCCCTTCCAGCTGCAATACAAGGGGGCTAGCGGAGCCGCCACTCTCCCTCTCCGACACTTGCTTCAGATCAGTGGCTCCGTCAGCATTGTCGATGTCCACCAGTCTTATTGGCCCATGGATCAATGACAATTCATCCATGCCGTCCTCTTGGTTTCCGCTGTCAATAAAGCCCAGCGCCCGATGGTCCGACATTGAAGATGCATTTGGATTTTCTTCGTCATCAGAGAACTGCTGATTGAAAAACGCGAGCTCGTTTAAAAGCGAAGCGAACGGCTCATATCCGTCAGTGTCCACCATCTCACCAGCTGCAGTGCCATTTGCTTTCAACAGCGGTTCGAGTAACTGGGATGACGACAGTATGGCATCTCCGTCACTTCGCCCAATAGTTTTACCTGTGCTGCATGTCTGCATTGGACTGCTCATGACCTGAAGTTCCAATTTATCTCCGAGTATTACTTCAGTTATCGACGCTGGCCCAGCCGAGCCCACCTCTTGAGTCCAGGCCTGCCCTGTGCAAGACACTGCAGCTCCGTCTGGCAAACCAGAGAGATTCAATGCCTTTGGCAACCCATTGCTCTCGTCAGCACCCGTTACGCGGGAAGTTACAACCTGCTGTGTTTGTTGCCGGGCATGTTCGGACTCTGAAACCTCTGGTGACACAATAAGAATAGGCACGGCCTCGCTTTCACCAGGTACAGTAAACTCCTCAGTTATCTGTGAGCTGTTCTTTAGGTCAGATGAGCTTATTCTCTCACTGTCTGTAGGACTTTGCTGTCCTTGCGATGTACGCTGTTTCCTCCCTTTCATGCTGAAGTCAAGAGGTTGAAGATCCACTTCTGCAAAGGAATCGCTCTCCCCTTCTACATTCAGCGAAGGGGCTTCCCCAGTAGCCAGCGAGGTCACATTCACTATTCTTGGCATCAGGAAGGAAGAAGCTTCACTATCTGAAGTGAAATAGAAAACAATTAAAACATGTCGTTGTAAGGTTACTGATGCATTGCAGGTTCTTTTTTTGTGTGTACTTTAGTTGCACTGCAGCTTACAAGTGAGATATTTTCCCCCATTCTTATCTTCCTTGTCTCCAGTCAGAGGGTGTGCAAGCAACATATTCCATTATCTACTATTGTTCCTTAAGTAGTCACTGTGAAGTGTGCATCAGCTTGGATAAGTCACTTTCCGATCTGCATTCCAGTGAAGTGTTTGGCCTCATGTTGCTTTTCCCATTGTTGTTCGGTACCTCACTGAACAACAATGGGAAAAGCAACATGTGAGGAACTGCAAGAACCATCACATATCATCACTTTGTTGCGATCAAACCCTGGAAATTTGAAATCCTTGTAACAGTAACCATTCTGTCTCAAATGACATCAATTAATCTTATGTCATATACCCATGTATTCCCTATCATGTTGCCATAGAACTATCAGCCAAACTTTTAACTTCTAAATATTAGGATGCATGTTTATAAAACGTAACTCAGATCACTCTCCACCACCCAACAAAGCACCAAGTCAAACTCCATACTGACTCAACATAGTCAAGGAAGTTGAGTTAGGACCCATTGTGGCTCACACCACTCTCGCTCTCTCAGATGTCTTTGATGTTGGCCAACAGGTACCTCCTGCATGTTGTCGCACAGCAAAGACTGGGTGGGAGGGAATGCTTTGCTGGTTAGCCAGGCATTTGTATCTAGCAAGTCCTCCATAAAAGGCTCTTTGACTGCTTTTTATCCACAGAGATATTGGCTGACACACTCCCTGACGCACTTTGGTCTGGACCCACCTGGTATCTTCATCAGGTCACATTTCTCTCCTCCATTCATGGGACCGGCACACACTGTATGCAATGCACCAACTACTCCGGATAGGACAGCGGGAACTGAAATGCAATCCCGCAGAAAATGCAGGACTACTCATTCGTTGGTATTCCAAAATGTACTGCAGAAGTCAGAGAGGGAAGTACAGGTGTACTATTTCTTACCAACTGAACTTGCTGCCACTTTCGATCTGGCTTCCTTCCCTTGCGCTGAATCAGCTGAACCTGAGCCTACCGCCTCTGTCCCAGGAGGTCTGGTGCTCGACTGCGCAGATGACATCCCAGTAGAACTGAGTGATCCCGCAATGGTAAAGTTGTTTACCTGAAGTGGAACTGGCAACCCCTGCAGTTGGATAGTAACTGAAGCAATGCCTGCAGAGAGAGATGGAGAGAACTTTAATCATATTTTAAGTAACAATGGCAAAGATGGTGGGAGTTCATGTTTTGAAGTCAAAATTAGGACAAGACGAACTGGGACAAATGGTTCATTACAGCACCTTCAACATAAAAACTGTTTGGGCCACTGATGCACCAATAAGTTGTATCGTGGAACTGTAAGATGAAGTTACTCTGTGGGAGGCACTGTTCTCAGCGTAGGAATATGCATACATTCGCCCACTGATTCGGTACAGATGTGGAGAGGCAGGTTGAACAGGTTGACCAAGTTGGAAGCAAAGGGTCTTCCCCCCTCTACTCCACCCCCAAGTACTTCAGAGGCTTCGGTTTGAGGTTTATTGCCGAAGAGCAATGCAAGTGGAGTTCCTTTTCTCAGCAGATACACATGAACATATAAACAGAGCTTTCAGAGATATTTGTATAAGGGAAAGGCCAACCCAGTCTCCTGTCATTCACATCCACGCAATCACTTTAAGAGCTGGACTGAGATACCCAAAGGTAGTACAGCATGCCTGACCCTCGTGGGGGAATGGTACATGGGGACCAAAGAAGAGGGAAAAAGCAGAAAACAAAACAAAAAGATTTTGAAAAAGCTGGTTACTTGTTTGGCAACATGTGTGTTCAATATTGTGTTCAATTCCGGGCACCACACTTTAGGCAGGATGTCAAGGCCTTAGAGAGGGTGCAGAAGAGATTTACTAGAATGGTACCAGGGATGAAAGACTTCATTGGAGAGACTGGAGAAGTTCCTTAGAACAGAGGGAAGATTTGTTAAGAGTTGAACGGTTTTGAGAGTAAAGAAGGAGAAATTGTTTCCAGCGGCAGGAGGGTCAGAAACCAGAGGACACAGATTTAAGGTGATCGACAGAAGAGCCAGAGGCGACATGAGGAAATGTTTTTTTTTTTAAAACACAGCGAGTTGTGATGATCTGGAATGCACTGCCTGAATGGGTGGTGGAAGCAGATTCAATAATAACTTTCAAAAGGGAATTGGATAAATACTTGTAAAGGAAAACATTTACAGGGCGATGGGGAAAGAGCAGGGGAATGGGACTAATTGGATAGCTGTGTCAAAGAGCTGGCAGGGGCATGATGGGCCAAATGGCCTCCTCCTGTGCTGTACCTGCTATGATACTCTGATTTATTTTACTTCAATTAAAACCACTGGTACGTTAATTGACCTGGGGAGTGCAGCATTCCCGTATACTCAGATTTCCAGCATTCAAAGCTTTTCTTGTTATTTTACATCACTGCACTTTGTACTCAAATTGCATAAAAGGAAGCCTGAAAAATGGTGCTTTACCTGCATTAGCCTGACTGCTGTTAGCCCTTGGCTCACGTTCACTACTAACCAGTATTTAGCCAAGTTAAATTAGGAGGAGAATAAAATTGTATAATAGTCATCCCCAAACTTAATTTTCTTAAGGGATGAAAATATTTCCAAAACTAATACTCAAATATCATTAAAGTTTGTGAACAGAAGACACCAAAATTAGGTCTAAATTTCTCCTGAAGAGCACAATTAAAATAAAAGTAAAATTAATTCTAGGATTTCTTCACTTTCATGTTGATACAAAGCGATATTAGGTGGGCATCAATGTAAAAGTGACAGCATAACTCAAGAGTACAGAGCACATTAAATCCCCGAGATGAGAACCCCGCCACACACACGAAGCTGTTATAAAATGCTCAATATAAATCCAGCCTAACCACAACTTGTATAGCGCCTTTAACGTAGTAAAACATCCCATTGAGCATTATCGGACAGAATTTGACACCGAGCCACATAAGGAGACATTAGAACAGGTGACCAAATGCTTGGTCAAAGAGGCAGGTTTTAAAGAGCTTTTTAAAAGGAGGAGAAAAAAGTAGAGAGGCACAGAGGATTAGGGAGGGAATTCCAGAGCTTAGAGCCTAGGCAGCTAAGGGCATGGTCGCCAATGGTGGAGCGAAGGAAATCGGGAATGTGCTGCATTAGGGTTAGGAGAATTGGAGGAGCACGGAGATCTGAGTTGTAGGGCTGGAGGAGGTTACAGGGATAGGGAGGGGCGAGGCCATGGAGGGATTTGAAAACAAAGGTGAGAATTTTAAATTTGAGGTGTTGATGAACCGGAAGCCAATGTAGGTTAGCGAGCACAGGGGTGATAAGACAAACAAACATATTGCAAATGGATGTATGAGGACCCATATTCATTTCTCACAGAAATCCTTAACCTTGTTAAAGGACAGATTTTTATCCCCCAATATAACTTGTTTGCTTTTGTACTCTATGCCTCTATTTATAAAGTTTCTGGATTTTTTTTCAACTCCTGCATTAATTGAGGGATGTCAGTGCTAGAATGGAACACTTTTGCGTTTGCCAGGTTGTAAGTTCTTCCTACTGTGCTTCAACAACCTACTGTATCGGTGTGACAATTTCATTTCCCACACAAGTTATCCCTATGACTGAAGTGACAATTCAGCACCAATGTGTGCCAAATTCTGATCAGTTTTTGCACTAGTTAATCTGTGTGAGAGAAGGAGAAATGTTTCATCCCAACACTATGGCTGGATTGAAACCCAGATCCCAGAGATGAAAGCACAGTATCCCAAGCCACTGTGCTGTCCAGACCTGTCAAGCCTTTTCTTAATTGCTGCAACACACAGTAACATACATAAGATCCAGTCAAAACTCATTAGTATTACCTGCAATACTTGCCCCAGGAATGCCATCTCCCTTGGGCGCCACCTGATTTCCGTGTAGGAGTCCCTCGGTGGTGAAGATTGGGGTTTGGCCAGGAACAAGAGGGCCCTTTAAAGCCAGAACCTGACCCTGTGGTGTCATCAGAAAACTCCCAGCAGTCAGAGGGATAGAAGAGACTGTAGAATCTGTCAAAAAAAAACAGCCCTATAACAAATGTTGAATTGCTAACACTGAATTTAACGGTTTCAACTCCTCTTGCAATCTTGGACAAGATACAAGCAACCCTGCCTTCATCTCTAATCTCCAAATCCATTTGGTATTTCTTGTCTTTTTTCTCTCTTCCTCTCCTGATGGCATTTATTCCTTGCTGACATGCAGACCTGTGTGTCCCCACACAACCGTACCTTAGCAATGAGTGTCAGCAGGCTATTCAGTCACAGGATGGGGGGGGGGGGGGGGAAGGAAAAAGAGGAGCATCACAGCGGAGCCTCACATGACATACACAAATAGCAATCTAGTGGCCAACTGTCCTTTCCTTAACTCAGGGACGCTTGTGGCAATTTTAATGTCCCCACTACCACAGTGGCTGAAATCAATTCCCTCAGAGCAGAGATGGAATCCAGGAATGGTCATTCTCTCTACTTTAATCAGTAATACCACTGTCACTGTGGCTCTGAATTGTCCTTAGTTTCTTCCTAAGCTGCAAATACATAGTCTGTGTTGAAATGCCAAGACTCAAATTTGTATTCTTGTTTATTTTTTAGTCTCATTAATCTTGGTCATGTCCTGATCTATGGGCCTGCCCTTCATCTAAGTTTCCTCAACAAAATAAATTATCGATTTTAAACATAGCAACCTTCAGATAGAAGGTACCCTCCAAAATGAAGCCAAAACGTAATTTTCCTCAGCCATTGCCAAAATAATTTATTGCACATCTGTAAAACTGAACATACAATATTCTGTAGTTAGCACATTGTGCAGATGGGAAGCTTGTATGCAAGTACTAGACCCACTGATCCTCAGTGCAACCTCGGAGCTGAAGAACACTTCTCCCAGTTATGTAGAATTCTACGTGTTACTCTGTTGGAGAGAACAGACTTAGAAGACTGTAGATAAAAAGAAAAAAGGAGCCACAAAGGATTCATTCTACCAGTGTGTGTTTAGGAAGGGCACAGCATGTCCCACCGAAGTGTTCCAGATAAGGCCAGTGCCTTCAATCAGCTTTGTATTACATCACAGGTGTGGAGACAACAGCGTTGCACTGTTTTGCCGATGGGAACCCACCATGTACAGTACTGTAATAATGTCATGCTGTTGTGTAGAAGACAAAAGTTACGTACGGGGAGTGGTTGACGATCGTTTCCTGGTCAGAATAAGGGGTTTGCCCGTGCTGGCCTCGGGCACCAAGTCCTGTCCACTTGTTAGCATAGTGACATTGGGAGGTTTCTGGTTCTGCAAATTCATCGCCACCTTCTGGAGAGAATCCATAGGTTCAGATGATTTAAGCCCTGCTTTCCAGCTGCTGCAGTGCTGCTTTCCTGTGCCATCTCCCTGTTGCAGAAGCTTGTTTTTCTTCTGAACATCCAGTGCTCTCTGTTTGGCGCAGATATATTCCAATTTCTTCAAAATAACCTCCTCAGTCTTCCCTAAAAATAGGAAATATAATGACTAAAATTAATAAAGTAATAATCACTTCTTAGTTGAGCTGACATGTTCCCTTCCTCAACATCTTGGGCATTCTCTCCCCTCTCCTGCATCTCATTCCATCAAATATCTTATTTGTGTCCTGTTTTAATTGTCAACCTAAATGCTGTTACACCCAAAATGTTTGAGTTTCAGGCCTTGTCTTGAAAGACGTTGTCTTGAAATTCTGCCAAGTGCTAGTATAGTGGATGTGCAATATTCCACATCATTGACAAAAGACATGAAATTCCTCTGCCTGTATTTTGAGGGAGGCGTTAACCTGGGGATAGTGCTTCTGTTAAAACAGCAAAGTAATTTGAGCTGAATGCATTAAGCCTTCATACATGAATATCAGTGTAATTTCTAGATTATACAGTATAAAAGAGAGGAACCAGGAGATTATAGACCTGTTAGTCTAACATCTGTTTTGGGGAAGTTATTGGAATCCATAATGAAGGACAAAGTGACTGAGCACTTAGAGAAATTTGAACTGATTAGAGAGAGCCAACATGGGTTTGTAAAGGGTAGGCCATGTCTAACAAACGTAATTGAATTTTTTGAGGAAGTAACTAAAGTAGTAGGCAGGGGAATGTCTATGGATGTAGATTATATGGACTTTCAGAAGACACTCGATAAAGGTTCCACATAAGAGACAGTTAGCTAAAATTAAAGCTCATGGAATTGAAGGCAAATTACTGACCTGGTTAGGAGAGTGGTTAGGTGGTAGAAGACAGAGAATAGGGATAATGGGTATACTCGAATTGGAAGGAAGTGGCTAGTGGTGTCCCATAAGGATCTGTGCTGGGGCCTCAGTTGTTCATTACATTTATTAATGACTTGGATGACACAACAGAGAGCCCTATCTCCAAGTTTGCCGACGACACAAAGATAGGTGGCAAAGTAAGTAGTGTAGATGGGAGCATAAAATTATAGAGACATTGATAGATTAAGTGAGTTGGGGAATCAAAAAAAAACCCGAGAATTTTTTTTTAAATGGTGAAAAGCTAGGAACAGTGGAAGTCCAAAGAGATTATGGGGTCCATGTACACAGGTCACTAAAATGTAGTAGTCAGGTTAAAAAAAAAATCAAAAAAGCTAATAGAATGTTAGCCTGTATAACTAGAGGGCTTGAATATAAAGGTGAAGTAGTTTTCTACAGCTATACAAAGCTCTAGTTAGACCACATCTGGAATACTGTGTACAGTTCTGGGCACTGCACCTTAGAAAGAATATATTGGCCTTGGAAGGAGTGCAGCGCAGATTCACCAGAATGTTATCAGGGTTCGATTATAAAGAGAGATTATGTAAACTAGGATTGCGTGCCCTGAAATATAGAAGGTTTAGGATTGAGGTTTTTAGGATTTTGAAAGAAATTGATAGGATAGAAACTTTTTCCGGTGGTGGGGGAGTTTGGGACAAGGGGACATAACCTTATAATCAGAGCCAGGCCATTCAGGAGAGAAGTTAGGAAACACTTCTTCACATAAAGGATGGTAGAAGTGTGGAACTTTCTCCCACAAAAGCAGTAGATGCTACCTCAATTAATAACTTTAAATCTGAGATCAATAGATTTTAGCTAGCCAAGGGTATTACAGGATATGGAGCCAAGGCAGGTGAATGAAGGATACAGATCAGCCATGATCTCTCTGAATGGCGGAGTAGGCTCGAGGGGCTGAATGGCCTACTGCTGTTCCTAAGTTTCTAAACCTGGAGATGGGGAGCGGGTTTTGGTATCTCTACACAAGGTCCCCAGCAAATGTTCAAGTACTGGGATATATAATTATATAAGACTATAATTATGAGATCAACAAAATAAAGATTTTAAAGAAATTAAACAGGTTACCTTTCATAAAGAGCATTTTAGCACAACATCAATTTGCTCAAAATATCCAGCCACCACAAAACAGTCATACCTTGTTCTTTATTAATTAATGATCTGAAACTTACTGCTTTGCCCAATAAAGGCCTTACGCTTCCTAACTCATAGCAGCAGGGCAGGTGCCTCTGTTGCGCCTACACATGCACAGACCACCTGCCAGAGCTATGCAAATAACCCCAATCCTGCGATTTGGGTTGGAGTCACAACCCAGTCAAAGCAGCGGGTGGAAGTCCCACCCTTTTCTGGCATAACAGAGAGCTGCAGCAAGTCCTTACCGGTCAAGAGGGAGACCTTTCGAATGAGTAAATCCCTTTTGCGAGATTGTATACTTCTCTCGGCTGATAGACGATCAGAGTGATCCTGCAGGCTCTGGATTTCGCCAAATGCCTAAAACAGTACAGAAACTAATGATCACAAAATATTCTAATATATTGGAAGCAGTCACCACACAGCTATTCTAGCACTATTCAGATAAAATGAATTAATTCAGAACCAAGCACTACTCTCTTAAGGGCCTTGTCCCATGTTAGCAAGTGTCACGTAGAACTTTATCCCCATGTGCATTGCACAGAATAAACAAAAGGAGTCAGTACTTGAGTTCAGTCTGAAGCAAGAAATTAAAATATAATAATAATTGAAGCAGGCAGGTCAACACCTCTGTTAAAACAGCAGAGAGAGGAATTTGCTACGAGTGTATTAAGTGTTCGTAGGATACAAAGCCCAGCAGTAACTTCAACCCTTAAAATGTTATATGCATCCCTGATATCAAATAATTTTACAAACCTGTTTCAGAATATAGTACTTTGAGGCCTTTTGCTCCCTGCGGAGCCCCAGAGTTCTCTTCAGTCTTTCGAAGAGGTCTCGCATCTCAGAGCGCCTCCGACGCTCATTTACAGTGTGCGCGGTCCGATACACTACCAGAGCATCCAGCTGCGCCTTTGCTTCCTTACTGAGATGAGCACTGGGTTTCTAAAGGAAAAAGAAATACGGTAGCAAACATTTTAATCTGGAATCACTCGATATTCAATGAGAACAGAACGAAAGAAGAAATGTTTCCTGCAAAACTGAGCATTTACTTCAACAAAACCCTCAGACTTTTAAAGCAGGAGTTAACTTTTACAGCTGGAGACTTTCCAATGAATACTTCCAGCAGTCCAGCTGATGGGAAGAAAACCCAATCTGCCAAAAAAGCACAAATTCTCTCTGGGTCCAGTACCCCTTCCCCCACTGATGCTTTCCACGTTCAGACACTGCCTCCCTCACAATCCAATCAATGCTCTTTAAGTTCAGAACCGTCCTCCACACTAATTCTCCCCACAATGCTGCTTACCTGCTTGAGTTTGGGCTCCTCTTCCTGGGATTTGTTTGCAAGGTATGGATTGTGGAAGTGGCATCTGGAAACAAAGGAAAGTGAGATGATTATATATCCCTCAGCAGGGGAAGTAGGAAAATAAATGCGGGGGGGGGGGGGGGCGGAAATCCGACCTGATATTTTAACACTCTCCAGTCACAGACAACCCCTGGAGATTTCTCAATAACAAATTTTTGGAATGACAAGGCTGACCTGTTTTACAACAATGGGAGGACCAGGCTAAATACTGGGCAACCTTCCCTCAACTTTTTTAACCCTCTACACAAGAGGTTTGTTTTTCTATATACTGTGGTGCCTTGGGGGCCACATATAAAGTTTAAATCCACATTCCCATTAATTTTCAAATACCTCAAGCTGTTAGTAGTAATTAATCTTGCTGTTATGATTTAGGATTTATCCACCAATGAGGCAAAGCACAGAAATAGGCCTTTCCAAACTTCCAGGCCCACAAAATTTGAACAGAACCAAACGAGTAAGAAATATAAGCATGAATAAGGCCAAGTTGCCTGGACTTCGAGAGCTTGATCACAAAGGCTTAAGGGCCACTGGCCACAGTTCCGACACACGTGCCCTACCCTGTACTTTGCCCGAGGAGGCAGGTTGGAAATTCAGTCCAAAGCCTCTGCACCTGCCTCTATGGTCTACAAAAACAATCTGTAGCAAAGACACATATTAGAAATCTTAAGCTCAAAAAGAAAGGAAAAATAAAGCTTAACACACCTTTAAATGGTAGTTCAATTAAGGTGAAACTGATCTGCAATACCATGCAACACTCCAATAAGCCACTTGAGGGAGACGCAGAACCCTCAAAATAAAACACTTCAGCTATCTGCAGATCCAGTCCAGTCTATTTGAAGCAATTCATACATACCAAGTCCTCAACTCACCTCGCCCGAGTTCTGCTCCAAACCCCAGAATAGCAAGTCACCCCAGCTCCTCCAGACAAGTTAGCACGGTGCGCAAGGCAGCATAGCCCCCGCACTTTTTTTCAGCGAGCGAATCCCCCTCCCCATGCTGATGCTGAAGCTTGTAACACCATTATACCAATATACATTTGTGTTGACACAATATTTTGAACATTAAAAGAACAATCCCGTACTTTGTCTTGTTGGTATGATGGCGGGAAGCAGAAGCAATAAGACGAGCGATGTTGATTTTCTCAGAGAGTTCCTCCACAGTCTCGATATCCACCGCCTCTTCGCTGGAGGTCGAGTCAAACTGCAACATTTAAAAAAAGTCAGCAAAGACCCCAAACCGAAGCAACATTTCTAACCCTTCCTTCACTCCTGTGCAAGTCAATACATTCGTGGACATACCACACATTACTGCATGGCGGTCCTCAGGCCTGCACTCTTTGTACAGCAATTAAAGATAAATCTGAAATCCATGACACTTATCATCTTGTATTAGTCATTGAAATAGACATTTCTTCCCAAGTACAAGTATCAGCCAGTTCTTCAAGGGAACGGTAACTCAAGGTATGAGCACCACAAAGTCTGTATATAAAAATCCAGGCTGTGATATAGAATTTCATTTCAAATATTAAGAATCCAAATTTAAGAGCTCCATTTGTTCCTCAGCATTATCACTGAAGGACTGACTATATGATTTACATTTCATAGCTACGTCATCTATATGTCAAAGAGCTTCACCCAATGAATTATATTAGAAGTGTAGTGACTGTTAAGTAGGTGGGGCCAGTGTACCGGGAAATGGAAAAACTTGGGCTGGGAAAACTTGGGGGGAGTAATTTTATATAGAGGTTGTCTTGCAACTTTCTGTATGCTCTCCCTCATTTTTAAAGCGAAAGTATCTGGAACGTATAGGTGTATGGACTCATTCAAACAGAAGAAATCAGAGAACATTGTCTGCCTAATATTGCCATCAACCCATAGGATCCCTCCACCCTACCCCCCCCCCCCCCACAAAACTCCATTGCTCATAAGGTCTTGCTCTTGATTTCACTTCATATCTTTCAGAGATAGATAAGAAACAAGTTGCTATGAAACAAATACACTGGGTAAAAAAGGATGCGGTCCAAGTCGAAGAAAGAGTAGGGGGGGGGGGGGGGGGGGGGAAAGAGAGGGGGACAAATTGAGATGGAATAAGAAAAGGTGAATCTACAAAGAATGGGAAGAATCATGCTCAAGGTAGGCATTCTAACATTCTTCCTAATCCATTCATGCTACACCATGAATACCAAATCTGTACAAACAAATTTAGGTGGGCAACTTTTAAGGACAGCTTGGAGCATGGAAGCTCTCTGAGCAGTGTGGTTGGCTGTGATCTTCAAAGATTCATTCCTTGAAGATCAGGGTCAACCACACAGGAACAGGAAGTAGGCCATTCAGCCCCTTGAGCCTGTTCCTCCATTCAATGAGATCATGGCTGATCTGTACCCCAACTCCATCTACCCGCCTTGGCTCCATATCCCTTAACACCCTTGGCTAGCAAAAATCTATCGATCTCAGATTTAAAATTATTAACTGAGCTAGCATCTACCGCTTTTTGTGGGAGTGTGTTTGTTCCACACTTCTACCACTCTTTGCGTGAAGAAGTGTTTCCTAACTTCTCTCCTGAATGGCCTGGCTCTGATTTTAAGGTTATGTCCCCTTATCCTGGATTCCCCCACCAGCAGAAAAAGTTTCTCTCTATCTAACCTACCAATTCCTTTCGAAATCCTAAAAACTTCAATCAACTACCCCTAAAACCTTCTATAATCCAGGGAATACAAGTCTAGTTTATGCAATTTCTTCTCATAATCTAATCCTTGGAGCCCTGGTAACATTCTGATGAATCTGCACTGTACTCCATCCAAGGCCAATGTATCCTTCCTAAGGTGCGGTGCCCAGAACTGTACTCAGTACTCCAGATGTGGTCTAATCACTCAAAGAGTTGAGACTGCGTTTGTTAGCTTCTGTCTGTACCCTACTTCACCCATTCTCTGCATCTGGGCTCCTTGGAGGTGAGTGTTCAATTGTATGGAGGAAAAGCTAGTCAATGGGTTGAGAGTTGACAACAAAGTTTATATTAAAATTCCATTAAGGTAGTTTGTACCTAGATTACATATTAAAGATTACCGGATCCTTACAGAATGTTGGCAGTCTGGGCAACAGACGGTACCTTTCAGATTGTTGTTTTATTTCCATCAAGAACCACAAAGGAGACTGGCATCATCAACCCAAGGATTTGCAATCTGAACACTTCCTACAGAAGCAGGAGCGCACAATTTCCTTGAAGTACCATTGATTTCTCCTCAGTTGAAGGTTGATCTAATACCAGTTCCATAACCATTGATGTGCTGGCCTGTGCTCCAAGGTCAGCCATTGACAGTTTCAGGGCAAGTGGTGGACATCTGTATCTAACCCAGTGTTTCTAACAAAGACCATTCCTTTGATCAACTTTATGATCTGAATTCAATTCAATATTGCAAGATCTACCTGGGGCGGTGGTGAAGGAAGAGAAACAAGACAACTGAAGGCTTTGATCAACCTAACATCAGCTGATTTTTCAATCAAAATATATGTCCAAGTACTCTAGGTCAAGAGTGGGTGGGGGGTGATGAGAAGGAATCAGAGCACAAGATAAATTACAAAGAACGAGGAAGACCATACAAGAGTAGGTAATCTGACATTCTTCCTAATCCATTCATCCTCCGCTATGAATTACAAAGAAACACAAACAACAGAATTTGGGTAACTGAGGTCAGCTTGGAGCTGAAGTAGTGTTTCAGAGCAGTGTGGTTGGTTATGATCTTCAAAGAGCAAAGATTTTACAAAATGAAAAAATGAACTACTAAAGAAACATCAACATAAGCTTTACAGGGTAAACCTTACGAGGCATGGCGCCTAGTTGGGAGCCTCTTTCGATGGGAGCACATGTTGCAGAACCGGCCCTATAGTGTTAAATGACCTATATGCGACCGTGCTACTACAGAGTGAGGCGTAACAGTGGGAGCCTAGCCTTACAAAATTTACAACGACATACCGCAGTATCTTGAGGGAGGGTTTGGGAAGGACTGAAGACTGCACGGCCACATGGGCTACTGCATTACACTAAACTCAGAGAGTATCCCAGTAGATTCTGTCTTATTCGGATAATGGTTTATCCCTCTGTGCGTGGAAGTCAAATGAAAGCTTTTTTTAAACCCAAAAGTAATTAAAGATAATTACTTCCCATTCCTCCAGTGTGGTTTAGCCCTTAATCTTCCTTCAAGTTAAACACCATCCTACCTGCTTTCGATGATCCTAATGAAAAGGAGCCAGAGGATAGGCCCACTTTTTGCCCACTATCCCCAGTTTGTACGCACAACTAAAAGTGGTTATATACCTTTTTTTTCCCCCACCATACTGCAAATCTGTCAGTTGTGGGATAAATTAGTTATCCAACTGTTCTTCACAGTGTATCCACACTTTATACCCAGTGGATCCAAATTTCACCACTAAAAATCAGTACACTGGTAGGCTGTGAGGCAACCCATGTATTAGGAAAAGTGACGAGATTACTCAGGTAGAGCATAACCTATATGGTTTCATACTGAGAGGCCAGCTATTATGTTGCAGATCAAATGACAGCACTCACCATTTTCTCAACATCAATTTCCTCTGCATCGCTTAGAATCTCACCATCCTCCATGTCACTCTGAAGATCAGTATCTTTATCCGATTCCAGAGTGTTTGCATATTCCAGTAGATCTTCACCATCAAGCTCCATAAGTTCCTCATTCCCTGAATCTTTTTGGATCTCCTCCCCTTTAAAGGAAGCATCAGAAGTATTTGCTCCACCATTTACTTCTGTCACTATCTCCATCTTCTCATCTGACACCCATTCTTTCTCCTCCTCAGTGGGCCTATCCTCTGGCTCCTTTTCAACCACTTCATGATTAGATTCCGGAGTATCTTTTTCAGCAGCCCTTTCTTTTCCAGTTCCTGCAGTATCCTCCTGCAAAGAATTTACACACTCACTTTTTTCTACAGCCTGCTTTTCACTGGTGTATGAATGGTCAGCTAGCTCTGCTGGGGTAGGTTTTTCTAGTGCAGTTTTCTGGCCCAAAGAATCATCTTCCAACTCATCATCCACCTCACTGAGGGATGGAGTGGAAGGAGCTGCATCACATGTGCCTCCCAGTTTAACTTCTGGCAATGGGTCAGCACTTACATGGTCCTCTTCTGGTGCACCTTCAGACACTGTTGTCTCCACCAGCTCAGAGTCTGCAACGTGAATCTCCTCTAGCCCAGAGTCAATCAACTGCTCTTGTGACATGTTACTGCTGTCCTGGTTGGCAGTCTTCTCTTCCGTACTATTCTTCTCACTGCCTGCTTTATCAGCTAAGGGCACACCAGGTGGAGGACTTGCAAACCTCAGCGGGCCCCCAGTGGTTATGATGGTGTTTGGTAAAAGTTTCTGCCCTGGAGGTAACTGCAGCAAAGCAAAACCCCCCGGCTGCAGGGGAACCAGACTGCTTGCACTGATAGGCTGACCGACTGTATTAACAGTTATGAACTTCGGCCGCGGTGTGGTCATAGTGGGAACCGCCGACCCCAGAGGAGAAATGGATGTGGAAGCAGAGGACCCCTTTAGCGCAACAGTGCCGGCTTTTGCAGCAGGAGTAGTACGTGGCCTTCCTCTTTGTGGTATTATCCCATGTTGGACGATATGAGGTGGAGTGCCGTTGCTGGGAACAGGAGCTGTAGAACAAGCTTTCGTAGGTGTAGGGAAGCGGATTCCACTTGTGGATCCTGGAGTGTGGATAGAAAAAGAAAATATTAGATTAAATATTTCAAGATTTGTACACTGGAAATAAATTAGAATTAGCGCAGGCCAATTACATATTGTTACGAATCCGGGTCTTGTGCAGATATCTTCTCGGGCTGTATTCACTGGTGCAGTAGTGAGACCCAGAAGTAACAATGAAATTCCCAAGCAGCACAACAATATTTTCATCTGTGTGCTCAGTACATGATTTTTTTAGAACCTACCAAGCTAGGCTATACTTTCATATGGTGGAGGATGCAAAATAAATCAATTTTGATGAGAATTTAGCAAATATTAATTCATGGTAAATTTAAATACTTAAATATAGCAAAATTTGACAGCAAAAATCTTATTTACATTATAATATGGGCACCATGGTGATGAATAGTGAATTACCAGGTTTATGCCACACACAAAGATCATCAGAATATTCTCCTGCCATCCAAGATCTTCCTCATTCAGAAAATAAACAGTGCATCCTCTACAGGACACAAATTTACAGGACTGAAAAAGATCATTTTGGTTCACCTGGCTAGCCACAGGATTCAAAAACAGAATACACAATTCACTACCGAAATTACTCAACCGATTTTCTCATCAAATGCCGTGTAATTCCCTTTTAGAATTACTGATGTTATCAGTCTCCATTGCCTCTCTTGCCATTACTCCAGTTGGGGATGAACCAATGCTTTGTAGACGCTCAGGACCACATCCAGTAATTTGTGTTCTTTATGTATAAACTAACATCACTAAGCTTCTAGTTCCAATTTGAATGATACCTGGGGTAAAAGGGTTAAATTATGAAGACAGGTTGCATACCTTTGAGCTTAGAGGATTAAAGGGTGATCTAATTGAGGTGTTTAAGATGATTAATGGATTTGATAGGAAATAGTTTCTCTCCATCTACCCTCTGATGGGAAGAGTCCAGAACAAGGACGCATAACCTTAAAATTAGAGCTCGGCCATTCAGGGGTGATGTCAGGAAGCATTTCTTCACACGAAGGGTAGTGGAAATCTGGAACTCTCCCCCAAAATGCTGTTGAGGATAGGTCAATTGAAAATTACAAAACTGAGATTGATAAGATTTTTGTTAGGCAAGGGTATTGTTACAGGCAGGTAGATGGAGTTAAGATGTAGATCAGCCATGATCTAATTGAATGGCAGAACAGGCTCAAGGGGCTAAATGTCCTACTTCTGTTCCTATGGTCTCATACTTATTGTTGACAATAGATTTGGCCATTTCTCAGCCCAAGTTCCTAATCTATATAGATGCTTCTGCACCTGATCAGCCTGCTCTTCATTGTTTGCAATTCCCACCAATATGTCATTGGTAAATTTTGACATTTTCATCTTTATCCCCACATCCAAATCATTGACATTGATTGTGCATATAAAAAGGTCCCAACACCGATCCATGAGGCACCCTGAGGTTGGTCACTTTCCGCTATTCCAACGCAGCTCCACGTACAACCATTCCGTCTCCTTTGATGCAGCCAAAAAACAATTCTAACAGGTTATGTCGAGCATGGTCTTCTCCCTAAAAAGCCATGCTGAGTCGTCCTGATGATTTCATAATTCTAGGTGTTTTACAATACCCTTCTTTGGGGTAGCCTCTAGCATTTTAACCAAAATAGATGTCAGGCTCATCAGCTTGTCATTTCTAGAGCAGTCCTTTTGTTTTTTTAAAAAAAAGTGCTAAGAAAGAATAGCTATGGTGAGCCTCACTGCCAGACTCCTTCACAGTAGTTAGTTTGTCCTGCATCAAGCAGGATGGTGGTCACATTTCACAATCAGTTCACTCCTCTTCGCACAAAAAAAAAACTTCAGAAAGTCTGCTTAGAGATTCAACGCCAGAACTCACCTGGATTACGAACAGCAAGAGTGACCATTTGGTGGAGATTCGGTCGACACCCAGGACCAGAATTTGGCAACGGCACAAGTTGGATGATCTGGCCATTTGGGTGGCGGAAGAGGTTCCCACCTGGACATCTGAGGGGCTGCAGTATCATCTTCTGTCCAGGTGTCAGCTGCAGGTTCTGAACAGGCCGGACAGAAGGAGTCCCAGACTGCATCGGGATCAAAAGCAGTCGTGGTCCTTCGGTTTTCATAGCTTTAGACAAATCAGGTGGAGCAGAGTTGGCAGCTTCAGGCTGTCCAGGTATCCCTGCCACAACAAAAAGCATTAGGAATACATCAATTACTGCGACTCACTTACTGTCAATCTGCTTAGTTAGGTTATTATCTTTTAACCCTAAAAAAGTGTTTTAAATAATGCAACACTGCTGTTTGCATTCAGTGCAAAAGGAAGAATCAGCTCTGGGGTGAGGTACCAGGGAGCTGTCAGCATCTGTGGAACCATTACCCCAGCGACAGTCAGAGTCTTCAGGGTAGGAAGGAGAAAAAAAAAATTGGGACAGGGGAAAGCAGGAGAGGAGCAAAGAAACGTGCCTTTAATGGTGGACTTTATGAACAAAATAAAATTACTACAGGACTACTATTTCAAAAGGCACCTGAACTACACAGCTTCAAAATAGCTTTATAGGTGGTGTACCTTTCTTGACAAATCAACTTGAGTTTTTGAGGATATAACTGAATGAATTGACATGGGGATCTCATTAAATTGAATACATCTCGGAGCCTAAACTCCTTGACCCCACTCCATCAGCTGGAGTGCGGTGGAGCAGGCGACGGTGACCTCTACTCCTGGCCCTGCCAGAGTATCCGGGGTCAAGTGATTTAAATATCTTTGGCAGGCGTCTGCACCAGTATGACTAGGGTGTGGTGGGAAGGAAATGGGGCATTGGCAGTCGCTCGCTGCTCAGTCACCACTCTGTTACTAGCTGTTTTCTGCGACGTGCCCAATCGCACCCCTCCCCCATAAGGAAAGCCAATATCACTGACAGTTATCAGTGATGTCTCGGTCAGGACCCCCAGGTGGACCCCATTCCGCCGCTGCACCGACCTGTGCGTTGGGTTCACTCAGCCCCCAGGTCGCTGAATGGCAGGAAGATCGGGGTTAAGGAAATTCCCACCTACGTTGCCATTGTTTGGGGTGAATGGAAGCTGCGCCTATGCCATGCCTGTGAGAATTAGGAAACAGTGGGATTCTGAGCAACAACCCGTTGTTTCTAGGTCCTGACAAAATTTCTGCCTCTATCAGGCCCTTCTGCCCAACTTGCACCCCAGATCCACCATTGAGGCTGAGATTTTCGGCCTACTAAAAAGAAAAAAAGACTTGCATTTATATCGTGCCTTTTACGATCTCAGGACATCCCAAAGCACTTCACAGCCAATGGAGCACTTTTAAAGTGTAGTCACTATTGTAATGTAGGGAAACGTGGCAGCCAATTTGCACACAGCAAGGTCTCACAAACAGCAATGTGATAATGATCAGATAATCTGTTTTAGTGATGTTCGTTGAGGGATAAATATTGGCCAGAACTCCGGGGAGAACTGGTCTTCTTCGAAATAGTGCTGTGGGATCATTTACATCCACCTGAGGGGGAAAACGGGGCCTTGGTTTAACTTCTCATCCGAAAGACAGTACCTCCAACATTGCAGCACTCCCTCAGTACTGCACTGAAGTGCCAAGGCTCTAGAATGGGGCTTAAACACACAACCTTCCGAGTCAGAGGCGAGTGTGCTACCCGCTGAGTCACGTCTGACACTAGACTTTAGCAAAGCTTTTAACACAGTACCACATAGGAGATTGTTTATTTTTTTACCCTTGAAACATTTGCCTGAGGAAGGAGGAAATCTCCGAAAGCTTGTGAATTTAAAATAAAATTGCTGGACTATAACTTGGTGTTGTAAAATTGTTTACAATTGTCAACCCCAGTCCATCACCGGCATCTCCACATCATACAATAGGAGTGTCTAAGCTTTTTTAATCATGTGCCACTTAGATGCACACTATGGATGTGCAGGCCACACCAAGTTTAAATCAATGTTCCCATTAACTTATATTATCTCAAGTTGATGATGCCAATGTGATCTTGGTGCGCTAAATTAGGATTTATCCACCACTGCTAAGAATAACCCTTTCTAAATCTCTAGGCCCACAACAGATTAAGCCGTTGAATAAGAAATATACTCTGTGGCCCAGATTGCCAGAGGTCAAATCCACATGTGGCCCACTGGCCATATTTTAGAGATCCCTAATTTACAAGGTAGAAAGGCACAGAATGGGGAGGAACTTGTAAAATGATTAAGTAACTAGCTGAGTCAGAGGATGCAGAGAGTTAAAGAGAGTGGCATCGACATGGAAAGAGGTGATTAGCAGTACTGCAGGGATCTGTTCGGGGACTACTATTGTTTTCAATATACATTAAATGATTTGGAGTAAGGACAGTGACAAAGCTCTCCAAGGTTGCCAATGATGCAAATTGGTGGGGGGGGGGGGGGGTGATGTAGAGGAAAGGAACTGCAACTGGTAGGGCATAAACAGAGCAATTACAGATTGATCTGGGCAGGTCACAACATTAGGCCAAAAAGTAGAAATGTAGTTTAAAAGAGAAAACCACATTGTGAAACTGAGGGGGGAGGAAATAAACAATGAGAGTACAAAATAAATGGGAAGTTTACAGGAAAATACAGAGGATGGGTTGGGGGCGGGGGGGAGGGAGTATTAATGGAAAACATCCTTAAACCATCAGCACAATGTAGAAAGATGGTGAAAAGGGAAATAGATTCTTGGGACATATAGATCAAAGGATAGAACACGAGTCCCAGCAAGTGATAAATAGTTTGCAGAAAGTACTAATACATCCTCACCTTGAGTATCATGCAGTTCTAGGCACCGTACCACAGAGGGGAAGAGACATCCTGACCTTGGAGGGAGTACAAAGAAGGGTAACTAAGTTCATATATGGGACTGGATACCTAAGCTATGAAAAAAGACTAAGAGTACAAGGGCTGTTTACATTGGGAAAAGGCAGCTTAGAAGTGATCTCATTGAGGTATTTAAGATCCTAAAGATAACAGGCAAACTGAAACACATGGAACAGCCTAGATAGAGCGACAGTACAAGCAGAGAATGTTATAAATTTCAGGAGAGTCTTTGTAGACTGGCTGTCGAAGGATATGAGAGATAAAGTAAAGCAAGAAAATGGCAACTTTTCAGGTTGGCCCAATAGCTGAAGATGGTCTTTCCCAGTCCTGCACAGCCCAACATTCTTAAGGACATATTGGGGGGTGGGGACGTCAGTTAAGTACATCTAGTGATTAATTATGGTCTCAGAATTTGGAGTTGGGGAATCAGGGAAGAATTCCCCAAGTTTTTCCTGAATGTGAATGCAGGTTTTTTTTTATTGCCTCCTCAATAGGAGTTAGCTTTATTAGCAACTGAGAAGATAAGGTGCAATCCAATGCACTGCCATCCTTTGCCCTTTTTCCCCACAATCTCGTCTCTTCCACTGTTCCTCTGGCTCAAATAGTGGGTGCATTTTAGCCTTAACTACAAGTTCAAACTGCAAGTTTAAAGTTACCTCTGCTTTTTAGACTACGCTATTCCACAGGTCTACACTGCAAGACTCAGCTGTTGTGACTCTGATCTGCTATTCAATTGCTCAAGTTTTAAGGTAACTTTGTCTAGCCTACATCCCCCACCGCTGCTGTTACCTGCTGAGCTTATGACTGTCCAACTGGTTTTACAGCTTTATTTTGTTACAGTGTGGCTCCTGGCCAGAAATTCACTCTGCGGGGCCGTAGTCCATTTCTCCCCTGCTTCTGGATGTTATAGTGACCTCCAACACTGCCACCGTTTTTCTGCCCAGTGATCGATTCTGCACACCTCCTGGCTCTTCATTCCCACGGAAATACCTCCAGCAGTGCATTCTCCAATACTCTACCCTTCAAATAGCTTCTGGACTCACTCGCCCTCCACAACTGTCTGCGAACCTGGACATCAGTTCGTCGATGCTCCAAGCTGATGCCACCCTGCCTACGTCAACTTTATCCCAGCATTCAACTTTATTCCACCTTTTATCTTTTCTTTTTACCCCTTCTAGACCCCGTTTTCTTGTCGTCATGCCTCCTTTCATTTCTCCCCTCTCATGTACTCTGCCCCCTCCAAATCCCTACCCCAACCCTTCTGCATTCCTTGACCTTCCTACCCTCCTGCTCCCCTCCCAGGCTTGACTCTCTGAAGATAAGCCTACAGCTTCCCTCTGTGCCTCTCTTCGCATCTTCCGAAGGGCCCATCGAGGCACATGTCGCTGCCTCCTTACGAGCAGCAACCCCAACTGCCCCAACCTACAATCTCACTGACTTTCCTGCCCAGCGCGCCTGCTGGGGGTTAATCTTGCCAATCTCCTTCCCATCCCACTCACCCCTCCCAGCACTGACCCTGTGGATTCTGCCAGATCAGCCATCACCGCCCCTCTCCGCATCTCCCTCCAGAATGTCTGTTCACTTGTGAACAAGGCCCTTGTCATCCAAGAGCTTATTGTGGATGATTGCATTGACATCATGGCCTTGATGAAAACCTGGCTGATGGATGTTGATACCTACCCCCTTAAATGAAGACTTCCCACCTGGTTATAACTTTCACCACTTGCCCCGTCCAGACTGCCACGGTGGCGGTGAAGACCGTATCACCAAATCACTTTGATCTGTCCCCCTACTCCTCTGGCACCTTCTCTTCCTTTGAGTATTTCACTTTGTTCCACCCCTCTCGCCTCTCCTTTAAAATCCTTGTTCTCTACCGCCCACCCAAGTACCATGCCAAGTTTCTCACCGAGATATCTTCACTGCTTTCCTCTCTCAGTCTCTGCACCAAGTAACTTCTCATCCTTAATGATTTCAATCTCCATCGCAACTCATCATGCTCCCTCCTGAGTTCACTGCCCTCCTATCCTCCTTTAATCTCTCCCTCCGTATACGCTCTCCTACCCATATTCACAGCCATCCTCTCGACAGTGCCATCTCACGTGGCCTCTCTATCCCATCCTGTCAATCATGGATAAGGTCGTCTCCGATCACTTCCTTGTATCCCTCTGCACCCACATTCCCCTTCTCCCTCCCAACCAGACTTCCTTTTGTGTTCGCCCCTGGAAAAAACTAAGTCACTTACAATTGCATTTCCAAATTCCCAATTGTCTAGCCTTTGGCCCTCCATTCACCACATTTCTGCTCAATCACACCCTCACCTCCGCCTTTGATGCCCTTGTCCCCCTTAAAACCATTACTCTCTCATATCCTGCTCGTTCCTCCTGGTATGGCCATTATCACTGCTCCCTTAAGTCCAAGGGTGGCAGACTTGAACATTAATGGCAGACAACTGTTTTAGCCATTGTCAGATCTGGCTGGATCACAAACCACGATGGGGTGCTGCTCTCCTCTGCCAAAACTGCTCACTATTCCAGGATCATCCTGCCGCTTCCCTCTCTTCCCCTAGCCCACCAAGCCTACGGTGCCCCCCTTGCGCTGAACTCACATCTTTCTCTAGTTTCTCTCCTATCTCCCCATATGTCCTCTCTGAGCTCATCTTGACCATGAGAGCCTCCTCATGCTCCCTTGACCCTATTCCCACTAAACTGCTGACCACCCAACTTCACTTCCTGGCACCCATGTTAGCTGATATTATTAACGATTCCTCTCCTCAGGTACTGTCCCCCTCCCCTTCAAATCTGCAGTCATCACCTCCCTCCTCAAAAATCCCACCCGTGACCCTTCTGTCCCTGCAAACTACCATTTCATCTCCAACCTTCCTTTCCTCTCCAAAGTCCTTGAACGTGCTTTCGCCACCCAAATCCGTGCCCATCTCTCCCGCAACTCCATGTTTGAATCCTTCCAAATAGGTTTCCGCCCCTGCCACAGTACTGAACGGCCCTTATCGAAGTCACAAATGACATCCTATGTGACTGTGACGATGGTAAACATCCCTTCTCATTTATCTCAACCTGTCTGCAGCCTTTGACACAGTTAACCACACCATCCTCCTTCAACGCCTCTCCTCCGTCGTCCAGCTAGATGGGACTGCGCTCGCCTGGTTCCATTCTTGTCTATCCAGTCATAGCCAGAGAATCATCTGTAATGGCTTCTATTCCCATTCCCACATCATTACCTCTGGAGTCCAAGGATCTATCCTTGGCCCCCTCCTGTTTCTCATCTACATGCTGCCCCTCGGCAACATCATCCGAAAACACGTCAGATTCCACATGTATGCTGATGACACCCAGCTGCCTCACAACCACCTCTCTCTCTCATGTTACACTGCTTGTCCGACATCCAGTACTAGATGAGCAAAAATTTCCTCCAACTAAATATTGGAAAGACCGAAGCCATTGTCTTTGGCCCCTGCCGCAAACTCCGTTCCCTAGCCACCGACTCTCTCTCTCTCCCTGGCCACTGTCTGAGGCTGAACCAAACTGTTCGCAACCTTGGCGTCCAATGTGACCCTAAGATGAGCTTCTAACCACATATCTGCTTCATTACCAAGACCGCCTGCTTCCACCTCCGTAACATCATCTGCCTCTGCCTCAGCTCATCTGCTGCTGAAACCCCTATTCATGCCGTTGTTACTTCTAAACTGGACTATTCCAATGCTCTCCTGGCTGGCCTCCCATCTTCCACCCTCCTTAAATTTGAGTTCATTCAAAACTCTGCTGCCCGTATCCTAACTTGCACCAAGTCCCGTTCTCCCATCACCCCTGTGCTCGTTGACTTACCTTAGCTCCCAGTCCAGGTCCTCCACGATTTTTAAATTCTCATCCGCGTTTTCAAGTCCCTCCATGGCCTTGCCCCTCCCTATCTCTGTAACCTCCTCCATCCCTACAACCCTCCGAGATTTCTGTGCTCCTCCAATTCTGGCCTTTTGCGCATCCTCGATTTTAAATCGCTCCACTATTGGTGGCTGTGCCTTCAGCTGCCTAGGCCCTAAGCTCTGGAATTCCCTCCCTAAATTTCTCCGCCTCTCTACCTCTCTCTCCTCCTTTAAGATGCTCCTTAAAACCTACCTCTTTGATCAAGCTTTTGGTCACCTCTCCTAATATCACTGTACGTGGTTCAGCGTCAAATTTTGTTTGATAACACTCCTGTGAAGCGCTGTGGGAAGTTTTACCAATTTAAAGTTGCCATATAAATGCAAGTTGTTGTTGCACCATTGAGTGGATAGGGAGACCGTTCATGGGCCCAATTATATTTTCTCAGCCTCTTTTTCCCTCAATTAGTTTGCTATGTGACACACTTGACTTTCTGAAGGTGAGCACTTAATCCATCAGGAAGCACTGATCCTTTGAGCTTGACCACGTAAATGGTACAACATTCAGTTCAGGCAGGTTTTAAATATCCTCAACCGTTTTTGAAAACGAAATCAGATCATTGCAGAACTAGCTAAAATCCACACTTCAAAGCCAAGAAAGGCACAGCAATGTTGAGACTGCTGTTTCCTCAAGTTACCTCTCATTCGACCAACATAAACATGCCAGATATGAATAAGGAAAAGCTACAAGGAATGGATAACATGCTGAGGACACTTAAAAAGACACTTTCTCTCTACTCCTGCCCTGGCCTCTGCTGGCTTTGAATCTTACAGATAGTACGTGGACAGCAAACTAATCAAACGCCAACATTCACAATTGTATAACCATGTCAGTCCAATCGGAGCTTACCGGCAGTCTTGTTTGGTGTTGATGCTACTGACATAGTGGTCGTTGTTGAAGTAACTGTATTAGTTAAAGCAGCAGTGGTTGTGGTAGAGGTGCTGGGGGAGAGCACTTTAGTTAACATTGGCGTTGTCCTGACTCCTGAAGCACTTGCAGATATCACAGCAATTAGTGTTGTTGCTGTACTTTTTGCTGGAGTTTCGACTGCACTCGTAGATACAGCGCTCTCTTCTGAAAGTCCCTTTACTGCCGGCACTGCAGAGGAGTCAGTCCCTAATGCATCTGTAGTCTCTGAACTCTTTGATGGAGAAGAGGGCCCAGCTGAGGGGGAGGCACCTGTGGTTACTGCAATCATCGAAGCGCTCCTGGGTGACTGAGCAGCTGTAACAGGGACAGAGCCTGCGGCAGCTGCCGTAATCATCACTGTTGATAACGGAGAACTAGCTGTCGATGCAGGAGTGCTGACTGCTGGTAATGTGGACGCTGAAGTAGCACACTGCTGTCTGCTACACACTGGCTGCAATGAACTGAAGCAGGATGTTGTCTTTTGCAAAGCTCCAACTTTATTTATTAGAAGATGAGTGTAGTTATCAGGTGCAGTCTGAATCCCTGGAAAGAAGGAAGGTAGAGAAGAATTAAAATATACCCAGATAGTGATCAGTCATTTGTTTAAAGAGGCATGGAATGCTGACAGAAGGACAATAAAAAGCAATTCTATTAATGAGTAGGGTCTTTGGATTTCTCCTCCCCAATTTTCTCCCTTTCTCTCAAAATCGCTGATTCCAACTGGGGTATGGTTCATGAGTGCCAACCACCATCCAGTATGTCATCAAAATGTGAGAATCGAGACAGGTAAATACAGGTAGACTGTTTGAATGTGGGTACGTCAAAGCTGAGCCCATCATCCTCCAACATCCATACACATTCACTTTCCAGATTGGGCCACTAGTTAGCAATTAGTAGCAAGAACCAAAAAGCTTCTATATATTTAAGAGGAGGTCAACTCCACTCACCCCATAGCAAAATGACACTGTAGTGCCCCCAATCAAGACCAACCAACTCATCTCACACTGAGCGGCCCTATGAATCTGTGTGGTTCAGTGTCACACTAGGTCATTGAGGGAGTTGGCTTCTTGACATTAAGCATGTCTCTGCCACTAACCCAACTCTAGCACCGGTTTCATTAAATCACCTCCAACTGTCTTGGGTGGTTGTAGAGGGTTGTTTTTCAAACTGGAGGCCCGTGACCAGCCATGTGCCTCAGGGATCGGTGCTGGGTCCGCTGTTATTTGTTATTTATATTAATGATTTGGATGAGAATTTAGGAGGCATGGTTAGTAAGTTTGCAGATGACACCAAGATTGGTGGCATTGTGGACAGTGAAGAAGGTTATCTAGGATTGCAACGGGATCTTGATAAATTGGGCCAGTGGGCCGATGAATGGCAGATGGAGTTTAATTTGGATAAATGTGAGGTGATGCATTTTGGTAGATCAAATCGGGCCAGGACCTACTCCGTTAATGGTAGGGCGTTGGGGAGAGTTATAGAACAAAGAGATCTAGGAGTACAGGTTCATAGCTCCTTGAAAGTGGAGTCACAGGTGGATAGGGTGGTGAAGAAGGCATTCAGCATGCTTGGTTTCATTGGTCAGAACATTGAATACAGGAGTTGGGATGTCTTGTTGAAGTTGTACAAGACATTAGTTAGGCCACACTTGGAGTACTGTGTACAGTTCTGGTCACCCTATTATAGAAAGGATATTATTAAACTAGAAAGAGTGCAGAAAAGATTTACTAGGATGCTACCAGGACTTGATGGTTTGACTTATAGGGAGAGGTTGGATAGACAGACTTTTTTCCCTGGAGAGTAGGAGGTTTCGGGGTGATCTTATAGAAGTCTATAAAATAATGAGGGGCATAGATAAGGTAGATAGTCAAAATCTTTTCCCAAAGGTAGGGGAGTCTATTACGAGGGGGCATAGATTTAAGGTGAGAGGGGAGAGATACAAAAGTGTCCAGAGGGGCAATTTTTTCACTCAAAGGGTGGTGAGTGTCTGGAATGAGCTGCCAGAGGCAGTAGTAGAGGCGGGTACAATTTTGTCTTTTAAAAAGCATTTGGACAGTTACATGGGTAAGATGGGTATAGAGGGATATGGGCCAAGTGCAGGCAATTGGGACTAGCTTAGTGGTATAAACTGGGCGACATGGACATGTTGGGCCAAAGGGCCTGTTTCCATGTTGTAAACTTCTATGATTCTATGTCATACTGCTCTACACGATGCAATATAGTACAGGATTTTTAGCAAACTTTGTTAATTTCTCTCCCCAACTTATGGGTTAAACCAAAATGTGGCTAACAAACAAATGACCATCACAATTTGTTCTAAACGGTGTGGAACAAAAAAACGGCTGGAAAGGAGTAACATTCTGGATTGCATGTATGTTGATCCCTACATCAAGAACTCAGATCACCCTTGGCATGATGAGAGTTCTCACTCAAACCGACTCCGTTAACCTTTCTTTTTAACACACACCTTGATTTTTGGGTATTCTTCTTACCTGTGCCTTTTTTATCGAAAGTAGCATCACTGGTATCTTGTGAGGCTCTGCTGCCAGTGGGTCTGGTATGAGAAACCGAATGCTTCGAGGCAAAATGAGCTGAGGTCGAGGAGACAGCTGTACTTGAGGATGGCTTCTTGAGTTGTTCAGCTGACTTCACTTTCCCCGTGAGGGCAGCAATCAACCGATTGACTGTGTGGAGTGCTCCAACCTGTCCTAGCGTCAGCTTTGTCTCATCAAAGGCATTTCCACTGACCTAATCAAAAGAGATAATGACACAGAATGGAGACACATGGGAAAAAATTGATGACATCACTGACGGAGTCTCTGTCAACAGGACCCCGTCTATAAATCAACAACTACTTGCATTTATATAGCATCTTTAACATAGTAAAACGTCCCAAGGCACTTCACAGGAGCGTATCAAAAAAAATGACACTGAGCCACATAAGGAGATATTAGGACAGGTGACCAAAAGCTTGGTCAAAGAGGTAAGTTTTAAGGAGCGTCTTACAGGAGGAGAGAGGTAGAGAGGCGGAGGGGTTTAGGGAGGGAATTCCAGAGCTTAGGGCCTAGGCAGCTGAAGGCACAGCCGCCAATGGTGGAATGATTAAAATCAGGGATGCGCAAGAGGCCAGAACTGGAGGATCGTAGGGAACACGGAGAGTTGTAGGGCTGGAGGAGGTTACAGAGATAGGGAGGGGTGAGGCCATGGAGAGATGAAAGCAAGGATCAGAATTTTAAAATGAGGTGTTCCTGGACTGGGAGCCAATGTAGATCAGCGAGCACAGGGGTGATGGGTGAACGAGGCTTGGTGCAAGTTAGGATAGGGGCAGCAGAGTTTTGGATGAGCTCAAGTTTAGAGGCTGGAAAATGGGAGGCCAGCCAGGAGAGCAGTGAAATAGTCAAGTCTAGAGGTATCAAAGGCATGGATGAGGGTTTCAGCAGCAGATGAGCTGAGGCAGGGGTGGATTCGGGCAATGTTACAGAGGTGGAAGTAGGCGGTCTTGGTGATAGAGCGGGTATGTGGTCGGAAGCTCATCTCAGGGCCAATTAGGGCGCCAAGGTTGCGAATGGTCTGGTTCAGCCTCAGACAGTGGCCAGGGAGAGCGAGAGTGTCGGTGGCTAGGGTATGGAGTTTGTGGTGGGGACCGAAGACAATGGCTTCAGTCTTCCCAATATTTAGTAGGAGGAAGTGTTTGCTCATCCAGTACTGGAAGTCGGACAAGCTGTGTGACAAATCAGACAGTGGAGGAATCGAGAGAGGCGGTGGTGAGGTAGAGCTGGTTGTCATCAGCGTACATGTGGAACCTGGCGTGTTTTCTGATGAGGTTGCCAAGGTGCAGCATGTAGATGAGAAATAGAAGTGGCCGGGGGGGGGGGGGGGGGGGGCGCAAAGATGGATCCTTGGGGGACTCCAGAGATAATGGTGCAGGAGCAGGAAGAGAAGCCGTTGCAGGTGATTCTCTGGCTATGACTGGATAGATAAGATTAGAACCAGACGAGCGCAGTCCCACCCAGCTGGATGACGGATGGGAGGCGTTGGAGGAGGATGGTGTGGTCAACCGTGTCAAAGGTTGCAGATAGGTCGCGATGGATGAGAAGGGATAGATTACCATGGTCACAGTCGCAAAGGAAGTCATCTGTGACTTTGATACGGGTTGTTTCAGTACTGCGCCAGGGGCGGAAACCTGATTGGAGGGATTCAAACATGGAGTTGCGGGAAAGATGGGCATGGATTTGGGAGGTGACAACACGTTCAAGGATTTTGGACAGGAGGTTGGAGATTGGGTGGTAGTTTGCAAGGTCAGAGGGATCAAGGTTAGGTTTTTTGAGGGGGGGGGGGGGGGGGCGGGGGAGGGTGATGACGGCAGATTTGAACGGCATGGGTACAGTACCTGAGGAAAGGGAACAGTTAACAATATCAGCTAACATGGGGGCCAGGAAGGGAAGTTGGGTGGTCAGCAGTTTGGTGGGAATAGGGTCGAGGGATTAGGAGCTGGGTCTTACAGTCAAGGTGAGCTCTGAGAGGGCATGTGGGGAAATAAGAGAAACTAGAGAAAGATGAGAGTTCAGGGCTAGGGCTGGGGGGAAGCAACAGATGCAGCTGAACAGATGGTCTCAATCTTAGTGACAAAGTAGTCCAGGAGCTCCTCACACTTGTTGGAGGTGAGGGTGGAGGAAGCAGTGGAGAGGAGTTTAAGAAGGCAGTTTGTAATGGAGAAGAGAATCAAAAGGTTTAATATAATTGTATGCTCAACATTTAACTTGCATTTGTATTTTGTTTTATATAAATACTTTTAAACTGACAAACTCATCCACAGTCACTAAGTACATCAGCGTGAGGGATCACGAGCACTACATCATCTTCCCTTCCCTTCCACATACCTGGATCATGCCGCTTTTGCCAGAAGCAGAGGTTGTTGTAGCAGAGGCTGGCTTTGGCTTTCTAGCCACTGATGAGCCTGAATGAAAGATGGTTAGCCCCTTTCCCCCTGCCGTGTGGCTGGTAGGTGTTTGTAACTTCTCTTTTGGTGCAATCAGTCGTGTTTCTGTCACCTTGCGTCCAGAGAAGTTGGAGACCTTTTGAATGGACACTGTGCGAGCTGACATTTTGCCATCTCTTTCTCCATCGCTGGACTGGGTAATCTTCACTAAGGAGCTATAAATCGGTACACCTCCAGGTGAAAGGTCTTGGCCTTTTCCATGATAATTTGACATGATCTCAACAAGGAAGTTGCCAATGCATATTTTCTCTGAGGTTCCCTTATTGGCAGTATGCCTTGCGATAACTCCAAGGATATTGGCACGCTCTGTTTCCCAGTTACAATCTGAAATGATCTCAATCAGTTTGGGTATATTCTTGGACTCTGTTGGCATCTGTGGTTCTGCTGATTGAAGCTCTGCACTCTCTTTTTGTGGAGAGTCACAATGTACAGGCGAGTCAGTCTCCTCCTTCCTCTTCAATTTGTACATCTCAGCAGCATTTGGTGACATCGAACTGCTCTCGAAATCCTCCAATTTCTCAGAGTCCAGTACTAGACAAGCCAAAGAGAGTGATTGACTTTTAGAGTTTTGTATGATGAGGCCAGCCTCTGCAGAACATGTTAGATTACCTACCATAGAAATGGGGGGGGGGGGGAAAAGAAAAAAAAAAGAGATTTTAAACCTCCCCCATGTCAGACAGAAGATGGCTTGGAGGGGGGGGGGGGGGGGGGAGGGGGAGGAGAGAGACGAGTTCAATTGCTAAAAATGGGAAACCCGAACCCAACCTGTGGCGGGTTTGGAGGAGGCCAAGTAACCCGGTTTGGAGAGGCAGGACGGAGATTTTAATATTTAAGTGAGGCTCTGTTATTGATATTTTGGCAGCCATTTAAATTTTTACGGACGTAGGCCCGGTTTCCCAGGCAGCTAAAGGGTGACGGGAGCTGTTAGATCCAGCAGGTAAGTGCTTTTCCTTTTAACTGCTTGTGGGCCAGGAGAAGGAGTGCTTCCCCCTAGCCCCTCAAGCAAACCTGCCATGAACTTCCTGAACCCCCCCCCACCTCAGCGATAAGAACATAAGAAATAGGAGCGGGAGTAGGCCGTACGACCCCTCGAGCCTGCTCTGCCATTCAATAAGATCATGGCTGATCTTCTCCACTTTCCCACCCAATCCCCGTATCCTTTGATTCCTTTAGAGTCTAAAAACCTATCCATCTCAGCCTTGAATATACTCAACGACTGAGCATCCACAGTCCTCTCGGGTAGAGAATTTTGAAGATTCACCACCCTCCAAGTGAAGAAATTTCTCCTCATCTGAGTCCTAAATGGCCGACCCCTTATCTTGAGTCTATGCCCCCTACTTCTAGACTCTCCAGCCAGGGGAAACAGCCTCTTGGCATCTACCCTGTCAAGCCCTCTCAGAATCCTGTATGTTTCAATGAGATCATCTCTCATTCTTCTAAACTCCAGAGAATATAGGCCCATTCTATGAGACAACCCTCTCATCCCAGGAATCAATCTATTGAACCTTCACTGCACCGCCTCTAAGGCGAGCATAGCCTTCCTTAGGTAAGAGGCCAAAACTGCACACAGTACTCCAAGTGTGGTCTCACCAAAGCCCTATGCAATTGCAGCAAGGCTCTCCCTCCATCCTGCCCTCCTCACTGCCGCATTCCGAGCCCCCCCACCCCACAACCGAACCCCAATCCTCTCGATTGCTGGGGACCGTCCCCAGCATGCCCCGGCTGGCTTTCATGGCCGGCAGCGAGCCAGCCTCTCAATCTGGCCGGCTGACAGGCAGGAAATAGAAGTAAGTTTTAATGAGGTCCTGCCATTAAATTCATCTGGACCCCCGCTTCCTCCCCGCAAATATCAGGGCCATGGTCTCTCTCTTTTCAAAGTGGCGTCACTTCTCAGATACAAATGAACAACCAGAAACCACCAAGACACTGTTCCTTGAAAAGTCTGCTATCCTATGAACACATAATATTGTATGTTTTTGGTGGCTAGAGAAGGTTTTGTTCTAGTATCACACCTCAATTCTTTCCAAGGGGATGTCTGCAGTGAGACTAAGGCCTCGATATTAACCCAGCCACAACAGGCAGGAGGTGGTCGGGGGATTAAACCCTAAAAAACGGGGAACATGTCCCCACAGTGCAAGTGGGAGCCTGATTTCAATTTAACTGCTGCCGGCCAGGTTTCCCAGGGCTCGGGAAACCAGACAGTGAAAGGCAGGCGGGAGCTGCTGGTTCCACAAGGCAAGTGCTTTTTACAGCACTCCTTGTGGGCCAGGAAGAACAGGCGTGTCCCCCCCCCCCCTCCCAGCCCCTCAAGATAGCCTTCAGCCTCCCCTCTGCCGCGATCAGTCGACACCCATCCCCCTCCCGCCAGCCCCCAATTTGCAGCCTGCTCCACGATCCCCAGGGACTGTTCCCAAAGGTCCCCGGCTGCGGCCTCCTGCCGCTGGTATTCCCGTCTGGCAGCCTGTTAATTTGACCGGCTGCTAGGTGGGAAACGGAAGAAAAAAAAATTATGAGGTCCTGCCGTTAAAGTCGGCCGGATCTCCACGTCCCTGGCTTTGCCAGGTTTCCCCCGCACCCTCTCCGCAAATATCGGGGCCTAGTTTTCTTGTAATGGGACAAGAAATGTAAGAAGGAAGCACCAAGTCAGTGAGGGGACTGAGGGGGTGCATAGGGAAGGTGATGAGTACATGATATATGACTATTCAAAGAATGAAGCAGGCCCTACCTACAGCAGGTATTCTAATGTTCTTTTTTTGTTCAACTTCCATACAAAAAAAGTGAATTCTGCCAAAGAACTAGAGAAAACAGAGAAGGAAAGGTCCAATACTGAGGCCAGCTTCAACCAAAGTGCTTGCCACCTCAAGATGCCATGTTGCAAATGGTTATTCCAGGCGTGTCTTGTAAGCAAGAGCCTTGACAGTAATAGAAAACAAGCTATTTGTCCATGGAGAGCATCACAGCCAAGCCCAATCTTGTCCTCACTCAACAGCCACATACAGTTTCCAGAAGGAGTAACTGAATAGCGATCAAGACTGGGAACCTGGCTTATTTTGCTCTACCCAGCCAAAAGGGAGCTGGCGCCAATTGTAGCATAGCACAGACAAGCGATTGATCCTGGAACCTTCCTGACTGCGTGACTTCGTGCTACACCAGCTGGGGGCTTGACACATTGGGCCATGGGAAAATATTGTCTAAAGTTCTGATGAGATATGAACAGGAGTAGGCCATTCAGCCCCTCGTGCCTGCTCCGCCATTTGATAAGATCATGGCTGATCTGTGATCTAACTCCATATACCCGCCTTTGGCCCATATCCCTTAATCTCAGTACTTCCCAATTTAAATCTAAAAAGGGTACGGTAGTGTAGTGGTTATGTTACTGGACTAGTAATCCAGGGGCCTGGACTAATAATTTAGAAGAACACAAGTTCAAATCCCACCGTGGCAGTTTGAGAATTTGAACTCTGTTTTAAAAAGCTGGTATCATTAAAAGTGACTATGAAGCTGTCAGATAGTTGTAAAAACCCAACTGGTTCACTAATGTCCTCTAGGGAAGGAAACATGCTGTCCTTATCTGGCCTATGTGACTCCAGTCCCACACCAAGGTGGTTGACACTTAACTGCCCTCTGAAGCGACCTAGAAAGCCATTCAGTTGTATCAAGCCACTACCAGCGGTTCAGGAAGAAGGCCCACCACCATCTTCTCAGGGCAATTAGGGATGGGCAACGCCAAGAACGAATTTTTTAACATCTCGTATAATAGATGGCCGATCCATCAACAGAGACCACAAAAAGGATTTATATAGCACCTTATCATATCTCAGAAACTTCTCAAAGTACTTCATATATAATTAATTACTTTGAACTGCAGTCACTTTTTATTTAGACACTTAAGACTTGACGATCTACCGCAAGGTATGAGAATGCACCAAGTTTTTTCACAACAGCTATTTTGCATACAAGTTCACACAAACAATAAGATGAATGACCAGTAATCTATTTTTTTTTAATAAGTGGTGGTTGATGAGGGAAGAATAAAGAAGAGCAGGGTGTTCTCCCAGTGTCCTAGTCAACAAATAGTACCATGGGATCTTTAATATCCACCTGAATTCTGGAACAGGAACCTCAGTTTGATGTCTTCATCCAAAGGATGGCATCTGTGACAATGCAGAATTCCAGGAGCGCTGCACTAAAGTGTCAGCATGAATAGAAATAACACAAGCAACATAATAGTTTTGTAGGAGACACGTATAAGATTATACAAAATGCCTCAAACATAAGCTTGTGAGTAGCAAGATTTAGACAGAGGACTAGGGCAGCACACTGCATGGATTCAAATCCGGTCAAGACTAATAGATTGAAAGTCACCTGACCGTGAAAGCCCAATGAGTTTGGGGTGATCTTAACCTGGTTCCCAGTGAGTGTAGGTCCACTGTACAAAACTCCACAAAACTTGGCCATTTCACTCAGAAAAGATGTTGGGATGGCTTGGGTGTGAAATGGAGAAGCCATACTGGTACAGTAAACGGTGCTCTGCGGAGGTTGGATTTAATTGTTGTATATAATAAAAGGGAGCTTTACTTTGTTCTAACAACTTGTGTTCATATAGCGCCTTTAACATAGTAAAACATCCCAAGGCGCTTCACAGGAGCATTAACAGGCAAAATGTGACACCGAGCCACATAAGGAGCTATCAGGACAGGTGACCAAAAGCTTGGTCAAAAAGTAAGGTTTTAAGGAGCAACTTAAAGGAGGAGAGAGAGGTAGAACGACAGAGAGGTTTAAGGAGGAAATGCGAGAGCTTAGGGCCTAGGCAGCTGAAGGCACGGTGGGAGTGATAAAATTGCAGATGTGCAAGAGGCATTATTGTACATTGTGTGTGATTTTGTACAGGATAGCAAGAAGGGAGCTTCACTCTGCATAAAACCCCTGCTGTGCATTATATGGGATACTGGACGAGATGGCACGAAGGGACAAACAGGTCAAAGCTTTAAGTCTTGAACCTTAGCTGGCTGAAAAAAATGTTTTTGAATGAAATGGGTCCCAGCCTCAGAATAGAAGTGGGACCCTGAGGCAGGGTGAAAACAAAGTATTTAAAGGGATTTTTTTTAAAATTAGGAGAAAAGGTATAAGTTAATATATTCTATTCTAACTGGAAACAAAAGTAAAATTTAAATAAAATTAGAAGAGAAAAATGGGGAGAGGCATGAGCAGGAACAAAAAGGGACAATGGCACAAGTGTTTAATACCTGTTTTCTGTGTGTATTTTAGTAGTAAGCGGTCAATTTATATTACAGTAATAACCTCGCTACTGACAACCGAGCAGCTTTATTTACTAGTGCAATATATTAGGGTTTAAATGTCGTAGAGCATTAACTGAACACTTCAACTGGCCTTGGAAGCCTTCTGTGATGCCACAACTGTGTTTACAACAGAAGGAAGAAATCCTCACAAAGCTAACCTGGAACACTGATCAGCCTACAACCAAATCAAATCTTCATAATGAAATGTGCCAGATCCCCGAATGTGTTGTTACCTCCAAACTCCAAATCCATTTCCCCTTGCTAACCTCTGACAATCCATAAACTCCAACTTTTCCAAACTCTGCTGCGGGTATTCTGTTCCACGAAGTCCTACCACAGTCCTCTGTGACCTACACTGACTCCATATAGTTTTCTGTGGAGGATGATTGAATGATGAAGAATAGGGTTTTCCATATGTAAAAGATTCCAATTTACACCTTCACTAGTGGTCATTGCACATCAGCTCAGATACTGAATTCTGCCAATCCCATTCGGCTCTGCTAGCAGGCAATAATATGCTGTAAAGATCTGGAGCTTTAGAACAAAAACTTGCATTTATATAGCGCCTTTAACGTAATAAACGTCTCAAGGCACTTATTTGAACATATCAGACAAATGGGCATTTTAAAAAAATTCAAAAACATTTTAGATGAACCAAACAAGCATTTTAGTGCATCCTATGACTGAATAGAGGATTTGAAGCTACAGTGAAATTAGAGACACCTAAGGAACTTGCATCAGGTGTCCTTATTTTCAAAATGGTCATTATAGGTACAGTAAATTATTTGGAACTGTCAATACATGTCCCTTTGTATAGGTTTCACTGTAATTGAAACACTCAACCATCTACTCAATAACACATTCTGCAATGCTGACAGTGTCTGTAAATGTGCCATCAGTATATGGCTTTAACTGCCTCCCCCTACTCTGCAAATTACTCCAGCCCTGTGTGCTGGACTTCAGATCCTGGGCTGCCTTGTCTCCTTTTTTGCTCCACTTTCTGTAGCAGTAGCCTTCAGTCATTTTTGGCCTACACACTGCAGTCCTTTCCCTAATCTACCCTGCCTTATTACCTCTCTCTCCACCTTCAAAAGAGTACACAAAACCTACCTCTTAACCATGCCTTCAATCAGCTTCCCTAATTCTTCTCCTAATACATCATTTTTCGCCTCTGCAAAGCATCTGAGGACATTTACTACATTAAAGATGCAATATAAATTCACATTGTTCTTTAAAAGAATGACGTTCCCTTTTTAGAATTTTCACATCATCATCCTTAGTGAGGGCATTTAAAATCAAACAAATGTGCTAACACATCTCAACGCTAGTTGGTCCTCCAAGTTATTTACAGCAGCACACACAATAGTGAGCCTATGAGATCTATCCCTGTAAGGCGCTTACTTGAGAAACACTTACTTGGGAATAGGGTGCTCATGCGACTGCAATTCACTAAGCCCTATTTCCATGAACATTTGCTTCTAGCAAGCTTACATTCTCTGTTTTACTGCAGTTTACCAGGATTTAGGATATAATATGTATATGAGTTCTGTAATATGCACAAAGTGATCCTTACCCTCTCTGAAGCTGGAGTCACTGCACTGCTTCAACTTGCATGCGTCAACTGTTCCGTTGTTATTCACATTACTGTATAGACTGTTTTCCTACAAACGGAAAAGGCATTGCTGAATGAACTCTTGGGATCTAAGCAGGATCAGTTAATGACCAGGATAATAGCTGGTTTGTAGGCTAAAGACTAAGGGCGCTAAATTGGGCCGTGTAGCGCCCGTTTATTCGGCGCTACGCGGCCTCTCCGACATCCAAGATGGCGTCTTGGATGCGCACGCACGTTTCCAACGTGATGTGCACCAGATGCCATTTTGGTATAGGAGTTAGCGCACACGCAAATACCGACGCTGGAAGCATGTAAAGTAAGGAGAAAATGCGTGCAGTGTGCAACACTGATTTAAAGTGATAGACACCATTTTGGACCTTAACGGTCAACTCAACGCACAGTCTTAACCCCGACCATCTGAATGTGTCTTACAGTGATGGAAGGACCCCCCACCAACGTTATTTAAAGGGGCCATGCAGGTATTGCAGATTAGTTGCTGGATTATTGCTTCTGGCTGCTGGTGGAGTAGGAAGTGTTTATTAAAGCTTCCTATTCTTACTGAGAGTTCCTAGACTACATTTGAGAGTGGTTTGGCAAGTACTGCCTTACATGTTGGAAAGTTAAAACTGTGGTTGAACAACATTCCTGCCAACCATGGGCAGTCTGCTAGGGCTCCCATTGGACATTGAGCACGACTGGGAGCATGCAGAGAGGCCACGCGTAGCAGGTCAAGCTGCGAGGAGATGGAGGACGAGGAGACGCAGGGCACTGAGCAGGAAGCCCTACCGGGACCAATTCTCTTACCACAACATGACTGAGGAGGATTGCATCCGACGCCTCAGGTTCACCAAGGAAGCAGTGGCCAAGATGGTGCGGCCACAACTGCAGCCTCATAGCAGGGCAAGGATAGCATTGCCTATGGCTGTGAAGGTCACCATGGTGCTGAATTTCTACGGCTCGAGCGCATTTCAGGCCTCAGCTGGCGACATGTGCAATATCATGCAATGCATTGCTGCATAAGGGAGGTCACAGACGCACTGCACCAGATGAGGAACAGGTTCATCACCTTCCCTCTCCAGAGAGGAGCAGAATGAGCGAGTACGGGGGTTCGCTCTCATTGCTGGCTTCCCCTTGGTGCAGGGTGCCATTGACTGCACGCATATTGCCCTGCGTGCCCAGCACATCAACTCAGTCGTTTTTGTCAACCGAAAGGGCTTCCACTCCCTCAACGTGCAGCTGGTGTTCAACCACACTCATCGAATCATGGAGGTCGATGCCCGCTACCCTGGGAGCAGTCACAATGCCTTCGTTACGCAGCAGTCCAACGTGCAAGTCAAAGGCTGGCTACTGGGTGACAAGGGCTATCACTTCACACCGTGGCTCATGACACCAGTCAGGGATCCACGCACCGTGCACAGCAGGCCTATAATGAGAGCCACGCTGCCACACGCAACATCATGGAGCACACCATAGGCCTCCTCAAACAGTGCTTCCGCTACCTGGACTAGTCTGGAGGAGCCCTGCAGTACTCCTGAGTGGATGGGCAGATTCGTGGTGGTATGCTGCACAACCTCACCATCACGAGGGACCAGCCTTTGCCACCAATGATTGAAGAAGACCCTGAGCCAGAGGTGGAGGAGGAGGAGGCGGCTGAGGAGGAGGGAGTGGAGCCAGAAGAGGAAGTGGAGGAAGAAGCAAGGTTGCAACAGGAACACGCCTTGTCTGAAAGGGCTCTGTGTGATCGCCTGATCCTTGCCCGCTTTCAATAATGTGAACTACATCCCCCAACTCACCAACAGTCCTATACTCCCCACCTTTCTGCTCCCACAAGACAATCAAATCGCCCTCCATCTGATTACACATTGGTTTCCCTCTCAGCTCATTGCATAAATACCACCAAATGCAAAATCGAAGTTTCATTTATCAATGAGTAAATGAAATTATGCAAACATAACAGAACTATACACCCTTGTGCATTCCCTTAGTGCCTGTTGTTCGTGTACCTTTACCTATCCTAGTGTTCCTACGAGTGCTGGGTGGTGGGAGGCTGCTGGCCTTCAGTGCAGATGGCCTTGGAGGACGACCTCGAGCAGCGCTGGGCTGGGAGGACCCGGCTTCAGACTGTACCATCTCAGCATGGGCTGCAGCAGTTTGGCCTGGCTGGCCGATAGGCAACAACAGGGGCACTGGCGGAGTGGCAGGGGTGGGAGCAGACCTGCTGAGAGAGGTCAGCAGGTCTGACTGCCATGGCACCTCTGCCACTCTTCTGGAGCGGCGTCCCAGCAATCCTGGTGATCAGCTGGAGAATGGATTGCTGGAGTGCTGTGACGCCCTGGAAGCCCCGTTCCACAGCAGTCCCCAGACCTACGATAAGCAGCAGTCTGAGCTTCCAAGGCAGCAGTCAGACCTTGGATGGTAGATGTTTGTGCTGCAATGGAAGCTGTGACATCAGTCATCAGACGCTGCATCATGGTAGGTTCCACAGGTGCGCTGACGGAGGTGACCATCCGTTCCATGTTGGAAAGGATGGGCTCCAAGCTCTGCCCAAAGCCCTGTGCCAAGTTGGAGCTGGACTCCTCCATACTCCTTCTCGTTGTGCGCAGGCTTTCCAGTGCCTCAAGCATTTGGTGGTGCACACCCATCAGCCGTCTTCTGTAGCCTGGCCCATCGAAGTCCTCATCTGACTCCTCTGCAACAGAACTAGTGACTGACTTCGTCCTCCGATCTGGCACCTGTGGTATCCGTTCCCCCCGCCCCGGCTCCTGCGCACTTGTGCTCGGTGTCTCACCACGTGCAGATCCCTCCTCTAACCTAGCCTCTAAAGGACGTGCAGTGTCAGTCTCTGAGCTGGTGGAAGCTAGTGTCAGATCGAGTGACGGTGTGGCTTCAGTGTCCTCCTCCTCCTCCTGACGATGCCGCCACACATTCTTGGGTATCTGCAATGACAAAGGGAAGCAGGTTGAGTTGTGGAGTGGGGAGAGGAGCAAGTAAGAGATGTGTGCTGACAGCATCTGCAGCACGTGAGTCAGAAAAGATTATGGGAGGAGGGAGATGTGGAAAAGGAGGAGCATTAGAAATGCAGAGACCCCATTCATCAGGACCTCCAGCACGGCATGTTGTGAGGGCTGCAGCGACGGCCTGCCCAATGATCCGAAGCAATGACTCCTCTAGAGGTGGGGGGTGAGGACGTGTAAGCGTGCCCGTCCACCCTCAGGTCTCTCCTGCTGCCGGCTGTTAAGCGCCACCTTCTCCTGCAAGACAGAGGAACAGTGTGTCAGTGAGTATCCTGCAAGGTGTGTGGGTAATGTGCCTGTCGTGGTCGAATAGCTGCCAGTTTGTGTGACCTGTGAGTAGTGGTTGTGTGGCCTGCAAGTGTGGTACTATGTGCGGGTGAGATGCAGCATGCCGAATGCAGCATTGCGTATGGATGGGCAGTGTTTGTTGGTGGGTGGGTGACGGAGTGTGATTCGTGGTGCAGTTGGTAGGATGTGCCACATGACACTTTCACTCACTCACCTTGACCACTCGTGTCAAATCAATGAACTTCTTTCAGCACTGCACCCACATGCATGGTGCAATGCTCCTGGCATTGACTTCCTGAACCACAGCCTGCCAATGCCTGCGGAGCTGCAGTCTGGAGGGTCTCCTGCCACACTGCGGGTACATGTTGCCCTCCTTTCGTCCACCCCTTCCACCAGGGCTTCCAGTGCATCATCGGAGAAGCGTGGAATCCTCTCTCGTGCCGGTCCTGCCATCCTCGTGGCCATTTTTCCCTTCTCCTAGTAAGTTGCGTAACTGCCATTTGAAATGTGCACCTGCACCTTTAAGAGGTGCAGGCTGCTGATGATGTGCGCTGTGCATGCCCCATTTCCAACTTCCTCATTCTCCGTGCAGCCAGCGCTACCCACGCTGCTGAGAGGCTGCACGGAGATTTCATGATAAGTAGCAGGCAGCATGAAGTTCACATGCTGCCTGCATAGGGGCCATCGGGCACGGGGTACTAGCGCATCACACTACCCCTGCCCAAAAACGGCCCTGGTCGAATTTTTCACCCTAAGAACCAAGAAACGTGGGGTGGACAGTTTGAATCATTCGTGTTCCAATATAAGAACACAATAAATAAGACTCTACTTTTCTATTGTTCCAATAGGTTAGTCATATTTTGCTAATACTAGTTAATCTCCCATGGTATTACTGGTGGACAATTTGTTTTTTTTAAATTGCACGTCTCTCTTTTCCTGCAATAATCTCTGCTTGCCTCACACTCAAATTCTTTCCACCTCTCTGTGTCTCTTGGCTTTGCCAGCGGATCAATCACTGCCAATCTCGGTATCACCCTCCGGAATGTCCATTCACTTTCGAACAAGGCCCTTGCCATCCGTGCCTCCTTAAAAATCGACCCTTTGATCAAGCTTTTAGTCACCCTTCCTAATATTTCCAACTTTGGCTTGGAGTCAATTCTTCTCATTTCTCACACATTGACCTGGTTTTCTCTTACTCTTTTTCTGAATGTTTCCCAAGGCTTCCCTTGTTGCCCTTTCTCTGTCTATGGCTCACATGAATCCTCACTTTGTCATCTACTCGCCTGACTTTTTCCTTGCTCTTTCTCCCTTTGTGACGTTCCTTATGTCTGCTCAATCTTCTTTTATGTCTCCTATTCTCTGTACACCACTCACACACATCTCACGCTTTCTTTCTATACATTTCTCTAAATCCTTTTCCTCTAATCTCAGAGACCTTAAGGTAGACTCAGAGACTAGGGCGGGGGAGGAGACAGCTGGCCCTGGGCTGAGAAGAAACAGGGAGATTAAATCTTGGAGGATGCTGGGCTAGGCTGAAACTCCATCCTGGACCACATAATTCATCTTTTGCTGGCACATCTGGGAACTGCTGCAACATGCATGGATAAGAGAAAAACTGGGAGGGAGCAATAGGTCAAAATTGAAGTCAATGGGAATCAGGGGGAAAACGCTCCAGTGGTTAGTCATACCTAGCACAAAGGAAGATGGTAGTGGTTGTTGAAGGCCAATCACCTCAGCCCCAGGACACTGCTGCAGGAGTTCCTCAGGGCAGTGTCCGAGGCCCAACCATCTTCAGCTGCTTCATCAATCACCTTCCCTCCATCATAAGGTCAGAAATGGGGATGTTCGCTGATGATTGCACAGTGTTCAATTCCATTCGCAAATCCTCGGATAATGAAGCAGTCCGTGCCCACACGCAGCAAGACCTGGACAACATCCAGGCTTGGGCTGATAAGTGGCAAGTAACATTCACGCCAGGCAAGTGCCAGGCAATGACCATCTCCAACAAGAGAGAATCTAACCACCTCCCCATGACATTCAACGGCATTACCATCACCGAATTCCCCACCATCAACATCCTGGGGGTCACCATTGACCAGAAACTTAACTGGACCAGCCACATAAATACTGTGGCGACAAGAGCAAGTCAGGGGCTGGGTATTCTGCAGCGAGTGACTCACCTCCTGATTCCCCAAAGCCTTTCCACCATCTACAAGGCACAAGTCAGGAGTGTGATGGAATATTCTCCACCTGGCTGGATGAGTGCAGCTCCAATAACACTCAAGAAGCTCAACACCAACTAGGACAAAGCAGCTTACTTGATTGGCACCCCATCCACCACCCTAAACATTCACTCCCTTCACCACCGGTGCACTGTGGCTGCAGTATGTACCATCCACAGGATGCACTGCAGCAACTCGCCAAGGCTTCTTCAACAGCTCCTCCCAAACCCGCGACCTCTACCCCTAGAAGGACAAGGGCAGCAGGCACATGGGAACAACACCACCTGCACGTTCCCCTCCAAGTCACACACCATCCTGACTTGGAAATACATCGCCGTTCCTTCGTCGTCGCTGGGTCAAAATCCTGGAACTCCCTACCTAACAGCACTGTGGGAGAACCTTCAGCAGTTCAAGGCAGCAGCTCACCACCACCTTCTCAAGGTCTTTTAGGGATGGGCAATAAATGCTGGCCTTGCCAGCAACGCCCACATCCCATGAACAAATAAAACAAAAATCCCGACACTTCCTGACCAAGATAACAGTCAATACAGTATCACTCTTCCTCACTTGTACTAATGGACAGGGAATCAAGACAATGCTATGACATTCCCTTTCCCACACCACTGACATTTCCTTAGAGAGAAAATGGAGATACTGCATCAGCACTTTAACTTCTGTCCTCAGGCATTCCCTCACCTGTACTAAAAGAGACCTAACAGACACTACTAAGCAGTAGAGATTTGTAGTTTACCCGTCCACAGCAGTGCTTTGAACTGCAGGTGCAGGTTATTGGCCTCTCGATATCCTTGCGTTCGAAGACACGAACACGTGCGCAGGTCATCATACTCTCAAAATACCAGTACACTGGACCCTTTTCGTCAACCTTGAGTAGAGGTAAAAATAAAAGATAAAATTAAGATAAGCTTTACCCAGGCATTGAGAAAGCAAGGTTCACCTACTACAGGTAACCTTTCATTACTGAACGGCTTCTTAGATAATATATGCATATCACTGGCACATCCCTGAATGTCTGGAAGAGGATTTTTATGTCAGATATATAATTAGGAATGAACATAACAAGTGTTTGTTATTCAACATACTCCTGGAATAATTTTGCAAAGTTTATCTTTGAGCAGCAATACTGCTCTGGCCTTCAAAAGGAATAAATACAAGATCAGTAGAGATTGCCTCCTAAGAAGCAGGCAGTGGGAAAGGCCCTCAGAACTACATGGAGCCAATGCAAAGCATCTCATTCACTTCAAAATACAAACTTCTGCATTTACTGAGAGAATCCAGTAAACCTTATAAATAGATAGCCAATATGGGTTCATGAAGGGAAGGTCTTGCCCATATAAGGTTAAATCTCACGGGATCCAAGGTGAGGTAGCCAATTGGATACAACATTGGCTTGACGACAGAAGACAGAGGGTGGGTGTAGAGGGTTGTTTTTCAAATTGGAGGCCTGTGACCAGCGGTGTGCCTCAGGGATCGGTGCTGGGTCCGCTGTTATTTGTTATTTATATTAATGATTTGGATGAGAATTTAGGAGGCATGGTTAGTAAGTTTGCAGATGACACCAAGATTGGTGGCATCGTGGACAGTGAAGAAGGTTATCTAGGATTGCAACGGGATCTTGATAAATTGGGCCAGTGGGCCGATGAATGGCAGATGGAGTTTAATTTAGATAAATGTGAGGTGATGCATTTTGGGAGATCGAATCGGGCCAGGACCTACTCCGTTAATGGTAGGGCGTTGGGGAGAGTTATAGAACAAAGAGATCGAGGAGTACAGGTTCATAGCTCCTTGAAAGTGGAGTCACAGGTGGATAGGGTGGTGAAGAAGGCATTCAGCTTGCTTGGTTTCATTGGTCAGAACATTGAATACAGGAGTTGGGATGTCTTGTTGAAGTTGTACAAGACATTAGTTAGGCCACACTTGGAATACTGTGTACAGTTCTGGTCACCCTATTATAGAAAGGATATTATTAAACTAGAAAGAGTGCAGAAAAGATTTACTAGGATGCTACCGGGACTTGATGGATTGACTTATAGGGAGAGGTTGGATAGACTGAGACTTTTTTCCCTGGAGAGTAGGAGGTTTCGGGGTGATCTTATAGAAATCTATAAAATAATGAGGGGCATAGATAAGGTAGATAGTCAAAATCTTTTCCCAAAGGTAGGGGAGTCTATAACGAGGGGACATAGATTTAAGGTGAGAGGGGAGAGATACAAAAGGGTCCAGAGGGGCAATTTTTTCACTCAAAGGGTGGTGAGTGTCTGGAACGAGCTGCCAGAGGCAGTAGTAGAGGCGGGTACAATTTTGTCTTTTAAAAAGCATTTGGACAGTTACATGGGTAAGATGGGTATAGAGGGATATGGGCCAAGTGCAGGCAATTGGGACTAGCTTAGTGGTATAAACTGGGCGACATGGACATGTTGGGCCGAAGGGCCTGTTTCCATGTTGTAAACTTCTATGATTCTATCTAATTTACTGGTTTGAATCGTGGATGCGACAAAGGAGCTTGATAAGGGTACGGCAGTGGATGTGGTATACTTGGATTTCAATAAGGCCTTTGACACCAAAAAGGCTGGTACTGAAAATAAAAAAGCAGGAATCAGTGGAAATATTTTGCAATGGAATGTAATTGCTTGACCGATCGAACCCAGAAGGTAGTGGTACAGGGATTATCATCAGACTGGGAGACTGTTACCAGTGGCGTCCCACAGGGGTCTGTTTTTGGACCTCTTTTGTTTAATGATCTAGAGCTAGGGGTCACAAACAGTCTAGCTAAGTTTGCAGATGATACAAACTTAATGATGGTGGTCGACTGCAAAGCTGAACAAGATAAGTTACAGGAGGATTTGAATATACTTGGGAATTGGGCAGACAGGTGGCTGAATTACTGAAATAACCACATGAACCCAAATAGAGCTTTTTTTTAAAAAACAGAATATGTGGGTCAAAATCCTGGAACTCCCTTCCTAACAGCACTGTGGGAGAGACGTCACCACACGGACTGCAGCGGTTCAAGAAGGCGGCTCACCACCACCTTCTCGAGGGCAATTAGGGATGGGCAATAAATGCCGGCCTTGCCAGCGACGCCCACATCCCGTGAACGAATTAAAAAAAACATCGCAGAAGATGGGACTGAAGCAGCCCTGGAAAAACACTGAACAGAATTTTTCCATTTTGTGCTGTTAGTGGATGCATTTTGGAAACTAATCTAGTTATCTGCTACTAGCGAGCCTGATCAAAAGGTTGCCATTTTTCAATAACCATGCATTCAACCAGAATGTCCTGATTCAACATTTGTCTGCAGACCCACCCCAACTATAAGAGGAGATCCCTCCTGCAAGGCAGTGAGATTCTGCCTCTATGCACTGATGTTAGAGGACCACAGTTTGCAGGGCTAATATGGTATCGAGTTAAACCTTTCCCTTGCCCCATAGACCATTTATCCTTTAAATGGTCTATGGGGCAAGGGAAAACAAAGGAAACACGAACAATCTTCTGTGCCCAGCAAAAGGATAGACCGTCCAGCCTCCTGAATTACACCACCTCTGTGCTCAGACACAAAGGAGATGATGGTTTCCAGGAGGCCAACAGGTCTACCTCCAGATTGCCCAAACTCCTGAAAATGCCCTAATTTATATATTGCCAACCCACACATTTGTATCGTCAACATGGAGACTGAGGTGGTGCAGTGTCCAGAAACAGGGGTAAAGAAAAAAGTACCTTCCTTTGTGGTGCTCCCTACACTAACAACTTGCATTTATATAGCGCCTTTAACATAGTAAAACATCTCAAGGTGCTTCACAGGAGTGATCAAACAAAATTTGACCCCGAGCCACAGAGATATTAGGACAGGTGACCAAAAGCTTGGTCAAAGAGGTAGGTTTTAAGGAGCGTCTTAAAGGAGGAGAGGTAGAGAGACGGAGAGATTTAGGGGGTGAATTACAGAGCTTAGGGCCTAGGCAGCTGAAGGCATGGCCGCCAATGGTGGAGCAATTAAATTCGAGGATGCACAAGAGGACAGGATTGGAGGAACGCAAAGATCTTGGCGGGTTATAGGGTTGGAGGAGGTTACAGAGAAAGGGAAGGGCAATGCCATGGAGGGATTTGAAATCAAGGATGAGAATTTTAAAATTGAGGCATTCCCAGACTGGGAACCAATGTAGGTCAGCAAGCTATAGAGGTGATGGGTGAGTTTTGGATGAGCTCAAGTTTATGGAAGGTGGAAGGCCAGCCAAGGGAGCATTGGAATAGTCAAGTCTTGAGGTAACAAAGGCATGGATGAGGGTTTCAGCAGATGATGAGCTGAGGCAGGGGCATAGATTTGCGATGTTACAGATGTAGAAGTAGGCGGTCTTGGTGATAAAGCGGATGTGCGGTCAGAAGCTCATCTCAGGGTCACAAAGGATACGAATGGTCTCATTCAGCTCAGACAGTGGCCAGGGAGAGGGATGGAGACGGTGGCTAGGGAACGGAATTTGTGGCGGAGACCAAAGACAATGGGCATGATTTTAACATTGAGAAACGGGTGCGTTGGGGCATTCAAAATTGCAACCTTTTCAGACTCGCCTCCCAATCCGCCCAATTCTGGTTTTCACCGGGGCGGGATGAGGGGCAGGCGACCAACCCGCTCCCAGGAGGCAGGGTGGTGACTAAAACCTTTCAAGGAGGCTGTGGGCCTCCATTTTTGCAAATTTTGCAATTTCAACCTCTGGGGGCCAGGATTCCCAGGACTTCTCCTTCAGGCCACGTGAAAGGAGGCGAGAAGGCCCAAAACTGCAGGTAAGTGCCTTTCTGGCACAGCTTGTGGGCCCGGAGGAGCAGGAGTGCTTCCCCAAGGCCCAATAAGCCTAACTGCAACGACCCACCAATGATTGCGACCCCCCCCCCCTCAACAATCACGGACCACACCCACTCCGATCTCCGACCAGCCCCCCAACGATCTCCGAGCCCCCCCCGCCACAAACCATCGCGGACCCCTGATTCTGATACATGCCCCTCCCCCATGTGACACCAATGCCGACCGGTGCCCCCATGCCCACCCATGCCCCTCTTCCAATCCATACAAAGACTTACCAGAACACGTCCTCTCCCTGGCTGCTCTCCCGTCCAACTGAGGTCAGCTTGTTAATCAGGCCGGCCAGTCAGACGGCAAGCCGACAATAAAAAGGCGTCCTTACATCAAAATCGTACGGACATCTGGGAAACCCATACTTCCGGGTTTCCCGTCAGCAATTTGAACACCCCCCCGCCCCCCACCACCCACTTCCCGGCTCGAGGCCAAAATCATGCGCAATGGCTTCGGTCATCCTAATTTTAGTTGGAGGAAATTTTTGCTCATCCAGTACTGGATGTTGGACAAGCATTGTGACAAATCTGTGACAGTGGAGGAGTCGAGGGAGATGGTGGTGAGGTAGAGCTGAGTGTCATCAGCATACGTGTAGAACCTGACGTCGTGTTTTCGGATGATGTCGCCGAGGCGCAGCATGTGTGCATCACTGTGCTCACAGCACACATTTGCAGGTAATCTGCTGGTGGCAAATGCACAATATAAATGAGTCACACAAGTCTTACGAGCTTCGGAGAACTTATCAATTGGGTTAACTGATGGAAAAGTAAACCATGTTGGTCATGTGCATAATCTGCACAGATTGCCAAACAGCATTGCTAATTCTGAATTTGCATTTCTTGGAGGTAGTCTACATAATTTTCATCTCTTCTAAGTTTCTCTGCTTACCTCACAGGGCTTTGGTGAACTGGCAGGAGTCGACAACACTGTGTGCCCCTCGGTGGAGCCAGGTTCCTTTGGACTAAAGGGAGATTGCGGCTGGGACAAAGAAGGGCATTTGCTGATGTGACAGGACTCCAAGTGAGGTGCAATGTAGACAGGCTCAGGGTCCACCTCCCCCTCCTGGCGAACCCACAGAGGATACGATCGTATGGGTTGCTCTGGCTCAGGGATTGCTGCAGGGAAAAGGAAAACAAAAAATTGAAGTTGTTTTTCTCCTGTGAGCACACAGTGCATTAAAAAACTGAGTATTAAAAATGTTCAGAAGCTCAGACATTTGGTAAGGATTCTCCTTGTGTTTTAATGCTACAGGAACTTTGCTGGATCTGGAGGTTTCTCTGTTCAGAATTAATAGTAGCCACCTCCACTATACCAGAAGACTGGCATTACAACAATAAATGCACATGGCATGCATTAAAACAGATCCTATGGTCTTTGCTGGTATTTTATGTTGGCCCTGTTGCCCCCATAGTAGTAGGTACAATCAGTGGAGGATACATGATGGGAGACACAGAGGTGACAATAGCAACAGCAGCAGAAAGGGACAAAAAGGCAGCAATGTAAGCAACATAGAGTAACATGGTGGCAAAGAAGCAGACAAGACTAGGCCAGGAAGTGAAAAGCAAAAAGAGAAGATATAGATTCTAGCATATGGTCACTTAAGATTTTTAGTGTAAGGAGGGTGGTTGGACTGTTAGTGCATGGGGGAGGGGGAGGTTGGCATAATGAACGAAGGACCTGGCAAAGATGATGCAGGCCCAGATATCACATTGAGAATCCGACTGATATTGTCGTGCGACAAGAGTTGTCCAATAAATGCAAACTTGTTGTTATAAATATAAAGGCCAGATCTAGCTTGCAAACTTGACATTGTGAAAGTGTGAGATAATGTTTATTCAATAAATATGCAGATGTTTCAAAATGACTGTGCTGGACATGTTTGATCATGATTCTGCTTGACCCGACAGCGTTTTAATATGTAGCCCAGTCAATGGTTGTGGAATGTGAAACCAGCTCACGGCTGCAAAAGATTGGACAACCCTAGCCAAAATCACGTGGATCTGGAGTGGGACTTCAACCCATAACCTTCTGACTCAAGAGGTGAGAGGCACATTACATAATAGTTATTGGCCTCTGAACAAAAATTCACATGTGCAAAAAGTCCAACTGGAAGAGTTATAAAAGGCACATAGATTGAAATCTGTTTATATCTCATAACTTATTAAGAGTTCACAGCAAAATATTAAAAAGAAGTAAGTTTTTTGTTTTTTTTAAAGAATAGGTTGTCTGACATGTGAGCTGTTTCATTACTACTGCTGTAACTTGGTGCAACCTAGTAGGTTGCTGGAAGAACAGAAATCATAAATCAACAGGTGATTGCATGATCTGGCTTCTGAAGAAATGTTAGATTGGGGAATGTTGATGTACAAAGGGACCTGGGTGTTTTTTTTATTCGTTCGTGGGATGTGGGCATCGCTGGTAAGGCCAGCATTTATTGCCCATCCCTAATTGCCCTTGAGAAGGTGGTGGTGAGCCGCCTTCTTGAACCGCTGCAGCCCGTGTGGTGAAGGTTCTCCCACAGTGCTGTTAGGAAGGGAGTTCCAGGATTTTGAACCAGCGACAATGAAGGAACGGCGATATATTTCCAAGTCGGGATGGTGTGTGACTTGGAGGGGAACGTGCAGGTGGTATTGTTCCCATGTACCTGCTGCTCTTGTCCTTCTAGGTGGTAGAGGTCGTGGGTTTGGGAGGTGCTGTCGAAGAAGGCTTGGCGAGTTGCTGCAGTGCATCCTGTGGATGGTACACACTGCAGCCACTGTGCGCCGGTGGTGAAGGGAGTGAATGTTTAGGGTGGTGGATGGGGTGCCAATCAAGCGGGCTGCTTTGTCCTGGATGGTGTTGAGCTTCTTGAGTGTTGTTGGAGCTGCACTCATCCAAGCAAGTGGAGAGTATTCCATCACACTCCTGACTTGTGCCTTGTAGATGGTGGAAAGGCGTTGGGGAGTCAGGAGGTGAGTGACTCGCCACAGAATATCCAGCCTCTGGCCTGCTCTTGTAGCCACAGTATTTATATGGCTGGTCCAGTTAAGTTTCTGGTCAGTGGAGACCCCCAGAATGTTGATGGTGGGGGATTCATCGATGGTAATGCTGTTGAATGTCAATGGGAGGTGGTTAGACTCTCTCTTGTTGGAGGTGGTCATTGCCTGGCACTTGTCTGGCGCGAATGTTACTTGCCGCTTGTAAGCCCAAGCTTTGATGTTGTCCAGATCTTGCTGCATGCGGGCTCGGACTGCTTCATTATCTGAGGGGTTGCGAATGGAACTGAACACTGTGCAATCATCAGTAAACATCCCCATTTCTGACCTTATGATGGAGGGAAGGTCATTGATGAAGCAGCTGAAGATAATTGGGCCGAGGACACTGCCTTGAGGAACTCCTGCAGCAACGTCCTGGGGCTGAGATGATTGGCCACCAACAACCACTACCATCTTCCTTTGTGCTAGGTATGACTCCAGCCACTGGAGAGTTTTCCCCGATTCCCATTGACTTCAATTTTACTAGGGCTCCTTGGTGCCACACTCGGTCAAATGCTGCCTTGATGTCGAGGGCAGTCACTCTCACCTCACCTCTGGAATTCAGCTCTTTTGTCCATGTCTGGACCAAGGCTGTAATGAGGTCTGGAGCCGAGTGGTCCTGGCGGAACCCAAACTGAGCATCGGTGAGCAGGTTATTGGTAAGTGCCGCTTGATAGCGCTGGGCAATTTTCTACATCGTCGGGTAGATGCCAGTGTTGTAGCTGTACTGGAACAGTTTGGCTGGAGGCGCAGCTCGTTCTGGAACACAAGGCTTCAGCACTACAGCTGGGATGTTGTCAGGGCCCATAGCCTTTGCTGTATCCAGTGCACTCAGCCATTTCTTGATATCACATGGAGTGAATCAAATTGGCTGAAGACTGGCTTCTGTGATGGTGGGGACATCAGGAGGAAGCAGAGATGGATCATCCACTCGGCACTTCTGGCTGAAGATGGTTGCAAACGCTTCAGCCTTGTCTTTTGCACTCACATGCTGGACTCTGCCATCATTGAGGATGGGGATGTTTACAGAGCCCCCTCCTCCAGTTAGTTGTTTAATTGTCCACCACCATTCATGACTGGATGTGGCAGGACTGCAGAGCTTTGATCTGATCCGTTGGTTGTGGAATCGCTTAGTTGCTTCCGCTGTTTAGCATGCATGTGGTCCTGTGTTGTTGCTTCACCGGGTTGGCACCTCATTTTTCGGTACGCCTGGTGCTGCTCCTGGCGTGCTCTTCTACACTCTTCATTGAACCAGGGTTGATCCCCTGGCTTATTGGTAATGGTAGAGTGAGGAATATGCCGGGCCATGAGGTTACAGATTGTGCTGGAATATAATTCTGCTGCTGCTGATGGCCCACAGCGCCTCATGGATGCCCAGTTTTGAGCTGCTAGAGCAGTTCTGAATCCATCCCATTTAGCACGGTGATAGCGCCACACAGCACGTCGGACGGTGTCCTCAGTGCGAAGACAGGACTTCATCTCCACGAGTACTGTGCGGTGGTCACTCCGACCAATACTAATTCATCAGCTGAGGGAGGGCAGTAGGTGGTAATCAGCAGGAGGTTTCCTTGCCCATGTTTGACCTGATGCCATGAGATTTCATGGGGTCCAGAGTCAATGTTGAGGACTCCCGGGGCCACCCCCTCCTGACTGTCTATCACTGTACTGCCACCTCTGGTGGGTCAGGGCATACCCAGGGATGGTGATGAGAGTCTGGGACGTTGGCTGAAAGGTATGATTCTGTGAGTATGGCTATGTCAGGCTGTCGCTTGACTAGTCTGTGGGACAGTTCTTCCAATTTTGGCACAAGTCCCCAGATGTTAGTGAGGAGGACTTTGCAGGGTCGACTGGGCTTGGTTTGCTTTTGTCGTGTCCGGTGCCTAGTGGTCCGTCCGGTTTTATTCTTATTGTGACTTTTTTAAAGTGAGATTTTACAACTGAGTGGCTTGTTAGGCCATTTCAGAGGGCAATTAAGAATCAACCACATTGCTGTGGGTCTGGAGTCACATATAGGCCAGACCGGGTAAGGACGGCAGGTTTCCTTCCCTAAAGGGCATAGTGAACCAGATGGGTTTTACGACAATCCGGTAGTTTCCTGGCCACCATTACTGATACTAGTATTTTAATTCCAGATTTTTATTTAATTAATTGAACTTAAATTCCCCAGCTGCCCTGGCAGGATTTGAACTCATAACTCCGGATTGTTAGTCCGGGCCTCTGGGCTCGACAGACTGGATGTTTCCCCTGGTTGGGGGGTACAGAACGAGGGGTCACAGTCTCAGGATACGGGGTAGGACATTTAGGGCTGAGATGAGGAGAAATTTCTTCACTCAGAGGGTGGTGAACCTGTGGAATTCTGTACCACAGAAGGCTGTGGAGGCCAAGTCACTGAATATATTTAAGAAGGAGCTAGATAGATTTCTAGACACAAAAAGCATCAAGGGATATGGGGAGAGAGTGGGAATGTGGTATTGAGATAGAGGATCAGCCATGATCATATTGAATGGCGGAGCAGGCTCGAAGGGCCTAATGGCCTACTTCTGCTCCTATTTTCTACGTTTCTATGTTCAACTTGGATCAATGGACTAGCATTTTCGACTTTTACCCAGTTAACAAATGTTAGCTCAAAACCAAGTCCCCTGCATTAGATAATTAATGCTGACAAAACCACCAGTGTTGATGAAACAGGCACTAACCATACTCAACCACCTTCTTCCTTTTTCTCTTTTTGATTCTTGGTTTCCACTCGTCGTCCTCTGCCAGTGCATCGTAGAATATCAGATCTTCCCGCAGTGCCTTATTCAGCTGCTTCCTGCGTCTCCCAAATGTCTTCAGCACCAACACCTTGCGCTTCGGGCACTTGCAGCTGAACATGCACTCCGGCTTGCGGCAATGTGTGGGTGGCTGCTTCACGTGCGACAGACTGGAACAAATGCAACCTAAGCGGCAGAACTCGTTCTTACACAGTGGCGCCCTTTTAGGGATCACTCGACGCTTTCTTGATGAAAGTGTTCCCTGGGAGATGGCATGGAGAAAATGCATTTTTATTACTAACATAATCAAATAATGCATCACGCTCAATTAACTCAATTCAGGTGAACATAAATTTCATCTTAAAGGAAATGGTATCAGTACTCCTTTTAGAAAGGAGAGCAATCAGCTTAATGTCCTCTTGTTTTTCCTGTTTTTGTGGAATTGTTCCAGCAACAATCTAGCGCAGTCTCCTGCAGCACTGCTCCTCCCCTGCTAGCACCACAACCTCGATATCCTTCGACTGCCTAGCACAATTCTCCAGCTGACTCTCTGTGCGTCCCACAACACTCACTTCACCAGCTAATCTGTCAGTGGAGAAAGAAACAAACAGATACTGTTGCGAGCTTGTTTTCTTCTCACTCAGGCCCTGGAATCAATGGGAGTAATTTTAATCTAACTCGCCAGGAGGGAAACCCCGGGATCGTGTGGAACGCCGGTTTTACACCCAGCCCAATATTGCTCTCCGTTGGCTTTAATGGACAGTACAATCAGGCGGGGTGTAAAACCAGCGTTGCACCCGATCTCATCAGTTTGCTGACGGGCGAGTTAGGTTAAAATTGCTCCCAATGTGTGGAACTGCAATGGCAGCTGGAATATGACAGACTGCTCTAGTGCAAATGTAATTTGAAAGATAACCAATCAGAAAGTAGAAAACCACACACATTAGACATCGAAAAAACTGACAAATAAATACTTTGTTTAAAATGTAATTTTTGATGACATCTTCAGGGGAACTGAGTCTGAAGGAATTATTAAGCCTGACAGTCAGCAAACGGTGTATAAGCTACAGGAATACATTCGAATGTGATTAAAACCGTGGAATGTACCAAATAAATGGCATTAAAGATTTTTGTTCCTGGTGCGTGGCAACAGAATTAAAGGCTGCTGATGGAGAGAAAAAAAAAAAGAACGATGCCATCTTTCAGACCAAGTTAAACCAACATCTGCCTGTTAAGATGGATGTAAAAGATTCTACGGTACTATTCAAAAGAAGAGCAGGAAGTTCTCCCAGTGTCCTGAGCAATATTTATCCCTCAACCAACATCACCAAAACAGATTAACTAGTCATTTATCTCATTGCTGTTTGTAGTACTTTGCTGTGTGTGTTTGCCTACATAACAACAGTTCAAATGCAAGTCATTGCTCATTATGATCTTTGGCATATCCCAAGGATGTTAGGGAACTTGGGGAAATAAATAGTGATGTCTTGAGGAGTGTACATATTACAGAGAGGGAGGTGCTGGAAGTCTTAACGCGCATCAAGGTAGATAAATCTCCGGGACCTGATGAAATGTATCCCAGGACGTTATGGGAGGTTAGGGAGGAAATTGCAGGTCCCCTAGCAGAGATTTTTGAATCATCCACCGCTACAGGTGAGGTGCCTGAAGATTGGAGGGTAGCAAATGTTGTGCCTTTGTTTAAGAAGGGCGGCAGGGAAAAGCCTGGGAACTACAGACCGGTGAGCCTGACATCTGTAGTGGGTAAGTTGTTAGAGGGTATTCTGAGGGACAGGATCTACAGGCATTTGGAGAGGCAGGGACTAATTAGGAACAGTCAGCATGGTTTTGAGAGAGGAAAATCGTGTCTCACGAATTTGATTGAGTTTTTTGAAGGGGTAACCAAGAAGATAGATGAGGGCTGTGCAGTAGACGTGGTCTACATGGACTTCAGCAAAGCCTTTGACAAGGTACCGCATGGTAGGTTGTTGCATAAGGTTAAATCTCATGGGATCCCAGGTGAGGTAGCCAATTGGATACAAAATTGGCTTGACGACAGAAGACAGAGGGTGGGTGTAGAGGGTTGTTTTTCAAACTGGATGCCTGTGTCCAGCGGTGTGCCTCAGGGATCGGTGCTGGGTCCGCTGTTATTTGTTATTTATATTAATGATTTGGATGAGAATTTAGGAGGCATGGTTAGTAAGTTTGCAGATGACACCAAGATTGGTGGCATTGTGGACAGTGAAGAAGGTTATCTAGGATTGCAACGGGATCTTGATAAATTGGGCCAGTGGGCCGATGAATGGCAGATGGAGTTTAATTTGGATAAATGTGAGGTGATGCATTTTGGTAGATCGAATCGGGCCAGGACCTACTCCGTTAATGGTAGGGCGTTGGGGAGAGTTACAGAACAAAGAGATCGAGGAGTACAGGTTCATAGCTCCTTGAAAGTGGAGTCACAGGTGGATAGGGTGGTGAAGAAGGCATTCGGCATGCTTGGTTTCATTGGTCAGAACATTGAATGCAGGAGTTGGCATGTCTTGTTGAAGTTGTACAGGGCATTGGTGAGGCCACACTTGGAATACTGTGTACAGTTCTGGTCACCCTATTATAGAAAGGATATTATTAAACTAGAAAGAGTGCAGAAAAGATTTACTAGGATGCTACCGGGACTTGATGGTTTGACTTATAGGGAGAGGTTAGACAGACTGGGACTTTTTTCCCTGGAGAGTAGGAGGTTTCGGGGTGATCTTATAGAAGTCTATAAAATAATGAGGGGCATAGATAAGGTAGATAGTCAAAATCTTTTCCCAAAGGTAGGGGAGTCTATTACGAGGGGGCATAGATTTAAGGTGAGAGGGGAGAGATACAAAAGGGTCCAGAGGGGCAATTTTTTCACTCAAAGGGTGGTGAGTGTCTGGAACGAGCTGCCAGAGGCAGTAGTAGAGGCGGGTACAATTTTGTCTTTTAAAAAGCATTTGGACAGTTACATGGGTAAGATGGGTATAGAGGGATATGGGCCAAGTGCAGGAAATTGGGACTAGCTTAGTGGTATAAACTGGGCGACATGGACATGTTGGGCCAAAGGGCCTGTTTCCATGTTGTAACTTCTATGATTCTATAAAAGGCACTATACGAATCCAACTTCTTTCCTTATGTGGAATACTCAGAGAATGGGCTGGTTTAGAAGCCACATGCTCGCATGGTTACTGTGAGGCACCAAACTCTCCAAAAGGTCAGCATGATATAATTTCTCCCCACTAAGGTTGCCTATTCTTGTGTGTTCAGGTTGAAGAAACGTGAAAATTAGCACATTCTATAATTAAGATCATGTAATCAGCAGAAGACTGTATTTGTTTAACAAAACAAACTTCCAACATATTAGCTTTTGGAAGTCAGTTAAGATATTGCCTCTTTTTGTCCCAACTGCACCTAACTTGATCAATAGCAATTACAGTGGGTAACACTGCGGTTGCTTATTGAAAATGGAGGTTAATCTCCTTGAGACTCATTACTGGATTCTTCTAGCCCTTTGTTAACACCCTGTTCCCTAGTTTTCCTTCAATATAAAACTGAACCGGTACCTGTGCTGTTAGTAGAGTAACGAGGGATGCCTCTGCACGTTCCTCTGTAATGTAAGTCCTCGGCTTCCCCTCCCAGAGGGCTCCATTCTCCAGATCCATCAACTTTATCTGCTTTTTTGATAACCCAGGGGGTCTCACGAGTGCGGAAGAGAGCCGCAGACTGGAGCTTTTAGCTGGTGGGCTGGCTGGTGTTGAGGTTGCTTTTGCACTGCTTGCAGACTTCTGCTCTTTGCTGGCCGAGTTGGATCCCATTACTTTCCCGCTCTGTTTGGTGGCTTTGGAAACAGAGCCAACTGAAATAGATTGTGGGGAAAACAAAACTCGACTGGACGAACGGGGTGCTCCACGGGTGGCCTGGGGCGCCTGGTGTTTTAATACACTATCCAGTGTCCGGACATAACTGGAACTTTTGGTGGGCATCTGATACACAACTTTTGATGTTTTACCAATGCACAGAGCAGCCCGTTGTTTGATGATTTTCTCTTCGTTTTCTAGGTATTCATCCAGTTTGTCACTTAGGAAGGCAGAGCGATTTTTCATGGAGCTTTCCAGGCTGGTACCTGGAAGAAACCCCAAAACATTAAAAATCAGATCATTTGTTACTGCGGTTAAGTCAAAATGAATACACATCGACCGAAGTACAGTATTTCAACTAAGCTGTCCCATCATCCTCCTCACCACCACTGTCTGGTGGCAGGTGTGCAACTCTAACATGCCTGCTGTCATATACTGACGGGTTGCTTTGGGAAAGCGTTGACTTTCAATGATAAAGCCTACATGAATTAAAAAAACAAACAGCACCCTTAGTTACTATCGTGTATCTGCAGGCACCCCTGTTCAAGAGATGCATCGGCATATACTGCTGAAAGAATAAAGCCCACAGAGTAAACACAGCATTTCTTCCTTTACGGCGAACTCCTGCTGTTATGCCCAGTGAAATACAAATGTTATGGCCTAAATATTCGTGCGCGCCCATTTTAGGGAGCGTCGGGGGCACAGGGTTCAATCCCTGTGCCTGAATGGTGAGGCCTAAGGTGACCCTGATATTGCGCCTCATTTCCATAGAGCCAGCAAGCTGAAAAGAGCAACAGGCAGCTCGCTGGCGAAGCGCAATGGACGATCCGGCTGCTGCCGCCCTCAGGTAAATGAGGAATGGGGAGCGGTGATCAGGTTGGGAGGTGGCGGTTGCCGGGGGTAGTGCTGGCCAACCGGAGGCGAAGGGTGGGGGAAAATCGCCACGATTTTGGGGGGGGGGGGGGGGGGGGGGGGGGAGAAAGAGAGAAGAGAAAAGAAATCGGTATCGATTGGGATGGCCGGCAGTGGCCCGTGTTCTCTGAACGTGGAATCGGGAGAAGCACATTGTCGATAATTTTAAAGTTTGCCGCCTGTGCACTAATGTGCTGGAGTGGATTGCCTGTCTTTTATCCAGCCCGCCCAGTTTTCGTTTCACTGATGACAATGGAGTGAAAATCGGGTGGCTTCTACATGGAGCTGGATGATCTGCTCCCCCAGGTTGCGAGTTGAAAGTTACCCCTGTTAACTTTACACGGTCATAGGGGAGCGCCTCTCTATAAACTTACTTGCTTCAGTCTTTTTGGAAGCAGACACCCCTGACTGCTGTCCAAGTTTTTGCTTCCAGCCCTTCAGCTTTGTGAAATCATTAGTTTTTCCTGTTCTGGAAACAAAGGGAATTTCTTCTTCTGCAGAATGTTCATAGAATTAAAAAAAAAATTAGGAGACCACACCAACTGCAATCACACAACAATGTCAAATCTAAAAACTTGTGCATCAGCAATAGCCACTAATAAATGTTGGGGAGGTGAGGAAGAGTAAAAATTAAAAATAAGCTTCATCACGAATCAATTTGCTGGCAATTTTAAGAATCTGGATTTACAGCTGATTTGGAACAACGGCTGTAAGGGCCAAGCATCTCCCAGAGAAACACTGATAAAATGGAAAAGGGGGCATAATCCCTTTCTGTGTGTTTTTTTTTAAAAAACAAAAGTGAGCAAAGTGAGGAAGAGTAAGAAGAATCTACGGCTGAGTCAACTCTCAAATACCACCTAACACTGGGTTTGAGGGAGCACTGGAGGTGTACTGAGGACGGACAGCTAACCCACCAACTAGGAACATAGGAACAGGAGTGGGCCATTCAGCCCCTGGAGTCTGTTCCGTCATTCAATTAGATCATGGTTGATCTGTATCTAAACTCCATTTACCCGCCTTGGTTCCATAACCCTTAATCACCTTGCCTAACAAAAATCTATCAATCTGTTTTGAAATTTTCAATTGACCCCCAGCCTCAACAGCTTTTTGGGGGAAGAGTGTTCCAGATTTCAACTACCCTTTGTGTGAAGAAGTGCTTCCTGACATCACCCCTGAATGGCCTAGCTCTAATTTTAAGGTTATGCCCCCTTGTTTGGGACTCCCCCACCAGACCAAATAGGGTGGAGAGAGAAAAACTATCAAATCCTTTAATCAACTTAAACACCTCAATTCGATCACCCCTTAACCTTCTATATTCACGGAAATACAAGCCTAGTCGACCCAACCTGTTTTCATAATTTAACCCTTTTAGCCCCAGTATCATTCTGATGCATCTACAATGCACCTCCTCTATGGCCACTATATCCTTCCTGAGGTGCGGTGCCCAGAACTGAATGTAGTACTCCAGATGGTGTCCAACCAGAGTTCTATACAGCTGTAACATAACTGCCACCCCTTTGTATTCCAGCTCTCGAGATAACTGTGCTGTAGAATGGTGTGCCTGGGTTGGAGAAGTAGGGAAGGGATGGGGGCAGAAATTAGGCAGAGAAGAGGAACTTAACGAGAACAAAGGGGGGGTTAATGCCTGCTGATTACATATGTTCGAGGACTCTGCTTGGAGAAGACAGATGCCAAACTGAGAATCGTAACTTATGATTATGTTCTTATATCCAAACAGAGTGTGCAGGTAACCTAATCTCCGATATCTACCAATGTGGCTCAGAAAGTAGCTTGCTGCAATCACAGTCTACAGGAGCCTCTTCCATCAAATCTCCTGACCTCAGTTCAATCTCTCCACACAATAGTGTATCACGGTGGGGGGGAAATGTGTGGGGAGCAGTACTGTTTTAGTCATCAGAGAAAATGATTTTAGCTTGGCTTCTTTCCAATTTTACTTGGTTGTAGATCTTTCATCAAAAAAAATTAAACCTAGCTTTGAATGTAGTCTTTTGTTACCAAATTTTAGTCATGTATTTTAGTTTTAGCTTTCATAAATTGAGTGAAAAAAAGTTTTTGCTTTCCATATTTCATTTTAGTCCTTTCCAGATTTTTTTTCCAAATTTTGTGTTTCAAAATAGTCATCGTTTCATTTCTCACATAACTCAGAAATCCACAATAAATGAACTTGGGTATAAATGAAAACTAAGATTTTAGTTGCATTTCAATTTCTAACATCTATTGTAAAAATGGTTGCCTACTGATCAGTGCTTTGCTTTAGTCATAGAAATAATTTTTCATTTCAATTTTGTCTCAATTTTAATTAAAATCTTCAGAAGAAATTTAGTCCTGATTTAGAAATAGACAATGCTGATATGGATGGGGGAAAAACTGAATGTGGGTCCTATCAGTCCGTGGTGCCACATTTTTTGTTTAATGCACAGACATAAAAATAGATAATTTTCTGCTAAATTAGCTGTTTGCTCACCTAGAGGACCCTGGGAAGCTTGTCTGGAAGGAGAGTGTTCCAATGTGTGTCTCCAAGCAGGTCTGATGACTGCCGCTGATGTGGACAGTATTACCACTCCTAAGTGTTTTAGGTTTAGGCTGACTGTTGACAGCAGGGAACTCGGCTTTAGTCCAGCTGTAGGAGGGATATGTGCAATTAATCAGGCGTAACGCTTTGCAAAGAATACTCCAACCAGCATAAAAACATGCCGTAGCTCATGTTTTAACTTTTATCTAAATTACGTTATAATGCTGCAATATGCAGAATGACCGCATGAAACATATCAAGTCAAACTAGGAAACAGGCCAACTTAGATGCATCTCAGACAATTTTGGTATGTTTTTAACATCTTTCACTGACTAGCATTTTGGTGCAAACTTTCATGCAGTGTTACACAAGTAACATTCACCTGTTTCAAGGGATGGGTGCATAATAACTCTGGGGTCTAAACGAGCCAAGTCCTCAATCAGCTGCTCTTCCAGTCGTTCAATTTTCTCCTCGTCACTTTCCCGGGGAACTGCTAACAAGAATGGAAAGTCACATAACACAATGATTTTCAATGAGTATGATGAGTACAGAGGGAGAAAAAAGAATTGGGAGAAAATGCAGACAGAACTCAAATCCCAATTTGATTTACCACTAAATCACTTAAAATTTCAGCCTGCAACTCACTCCCAAGCAGATTATTTAATTTAGACTTATTGGAGAACATTAATATAAAATTCGTATACTATTAAGAAGGAATCTCCCTCCCTGAGTAGTGGATATATGAATGTAGACTCTCAGCTTACAGTCTGCCAAATAACATCTTTAAAGGGAGCTGTTTGACTATCTGGTTAGGAATGGGATTGAAGGTTCTAGGAATAAATAAAGATAGATAATTGAATGCTGTGTGGACACAAAAGTTGCTACGCCGCTGGGACCTTGAAAATGTTGTAAAAGGAAAACAAATTAGTCTGGCTGTTTAATGCAGAATACAAAGTTAGGCATACATTTTGGAGATCTGCTTGATTTACCATTGACTTAACAGGGAGAAAGTTCATAATACCTTTCCTCAGAATATTAATGGGTTAGGTAGAGACCATGATAGTGCAACTCATATGTAACCTGTAGAAGGAATAAGACTGATGAAACAATTGGCCTTTCTTATTCAATTCTCTCTTATGTTCTATTTATACATTTTCCCTAAGGAATGTATAACTCTTTGTTCCTTATAATACTGCCCTGTGTATGACGTTGAATCCTTTATTAAACCCTTCCATCGGCAAATTCAGATCACATGGCCCTCAACAGCGCAAAGTTCTGTTGCACATTCTCCCAGAAGGTTGCCTCTGATCAGTTAGTTAGTGATTTACGTGTTGATTTTGCTCATTTCCGCCACTGAATTCATAAACTGCCACATAGTTCTCGTCAAAAGCAACAGAAAGGTAATGGCACAAACAGAAACTTGGCTAAAAACCATACTGAGAGCAACTTCTCAAACTTCAAGTCGGGATCCGTGTGGCTAACAGTACCACAGTCAGCGTACATAAGGAAGGGGAGACTTTGCGTGGTCAGTACCTGTCTGATGGATGGGATCATTCGGGTCCTCCGGCGTCTGCTCAACCAGGTGGGACTGCAGGGCATCCTGTACAAATCAATCCAAACACTCAAATCAGATAAACAACAAATGTAGGAACACATTAGTCAGCAAAACCTAATTTCTCTTTAAAAACACACAGAAATCAAGGAAGATTAGAGGGAAAGGAAACAGCTCTGACTGAACCACCCCTTTCATAACCCTCATCCAGCGGGTAAAGTATTGGTTTGTTTGAGCTCTAAAGCAAACATCAAGGTTTTCTCTCTAAGCCTCTGTCAGTTTCCCCTGCTCCCTCCTTCCAAGTCATCTCCCGGAACCTGGCCAATATTTAGCCCTCAACCAACATCATTAAAACAGATTATCCGTTGTTTGTGGGACCCTGTCGAATTTCCTACATTACAACAGTGACTACACTTCAAAAAGTACTTCACTGGCTGTAAAGAGCTTTGAGACGCCATGAGGTAGCGAAAGGTGCTATATAAATGCAAGATTTTCTTTCTTTCAGACAAGACGTTCAGATTGAAGCACCAGAGTTAAACACAACAGCTTGGATGAGAACTGAAACACAGCATGGGGACAGATGATGAACTCTGAGCTTAAAGAAACATGTTACATCAGCGATTCATCGCCTTAATTTCTTTCTGAAACTTAGCGCTTCAAATGAATTGCGATCAACTTTAAATAGGCTTGTGCACAGCAGTCTATTAAAAACATTCCAGAAAAAAAGAGAATGACTCCATTTTAGATTACATGGGTGTGAAATTGGTTTACCGCAGTGGGCTCAAAGCACATCAGCAACGGTTTTACACCTTGCCCCGATTCACTATGAGCCCGAATCACACTACTGGCATAGGCCAATTTTACCTCAGCGTGTTTTGAGCCGACGGGTACAATGAAGCTGAATAAAGCTGAACCTGACTGATACTGAAGCCGCCACACCTCGTCAGTACCCATTTAATGGTTATTTTTGCTGATACTTTTGGATACAATAGCTTCCCGAAACCACTGTCATCAAGAGATCGCCAATTACAAAAAAACTGCCGTTAGCTTATTTCTGATTATGCTTTGTTGAATATTTTAAGTTGTGAATATCTAAGCATTTACACAAAATACTGAAATGCCCACTTAAAACTGATTTTTTTTTAAAAATATGCCTCGTCCCCTAAATGGGGTCATTGTTTCTGACGCACTCTCTTTAACCCTCAACACAAATCATTAAATGAGATACATGTCCCAATGTATGGATGACATATTTCTGGTTAAGTGGTCTCACCTGTGATGCATACGACACAAAGGTAACACCCTCCACGTCATCCAGGTCTGGACTAACATCACAGAACGATTCTTCCCGTTCCTGAAGGTGTTCAGAGGAGGCCAGAGAAGGGGCTGCTTCCGAAGCAGTATGGCAAGGCTTCGTAGAGAGCCTCAACTTTTTTGGTCGACCCCTTCTATAAGCTCCCACTGGGGACTGCTGCTCTGACACGCGTGGAGACCTGGAACTGGTACGTGGTACAGGCGATTCCTCAGCACATTCAGTCGTGCCATCTGGAGGTCTCCAGATCCCCGAACTGAATGCCTTAGCAGACAAACGTGGAGACTTAGAGCAGATGGGAGACACAGGTGAGTCCTCAGTACAATTATCTGCCCCACCTGGAGGTTTCCAAATCCCAGAACTTAATGCCTTTGCAGTAGGTTTAATCTTGCGCAACGTGAAAACTTCTGCAGAGGACTCCTGGCATGGCATACTGCGTGAACCAGTTGAGCTATATGCCACTGCAGAGATGCTACTTTCCTTCTCAGTTCTTCCCGACACAGAGTCATTCTCTTTGTATCCAGCACACTCTGGTGATGAATCCACATTCCCCAGTTTGGATTTTTCAGCAGAACTGGGTGAGTGGGTAGGTTTTTCTGCTGAGTTTGGAGACCGGAGAGAAAGGGGGATCAGAGATGCCCAGTTCCTCCGACAAGGAGATAACAGGTTTTGGGGCAGTTCAGATATTTTTATAGTACCCTTTGTAACAGCGCATGGTTCCAGGTAAACTATGGGCATTTTGCCGCTTTCCATTCGCAGCATTTTGGCTTTGGCTACCCCTGCGGGGCTGCTCAGTGGTCGCTTGGTAACCCCAGAAACAGTTCCATCCACTTCACCGGTGCCATTTATATCAAAAGTTTTATTAACTAGCTCACTATTGGTTCCATAAAGCTGCCCCTCTGATGCTGGAGTGCTGTGGCTGGAAGATGAATCTATATAATCTTCCTCCTCTTCCTTACATTTCAGCCCAACGTCAGGGTCCTCTGGGTTTGCTCCGTGGTAGTACTCGTAGTCATCTGGTGGCTCTTCCTTGATAATAATATTAAAAGATTCCTCCTGGTCTTCAGATGATGCGACACTGGATGGATGAGTTGAATACACATTAGGGAGGTTTCTCAAGATGCTGGAGGGAAATAAAGAAAATAGCACTGAAGAACAAAGCATACTGAATACAGAATATCCTGAAGAATCCAATACATATTCAACCTGTAACCCTACAGTAACTAATGAAGCAGCATAGGATACTTTCCCATTAGCACAGCACTGAAAGACTCCAGTTTTCCCAAAGAACCAGCACAATGGGAATTTTTCTACATGAAGTGTTGCAATGACAATGTACTTGCAGGATTTGGTCACTAGATGGCGATCAAGCTCAAGTATCTCAATGGCATTTCCAACTTGGTCTGTCTGCCATCTTCCTTTTCACTCCATTTTCACAAGCAAGTTTTGGATTTAAATTTTATCTTTAATTGATTTTAATTTGTTTCCCTGCTCTCCTCCCATCCTGCCTCTCAGAACCTGCAGCCATCTTCTGTCCCAAGTCCCTCCCATTTTTACCCTGCTGTTCCTGCCCTCATCCTACTGGTCTCCTGCCCAAGTCTCTGTCCCTTTCCCTGCCACTCCGTGCTCAACCTCCCTCTGGCCTCCTTTCAGTATGCACCCCTTGCCCCACACTTTCCTTATCCTGCTATTCCCCCCCCCCCCCATTTCTGGCCAACATTGCTCCCTCCCCCCATTTTCTTCAGACCTGCTGGCCCTTCGATTCTTTTCTTCACAGCCTTGCGACTGAACCTGCACTTGTGCAAACTGCATCTTCAGCCTGGCCTGTGCCCCTCTTTTCAGTCAGCCTTCCAGTGTGACACACATCAGCTCCCAACATCCACCAGGCTCCCATCCTCTTCTGCTTCCTAGCATTATGCTGGCAATCCACAACCCGTTTTCAAAGGGCCAACTGCAGTATAATTTATTTATAGTGCTACAACCACTTTATAAACAAATTGCTGCTTCCCAGCTTGTTAGGAATCAGCTTTAAAAATGTGCTGCAGGAAGCAACAACAAACATGGCAGAGACAGATGAGAGAGTCAAAGGCCATCACTGTATCCCCTGACTCTCAGTGAGCAACACTACAGGAGATACACACAGAATGTGAATCTTGTTGGATAGATTACAACTTATAACTCACTCCTCGGTATCTATACATGTTACTGCATTGTTTTTCAGATGTTCCATGTGCACAAGTTAGTGAAAACACAACATTACTGTAAAGTGACAAACTTATATTCATTAAACTTTTTCATGAACTGCCACACTTTGTAAGCCAATATTTTGATATGTTGAACGTACAGCACAGAAAGCCATTCAGCCAGTCATTCTTGTGCTGGCTCTTTAAAAAGAACTATCCAATTAGTGCAACTCCCCGGCTCTTTCCCCATAACCCCTCAAATTCTTATAATTCCCTTTTGAAAGTTACTATTGAATCTGCTTCCACATCATAACTTCCTGTATAATAAAACTTCTCAACTCCTCTTTGGTTCTTTTGCCAATTTTCTTAAAAGGCAATGTGCACATTGAAAACCATCAGCATTAAGTAGCCGACAATTTGAAAATAATCCATTCATCGATTCCACCCTGGATCGCAGCTCCCACATGCATGGCTGCTGAAAATTAACCACACATGGATGAGGTTATCGCACAATAGAATGCAGTTCTACACTTCTACGAAGTCCAAGGTAAGGAACAACTGCATTGGAGACTACTATGTGAGGAGGTTTTGTTGCAGTTGCCTTGAGAGTTCTGTGTCTGGCACCATCAATATGGCTTCGCCTATCCGTCCAAGGCAAACAACAGTGAGATCAAAACCTGCATCTTACTTTGAGAGCAGAGCATTCAAAGTTGCATGGTCTTTAAGCAATTTATTGGTAGTAACATCATCCCCAGACCCCTCGGAACTGGGATTAAGGTGACAGACAGGCTAAGTTGGCTCCAATGGAATTTTGTCCATTTATGAGGAGCTCTAATCTACCGATAAACTCACATCCTGCTGGACGAGTCCCAGCTATGCATCTTGATAGGGAACTCAGGGGTCAACAAACCATGTAAATGTAGGATATTTGAAGATTGCTTACCTAGTGGTAGCCTCTATTATGAGCATGCCGATGCTCACAATAGGCCTAATAGAGGAAACAGTACTGCCTCAAATATTGTTTTAGAATTCATACATGCCAAAATAGATATAATGGCAGCACAGATCCTTCAGTCTATGACCAGCCAATCTCCTGAAGTAACATCATCATCTCAAAGTTGTTCAAGATCTTCAGGTCCAATATGCATCTTCCATGCTACTGCTCTATTGCTCAGAGTAATGAAGTAAAACCTAAGTCTTTCTGACCTAAAGGAATTTTACCTGCAGCATGAAAAAGAAGTTTCTTCACTACTAAATGCCAAATATTTTTTGATGGGAGACATTAAAAGTTATTCACTTAAAGAAAGAAAAAGTCGTACATTTACATAGCACCTTTCACGACCTCAGGGCATCCCAAACACTTTACAGCCAATGAAGTACTTTTGAAATGTAGTCACTACTATAATGTAGGAAATGCTGCACAGCAAGCGAGGTCCCACAAACAGCAATGAGATAAATGACCAGCTAATCTGTTTTTAGGGATGTTAGTTTATTGGATAAATATTGGCCAGGACACCTTAGAAAACTCCCCTGCTCTTCTTCGAATAATCCCGTGGGATCATTTACATCCACCAGAAGGGGCAGAGAGGGCCTCAGTTTAACGTCTCATCCAAAAGACAACACCTCCAGCAGTGCAGCACTGGACCGTCAGCCTAGATTTTTGTGCTCAAGTCCTGGAGTAGGACTTGAACCCACAATCTTCTGACTCAGAGATGAGAGTGCTATACACTGAGCCACGGCTGAAATGGGGAACTTTTTTAAAATTAAAGAATAACTGTTTCTGATGGCTTCATTTACCCAACAGCCCATCATGGCAAGGTCCTTCTCACCTACAAAACGTTGGCAAGATTACTTCACCGGTAATCTGTAGAAAGGAAAGTGGAACACTGCAGCGCTATAGAGACAACAGCTCAGGGCATTTTCTTCGCAGGACACCTCCCCTCCCTACAAAAATCACAACTATGTTTTGCTCACCTCAGATGTCAAGTTTTCTTCACCACAAAAAGGTCTCTGTCTTTTTTCAAAAGATAGGTTCCTGACTGTTTATGGGTAGGCAATCTCAGGAAACATT